>NC_142252.1:11207353-11809853 GCF_052056855.1 Sturnus vulgaris | reverse complement strand
CTGCAGTACTATATTGCCCAGAATTTAAATGTGGACCAGGAAAGTGACAGGAAACCTGGCAGAGACAGTCCAAGAGTTAGTGATACACCTTTCAGTGACCTGCTGTAAATTGGTTGTTTTTTGATAAAGTCAGTGTGGGATAAAGAATCAGCTCTGAAGCTTCACTGGACTTTCTCCTACAGCTTCAAACATCCAAGATGTTTGTGTGCTTTGGAAAATGCCTCATGGTAAACACTGGGGTTGTTCTCAGTGGTGAGAGCCTAAGCTGTAAAGGTTCAGTATGTAGCACTCATCCATTGGAGAAGTACAATAAAATTACTTAATTCAATTTCATAATATTCCAAATCCTTTAGAAGATAACAACAACAAAAAAGGATAACCAGGAGTCCACTAAACCTATCCTTTATGAATGATTGCCTCTCTCTTTTGCTTTACATATTTGTCCCTCTATTGCATTACCAGATTGAAACCTAATGCCCACGAAGTCTCCCCAGTTAGTATGGTGAGGTATAAACCTCCTCAGGGTGTCCAGTCTCTCCAGGGGTCATTTTCCCATAATAAAGACAGACATTAAAAGCTGAGTAGGGCACCCAAACTTCTAACAAACTTATTTTGGGCATCTAGAATCATTCCCTGAAGACCAGCTTGTTTTAAATGCAAAAAGAGCATCTGCAGGACATCAGTGACAGTCCTCACACACACCAAGTTCACAAGGCCAAGAAGCACAGAGATGTTATAAGAAAAGTACTGAAAAGCACGAGCCCCAAACACATAAAGCCTGCTTTCCTCTAGACATGAAGGAGAAGTAACTGTTATTGAAATCTTTTTTATCTCCCTAGAGATATATTTCTTGAAGAAATTGGGGATTTGTTGAATCGTGTCTTATGCTGCCAGAGACTTCATAGATTTTTTGCATCTTATTTCTTCTAATAAACTGTTCTGCTACATTGCTATAACAAATCTCTTTCCGAATTAGGGGATTATTATGCAAGGTTTATTGGAACTGAAATGAAGACCTAAAGCCACAACATAACAAATAATTTTCATTTCTAGCATTATGTAATTAGAAACAACACTTCATTTCAGTTAGTTGCCATCCATTTTTTCTCCCCTTCTTGCCCAGGCAAAACTGAAGATGCAATATAATTGGAAATACTAGTAAATAACTGTTTTTGAATAGAGTTTTTGAAAAGCTTTTAGTCAGGAATTTTCTGAAACCACATCTGCAAGTAAGAGATAAAATAGGAAAGCAGTGCCGTACAGGACATCATTATCTGATTTTCAGTCAGCAGCTAAAAAAAAGGCAGAAGCCTCTACTCTTATTTCCTTCATATACATAAAACATGATCAGTGTTAGAAATGTTCAAAAATGTATAGTCACATAAAAGTACCTCTCTAAATACATCTGTACCTAGATACATTTACATCTTTTAAAAATGCAGTATATTCTTTTCATGCATGAGAGAGACTGAAGTGAAGGTGTCACTTTCAGAGTATTCAGCCACAGTAGTACATGCTCAGTCATAAATCATGTCATCACTGAAGTGACATTTAATTGTGTTTTAAATGTCTGTGGTTAAAATTACTCTGTTAGTATATAAAAATATAAGTAGTCTTGCAGAAATACGACTATGACTTCTCCATACCAAATTGGTGCTGCTGCTATGTATTAAGTTAGTCTATTCCTTCCAGTAGAATTAATTGTAAAAATTATTTCTTCGCACTCGAGACTTTCAATTTGAGACTTCTTTTGTTGTACCCTCCCTCCTTCTGCCTTCTTCATGGACCTGACACACTGAACCAGACAAAAGCACCCTCGTTAAGAAATTACCCACTTCTCTCAGAGATTCGCAGAACAGAATGACAACAAAATAGAAGAACAAAGCAATGGAAAGGAGAGTAAATGTCAAACTGTCCCTCTCCGTCTGTCTATTGACAAAGGCAAGGAAAGAAGATCATACTGCCCAGCTTGGGGAAAACCAGGATGCTAATAAGAACATTAGGGGAGCCAGATTAAATTGTAGCTTAAATTAAATCATATTTTCCTGACTGTCGATTTACCAGACAACTACAGTACAAGGTGTTACATTTTTATAACTCATTAGATTTCAAAACTATAAGCTTAAAATATAGGGAATCTGATCTTTCGAGTTGAAACAGTTCTTGAAGCCTAGGGCAAACTATTATTTAGAGTATATATCTTTATCACACTGATATATGAACTATATAAAACAGTAACAAGAATATTTATAACACTGTCCAATATACCCAGCAAAACCAAAATTCTTCTTTAGATTTTTATTTTTCAGAGAGCCACTATTAAACTAAGAAAGAAGAAATTAATTTACTAAAAACAAGATTTTCTGTTAAATTCAACAGCCTAGGTAACACAGTTTAAAATTTGCAGTAATAGAAAATCCACAGAAAAATCCTCCCCAATGTTAGTCACCATTCAATAGTTAGCAATGAATGTTTTTACTAATGTGAACATGTTTTGCATTGTTTTCAAGCTATAACACTAGAGTGGTATGTTGATGAGAACCTTACACAACAAATCTGAATGGTTACTACCCAAGTAGGATAAAAAGTGTGTATTGTAGGACTGGGTTAACATTGGACAGATCAACACTAAGATTTTCTTAAGTCTGTCATCCAGGAGTGACATTCAGAGTACCTTTGCCTATCAACTGCTATCACTGCAAGAGTAATAATTCATTAGTAGGCACTTTATTGCTGAATTTTATTATCAAGAGCCAGAGTAACCCTCATACCCTAGAGATAAATTTACTCTCCTGAGATTCCCGGGAAGACTTTACCTCCAAACTGCATTTTAACAAGGGAGCAGCAGCCTGAGAAAGGCAAATTATCTGAGAATCAGTTCCATTTCTTACACCTGAGCAGATCCTCCTGATATTTCTGTTCACAGTCCAAAGAAAACAACTTGAAGCTTAGCCAAAGCTGCAGGTAGCTATTGCTGTTTCCCTGCACAGCACCTGCTTCCAAGCACCAGGGAATTGGTTTGCTTTGTATTTGATTACAATGAACTTGACTTTGCTTCATTATTAAAGCGTGTTTGGGAGAAAAGCAATTTCATGTGGGTTTGGTAAACACTTGTCCCCCCCTTAAGGGACTGGGAAACTTTATAGTACACAATTGTCTGTCAAACACCCTGGGAAAGATGTTTCTGTGTGTGCTAGACCTGCTCGGAGACTGACTGCACAAACTGACAGACTCAGTGGGAGACTTCGGTCTTAGATTTGCCAGGCAATAAGAAAAGCTGATTTTGTAAACAAGAAACAGGAAGCAGAGACAAAAATCAGAGACCTCAGAAACTCACCACAGATGTACTTTCCTACAGAGACTGCTTCCAGTGCATACATATCCTTGCTAGTTTTTAGTTATATTATTATTATTACTACTACTACTGAGGCTTATTTTTAAAAAGGCTAGAAAAAACGCTATGTTTTGATGTTAAATAGATGTAAAATTCTGTCAGCACAAGTCTCAAATGCTTCATTTTCTAGAGCATCTCTTGATAGTTATTCTGGGTCAGCAGGATGATTTTTGCCACCCCAGTGAAATGAGCCATAAACCACTAAAAGCTGTGTTTGCATAAATTCCACAGGGGCTTTTCCAAGCTGAAGCTTGCCAATGTTTTGTGAGTAGAACATGCTCAACATGACAACATGGCAGCGAGTAGAATAAATCCTGTGTTTGACCTGTAAAATATGAGGCCAAATTCCAGATGTATTGATATCTTTCAGCTCTGACAGGTGAAAAATTTAATCTGGAGTTTAAATACAGTGTTTTATATATATCTGATAAATACACTGTGGTATTTGGTATTACTTTTTTTTTCTTTTTCTTCCCGACACTCTGTTGTTAATTTTAATTTTTGCTGTACTATATGAGCAGGTTTACATGATGACTTTGTTTATCTTTTAAAGTGGCCTCATATTTATATTTTCTTCCAGCAAGAAGAAATTTGATCTTTCTGGTTATTTTCTGATATTAAAAGATCTTTGATATATTCCTGAATTAAGCATCCAAGGAATATCTGCAGCAGCAGAATTCCTTCTGGTTAGATGTCATATGCTGAAAATTATTCCCAGTATTAGAAACAGCTGATAGCTTAGAAGCAAGGTGACAACTCAAATTACTATTTTATCAAACAAGTATGAATTCTTGCAGCATTATCTGACTGAAAGATAAGTAAATAATTAGATTCAGTTCTGAGAGAGAGACTTCTCCCCCTTAGAATTTATCTGTACTGTTATCTCCCACCCTAATAGCTTAGTAAAAGAACTGTTTGCACAAGTGATAATCTAAATGCAGACATTGCCTCAGACCAATTTAGCTGAAGATGGAAGCATTTCTAAACAAGAAATAATAGCAATAATCTCCTATTCTGGGACACTACAGTACACTGGGCTCTAGCCAATTTCTTCCCCTTCTGGATTTGTTATTTATTTATTTGTTGGAAAGTTATCTCATTGGCACCTGGGGAAGGTGTACAGTTACCAGAGTCATCGTTCAAGAGTTACTTTATTAGAATATGCTTACAATTGTACAGATTTTAGAGAAAAATAAAAGTTTTACTCATGTAATCCTGGTGAAAAACAGGTTAAAATGTCCCTCTAGAGCTGATGTGATTCATCCCTTTGTGCCAGGGCAGGATCAGCAGGGCTGTTTACACTGCTTGAGACAGAAATCTCTCCAGCCCAGCTGCTGCTGTTTGCCCTTGGAGTGTGCAGGCAGTAACTCAGTGCTGGTCACCTGTTCAAAGGGACACATTCCTCAATGGAGAAATGCACCCAGCAGCTCAGCCCTGCACCTCTCAGGGTGTGCTCTCACAGCACCATGCTTCATGAATTCTGCCCACACCTGTTATTACAGACCTTCAGCAGTGAGGATTTTACAGGCTCCAAATGCAGCCTAGGCTGGTGTTTCCTCTTCAGAGGGTCTCTCCCAACACCACTTCTTGCCACAAGGCAGAATTCTTCCCCCTGGCCTGCCCAGCACAGTCAGAAAGAGGAGCTGGCTCTGAAGCCTTTGTCTCAGCCCTCCCTTTGCCAGGCCATGGCTCTCTAAACCTCCCCTGTGCTCTGCTCTGCACTTCCCTAACAGTGACAGCCCCTCTAAAACACAGCACCTCGTGGGAGCTCTTCCAGCACATCCATCACAAGCTGATGGAGTTTTGCTCTCCCCATCACAGTTATTGTTCACTCCTGTTTATAACCCACTCTGGCTTATTCTGCAGAGCTTTGGGCAGCCAGCTGGCTCCTTGCCTGCAGCCAATCTTCCCCCAGTTTGCACTTCTAATCCTATTCTCTTCATCCAAGTGCAAAATAGGTTTGGTTCTGTGGTTTTGGTTTTTGTTTGCTTGGTTTTTTCCTATTTTTTTCTTTTTTTTTTTTTTCTTTTACTAGAGTGTCAGCGCCTAAGCCATCCCAGAACAATTTTGTTTTCTTAGACTTTGCTATAAATCTTTTCTTTGAGGGTTATCTTACTCATCAGAAAGCAGCTTCAATCTTTGACTGCCCCAAATATAGTTGTCTTTCAGTGCTGTAATAAATGCACAATTTCTTTTATAAATTAGGAAGTCATGCTTTTCTCACATGAAGACTAAAAGTAATAAGGAATCAATAAATAAATAAATTAGGAAATAAATAGTAAACATGACTATTCGGCCTCTCTATTACAGCCTGATCAAGGCTTTCTTCACAAACCTAAGCATTAAAAAGAATTATAGAGCAATTTTTTTTTATTCCCTGTCTCTCTTCCTAACTTTCCCTAAACCCCTTACCTTTCAGAAATAATTGGAGCATTTAATGAGCAAGTTGCAAATATATCCGTGCTGATTTTATGAAATAAAACTTGGTGTTTTGCAGGGAAAAAGTATTATTTCACATACAGATGGAAACAAAAGAAGGAAAAGGGAATTCTAGACAAGGTGCTCCTCCACAGCATATGCAATATTTCTTGCTTTTTGCTGATTAGTCTTGTCACTAATGCAAGTACTTAGGACAGCTATGCCCTCCCACCATTATCTGTGACCAATTTCAAAGAGATTTTGAGCAAACCATTAAGTTCACCAATGTTACAAGTTGTTTAATGCAATTTTTTTGTGTGAAGTATCCTTCTGCCCCCCCAGTTACAGAAGACATCCGAATTCCTGTACCACCCAGCTGTTGTAAGGGCTTGGACACAGCTGCCACAGAATTGGTTTCACTTGGGGGAGAAACACACACCCAAACAAAGAAACACACAAAAAGGAGAAATCTTTCAGCTTGATCAGTTTGGAGCCTCTAGATGTGAAACCACAGCCAAAGTCAGCATTTTGGAGACAGTACAGAAAACAATTGTTTCAAAGCAGCTCTTGAGGTTCAGGTGATTTGAATCCAGGACTCTCACTCTTCTCTGTCGTAACATAAAGTCCACTTGCTTTCTAAACAGCAATTTCCCCTCACCAAAACAAAAGTTCCACCATGGACAAGCCTATACATGAGATGTTTCTTTTCCCTTTCTCTGCTTGGGTGTTTTAGTAGACTCAAGGGAATCTTAAAGCAGTGAGGAAAAACAGTGAATGAGGGGATCTATGGGTAGTTTAGTCTTAGTTTTATTGATCCTGCTGAAAATCTGACTCTCTGTGAGCAAACTTTCTTTTAAAGTATGAAAGCAATGAAAAGAGGGTACTTCTGAAAGATTATGTCATTAGGGAAGAAAAACTGAGAGTAATGAATTAACTGTAAATGCTGCAGCTTTAACTGTGGAACAGCATTTACTGTGCACAGGACTGGCAGTTTCATGCACATTCAACACTCCACTGCAGAAAGACTCTGTAATTACAACCTAAATTGTAGCTCTCAGCATTAGGAAATATATAAGGTTTCACAAAAGACCTGAGTTTATAGCTTCTCTAGAGTTTTAGAAAACCCCACTAGGATTTGCAACTCAAGAAGAAATTCAAAAAAGGTCTCCAAAGGAACAAATAGGCAGCCCATAGGAAAACTACAACAAACTGCATCTCTCTTTCTCTGAAGCTGCAGCCCTTTAAACTGCTCACGAACATGCAGGTTAAGGAAATAACTACTTATAGACATGGTTAAATATAAAACAAAGTCAGCCTTGAATCTGCCAACTATAATCTAACTGTAATGCTAACATTATGATGTATTTCTAATATCTCCGTGGAGGTGTTCAATAAAATATGATAATGTTACAAAAAACAAAAGCTGTTTTGATTGAGTGTGATACAAGGATATTTTAAATTCTTTTTTGGCCCTTATTCAAACCCTTGTGATTTCCTTGTGATTTTCCTTGTGAAAAGGTGTATACATTCAGGGTCATAGCAAAAGGAATGATTTATAGTCCAGATTCTTAATTTTCCAGTTCATTACCAAGACCTCATTTAATTTAGTACCTTATTTTCCTCTGGCCAACACATTATCCTTAGTGTTTCCAATTTTATATAAGTATACCATAATACCCACTGAACATTAGAAATAACTATGTGTAATCTTTCTGAAAATCAAATCATTACAAATAGCCCACAGTTTCCTGGTATATAAAAAGAGAAAAGATGAAAAACACACTCAATATCCATTAATCTACTGGAAAAGCATATATCTTTCTATCCAGATAATTAAAATGACCCATTTGAGGCTTTAAAGAATACTACATAATTTCAAAAACAATTGGAGTACATGAACATGAATTTTTCTATTTTAGATTTATATTTTAAAAAGAAAGAATTATTTGTATACTAACTGCTGGCTTTCTGGATACATTAGCTCACTGGTAATGTCATTATATCATATTAAAGCATATGAACATATATTTAAAATAGAAAGAACTGGCAAAAGAAATTAAAATACCAGCTAGGAAAATTTGACCTTTTTTAATTACTTCAGTGGAGAGAGAGCTTTTTGATGATAATAATATACCACGTAATGTTAGAAAAAGGATTATTATGAACCTTTTTATTCCAATAATTAATCTACTTCAATATCAACTGCCAATAAATCTCACCACTGTCTTAAAGAGTCATATTCTGGATGTTCATGACATCGTGTGATTTGTGCACAGATGCAGAATGAACTCTATGCTCCAGAGTCCTATTTACAAACAGATTTTCCCCCAAATCCACCTATAAATTAATATTAATAAAATTAATTAATTAATTTTAATATTACTAAAATATTAATGATCTATAGTATTATCTGCCTAAAAATTACTCAAGAAAAAGCTTTCAAAATAATACATAAAAAGAAAAATATATGCCATATGTTTGAATTGCCATATTGTCCAATAATAAAAGGTAATTACCTTGAATATTTTAAGAAATGGCTTAAAAGAAATACAAAGACAGCATGACACCAACATAGATGCAACTGAATAAAAACATAGTGGAAATATTGTTATAATAATAGGAAAATGGCAGATAAAATATGTCTTAATATTAGTAACAAGTCTGTTAAAGCTAATGTGAAATTAACTAATACTATAATTTAAGGAGAAAAGGGCACTAAAAATTAAGGAGAAAAAACCCACAGAGCAAGGCAGGTCTCTTGGAATCCTGTCCATAAATTAAAATCACAGCCTGATGTTCGTTTCCCATCTCAGTGCATGCTGTAGTCAAGAACCTTAGCAAAATTTAGAGAATGATGTCTTTTCAAAGAGGCCAAGGAATTGCTGAATCCCACTCCTGGATCTTGCTATTCTTTAGAATGACTCATCATGGATCCAGGGCTGAAATACAAGTTCCAAATCACACTTCTCCTGCAGAAATACTGTACAGAAACTGCCTCGCTTTCTTCCATTTTTCCTATGGAAGTTCCTGCAAATTCCCTTTAAAAATCTCAGCTGTGGCTAATATGAAGCAGTCAGAGGGGAAATTCATGGGGTGTGACAGTTCCAAAATATACCAAATTTTATGCCATGACCACTATTTGGGTTCCATCCAGAACCCAATTAAAACTGTAGGTCAAAACCCACTCATCTAATATTTCCTCACTGCAAATATTGATGAATTAATGGAAATACCCTTCACGAGTTGCTGAAGCTGAATATGGCAGTGATGCATTTTCTTTGGAAATTGCATCACTGTGATTGGATCCTGAGGGCAAACCTGGATAGCCCTGCAGCAGTGAGAGCACTTCACACTCAGCTGTTCAGGCTGCAGTGCCTGCAGCTGGGCTGCACAGAGTGCAGTGCTGCCACTGCAGCTCAGCCCAGAGCACTCCGAGCTGGAGCTCTGCACAGGACAGGGCTCCTGTCTCCTCTCTTCCCACTCTGTGTCTGAGCTGACTGCTATGGGACTCCCATCTGGAGCACTTCCTCCATCCTCTCCATCATTGCACCGAAAAGTCAAAACCAGCAAAAAGTTGGATAGTTCATGTCAACTGCCACCAGTTTCTTTTCTGCCTGTCCCCAGTAATGAACAACATTTGTTTTTCCTGATGTGACAGTGAATGGCTCTCTGATGTTTTCTTGTTTTCATCATAAATCTCTGGCCCTCTTTTCTCATCACTAGATATAAGCTTCTACTTCCAACTACTTCATCAGCACTTCCATGGGAATTGATGGCTAAAGCAACCTTCAGCATCCTCCTTTTCAGACCTTTTCTGTACACACTACAGACTCTCTGCAGCCATGACTTCATACAAAGTTTGAATTTGACTGATTTTATGGTAGGAAACAATTATTTAAAAACAGAAGCATTTTCCTGAAATGAATACGTAAATAAGAACTACCAACTGATAGACTTGTTTAGTGGGATACTCCTGAACTAAATTCGTATGATGGCAGAAGGGACATGTGTTTCTAAAATCTAGTTGAATCACAGGATAACTAAGCTTTGAAGAAATACTAAATGTTGTTTAGGCCAACCCCTGTTCAAAACAGATGATGTTTATCACAACTTTGTCCTGACAGGTTTTAAATCCTCCAAGTTACAGATCTTATTCCTTTGACATCCATCTCCACGGTCTGCAGAAGGCTCATTTGCTCAAGAGCTCTTCACAAAGACAAACACCTCCAAAAGTTGCAGTCCTGCCTGTGGTGTCAATGGAGCAGCTCCATCCATTATGGCACAGCCCTCCTGATGTAGCTGAAAACCAGAATTGGTCTTACTGTGTGCAGAATAAAAATCTTATACACATAAGAAGAAAAAGTTTCTGAGAGGCTCCCCTAATGCAATCTGCATTAATTACAAAATTAACCCCAGGCTCTCAACCTCATTCACACCCTGCTATGCTTCAATTTCCTCCTAATCTACACTGTGGAACAGAAAACAGAAACAATCTTTTAATCAATAAAACCATGAACTTTGCCTTCACTGCAAGCAGTCATAGGAAGAATTCAGATCTTTTTTTCAATAAATCAATGTGACTCCACTTGGACACAATTCTTATATCATCAGAAGTGAATACATAATACTGGTGGCTTTAAAAGACCCATATTATCCTCTATTCATATTTTCCCCCTATATTAAAAACATTAAGAACAAATTTGGCTTAACATGTCAGTAGAGAAATATTTTCAGTTCCTCTTTCAGATCTGAAGATGATAACTTTTCTGACATGCTACTGAAGTGTATGCCTACTATAGCATTCTGGACACTACAGATACAGTTTCTAAGAAGAGAATCAAAACTGCTCAGCTTGTCATATTTTAATACTTTTGGGGTACATTAATCTGACTGATAGCACTGTGAAATAGCTTTCTTTTTCTTAGGAGGAATAGACCATTTGTATGTATTTATGATTGGCTCCATTCCAAAGCTGCTAAGGTTTTATGTTTCCTCAGTTACTGCCATAGTTATGGTTTATAGATCTGTTTGGTGAAACTTAGGGAAATAATCTTTCCATATAGTGACAGTTGCTGTAATGCCAAGAAACACAGAAATTGCTCCTTCCATTCATCACCATTAAACTGATATGCTCTGAGCCACTTGATATCATACAGGATGTGACTGGTGCTTCTTCAGTGCTACCAAACTGCTTAAAAACGTACTTGATAAAAAAAAACACAAATTGCACTGGCAGGTCACTGACCCAAGGTGTTTACACCCCAACCAGCATGAAAAAATTCAATTAGAGGTTTATATGGGAGGGAGGAAGAGGTACATGCTTGGCTAATAAAGATGAAAGAATCAGTGGGCGAAGAGGAAGAAAAATAAAGACCACTTAAAAACCATTCAAAGAAAATGGGAAGATGATGCAAAGAGCAGCACTTCAGTGCAGATACAGGAAAAAGCAGGGACATACAGATACAATCAATAAAGTACTGGAAGCAGAGACTACATGGTGAAAGATTAATGTAATCAAGGGAGTATTCAAAGGAACAAGTGATCAGCCTGAAAGAATAGCTACAGAAAAACATTCTGTTTAGCAATCTGTAAAATGGGATTTTATAAAGCACATATAAGGAGATTGAAGCAGTTCATGGAAATGCAGTAATAAAATGAAAGGTTTCTTTTAGTACTGTTTTTTGTTTAGGAGACAGAAAGAATTGTATTTTTGAGCTGTTTTGTGGTCAAAGTGAATCCACATTCTGATGATATTGTGCAGAAGAGTGTGCAAGTTTCTTCAAATTTAAGTGAATTGAAAATGGAGCAGACCTCTGTTGCTAAATGGCTGAAAAGGAGAAAATGTGTAGATAAATCACACCTCTCACCAATACTATGAAATGGACAAGGACTCAAATTCCATTTTTCAGGGAAAAAAGAAAATATTTTATAGGTAATATAAAGAAAAGGCTGGGAATCAAGCAAGATTGGACATGCATTTAAAATATAATAAAGGAATTTCAATTTGTGGATTTCAGTGCTTATAATAGAAAATTTCCTAGTAACCTTGGCAGATGTTGTTTACTACTAGAATCAATAAACTTTGTGAGAATTGCAAACTAGTTCAAGTGTGCTACACAGTGGATTTTTCCTCTAACAGACATTGCACATCTAAGGTTGGAAATTGCTTTTAACTAGTTTAATTACTCAGGCATGGCAAACATTGTCCACGATAACTTCATATATTGAGGATCTATATATTGTATCACTTAAGACCATGAGGACTTGTGCTAATTTTCTTTTTTTTTTTTTTTTTTTAATTTGTAGACCATCATTTTGTGCTTAGAGACAAGGAAAAAATTAAGTGGCTTTTGTGGGAAAGCAGTAAAAGGATATGTTTGGCTGAAGTCAGAAACATCCACGGAGGTACTGAGCTATGTGATGGTTTCAAGTTAAGCAAAACTTACAGCACATCTTGAATTGGACTTGTTAATCATATAATGGTTATTAAATCTCTTATAGCCAATACTGCATGCTCGCAAGCAGAGATAAAAAGATCCACGTGTAATACCATTATCAACATAAAGGAAAACTCCAACCATTATGCTCACTCTTTTTCTTGGAAAGGGTAGGATGAATCATGGATATGGAGGTGTCATACCACTGAAACCACTATTCTCAAATATGTTCTACCCTGTTAAATCCAATTTCTACAGTCTTTTGTAGCTTCTTATTCATAGTTCATATACTCTACAATCCAGTCTGAATAATTCTTTATCAAATAAATTTCCACTTATACCATTCATATATAACATTATCATTATAATCTCCATGTTTTCAAGGAGTAATCTTACAGATAAAATAAGTTAATTTTCAAAAAAACCTGACTTTGCTAACACCCCTAAAGAGGTTATGTGTTCAAATGTTATTTCCTGAAATGACACACTTGTCATGCCGAAATTCGCATACCATAAAATTAATTATTCTTCTTCTGATAAACAGAACAAAATGCAAACTAAGAAGTGAAAAAGTGCAACACTGCATTCCTATAGGCCTATATAAGTAAGTTCATATTCTATCATCCTTTCCCTGTCACTGAATAGAAAAGAAATAAAGATTAATTATTCAGGAGCTATTACTTTCTTTGAGAGAGTCTCATCAACAAGGAGTTCTATGTGCCTGTAATATTTTTTGATTTGCTCCATCTAGAGAACAATTATCGTTATGATTACTCCTAATCAAAATGGAAAAAATAAAATATTATTCTTGAAAGTTTATTGTCTTTTTACTTGCCAAGTAACTGGACCATACTGTTCGGAACCAGTGAAATACAGAATATCCCAAACTTGACTCTTGGTTTGAAGGAAGAAAATTCTGATTTTCCTAAGGAGCTGAGGGAGGAGAGAGCAGAGAAGTAAGAGAAAACATTTGTCAGCATTTGGATCCCATGTGCTGGTGGTACAGGCAGGGTCAATTGCTCTCCCTCCCACCCAAACAATGAAAGTAGAAGTGGAATTATGGCTCACTGGGGACTCGAAGGGGAACCCAGGCTGCTGGAGTGGGGAAAATGACCCAGTTCTCAGTGCTCTGCCTGAAGCCACAATGAAATCTGGAAGCACCCCCTCTCTGCTTATCAGATCCATTTTGTTGTTTATGAGGATAAATTTCAGATGGAAGGGAAATTAATTCCTTCCGTATTATTGCATTTGTTATTCTAGCATAGATTAAAAATTTTCAATAAAAATTGTAGGGAGAGAAATGAAATATTGATACAGCCCCCAATATATATATCATAAAGCTTAGGTTCCTTTTTATAAATATTATTTTTCTGTGAATGAAGTCAGTGATATTTCTCAGTTCTTCAGAGACACTGCTCTTTGAAATGTAAATGACACTGCAGGGGCTGAAGAGTATTTTGCTGACAACTCTTTTTCGATAATATATCTTGGACATAATGTTTTAAAAACACTAAATATGGAATACTGTGTAGATCACCACTTGGTTTACACAAAACTGTACATTACACAGAAGTGTTATATTTTAAAAGGCTGACAAAATATAAATAGGTGTAACATATTTAGAGTTTAAATAGAATTGTTTTATATGAGCAATACAATTTATAATTTGTAAAGCAAGAGACAATAGCATTTGCAACATACACTGATATACACTCCCCATTCTCTAGGTTATCTGGATTAATTCACTTTTTGTCAAGCAATATGAAAAAATTATATCAAAACCTCAAATAAATAAATAACATGTATCATAGAGGCCCTTGGACAGGCAGTACCCACTGGGAGGCTGTGGTACAGGGTTTGAATTACTGTGATTATTCTCTGCTCCTCTGGAGTATGGTGGGGGTCTTTGAGATGCTTGGACCAAGAGCAGAGAGAGAAATCATGACAGAAGTGTGCAGTAGAGATCACAAAAAGTGTTTGACTTGAGATGAGCTCATTTTATGTGCTAAGAAAAACAGAATTTCTTCCTGGATTTTAGACTATCTCTAATAATTTTGATTAATTTGTCACTGACGGTTTTGGAAAGTGGATATTGTTCTCTCTTGCCATACTTTTCTCTTATTAAAATAGTCCTTTATAGAATGATGATTATGTTCAGTTCTGTCTTTATCCTGCATGTCTTCTTTTAGCAGAACATCTGAGGCAATTATTGTCTAAAGGCATAATAATCTAAAAGGACTTTTTCTATTTCATCTCAACTGGTTTTATTTTGTTTAGTCATTATGCCTTCCATTCCTAGAGAATGGGAGCTACTATAAAATTGGCAGCTCTGGTACCGAATTCATACAAAGCTTTCTTTTCTTTTTTGCTTCCGCTATAACTGAATGTGGTTTTGATGAGAAAGGTATTTCCACAAATATTGCCTATCAGAAAGCTGGATGTGTGTAATAGAATCGCTTGAATTACTATTGCAGGACTTAAATTTTATACAGCCGAGGATCATTTTAATTTCGGTCTTTCAGCTATTTGCTTTTTTTTTTTCCTAAGCAACAACAATAACCTCCTTACAGAGACTGTACTACAGGACAGCATAAGCCTTATTTTTGCAGAATATGTAAATATATAGCTTGGTCTTCTGCCAGCAAATGAAGCAAAGTCAGTGTTAGAGCTTACTCGAGTCATTTGATAGACACTTGTGGCTGCAGTGGGTTTTCAGACAGGATGCAAATGTTTACTTTAGTCTTCAGCTCATCTTGTGTAATCTCCCCTCTGCCTCTTGACTGCATTTCCTTCTTGGTTCTGTGTCATTCTGTTCCTCCTGACATCTGTCATTATAATAATTAGACATAAACCCTTTTGGGTTTTTTCCTGTGAGTCTTCTATTGCTGTTTCTGTGCTGGGAAGAGTGAGAAAAACCAAAGAAACCAAAGGAAGGTTCTCACAGAGGATTAGTCTGTACTTCAGTGGGATCTTGGGCAGATATGCCTTACATAAGAGAGTCCTTGATGACAGCACAAGTACTTCAGGACTCTAAATATTTCCAGTAGCACCCAGAGCAGCATTACAGCAGAGATTTAGAGTAATTCTGGGTTTACATGGTTCCAGCTTTTCTGGGTGAGGATCTATATTTTTCGACACAAATGTTTGCAGCTTTGAATAGCCTGAGATCTCCTCTTGTAAAATTCCTCCAACACACCCAGCCCCCCATTCTCATGCCCCCACACTCACCCTATTTGGTGCCTGTTTCTTTGTAGCTTAGTTTTCTTTTATAAAGCACATTGGAAACATGTCTGTCTGAAAATAACAAAGTACTTAGTCTTTTATCTGTATTCCTTCTGTCACTTTTCATTACAGAATTCCTTCATTTAAGGATAAAAGGGAACTGCTTCATTTAAGGATAAAAAGAAACTGCTTGAAACAGCTGAGGTTAGTTTATGGCATTGTTCTGTTGCTTTTGTCTGTTGCCTGTCTCATCCTAGGGACTGAACCCATACATCCTCTCTAAATCTATGGGCAAGTTTGAGGTTTCTGCTCTCAGAACAACCCTGGTCTGTCACAAATCCACAGAACTTCTGCACAGATACACGAGAAGTGAAAGTCAATAAAGTGCTCAACAGCAGCTGCAATTTACTGAGAATCCTTTGCCCTGTAGGCAGTCCTTTGTGGAAGGGTGACTACACGTGATTTTCAAACAAAAATCTACATCCATGTCTTTGTACTGCACTTGAAATATTTCCTTTTCACTACAGATGATACCCTGTAGTTCTGATTATTCTCTTGTTTCTCTTCCCAACTGTTAATGGGGCAGCAATGGTAATGTGGTAAAGCAAAAGTAATGTGGAAAGTTCCCATTACTTAAATCCCAATAGTTAACAAGACTGGAAATAGGGCTTTCTTATTAAAAACCAAACCAAACCAAACCAAACCAAACCAAACCAAACCAAACCAACAAACCAAACCAAACAAAACCAAAAAAAAACCCAAAAAACCAACCTACTGAAAACAGATTAATTTCCCAAAAATGGTTTTATGCATTTTTTTCCCAGTGAACTTCTGGATGGAAAATGCAATGAGGTGGTATTTCAGAAGGGTGGATCTTTTGATGCAGGTCATAAAGAACATTCCCTTTATATTGATTATGCATGTTGGGGACATTTTTATAAATAATATTTTTTTATTAATTTTTTTCTGTGACTGTAAAAATATTTAAATTTCAAAAATTATTTTAAATAAAAAGAAGAAGGAAAAATTACTCAAGAAAGAAATGCTCAGTGAAAAATTATGTCAACAGAAAAAGTCAGGTCTTTTTTTGTTTTGTTTTGTTTTTAAATTTATGACTCACAGATTGATCCTCTAAATTATTTTAGTACTCATAGTAAGATTTACACTGGAGGAAAAAAATAACCCAACCTTTAGGTCCTATACCTCCTGGTGCAAGTACTCTAAGCTATTTTGAAAATCAAAAATTTTCATGTAGCAACTTTAGAAAGACATTATAAAATGAGATTGTTTCATGCTTCTTTCTTCGATTTTTATCTGAAAGCTAGCCTTGAAAACTAGAAGTAGTGTCAGCAATTCTGATGTATGCAATAGTCTGCATCTAGAAATCCTGCAAAGATTGCATGAAGCTGAGAGACGTCCTTTCATACGAAAATACAAACCAAGGGTAAATTAAAATTTTCCAGACAGAAGAATATATTTGACACCAAGGAAATGTACTCCTTGATGCTCATTATGAGTGACATTTTTAAAAACCAGATTAAAATAATGTGGGTTTACAAAATCCTAGTCCCACAAAAGTCAGTGAAGGAAAAACTTACAATGATTTCAATGGAACTTAGATATAAATCAAGGAATTTCTGCAGCTTCTCAAATGTGCTAATGTATTAGGACAGACAACTGTTCTTAAGAAAAGCTAGGATAAAAGAACTGATTGAAAATTGTATCCAGAGAATGGTCCTGCATTTCATCTCCAGCATGAGGAATAAAAAAACAGAAGAAAAAAATTACAAGACAGAAGGAAATTCTCCCTTAGTTTTCAGCTATGCTGTTTCTTAAAAATTTCCAAAACTCTAAACCATGAGGAAGACTGTAGCTAAACTGTACTTTTATGTGCTGAACCAACCCAAATCAGAATGTTTTGTTGAAATTAAGAGTGGGATTTTGGGTTGTTGTTTGAGCATGGCACTGATCTGCCACTCCCTCAGATGCTGACAGCCTTAATTTTCACTTAGGGCAGGCTGAGTAACTGTGGCTTTACTCCAAAATACTGGAGGCTAAGGCAGGGGGACTTTGGTCAAATATCATTGCATTTATGGTACAATAAACACATGAACCAACAAATCAGAACATAAATGAAGTGACTTGCTGTTCAGTGACAAAAAGAACAAGCACTATCCCATTTCATAAAATAAGGACATATCTATATTCCAATATTTTTCATGGGGGGGAAAGAAACAGTAATTAAGAGCTCAGGGAAAACTACTCAGAGTTACAGCACCAAGGTTTCTTTGATTTTCTATTTCATTGAAGATAGAGAATCTTGGATTCTTTGACCAATTGAGAATGGAAAAACTGAGAAAAGGAATATTTCCAGTGAAATGACAATGTTTAGTTATCTCTTCAGACCAAACATTTTACCCATATTATGCTGTTTTTCAAGGTTTACTTATGTCAGTAAAATATGAGTGGATAATAGTGAGAAATTTCATTCTTTCTTTGTTAGGTAATCGTGGATAGAAGGGAGGCACACTGCTAACCCAAGCACAAATGAAGAAGTGGATATGATACCCCTGAAGATGATTGTCCATATGTAACTGCCTTAGATTGCTTTCAAGAAAGTTATTCAACGCTACTTTGGGGTTTTTTTTCGCAGAAATCTCATTCTGGAATATAACACAAATCTCTGGTGTCTTTATGATAGAAACAGTACCAATGGAAGACTTTGTCTTTGAACTGTACTTCACTGAAATTTTTCTACCCTGTAAAAATTTCATCTTCACAAAACACATATTGGCTTATATCTTACTGAGTTGCCTAAATCCACAAAATCTTGAAATGCAGTTAATTGACTATGCCCCATTTGAAAGGATTTTCAAATGACATGCGATGTAAAGTACAGATAACCTTTATAATTATATAAATAATTATATAAATAATTATATAAATACCATATAGATTGGTATATCCACTTATTTGAGTGTGAATATTGTGTAAAAAAAAAAAAAAAAAAGCTCCAAGGATTCCCTTTCTCAGCTGCTGTTCCAAATACATAGACATTAGACATTCAAAAGGTGCCCAGAAATGTGGCTGAGAAAGCAGAGAAATTAGTACAGGCACACTGGGAGAGAAAAGGCATTTACCCATTGCACTCCAGACCAATAAAGCAGGCAAATACAATTTAAATGTGATCATTATTAAAATATGGCTACAGCACCAGGATCAGTTCTTACCACTAAATGTATTCCAAACCAACAAGTGCAGAATTCTTTTCGACAGAATATTAAAAAAAAAGTTTTAAAGCACCCTTTCAATGCTTTCAATTTGATTGCATAAATAAAATAGAATTTACATTCATTTTCTATTGCTTTATCTAAGCTTAGTTTTATCTCATATTATTGATGTAAGTCATTAAAAATGCATATAATGAATACATTAATACTGACAGTATTTTATGTTTTTATTGCAACAGGCAGTGAAAGACACATTGGTCCTTTTCACTGAAGTTCTAATGAATAAAGAATACCACTTCAATATAGAAAGATTTAAAAAGGTGTACAGCAGTGTCCCATATTAAATCCATATTTTACTATTTAATCACACAGCATAAGCTAAGCTGGTTATGGTTGTTCTTGTGTTGTACTATATAGGTATTACCAGGGCAGCTAAAAAGATTTAGAAAAATCACAGTATTGCTAATTTGGACATAACCATTAACTCCTATGGCTTTATTACTATTGCTGAAAAGCCAGACAAGACCTGGGATTTATCATATTTATTAGGAAGAAAGAGTAATTTCTCTGCTTTTTTGTTCACACAGTGGTGCTCGGTCAAACAGCACTTGCTTTTGAAGTAAAATACATCAAATCGCTCTCTATACAGAGGGAGATAATATCTGGCAGTTAGTAAAAGAGACAAAAAGAGTGTAACTCAGCAGAGAGAAAGGACATAGATCAGAGCAAGGAGAAAATAAAAGTGGAAGGAGAAAAGAAAGAAAAGTAAAAAAAGATACTAAGGAAAAAACCACCAAAATAAAAATTATAACTTGAGGCCCACTCCCATAGACCAGAGAAGCAGAAATATTATTTTATACTTAAAAGATTAGATTTGTCATCAGTCTAAAAACTCTGAAAGCATAACTCAAAACTTGATTGGGTAGAAACCTGGTCTGCATATTACTTCAACCCTTCACCTGCCACAGTCCAAAAGATTTTTAAAGAGGTCAAGAAGCAGCTCTGTGTGTGTGTGTGACAGAGAAAGCCTTTTTGTCTTGCAAAGCACAGAAAAGCAGCAGCTGCTTCTACAAACACATCATCTGTGAGAGATAGAGTTGAACTGCATAATAAACATACCGAGATCACTGGAATGCTAATTAAACCCCAATTACCAAACAGGCATTCCTGACACTGCTGCAGAAATTGATCTACCTGTTGATGGGAAGCACTCTTCCTGAAATATATTTCATGTCTTATGCTGGAAATACGTTAGAGATTGCATCAACTCTTTTCCTGCACCATAATCTTACCCTTCCCCAATGTGCTCAAACAAATCACACCCCACTGGGTTGGAGGCCCCATAATTACAGATGTGTGGGGTCACCCATTCAGTCTGAAGATGCAACAGCTGGAAACTCTATCTTGTTGATATTTTAAACGGTAAAAGAAGGCTTAAATTTCTATGCAGGCCATTTGAACAGGTGAAATCAACATTGGAGGCAGCTGTGGAGGCTTTCTTTAGTTATGTTTTTTTGACATAAGTGGATATTACAAATCAAAGTATTCTTGCAGACACATTCCTCCAGTCAATGTATCTGCAAAGAGGGTCATATCTCATGGCCATCACTACAAGTCTTGGCCAAGGACACTTGGACAAGGCCAAATTTATCCAGCAGCTTTTTAAGGATTTTTCCAGGGACATCTCAGGTCTCCATCTTCACAATATTAAACTTTTAAATAAGGACATAAGTTGGGAGATTTATAAAGAAAATAGCAGGTAGAATAAACATTTATCCATCTGGTTTTTTGCAAAATAATTTAAATATCCTATTTATAATAAAGAAAAAAAAAAGTGAGGAAAAGAAAAAGATGGAGGTGAACCAATAACTGAAATATTTTCAGAACTTCCAGAATGTTTAATAAGAGCATGTTGCAATTTACATGGAGATGTGGAAAATTCAATACGGTTTACACCTCCCAGAATTCTGGAGCTGCCAGCTCTGAAGGAATGGAGCACATAAATAATGTATTTCCTGTTATTCTTGGTCTGCAGCTGATCTCCTACTGAGCACTGAGAAAGAGTTTTAGAGCCCTAGGAGACAGCTGGTGCTGTCTAGCATGTTTGACTGATTTTGTGAGCAGAGAATGAAAGGCATAAAAAGCAAAATAAGAATCTCAGACTCAAGATGTATTTTCTCCTGAAAGAAAACTTGGAAGGTTACAAAGCTGTGCAAGAAGGCACAATTAAGAGTAATCTGCTCTAAAGAATTATATTATTTGAAAATGAAAGGTCTCAAGTAGATTGGGTAGAAATCCAAATGTGAAGTAGTCTCTGCAAACAAACAGGATCGTGTTTTGCCTTTCAACCTGAGTGCCAGGAAGCTAATGACTGTAAAAGATTTGGATCACTTGAGGCTGTGGACCTCAAATCCAGGATTCAGCTGTAGTTTTGTGAGTCTGAATTTCACCTGTTCTTCAGCCCAAGCTGCAGGGCAGGAAGGTTTTCAGTACTGGGCAGATTTCTGGAGCAGGCACTGAACTCGTGGGTGCTTCTGCTCTTTGCAGAAAGATCTTCAATTGCAATTGGTAGGACCCGTTCCTGTTCTCCAACAAGCAGGCCAGCTGCAGGAAAAAACATTCCCCCAGCTGCTTTCTCATCCCTCTGCAAACCATTTCTTCTCTTTGTAGAGTTTCTCTCTTTAAGCAAATTAAACTCCCTAAGCCAGCAGTATCCAGCAGAAGGGCTTACATCTGATGGTTCCTATTTACAAAGACAGGCCACCAACTGACAGTCATGGCAGTGTCCAAATAGAAACAATTGGGCTGAAAACGTGCCTTTTCTCACAGGTTTCCTTAATTTGACCTCTAAGAAGGCTAGAGATTAATGATGAATTTTGACCCATTCAGAAAATCTAAAAAACAGAATTCCCACATATAACTTCCTGTTTATAAGTTTAGAAATGAAATTCCTTCCTCAAAATAATTCTCTTTCTGACCAACTCATGACTTTTCCAAGACACCAAAGGAGACGAGGGTTGAAACCAATGCATTTTACAAGAACTCTGTAAGACAATACAGAAATTAAATCATTGCATCCCCTCAACTAACAGGTTTCAAAGATGAAGCCATTGTAATTATGCCACCAACAGCAAAAGTTCCAGCAAACTCACACAACCTCTGTGTAACAGCTGATTTGGCAGAAACCCCTCAAAACATGTCCCAGCTTGAAAAGCAATTTCCAGAACTCGAGAAAATGAGACAGAAACTGCTGCTTCTATTCAGCCCTGAATAGAGCTAAAATGTATAAATCATGGTTCATGAAAGAAATATGGGGAGGAGAATTTCACTGCACCACAGATGATGAATCCTGGGCAGATAGCCTTCAAAAGATGCACATATTGCTATCACAGTGAGAAAATTCCAGTGGAAAGCAATTTCACACTCTTTATAGGCCACTGTAATCAGCCGGGAAATGAATTAGCATAGCCCAGAGGAAAAGGCACTATCAAACAGGGTCTTGATCCAGTGGAGCACTTAATCTCATGCTTAATATTAAGCACCTGAGCTGTTCCATTAAGTCACATATGCACAAATCAAACTTGGCCTGGAACTAAAAATAACTGAAATAATTTCTACCAAGTTTTCTGTTGCATCCAGTGTTTTGTTCTATTCGTGTTGCTGATGAAAATATTCTAATTTTTCAATCTTAAGTTATTTAGCACATACTTGCCTATTTCTGCCACCAGTGCTTGGGCTGAATGCCATTCACAGTTCAGGAAGTTGTTATGAAAATGCTGATCTATCATATAATATTTAGAAATAATGAGGCATATTTTCTTTTCAATGACAAGTAGAGTATAGATTTTAGAATAAAGTTTCTGTTTTCCATATGTTAACAGGTTCAAAATTCTCTAATATCTATATGACATTTTCTTTTTCTGAAAAAAAAAGCCTTAGCCATTATACATATATTGAAAAGTGGCATAAAGACAATCAAAGCATAATAATTTTCTTTTAGCTGGGCAGCCAGTCAGATGTATTTTTTTCAAATACTATTTACAAGTCCTCTGCATATGGTCTTGGTTAATACACCAAAAATTGAAACAGATTTCAGAGTCAAATTTTGAAAAGAAATGCTCTTTAATGAGCAATACACTCCCAAAATCAGAAAACCAAGGAAATATTGACAATGGAGCATGAAATAACACTTAGAAATCAGAAAACAAACTTCAAATTTCCAATATAGTTTCGTAAAATGCCAGTTTGAAATATGAATAGGAGGGAAAATAAGATTAGACACTCCTGGGACTTGCTTGAGAATCATTGAGGTTTAATCAGTAACTCTTATCATCCACAGGATGCAGACAAATAACTTCCAGATAAAATAGTGTTATAGCACAGAGATGTCAGCCCTCCTCTACACAGAGTTAGGTAAAGGTCATTTTTATTCAACCTAAGGTGGCTCAAGTCTTCTGAACAATTGAATGTGGCTGCTCCAAGGGGCAGAGCCTTGACAAGGAGAAGGTAAAATGAGAGCAGAAATGACAGAGGGGAAGGGAAGACAAGGCCAAAGAAGCAGGAATGTGGCAGGGTGGGAAGTGAGGAATGTTCTTTGCACTGATGCACCTGGACAAAATACCAGCTACCACTAATACACATGATTCAGTATTACATTCCTACATAAAATTCTGTCAGGAGACCTATTGGGCATGAATTATAGCTGCAAAATTATGCTATCAAAAAAATTTGCATTCAAATTCACCTGCTACTTCTAATAGTATAATTTCATATTTAAGATTATCCATATTTAGTGTACATACTAAAATGTGAATAACCAACACACATTTTTCCTATTTACTTTCTATTACTTCATAATCTCCTTCCAAAACTGGCATTCAAGGATCCACAACTTAATGAGATTGCAGATTCCTTCTAAATTGAAGTTCAGAGCTTACACATATTGTGAATTACCTAAAACATTGACCTACATTACCTTATAAGCAAAAAAAAAACAATCACCAAAAGTATCTTGAATATTAAGGGAAAAGCAAACCAGTTCCAGCTGCTGTAATCAATTTCTATTTGCAGTGGGATTACAAAGCATTATTTAAGGAACTGCAGCACACATTTATCCCACAGATGGGAACTAAGGGGATCTTTCAGCAGAGTACTCAGGGAAATATTTCTCTTCATACTTGCCAAGTTTGTTATATGTAAACTCTGATGGCATTATTTCTGACTTCACAGTCTCATACTCCCATAGAAGGCAGCAAGAAGAAAAAAATAAATTCTTTCAGATTAATAAAAATTTTATCAAGCTGAATATAGCCCCGATCTTAGAGGTTTGCATTGCCTATACTTGATCTAACGGAAAAGATTTTGGGTATTAAAAAGCCCCTCATCTTTTAATGAATTTTGTATTAATTCCTTTCTTTATGTAATTCAACATTAAAGCCTTTTAGAACTATGAATAGGAGAAAAGGTGTATAGTTTTAAAAAATAGATGAGGTAAAGAGATGAAGTTATCCCAAAGTTTTTGTTTTTTTTTTTTTTTTTGCAACAGACAATAGGACATTGCTCAATACACACACTTGTGCTACTGCTTTAAAAATTAATGAGACATATTGGCATGCTAAGATAAAGATGGTTTCTCCCTCCTCTGCTATAAGTTTGTGTTTCATTTCACTTTTAACAAGTAAATTATGAAATAATATTTTGCTTCTAGCAATAACGTCACTTCTGCTTGAAGCGCTGGTTTGCAGATTGTGTGACCAACAATATTCACCATGTATTTTAGCAAAAAATCTCTGTGAGTTCCATTTTAATGCTGTTTGTCCTTCAGGGTTTTTTCCCTTAAGCTACTTCAGCACCCCCAACATGCACCACATTAACTCAGAGAAGCTAACCTATATCTGAATATTCTGAACATTTCTATACTTTAAGCATGCACCTATAAAATGCATTGGGTTAGCCTTCACAACTCATCATTTTGTAACTATGGTCAAACAGAGACAAGTTTCTTCTTTCAAAACCAGAACCTTTTGACAGCCCACTCCAGACAACCAGTAAAGGAATTAATATTAGACTTCTCACAAATGAGATTTTATTTATTGTACTACACACTACAGACGTATAAACCTTATCTAAGAAAATTACCTGAGAGAAGAATTTATACAAGGAAAGAAAAATCTGAATATTCAGCAAAACAAATCAGAATGCTCATCACTCAATAATTTCAAACATATTTGACTGCAAACAGGTGTGACAGCAGTGCACATGCACTGGTATCAAGCATAAAAAATGCCTGCTTTCAATTGCTGACACAAAAAGTCCCCTTGCCCCAGTTCCAGACCAGTATTTTTGCTAATGGTATCTGCAGTATTTTGCTAGTCAAGGATACGTGTAACACTTTAAGGGAAGACGTAAAAATCCTAAAAGATATCAGCCTGGAGGCCCAATACCAACAGCAAGACTCGTGTGTTGTCAGTATTGGTTGCCCTCATTCTGTTTTTCTTGGCCAGACACAGAAATCTCCAGATTCAAAAGCCTTTGTCTGAATATCTGCTGGGGGCAGATTTTTGATGGGATACAGAAATGGCTGTGGTACAAAATACAACCATTAGCTACTTGAAAATAACACCAAATACAGCCACAATGCTAGTTACTACCTGCAGACTGCTCCCACTTCTAATCCAACTCGTGGCCTAAATGTAAACCTTAGATCTATTCCTAACAGACCGATTTTAATTTGGAGTCTGACCATGGCAGAGACCTCATCTCTTCTCATGAACTTTAATCTCCTGTGACAAAATTGAGGACATTTGCTGACAGAATGGTTTCTGTGAAGGACTCTTGAGAAGAACAAGCAGATGAGATTTTACTGGATGACCTGATTACAGAAGGATGCTGAGAAATTTTTTGGCCAGGATTTTAAAGCATGCCAAACACTGAATATGCCTAATCACCAATTATTTTAGCTAGTTGGGCCTGCATTAGGCTGTCTTGAAACAGTTGCATTTGAAACAATCGAGTCTTTAAAAAGAAAAGGGAAGCCAGCAATGAATTCTCCGTTGAAAGGCCAGATAAGGGAAGCACTTACAATCCCAGCAAGAGGTCTACAGGCTGTTAGGCAATAGTGGAAACATGAAAGAGAAGCTTACAGATTCAGAGAGGAGCCTGGCAGATCTCCTTTGCCACTGATTTTTGCTGCTAAGACAATGGGATCAGAGCAGCAGCTTCAGAGACATTTCTACCCAGTAATCATGGATATTCAGGGGGAAAAAAGGGATAAGCAGGAAACCATTTGCTGAATACAACTCTGAATTTGTCTCTGAACATGAATAAGCAGAGAAATCTTCATATCTCAGAACAGCCAGAAAAAGAAATGAGCTTGAGGAAAAGGTGAAGAGGGGCCTGAAAGCATTTTAGGATTTTTCTTGTCCTTACAGTGTTGATGCCTAAGAGAGAGTTGCCACAATGCTTCCATGCTGGATTGCCTTGCAGAAACAGAGAGAAACAAAAAAAGATGAATAAGAAGAATTACTGTTCATCTACTTGCTGACTGATATATTTTTTTCTTCCTTTCTACAGTTTCAGTTTCTTCTTAACAGCTGAATGAAATCTAGCCAGAAATTCTCAAAATCATTCACATGGCACCAATTTACCTGAGTAAATTATTATGCTGACCACATGATATGAGAGTGAGTATTAGTTTGTAAAATGTGTTTTACAAGTTCTGAAAACCAGACAAAAAAAATTCTGGAAAAAACAAATAAACAAACCCAACCAAACCCCCCAAAACAAACAAATAAACAAAAAGTCAAACTTGGGGAACTAAAGTTTTGGAGCATGCTAACAAAAGTAGTGGAAGCAATAAGAAAAACTCAGTCCTGTGATGCAGGAAGAAGTTTAGAAATAAATTAAATTGGAATATTCTTATTTGTTATAAGCCATGTTTCATCTGTAACTTTACTTTTAACATTTTCGGGCTTTTGTTGAAACTCGACAAACTTATTGGACAAGCATTCACAAGCTACCTGCACAAATTTGACAACTCAACTGTGCAGGGAAATAAGAGCAAGGCAGAAGTGCACTGCTCAAGAAGAGTGGAGAGAGAAATTTAAAAAAAGGTATATACTTATTTCTTATTCAGCATTCTCAACATTAAACTTCCTCATAAAAAAATCTCTCCTTATAAAGGCAAAAGGAACCCAGCAAGAAAAACTCTGCAGAAAGCACCCTTAGAACAATATGTAAAATCAGTCTTTATAATTTATACACCCACTGCATCAGCATGGAAAAAGGTTATCCAAGCAATCTGAGAATAAATTCCAGAAGATTTAACAAAGTTGTTTCTGTACAAAAGTGCAAGCAAAATTTTTAACAGATCCACATTCCTATGTCATTTCTTCCCAGGGATTCTCAGACTATAAAACTATAAACTGAGATGAGCTTCTCAATCCTTTTGTCAAAAACAGATTATAAAAAAGTGGAAAAAAGTAAAAGCAAACATACTTTAATATTTTAATATTTTCCTTTGCTGTCAAGTTCAGATAGCAGTTATCATAGCTAGCTGATTTAGCAATCCAGATAATTAAATAATGTATTTCAAGACATTAAAATTTATTATTTTTATGTTAAACTTTTCTTTCTAGCTTTTCCCCCCTCTATGGCTCAAAAATAAAAATACACTAAAAATAGTGATATTTCCTTTCTTTTTTTATGAAAAATAAAGTTATCAAAACAATTAGTTGATTCTACAAGCTCGTTCATGAAAACTAAAGATTCTAAGGCTAATAATAAAGTAACAAAATTCAGTAGTAAAATTGCCACTGAGAAATTATTACATGAATATGTCTTTGAAAGGAGTAAATACTGTTTTCTCAGATGAATAAGATTTTCAAGTTGTATTGGTTTTTTTATCTCTGATTTGTCCTTCTGGAAATTATTCATGATTTCACTGAAAATCATATCCTTTTATAAAATGCTTCAAGAGCTTAGAGCAACATTTGCATGTTCTATTTAATTCTCTGATTTCCTCAAAGCTATTTCTGTTGAGGTAAATTACATTTCTAGTGAACCACACAGGCTTAGTCTTCATGATTTTTAAGCTTTTTCAATAATGTTACACTTAGAATGACATACTTGAAAAAATATTAGAACAGGGTGTCATAAGAAATTTCATTCTGTGTGAAGAACTAAGACAATGTGGATTTTTTTGGCTCTGCTCCTGAACAGCATTTATGTCAGTATTTAATACTACATTGCTAACCCAAAGTGAGATTGAAAAGCCTACTGTTATGGAAATTGGCATTAAATTTTCCACTCCTTCTCTGAGAAAGTCTTATCAAACAAAAAGAAATGGCACATAATGCAGATATCTTCATTTCCCCTCTTACTTGAATATGACAATCCAAAGGTAAAAAAAACCCACTGCCCCTGTGCCCTGAACATAGGTGCTTATCAACAATTCCAAAAACAAACCATGTCTATGGATAGAAAAGATGTTCAGAGAATCTCAAATACCACTGGACATTACTAAAAAATGGCAATGGAATAGGCTCTAAGGACCCTGATTATGAAACTGAAGCTTATTTTGCTCCTTCTTGCACAAGAAACAATCAAGCTTGGCAAACACAGACTTTTAAAGTAAATATTCACATTGTGGTGGTTCCTGCATGTTGTACTTGGAGCTTCATCCTGTACTGACAGGAACACTGGAGGTGGTATAACAACACAGTAGAGCAGACCTGTATTTTGTGAGGCAATATACCATGAAATCTACTTGCTAGATTTATTTTAATGCTGCTGTAACTTATATTGAAGAGCCTTTTTTTTTTTTTTTTTTCAATATGTAGCATAAGAAATGGGAAGAATAGACTTGGCTTTGAATCCCCTTCTTTCCTCGCCCCTTTGTTGCACCAAGTGCAGGCAAGCTGTTTATTTGAACCCCAAGCCCTTTGGACAGTCTCAGCTCCACAAACAGATATGATGTATGGGCACTCACACTCCTTCTCATCTGTTGCTATGGCATTTTGCCTGCTCACAAGGTGATTGGACAATTTTGCAATGAAAGTCAGCACCAAAGATCAAAAGCTTTCCTGTGGAACAGTGCTGCCTCTGCCATCTGTTTTGCATGATGCTTGACAGGTACTGGGAAGAATGGATGAGGAGGCAACACCATGTCAAGCTTTTACCTATTTTTCCTCACTAGCTGACATTTTGTCCCACCTTTCTTCCACCTGCTACTTGAAAAAATGCAGAGAAAAAAAACAAACAAACTTCAAAACAGAAGAGAAAAAGCAATCATCCTCCTGTAGCTGAAGTAACTCACAGAAGTTGCTAAACAGAGGCTAGCAGATATAACAACACATGTAACATCTGCCAGCATGCTTGGGGAAGCAATAAAAAAACCAAAAAAACCTACCAAACTACTTAAGAGTTTCCAGCAATAGATGGTGAATTGTGCACTGATACTCTGTTGTTAACACATACTAAATAATGTTAAATAGTCATGCAGAAAGAAAAAAAAATTACAACCAAAAGCAATACTTCTGAAAGAAAAATATTGAGGGAAAAGTAGAAAAGATTAAACAGATTCTTATAATCAGATGTCCTGGAAGGTAGGGCTGAAATACTTTTAAAGAATTTTTAAAAGGACCAAATGAATGGCAACAGATTAAACTAAATTAAATGTCAATTTACTGAGAATGTATAGCTCTAAATTCAGGGACATAGGCAGTTGTCAAATGTTTGCTTCTTATCCATTATTGCAAAAAGATAGAAGGAAGATTCTGCCCTTCATTCAAACATGGAAAGTGGGTTGGCTAAATTGCATCAAGTTTTGTAACATTCTAGTTTATTTCCTACTGGGTAGGACAAAAATCCACAGATTTACTCTCCTGTCTCACAGCTCTTACTGTATTCTGCTATATTAAAAATAAATAAGTATGAGTATTTGTATAATATCTCACTTGTCTGTATATAAGAATATTACAAAGAAACCCAATGCAATCTGAAAGGCTTCAACAACAACAGCCTTTCTGAGCATACTCTAAACCACAACTGATGAAGATTTCCTATTCATCATTCCTGACCCTTTCAGCTTTCCAAATGTTCTCTCTGTAGGGATTGCAGTGGAGACAGAAATATTTTTCTCACCACGGGCAGTCCCATCGTTCCACCTCCCTAGGTGAGAGTGCTCTCATGTTACTGAAGGATTTGCCTGCAAATCAGAGTAGAGAGGCATTTCTTGGGTCCAGATGAACTCTTACTGCAATGCAGCAACTCCCAGCAATGTTCAAGACAACAGCTATTATGATGAAGCTCATATAGATATTCCTCCAAAGAACAGCCTCATTTCTAAATTATTTACACGTTATTTTTTTTTCTCCCCGTGCTGTTATGCATTTGAATTGCTTTGCTCTCATTTATAGCAGTACACATTATGGCTGAGATTTTAAAACCCATGAATCCCTCAGGTGGCTTTCAAGATCTAAATGCAATCTCTTAGTTTACGCTCATTTATATGGGATTTGCAAAGGAAGATGCTCTTTCATTCTAGGAGGCAGGTTATGCAAATTATTTTTTGTTATCAGATGCCCATGCTTCAGTATCATCATTAATTAGCAGACTGGGTACTGTGCAGACTGTGTGCAGTTGTCAATTATAATGGGCAAAAAGGAAAACAGGTTTTCTTTTGCTGCAGAAGTAGCAGACATTATATAATTTATACATTCACTGCAAAATATTTCTGGTGGCACAGTATCTTATATTAATATGATAATGAATATAGACTGGAAATTTGATTAGTATTCTCTCATGGAAAACTGTAATACATTTCACATTAAACCAATGTCATAAAATGTTTGGCAATATATGCTGAGGAATGCAAACATTAGCCACAGTGTAACCTAAACTGTGAAAAAATTGTAACATTTTTATCAATGATTACAAGAACAATTTCCTAAGGTTTCTTTGAAGGAAGGATCATCTTTTTGGTTTTGTTTTGTTTTTCAGCAGGTCCGGGAACAAAATGAATGAAAACCCAACTTGCAATAAAAGTACAGCTTTTCAACACCACATAGAATGGCCTCCTCAATTTGGGATTATCACAGTCAAAAATTTGCTTTCAAAATAAAATCTGGCAATGTGTCTGTTGGTTAAATTGGTTAAATAATAAAAGTTCTATTAATCACATAGCTCACAGTTCCCACAATTCAAATAACAGTGCTTCAGAGACTATTTAACCAGATAAAAACTTAATCTTGTAACAGTAATTGCCATATAAGAGATTTGCTGATTCCAGTAAGTAAAGGTGCATTTCTTTTTTTTTGTCACTTGGACTTCGTTTACATAAAGAAATGTAGAAAGAATGGAAGAAAGGAAAGCCTTCCTGTGGGCTGATGCAGGTTTCAGGTTCAGATTAGCACCCTCTCCGAGATTATGATAATCTCTCTGAGATTATGCAGTGGTAACTGGCATCCACTGGCTGTCAGTGCTAGCTGGGATTTGAAGGAAAACCCATTCCTTACATCAGGCAAGCTGCAAAGCCTGCAGAAGAGCACAGCCAGTCCCTTATTAACCCCTCTGCTTTACTGCTCCTCTTGGCTTAAGGAGACTATGGACCCTTCATCCTTTCTAAACAATTACTTACCTGCTCCAATCCATGGTGTGTCTCAGAGAATTGTTTCTGGGGTTTTCAGTTTCTATTCCTGACATGCATCATTTAAGCTTATTCCAGTTACTGATCCACTCTATCCTTTCTCCTTTCTTTGAAGCTTTAAATCTTGCTACTATAGCTCTGAAACGTTCTCACTTCATACTTTTTTGGCAGTCATGATTTTCATTCATAATCCTGAGTTTGCATATTTCAACTGTGAATTTTCAACTCAGACCCAAATCCCAAGAAAATACAACACAATTAAAGAAATATATCAAGCATATGGTACAGGTTTAGTCATTTATAGCTAATGTAAGTGTACCTAGCCTTGGAAAGTAGGAATCACTACCAATAACACACATCTAACTCAACATCTATGAAAATGGAAGGGAAGAGCTCATTTGTTAGAGAAGTCTTAGCAGGTAAATACCAAATTTGGTGTTGATATAATAACGTAAATGAAGATTTTATTAAAGCATTTAGTAAAGACAAATCCAAGAAAACTAGACAGTGTTTAAGAGGGTGGGAAGAAAAGCAGAATAAAAGCAGTAAAATAATTAGGTCATGTAAATGTCTTAAAAGTTTTACTCTGTTAAAGTATCTCTGCTAAATCAGACAGCATATCCTTGGTATATTGCATTATCCCTGACAGATGGATCTAAGAAGACATTCAGAAACTAAGCCTTACTCTACATGACAGTACAAAACTGATAATATAATCAATACAGCTTCGGGGTACATGAAATTATCTGAGTCTATTAGTTAAATGTGACTTCACACATGGAAGTGTGTCAGGGAGACAAGGAGAAAATGAGTGTGATATATATGCCTGCAGAAAGCAGACAAACTGAGAATTAATCTGAATTCCAAGTAATCTAGAAATGAAACACCAGAGAAACAATTTACTTATGCCAACATCAGCTAACACATACATGAACAGTTTGAAATAACTATGAAAAGACATACTATCACCATTTCATTTTCCTGAGGCAAGTAATGTGATTTAGAAGTGTTTAAACTTTTTCCATTAATCTTAATGCAGGAAAAGAAAAAAACATAAACACTCTGGTTTACGGTGTTTTGAAGCTATAGTTAAACTCAGAGCGATTACAACATTCACTTGCTTATACTTTGTCCCAGCACTTGAGCCACCACTCTCATTTTTGTACCAAGAGTCAAATTTTCCCTTTTCCCTCCATACTGACTCTAAAGGTTTTCCACCTCTTCAGCCACATGAGCTGAGTTTCAATCATTTAGCACTTCTTTATAGACTTCACTGATGTGGCAGTGACTGTATAAAACAAGCCACATGCATGAAAAGGTGTGGATGTCACTGCAGCTGAACCCCCTCTGTCCCTGAGGAGGGGAGTCTCCAACTCTCATCATTCACAGCCATTTGGCCACTGCCCCGTGTGTCAAACAAAAGGCAGCAGGCCAGCTGGAAGGCTCTCAGGCTTGGGATCCAGCTTCCTGGCTGGCAAAAGGACACACACATGTAGCTTATATTTGGGATGGAGGCATTCTCCAACCCTCATGTTGGAACAGTGATGCATTAACATATTCCAGATTTGCTGGAGAAAAGAGCAGGAGCATGGCTCTCTGTATGTCAGCAATTGACCCTTCAATTGGGAGAGCAAATCCAGAGCTCTGGTCACTGAGCCAAGCCTAATTCTGTGCCTTACATTACACTGCTACTGTCTCCTCTTATTCTGAAAAATTACACTGAAAGTAAGTCATATTCAAATGCCTGCATGGACTTTATATGCGCTGTAAAAGCCTGCTAAGTGGTCTTGCTCACAGCAGTGTTTGTATCTCAGTCTTGGACCGGTGACATTTACAAAACTGATAAACAATCACAAATAAAAAGAGGCATCTCCTACCAATCACAGATTTTCCCGTGGGCAACACTGACAGTGCAGTAAGCCTTAATTCACTCTCTGGGTTTTTTTAGTTGTTTTTTTTTTTGTTTTTTTTGTGGGCACACTAATTTACTGGAGCACATCTGGAAAGTCTGTTTGCAGGTGCCACAAACTGCAGGGATGTCAGGAGACAGACTGGAGGGCTAAGGAGGCTGCTCCCCACAATGTTCCAGGCAGCAAGTGGAGGAGGAGGAGATAGATCAGCCCTTTACAGATGTTTTAGTGCTAAACAAAATGCAAAAACAGAAACTCTAGAGAATAAATGTGAACTGTTAGGGATGATGGGCTGGATGAAGCAAAAGCCTTTCTTTCCATCTATAAATTTGGTGATACTCACAGCGAGGAGAAAAGCAAAAGCTGTAAGCAATGCTTATGTGCTATGTGGCTCGTTCATTAAAATGGGATTCCCGTGCCTTAAGAAATGCACTTTCCCTTGCTCATATTCTACACAGATGACACAGAATAGTTTCAGGACCTAAATAGGAAACTTAATTTTGAGGAATGAGTTATTAACTCACAGTGTCAATGTCGCAGAAAAACTGAAAGGAAACTCTCTTTCCGAGAAAAAGATGTATGTACTTAATATTATTTCATTATTCAGCAAACTTGAAACTTTTTGATTAGAGAATCCTAAAATCTGCGCGGGAATTGATATTTTCATGAACCAAAACAACTGATGTATTAAATAATTGCATACTTGCAGTGCAGTTACTGAACTACACTCCTGAAAAATGAAAAATCCATTAAAGATCTAATATTTGCTTGTTGAGAACTTTATCTTTGTTAAAACAGCAAACCAGTGAAGTGGATGATCTAGCCATAAAAAAAATAGAAGTTTCATCTGCCTTAGATGTGTATTTGGCATTGATCTTAAAAGTTATAAAAAGCTATTTCAGCTTTCTCCCTTCTCTGCTTTCTTCAGCACAAATTATTTCATATTAAGAACTTCACCACACAGGATAGAATAATGACATTTCCATGAGAAGATAAATAAAATTCAAATGAATATAAATGTTACTGCACCTCACTTTGATTGTCACAGGCACCAAAATAATAATCTAATAGGTTATATTTAAGAATAGATGAAAACAAACTCTGCTAATTTATGGGAAAAAACAACACATATTTAGGAAGGGGAAATTAAAAGTTAGTATAAACTTATACTCTAAAAAGAAGTATTATTTATATCATCACCATACTGTTATGTCAAAACTGTCATTACAGAGGAGTCTCTGAGATGTATGTATTAAACAGATGTTTGACCTACAGAAAAAGACATTCTCTAATAATTGCAGGTCTTATTTCTTAGCATAAAGCAACCTTAAAAATCATAGAAATCTCATGAAGGAGGCCTACAAGTTTGTCTAATGCAGAAAATGTTCTGTTTCACTGAATGTTTTGTCAAGTTAAATAATTAATTAATTGACTGAACTCCCAACTGAGAAATTCCATTTATGAGCATTTTTGGCTGTGTATTTTAGCTTGAAGTATTAACTTTTTTTTTTTTTTTTTTTTTTTTTTTTAACTCCTGACTAAAGGTAGTGGTTGCACATACATCGAAACAAAGTCTTTTACATTTTCATTCCCAATCTCAGAGACTTGAGAACATTGTAAACAAATTTGTCCTACACAGAATCATTTGCAGAGGGGAAGCTTGAATACCTACTTGCCTCATCATTTCTGGGAATATGAATTCATGTCTAGTGGAGACAGAAACACTTTTCACTCAGCTACAGGACAATCTGTAAAGAAAATAGAGTCAGAGACCACTGAATCTTGCTTTCAAGAGCATTGGTCATGCCTGTTATTACATTGTCTTCCTTCCTGCCTTATGGAATAATGCTCTATGACCACTTAGCCAGTGAACTTCTTAAAATACAACTGGAATATGTCACTCTCTGCTCCTCACACCCAGTACAAAGCTTATTTTAGGCACACTGATGACCTTGGCCTTATTTTGTGGTGTCTAGTGATAGAATAGATAGAAAATATTAATTCATGTTCAAGAACAAGGAAAAGCAGTGTGTTGTATTTAAAGCTGGTTTTGTTTTAACACCCGTGAATTCTTTCTATTGCCTCCAACAAGCATTAGATTATTTGGAGTCTGTGTATGTAGATGCCATAGCTATTGTATCACGAGGAAGAACATCTCAGTGCTAATGGATACCAACATTAGCATTGAAAAAGAGTGAAAAGCTCACATAAGGAGCTCCATAAATTTGTTATAAAACCCATTACTAAATGTTATTTAGCATTTCCTCCTGAGGCTTTAGTGCTACACTAAATTAATAGTGTTATGGTTTCTATTCAACACATTGCCTTAAAGTATTACATAAAAGATTAAAAACCACACTATAGTAACAATGGGAATCACTTTTAATCACATCAAGAACAACAATCTCTGTTTAATGTCCTTGTTTTGTACCTTAAGACCCCAAATTATAACCCAAAGCATAATCTGAACATCTTGTTATTTCTTGGGTTAGCATCAACATATATGAATAGCTGCAAAGAGGTCTATATATAATAATTGGAGAATAATAAACATGTAAATATTAAGAGAGGTCTGAGACAGTATAAAAGTCCACAATATAACATACTCTGATCTGTTAAAGACGACCTCAGTCATTAACTACAGTCATGTGGCACTGTTCCCTTTAGGGTCATGCCCCTAGGGCACTGTCCCATGGAAGGGGGAAAATATTTTCTGTATTGATTTGTGTCCCTTGCTGGTGGTGTTCATCCTTGTGGCCATGACTAGAGAACTTGCAAACCTTCTAAAGCATTTGGAGGGATAAGGACAGAGGACAGCAATATCTGGGAATTAGACTGAAACATTCAGGCAGTCTCAGTGAAAACACATCATGACTCCTCCTCAATTCCAGTTTAGTGATATTTTTACTTCCCAAGTACACCCGACAGAGCTGTCAGGGATTCACAAGGCAAGCCCCTTCATTCCGTCCACCTGCCACTGTCTTGCTGCATGCCAGGGCTGTGCCAGCAGAGTTTTCTCTCTAGAATGCATTCCTCCCAAAGCACATCCCCTGCTGCATTTCCAGCTCCAAAGCTACTTAGCTTAATAAAGAATTGTCCCCTGCTCTCTCAGCATCAATATTGGAGCGCTGGTCTATCAATCACAGCTCCCTCCTGAGTAAATATTATTGGTTTGAAAATCTCACTGGAATTACTGCAAGTGCCCCACTAGAAAGAACTAAATAAACATGAAAAAAAAAAGCCCAAAGAAACAAACAAATGGAAAAAGTTTTGCAATAGGAATATACATTGCAAAAAAAATAATAGTTTTATAGAGATTTTGTACAAAAATTAAAATGAAATGTATTTGTTTCACAAGTAATTTAAACAGCTATCTGTTAGCTAGGATTTCACTGCCAAGCAAGACCTTCGTCAGGAACACCACTGTCACTAAAGGTGGTGGCAATCTGGGGACAAATCTGTCCTTTCCAATGCTGCTGCCCTTTTGCAGATTCCTATGAGGTTTAGGTCACATTCTCATCAGTATCTTACTTTAGTGAAATTGAGAAGTGCTGGCGTTGCTATGGCACAAATAAGCAAAATTTGATCATATCTATGAGGATCAAAGAGACATTTCAGGTACCATTTCAAATGTAAGCAAAGTACCCCTTAAAAAAAAAAAAAAAAAAAAAAAAAAGAGAGATCTGAAGTGCTGCCACAATGTCAAGTGCAATTTCTGTGCATAAATGTGACTTTGAAATTCACAGCTTCCTCTCATGGACATAAATTGGTTGTGATTTCTTGAGTCACTCTCTGCTTTCCTTGAGCACAGGCATAGCAGCAATCAAATGGCTCCAAGCTGAGCACAGCTTTGGACCTGGCTACCTCCAGCTGCAGGTTTGCAGGATCCCATGGCAGCCACTCTCCATTCTGCCTGTGTCCCTCTCCAACACCTGCTCATTCATCAACATCTGGATCCAACACTTCATCTTAAAAGTAATTCCAGGTTTTTTCGCTCTCAGCTCAGTGATATCTTGCTTTTACACCATGCACCATGGTGCACTGCATGAGATTCACTTTTTAATATCACTTAAAATATATTTTGGTCTTTTAAATCCTAATTATACAAATTCATATCCTCCAGGTATAAACATATTGGTGATCCTTAATAAAAGTGTGCTTTTCCAGTAGTACAAGTTATATAAATTGAGCTCAGGTGCCTTTGAGCTAAGATGTGGGTAATATTGAATGCCCAGCTCCTACTGAGTGGAAATCTCATATGATCTGGCCCATTACATAATAGAAATTTAATTTTTGTCCAATTTATTTCAAACTAGCTCTCAAAGTAATGAAGTTTTCTCTGTAAAGTCATTCAATCAATTCAACTTCTGTTCACCCCCAAGCAGACATCCACAATCACATATGAGAAAAAGAAATCTCTTTTTCTGGCAGTTCTGATGCTTTCATTTTATTCATTGATGGAGTTTTTCTGTATATAGTGTCATGCTTTAGCTTAGATTCCACTCCTCTGGAAAAGTTCAATTGTAGCTTTCTTACTTTGTTTAAGAAAAAACACCTAAAAATGCTTATTTAACCTTAATAATAATACAACTGTTTGACCTGAAATCACTTTTCAGTCCTCAAAAAACTAAACAGGATACGTTTTGTATGATGGAACTGAATAGCCCAGATCAGGTGATCTGAGAGCAAATAAAAGCCAAGAACCCTGAGGTTTTCACTAACCTTCAGATCTTCTTCTTATTTAGACATATATCTGATTTTAGGGGGAGGGAAAAGTAATTTAGGTCTCGAGAGGCTTATGTTTAATTAGTTTTTAATCCATTTCTACACCCAATGCCTCAGAGGATGATTTCATCTTTAAATACATCTAATTGGATGTATTTTAATTGAGAAAGCCTACAACATGCATAATAGAACTACCAGGAGTTAAAGCACAGTTTTGTATTTAAATATGCTTATATTTAATTTAAAATTGAGTAAACAGGGTTTCACTCTCTGCTGGAGTAAACAGGTAAAACCCAATTAACTTCAAAGGGACTGTTCCCAGTGTGTAGCATATGTGAATGTCGTGGATGATTGGAGTCTAAGAACACCTGCAAAGTGTCATATAATGTCAGTAAAATGAAAATATTTCACACTCTTTCTGCAACACCTCTGAAAAGCTCAAGTTGATTGTGGGAGGGAAGGAATAATTGCTTTGCTGTTCTTTCATTTGAATGAATCATTAATCTTGAATTAAATTATTAATTTTGAATTAAAATATAAAAATTTTGATACATATATGTTTGAGCAGCAGAAATAAACTGCTTTGATAAATAGAATTCCTCCATGCTGTTAATTCTTTGTGAAAGCATTTCAGAATACTGGTAACAGTAAATATTGGAAGTGAAATTGAGCTTCTGCAATCTTTTTTTTTTTTTTTGGGGGGGGGGTTGGTTAAGTTTTTGGTTTTTTTGTGGGTTTTTCTTGGGGTTTTTTTTTTGTTTCTTTTTTTGACGTAGAAGGACATTGCACACACTCAAGTGCATGCAGTTTTTGGAATTTTTATGTACCATTTAACTGACTTCTCAAATGCAGAAACCTTTTTAGTCATTAAAATGTGCACTGCAGAAGTTCAGTTTCACTTTTACTATCAAGACCAAGATATTCTGATATAATGGAAGCAAGACAGCCGCTTTTCCATCAGACATGTAAATATTTTAATTTAATTTCCTGATTATATTGGCTTTTTTGATGATGTGCTTTGATTTTTCATTTTTACACATAATTATATAACCAAGTTTGGAATAAAATTTAATTGCATACCAATCTTTTCTGCTGCCAATAAGCTTTGTAAAATTATTGACAAAACTAAGATGCTTTATGACTTTCTGACAAACTGAGGCCCTGGACTATGCACACAATGCAGCACAGAAACATGGCAGAGACTCCTGAGCAAGCCTTTGTGTCTACACAGCACATCCAAAAGGCAACACAGCTACCTTAGCATGGTTTTGCTTATTTTCTTTGATGTTCTCCTGCAGTGTGTATAGAAAGGCTCAGACAAATGTCCAAATGATAGAAAAGCTACTCAAAGTGTTTCTGATTGCCTTTTATGCACAGGTAAACAAAACAAGCCTACTGTGTTTATTAGTAAGCATGGGGATATCACATCAAAACCTGTGGATGCTGGTGAGAGCCAGGGAAAACAGCAAGTTTGAGTTTTCCCAAGCTAGTCAAAGGAAAACAGAAGGGAAAGAATTATTAACAAAGTTCAGCACCTGATGTTGTGGACAGGATGAGTGTGTGAGGAACGTGATATTTTAGTAAGAGCACGTTTACAAGAAATGTTGCCTTCCTTGGCCCAATGAGCTTATTCTATCCTTGGTTCAGCAAACCAGTCTATAAAAATGTGCCTACTCCTGCAATAAATCACTTCTACTTTCTAGATGAAGCCCCCTTGTTCCTGTATTTTTTCACCCCTCCCTGACCTTACAGCGACATCGACCCACTGCCAATGCACAGTAACCGTCCCAGGGGGAGATTCTGTCTCCAGACTTGCAGTGTTAGGATATACCTGCTGCTCTGCCTGCTGAGGACATCTGCCCCAGCCCTGAGCCCGGGCTGGCACTGAGATGCTGAGCCCAGGCTGGCACAGCTTTCTGCCCAGGGTGACCACGAGAGCCTTGGGTGTCAGTGCTGAATGCTCCAGGCTCTGGCCAGCTCTGACAGAAGCCACACAAGCAGCTTGAGAGACCATCCCTGTGCATGACAGGAATGTGCTACTCAGTGAGCACCAACATGATCATGTTCAGAAAATAAATCCATGGAGAAAACAGATTAAAGATTAAGTGGAGCTACACAGATGTTTCTAAACTCTTATTACATCTAAAGTTAACACAGACATTCTTAAATATAAACCACAATCCACAGCACAGCATAGCCTCAGATGCTCTAAAGATGTTTTTTCGTCAGAAATAAGCAACTCCAGTAATTACAATGTGATGTGCTGGTTAGAACTAAGGAACAGCAGAGGAAACTCTTACTCACTTCCCTGGAGGAGAATCGTTATTGTAAAAATATCTGTGTCTGGGAAGAAGTGCAGATGTTATGCACTGGCACTGAGTTCACTTTAAACTCCAAAGTAATGGCAAAAAGGAGACAAATTCTTAAAAGACAAAAGAATCAAGCACCAATTACTGGCAGCAGCTTTGTGAAGAACTTTGTTGACCAGAATATCATAATCTTAACTGAACACACATCAAAAAAGTGACAACTGAAAATACGCCAACAAAAATGAAATGAGAAAAATCAGAAGATTTAAAAAATTTGCACAAAATGCAATAATATTAAAATTCAAATGGTGGATTCTGCTGAAATTGATGTGGTTTATTTATCTCTAAGTATTCAGGATACTTCTCAGGGGAAATGAAATATTTGAATAATTTATAAGTTTTGAGAAGTTAAACAGAGAACAGCTGATTATCTCCACTTATCATTTTGCTTTTAAGCCCACATTTATGACATATTTTATTACGTATTTATGACATAATGACTTAATGGAAGAATGGATGTAAGTCCATAGTACTTCACACCTGGGAGTCAAATCCCTTCCTATTCCTAGTGCACTCTGCAGGCACGAGATCCTTCACCCAGGCATAAATATTGCAGACCTGTGTCGAGTGATGCTACGCCTTCCTGTTGGAAATAACTAATAAAAGTTTGAACTATACAGAGTAAAGCTGGGCAAGTGGTACAACACAGAAGCATATCACTGCCGTATTTTTGGATAGTGGCAGTTGTGAAAATTTTTCCCGACGCTTCTTTTCTGCTGAGTATCCTTGAATTCTCTGATTGGATTTGCTAGATTTCTGTAAGTGTCACTGAAATAAATCAGAACACCAGACCACATTCTGTGAATTTTTGCCAGAAAATTAACTGCCAGTAATGAGTAGCAGATATTGCTTTTAGCAAAATAGACAGATGGTCAGTTAATCTTAGGCCTTGGCAAAAACCTAAAGGGAATATTACTAAATAATAAAATAAATGAACATATCAAATCCAGCCCTAGTTTGAACATGAAAATTAAGCTCTATCCATGTTATTCTTAACCAAACATCATGAGTATATCACACCAAATAAAATTCCCATGGGAAGAATTTCTCCAGAATCAAATTGTTCATATTGCTCCAGTAATTGCAAAATCATACAGATAAAAATATAGAAAACAGGGAGATACTTGAAAGGAAGTCACCTCTTAAATTTAAACTAAAAATTTACTGACATGCTACAGACTGATTAATTAGACTTAATTTCATTTCTAAGAAAGTTTGAGAAAATAGGGATCTGATATACTAAATATAAAATATTTGTAAAAACTGAAAACAAAATGGTGTTTTCACACTCTCCCAATTCATGCAAATGTTGGTAAAAAATACTTGGAAATATCACAATGCAAATTATGCAAGTACTCTGAAAATGAAATGTTTTTATCCTTTCTCACACTGAAAACAGAGAGAAGTCTGGAACACATGCTTTACAGTACTGACTTGTACTGTCCAGCAATATTTACCAAAAAATCTGTGCGTTGTTTTTCTTAATTTGAGGAAAAACACTCTGAAAGAGAATACAGGAGATGAGATGTCTGCCTGGACCAGTTCACAGAAAACAAATGTATAATCTCTGTCCTTTCCTACTATAAATGAAAACAAGCTTTAAGATTATTAAATTCTTAAACTACTCACAGGTTTTCTTAAATTCTGAACCCCTTGCTCCATATTTAAATTCTACCAGTGGCTGCTGCAGTTGTGTGTTTGTCATAGGATGTTGCATTCAGCCAGATTTACGTATCCAGCAAAAGAGGTGGAGTAGTTTAATCACTTGTTCTGGCATGCAAGAGATTAATATTAATTACAGGCTTCCAAGTATCATTTAGCTTCTTAGCTTTCCTGGTGCTGATTACTTTGTAGCACGTTTGTGCAAGGAGCTTGTATTACATTTATTTACAGTATGTGAAACCCCAGAAACATGTCTTGTGTGTTTTGAGTCACAAGCCACATGATCTATGGGATGCATAAAACATGAAGTTGGAATCTATTTACCACTAAAATATGCCCTTTAATATAGTCTCAGTATAGGCATATCTTATTTAAAGTCACTGCACAGAACAACGTGAAAGTCTAGAATTAACAAGCAGTTAATTAAAGTGCCAAAGTATATCCATCTAAGAGACAGAAGACTAAATATCCTAAATTAACTTAAGATTTATAAGCAGTTCTTTGCCATTACCCTTTCAAAGCCTGAAGACACAAGTTAATGCCTGAATCTGCAAATTGGGTAGAGTATACCAATCTCTCTTCCAAAGTGACCATTCTATCAGGGACTGAGAAAAGGGTAATCAGACAAAACCAGCACTTTCAGCTCCTGCAAAACCAGTGCACAAATACTGCTTGGTCTGATTAAACAGACACAGCAACAGAATATTAATTTCAGAGAGAATTCATTTCAGAGCATTGGCATTTCTGCAATTCATTTTCTAGGGAGTCAGAAACCAAAACAATTAACATGACAAAAGAAAAATGAAGACCTCTTCCCAGATTTTGATCTATCGTCTATTCCATCAGCAGATAAACAGGAAAATACTTCTCTCTTCACCTGCATTTGGACTAGTAGAGAAATTCTTGCATCCTGATGGCAAAACTGAAATAATCTACTTGCCCTTGCACCTGGAAGTGAGTCACTGTTAGAATGGTACAGGAAAATAACTGTATAAAACAAACTACAGCTTTCAGGTTTAATGGCTCTAGGGGAGATATGAGATTTTGCTGTCTTTGAAGAAATCGACCAAGTAAGGATCTCACCAATTTAACTCAAATCAACACAAACATTTTCTGATGGTTTTCTGATATGGAGAAAAAAATTCAAAAGGAAAACAGTATTTTGAAATGGCATAAGAAAATTAGATGCACAAGGGAAATTAGATGCATTAGGGAAAAATTAATTGTGGGATTAGGAGAGAAAGTGAATAAAACTAAAAAAAATCAATTTTATTGTGAGAAGCATGTGCTATACAAAATATTCATATGTCAGAGCTGAAGGAAGGAACTTCTCAGTATCATACAAGTTTAGACAATACAGAATTAAATACCCAATTCCAGATAATGAAAGCTTAAAAAACATTTTAGGAGAACAATTTCTAGCACTGTATTAAAAAAAATTCAGAATATGCAGTAACAAAATCTAATGAGAAAATGGTTCATGGCATAAATAAAAGACTAAAGAAGTTGGCCTTTCATAAAGCTGAAATGTCAGCAGGGAAGAAAACAAACGAAAAAACCCTATATTTTAAATGGACTATTCACCAAATCTGAGGATATTGATGAGGTATGCAAATCAGTTTTTGAGATACTGCAGGGTGAAGAACTTGGACCTTGTGTAATAAAGGAAAATGTGCTCTATTACAGAGTGAATAAGAAGATAGGGGAAGCATTACCAGGTATCATAATTTTAGGTTAGCACAGAGAAGATTGAAGTGACACAGCAAAATTGAAGGGGAAAATGAGATCTCTACCACTGATAGGAAAACTAACAACAAGCTTTAAATTGCAGCAAGAAAGGTACAAGACAGGCATCAGGAAAAGCCTTCTCAAAGTACAGAGAGGCAAGGAATGGACTATATGAAGTTTGTAGAATTTTTTACACTGAAGGCTTTTATGGGTAGATTCAGTCCTTACTGACAGACGTTTGTAGGCACATTTGATGATGGTCTTGAGTGGGATTTCTTGTCACCTTGAAATCTGACAACTCTATTTCTTTCTAGTTGCCCGGTAATTAACATCAGAATAAATAATTCTACTCGCAAGCTAAGCAGATCCTTTAAGTCAATAGTGTGAAATTTAAAAATCCTGCTGCTCACATATAAATAAAACTATATATGCATTTGTGTGTCTGTATACAGATACATATATTCATCTCCATGGAAATAAGATGGACCCCAAGTAGGGTTATTATTGCTAATCCTTGTCAACCTCACTGGTTTCCTATAAATTCCAGATAACTTTTCTGAACTAAAGAGCATATGCTGAGGTGAAGCACTGATAAATTTTCTTTTTTTGAAATTAAATTACAGCATAGACTTGTCACAGGAAATTCTCTTTGTTGTTCACTAATCACCAGTTTTGGGAAAAAAACCTGATAAGTAATACATGAAATGCCCTCCCCCAAATGCCGGCACTTATGTAGATTTTCCAATGTTCTTTTCTTCAACAATGCATACAGCAAAAAAATTAAGAATATTCTTTTCTAATTATAACACATTAGTAGAGACATTTGTAGAGACAGCAAGGTAAAAATGCAGCTTATGAATTATTCAGACTGTTTGGAGCTATAAAAATATCCATTTGATTAAATTTCTTAATTGATATAAAAGAAATAAGACAACTATCAGCAACACGTGGCTCAATAATGTTTAAAATAGTCTGTTAAAGACTTGCACTGAGCACATGAACTGCACTTCTGCCAGCATGAGTTATGGCTACAAGGACAGCACTGAATTGTCTAAGGCATATTTTAATTGTTTAATGTAAAAGGAACCCCAAAAATCTATCTTAAATGCAGGGCTATACCAGTATGGTGTGTCTCCTGACCATGCCAGGCTCTGTCATGTCACTCTTACTATGAGTTTCCTATCTCTGCTCAGTGCTGCCTGTACAGCTTTGGCAAAGGATCAGGTGCTGGTTGCACCCACCTGCCCTCACAGAGTCCATCCTCTCACTGAGCAATCACAGCTCCACCGGGCATGGTGGCTGAGGATGGCAGGGGATGGTCCTCAAATGCAGGTCTCTTACTCTGGTCACTGACACTGAGACTGAACAGTTGGCACAAGAGGCTTGGTAAGACATTCTAACCAGGAAACTTCTTCCTTTCTAGCCAGTGCAAAAAAACCTCAAAAGCACTGAGGCTAGTTTTTGTCATCTTTTTTTCACATTAATTTTCCTTCCTTGCAGTTGTCTTTCCCAGAGGATAACCACAGTGATTTTGTATCTACCCCATCATACAGACCGACTTCACACAGCAGGCATTCCCTACTCTACAACAAAATTCAGATCTGAGTTTTCCATAAGAAATCCCTGACGATTGGTATTTAAACAATCAGTTTAATATAAAAATGTCTCTCAGACAACTCTTCTTCCTCTAAAACCAGCAGTATAAATATTTGGAAAACTTGGTGGGTGCTCTGACTGTAGAAGACTGTGGGAAGAGAAAGACTGAGAAAAACCGGCAAAGATGATTAATAAAACGTTATGAAATAAATAATGCCTAAGGGTTAGCTGCTGTAAAGACAAATTGCCCCTAGAGGAGACAGATTCTAGTTATAGAGAAGTGAGCTATCACTTTTGGATGGCTTAATTTATAAAAGAAACAAACTTCTGAGCCAGAATTATTTATAGAGAGATATTACAAGAAGTATGTCTCAGCTGTTAATAATCATGAAAGAGAACAAGGAGGTGTAATGGTCAGTTATTTATCAAGAGATAAAGTGAGATGAAACATATCCTGTTTTTTTTAAACCACCAGATTTTCACACACTAGTTATTTCAAGCACTGGAATATTGATTCTCTTAGAATTGCCACATTATCATATTCATTCCTGATGGCAGTATGTCATTTTTGAAAGAATGCTGCAGTGTGTAGTGGAACAATGTCAATGAGCTCTGTGAAAATTACCTGAAAAGCACATTTTCAAAGGCTGTTGATAATAAGATACTCTCCTAGTCAAAGTAAAACTTGAAAGAAATGTGCTGTGGAACAGGCACGATGCTTTTAGTGTATAAAGCATCTCAGTGAAAGGTGTCCTTTGCTGTTTCACATGAATCAGCTCTCCCAGACACAGGGAGGAGACACAGCGCACTGAGCAAGGCCAGGAGCCTCTCACAGACCAAAACACTGCTGCCCTTATTTCCCTTTACACGAGAAACAAAGCCCAGGGTATTCAGACACCTTCTGTGGAGCACTGCTCAGCCACCAAAGGCCTTGGTTCTTTCTGCCCAGCATGTCCAAAGTGGAGGTGCAGTTTGACAATGAGATGAGGTTGTCTTTGCATGTGCATGTTTCATGTTTGTTAAAAGAACACATTATAACCACAATAGGGCAACACTTTTTTGGGGAACCAAGCCTCTCAAGCAGCATGGTCAAGTGCTGTCTGGATGGTGAGAAGAGTCACCATTGCAGTGATCCAGCTGGATCAGGAGAGACTCACTGAGCCTTCCAGCACATCAGCTCTTGTGGCTGTGTGAGCATTTTGTCGTGGAGGGTGATGTGACCTAAGGCCACAAACAACAGCTCCTACTGAACTCCTCGGGCCATCAGTCACCACAGCTTTCCTTCCTGCTCCTCAGCTCCTCCCTTCTGAGCTCCCAAGAAAATTTGGGATAAATTTCCTCCAGGAAACGAGACATGTCCCCTGCTGTCCCTGTGCCTGGCTGAGCTGAGGTGAGCAGGGTGGGAGCCCTGGGGCTGTCACACCTGTCCTGTTGGGCAGCTGGGGCACACAAACAGCCACAGTGTATTCTGAACACACCCCGTGAATAACAAATTCAGCTCTCTAGTCGGTTGCATTTTGGAGCATTTAATTTCTTAATACATTCAAAATAAAACAATGAGTAGCTGACAAGTTATTTTAGCATAATTGCCTAAGGTTATTACCATTCTGTCTGACAAAATTAGGGAAAAGTGTAATCATTGCTGAAGGGCAAAAGCAGTCAAATTACAGAAAGCTGGCGATAGCAAGTTAGTTCATGATAAAAATGTTAAACCTGAATTATTTTGTAATGTTCTTTCCCTAAAATTCACGATCAATTTCAAAACATAATGCACCAGTATCTGTCCATATGAAAACATAAAGATTAAGAACACAATACTGGAGCACAGATGTCATAGTAGAGGACTTCACTGACCTTTAAGTGATAAAAGCATAGCCTTTCACTTTAATAGACTTTGGCATTATTATAATTCTGTCCTGGTTAACCACAAAATGTGAATTATTACATATTTTATCCAGGTCAACTGTGTTAGGACCAGCATTTTAAAACAACCACAGAGAACTTCAGTAGATTACACAAATCATATACAGTATTTGATAGGTCTGAAGAGCAAAAATAATTATTGAGTCCTTTTAAAGGACTTGTGAATGTGAAGTGTGAATGTAAGGATTATATTAAAGTCAAAGAATAGAAAAAGACTTGAGGATTATTTTTTGAGCTCCTTGAAGTAAATTTTCTTTTCACTTTGAAAGCAAGATGACTAGATTAAGACACATCACAGATAAAACACCTTGCCAAGCAGGCAGCCTCCAACCAGTCATCTCTGCATTGCACACTCTATTAAAAAGCAGCTGCAAATACACATGCTCAGGGAATCACAGCCACAATCTTTAGCATATTAATATGCCTTGTGTGATGCATTAGGAAGGCAAAAGTTCAGCTCCCAGTCAGATCAAACACATTCTTGTTATTTACAGTTCCTGGTGTTACCATTTGCCACACCAAACAGCCCTACTGGAAGTAGCCCTCCCAGTGATTAGAAAATTGAAGTAACTTTTAATCTTGACTCCCACCCTACCAAGGGTTGCATTAATGGCTTGCTTAGATTAGCCTGCTGTGCAGCATCACCACCTCTGTCACCTCTGCCAAACTCTGCTGCCACAGAGTGCTGAGAAACACCCTTGTTACCTGATGCAGGAAGGAAAAAGGAAAAAACCACAACATTCTGACACAGAAAAAAATCCATCCAGCACATATCTTCTACTTCTGGAAAATAAACATCACCATGTTCTTATGGATGAGAGAATCCTTTTAGTGCGAGTGCAGTGAAGCTAAGCAAAAAAAATAGGATTTGGCACTTTGCTTTTCTGAAAACCCTGTATTTCCTACTAAATCAACACAACTAGGGAATGAACAGGTTACACAGGTGATTAGGAACGTCTCAGCCTGGGTCAGTAAACTCAGTGTGCTGCTGTATTAAAGATGAAGTGAGGAGAAGTGTTGATATAGGTGGCAGACTGAGAAGCCAGGGCAGTATTGCAAACTCTGGTTGTGAGGCACCTAAGTTGTCACTATGACAATCACCATATACACAGCAAAATAATCCTCTACTTGCAGCAACAGCTCCTTCTAGGTGAGGCATGGTTTGTTAACTGCTTATCATCCCTTTGGGCTGGACACCCTTTGATGCAGTACCTGAAATCAGGAGTACTGGAGTTGTTCCACCAGAAAATTGCTGCAAAAGCTATGTTAGTTAAGTTAGTAAGTTAAGTGTTTCTAACAGAATTAAAAGCAGAATTCGGTAAAGATTTCATATCATAACATAAAAATCAAGACTGTGCAGCAAAACTAGGTGGAAAAAAATGTCATAAATTATACATTTTACTGTCTGACAAAACACCCCAAACCATCAATGAACGATCATTTATGGCAAGTGCTACCTACTTAAATGTTACTATTACCTCTGCGGTTTGCAGCCTGAAAATGCTTCTTATCTACCTCCAGTATTTCAATATCCCTTTAAATAATCTTTTTAAAGTACCAAGAAGGAAACAAAGTGTAGTAAATTTGAATTAATGAGCAGGAGAGTGTAGAACACCTATCAAGCTGCATAAGATTGTCCTTTCAGAAGTAATTCTGCATTACAGCACATTGTACACATTCACAGAAATATTTGTTGTACATAAATCTTTTACTTACATTGCTGTCCACACACATTCTGTCCTTGGAGTATGAGACTCAGTGATATAGTTCTAAAATTCATATACTGCAGGTATGTAAAAGACCCATCTTCGTCCTCTCTTTCCACGTTGGGCAGGATCTATATGGAAAACCCTCCTAATCTTCACACCCAGTCTAGGTAAAGCCGTGCTATAGATGTCACTTTCATTCAACCCCTCACACTTCAAATGTTTGCTCAGAATACATCCCATGTTATTCCTATAATAATGTTTGGTTTTTTGCTAGATACATGCAATAATTCAACTGCAACAGTGAATTCTGTAGAGTTAAGCCACAAAGACCAGACCTTGAATCACATCTCTTTTCTCATTGTTTCCCTCAACATCTCCATCTTTTTCTTCAGACTCTCTTCACATCACACTTATATTTCATTAAGTTCTGAAAAACCCAGTCTGAATCCTGGTATATTCCTGAAGGTAATGTGAGAATAATGTCGAGTATCACCAGAATCAATGAAAAGGTATTAGAAAAGTTATCCCTCATTAAGAGGTCACTGTAAGGGATTGAAAAATAAAGTTGCAATAGCAATATTGAAAAACTGTCTCTTAAAAAGCTTATTACACCTGTGTACAAATATCAATATACAACTTTATCCTCCCACTCCTTTTTTATCTGTTGTCTCCCATTTTTTACTTCAAGCTCTTAGGAACAGAACTTGTATATGCAGTAGAGAATCTGGAAAAGGACACCCATATTCACTAACACTAAGATATAAGCATAATCAGCAGATGCTCAGGGAACATTTTCCTGATATGAACATGCAAGAGGGTGTCTCAAGCAATCCCTGCTTCAGCAAAGCAATTAAAAAGTAACAAAAATCTTCTGGTTCATACTGATCACTACCTCCCAACTGAAAAGGAAAAAGGGAGGGTTTGAAACTTATTTTCCTTATTATTTTCCTTATTAATGGGTCACACAGAATTGCATAAAAAAATTTAAAGCTGTACTTATTATGGGACAAGGAATTTGATCACTGACAAAATAAGAAATAGCGCAAGGCAAGACTTCGCAAATTAAAAAACCCTATTTTTTTATTAATTAATTATAATTTATTATTATTTAATTTAAATTAAATTAATTCGATTAAAAAATTAAAAGATAAATGAAATAGACCATACAAAGCTTAAAAATGAGACTATTTTTTGACATTTTAGAAGATGGTAACAATTACTGCCATAATGGAAATTTGTTTATGACTTCCAGTTTCTTAAACAATTTCTCTTTGATAACAAAGCCTGACTGTTTTTGCATAAGGCCATGGTATTTTCACTAACAAAGTTGGTGTGTAACAGGCATTTATTACTGCAGTGAGTAGTATACATACTACAAGAGAATTTCTAACACTGAATGATACATCAAGTTTTGATAATCATCTTCCCAAAAAGAATGTTAATGCCACCACTTCTAGAAAAAAAACCAAACAACTGCATGAAAAATCCCTGGTTTACTTCATTTGATAGACTGAGATATCCATCACCACAGCATGCCAGCACCATAGAAAACTAATGTACCATATATTAAAGGGAGAGACCACAATATGTTAAAATTTAATTAAATGGCCATGCTTCTAGCAAATCCAAACAAAGAACTATTTGTTATTTTGCAGTCACTGACAGGAAAACACTCAGACATGCATGTGAAAATGCACAACAGAGCAACAAACAACATATGTTGTCTTTAAATTAGCTTATTATCTCCCCAGCTTTTCTTTCTCTGGCACAGACGAGTCAAATAGCTAAATGTGAACTCTCTTCTTTATTCAGCATTTCCCCTGGGTTACCTTGGAATGGTTCCCACTTATTTAGCTGTCTCTTATGTATGACTTCCATGGTGTTTAGTTCCTCTTTAGATTGTAGGAAATGTGCATTGGGGTAGAGTTCAGAGCTTTAGAGTTCAGTTCAGAGACCATATGTGCAACTAATCCCTGAACACCTTGAATATGAAAAGGAATTCATTCTGAAGAAATAATTTTGTGTCCCAAAGCTTTCTGTGTATTCTCTCTCTCATTGAAATTATTGAATGTAGCAAGATTAGATTTGTGGAACAAAGAACCATGGAAAATTAGTTTCTTGGTTTATGTGTTTAACAAATCCAAATGTGTTTTCATACACTGCAGGCTCTCATCACAGATGAATATTGCACAAAAATGAACCTGAAATAGATTTCTACTCACATTTTGTTGTCAGTCACCTTCAGCCTGGCTTGGTCTTCTCTATCTCTTCTCCTTTTACTCCCTAAATGAAATATTGAGGAAATCATGTTAATTTAGTAACTCTGGAGTGCTATACAACAGAACTGAGGCGAAATTTGGTTTCTATACTCCCTATAATCAACCACAGGCATTTTTGGAGCATCAGAGTCATAAGAGTGTCAGTATTTTAAAATATTGCTGCAATCATTTGTTTACATGTGGTCTTACATATTCCAAAATTTTCTGATTGGAAAAAAGGACAAAGTTCTCATATTTTTATTTGTTCATAGAGAAAGACTAATGCACATAGAAAACCTTTGAATTATGAATAAATGGATGAGCTTTTCCTAATGCAATTTAGCACTATGTAATGGCCATGACCTCCAGATATAAAATACAATTCTTTCAATAACTGCATTTATGGTGCCTTAAGATGCCTAGAATGAATTTTTTTGTTTGTCTCTTAGAAGAAGAGAATTATAAGTGCTTTCACATAAAACACTTTTCCATATTCCACATGATGAGAATGCGAAGTCCTGCCAAAAATTACCCTTAATTTCTCCCTATCTTCCAAGTATGATATTTTGAAAGATTACAGCTTTTCTTAGCACTACTTGATAAAATCAGAAACCCTTTGGGCTCAATTCTTGACTTCTAACGAGAAATGGAGCACGATAACACTGAATGCATGAGTTAAATATATGTAAGTTAAATGCATGTTTTATTGGTAAATAATTGTGGCAACATTAACATTTATACATGATAATTACAGAGTTTAGTTTTTGCTTCAATTGCCAATGCATGTCTCTAAATTAAATTAGAGGGAAGCCTCAGAAAATGTGAACTGACACCATTTCATTGATTTTGTAGGTTAATGTTCAAATCCAGTACCTAAGGATCAGGTCAATCTGTCATCCCTATAGGTGAAACAATAACAATGCTCATAGGACAATACAAAAGATAACATGAATTCCTCCTTCACTCTATTGTCTTGCCCAAATGAAGCTTGGCTCTGCTGAACAAGTTTTTTTAAACAGTTACAGGTTAATATTTTCTCGTGAAATTCCAACATTTTAGAAACTTTAGTTTGCTTTTCTTCAGAGATTTCAATTTTGCATGACTGAAACAAGTAAATAAAATAAAGTGACATGATAATATTGAAAAAAAAAAACATTGCTACTGGAAAATTAAAGAAGAAACTACACAGTTTTACTGTTCCAAAATAATACCATCGATATTGTTAAAATATTCTTATGCCATATCTGGATTTAAAAAAAGAACCAAAAATTTTAACCATTTCTAGGCACCACATTAAAAATATTATTAATTTCTAGTGAAAAACCATAATAAAGGGGGGGAAGCCCTGAAAACTGAACTTCAGAGTTATTAAAATAATTTTAATTTAGAAATGTGTCTCTGCCAAGAGCTTAATCTTTCAAAACCATGCATTCGTATTTCACTTGCTTTAGCATACTTGTGTACTACATTAAAATACAGTGTCAGAAGAGCTGAAGGGTCAAGGTTTTCCCAGTTTTATATTTAAATTATACTCAATTTTACAGCTGCACCAATGGCTTTTATAGTCTAATGAGCATCAAGCTTTTGTTTGTAGCATATCAGGTGTAGAGGAGATGATAAAAGAGATTGAAGACTTTAGTTACAGCAAGATGCTTTGTTTAGCCAAAATTATATTATGCTGCAGTAACACAAAAAATGACACAGAAGAGCCTTTATATAACTCCTTAATAGCACACAAGCTCATCTTTGCACTTGTACCTGAAAAATGTCAAATTAAAAGGTAAATTTCTGTTTCTTGTTAGAATATTTTTCAGTTTGATTTTTAGGTTTAAAGGACGAGAAACCACATTTTTAAAATCCCAAATGAGGCCTCTCCTGCCCTCTTTGTATTTTCTCAAGCAAAACTCTGCTGATCTTATTCTTTTGCAGCTTTTAATCTGTTTGAAAATGTGTCACATCTTTAGAAGATGTTCTAACCTACATTACTTGCTCATTCCAAATTGTCTGTGCATTTCATTTTCCAGAGTAAATAAAAAAACCCAAAACAACAGCAGGGGCAATTACAAAATGGAAATGACGAAGCACATGATAATTATCCTTCATCAAAATTTCTGCATTGACATTCAAAAATGAAGTTTCAAATGCTAATTATTCTATAATAAAAATCAAATGTATATATGGTCAGTAGGAAAACTTATATGTCTTGGTTAGCTATTGTAAATAAAATTATACACAAGTAATGTCACACCTATGGGATAATTCATGCCTTTACCCTAAATTAGGTCACATGAAACACACAAAAGCTCTTTATACAATATATGCAGAGCTAGAGTTTACTTTCTTCTGGGCATAACACAAAGTGCCTATAAACTTGCTTTTCTGGTCCATCTAATGAAGCTAAAAGTCACTGCACAGTGCTGTCCAACCTTCTTTGCCTTGGTTCTGGTTTTCTGTCAATGGTGCATGGGCATGAGCAGCTGAAATATTTCACATTGACTCAAGAGCTGTAGGTGTAGAAGCTTCTTCTCCAAATTAAAATTTAAATGATTTTCTGATGGTGATAACTTCATTAGAAAAGCAAGGAAACAGGAGGGTGGTAAAAAGTCTACCAAACAACACAATTTTTACATATACCTTGTAAATGGCTTTTCACTCTTACAAAAAGCTTAATATTACCCTAGTTACAGTAATTACATGGTTTTTCTGTTAACATTGCTCCAACATAGTGAATTTAATTTGAATAAAAGAAATTGGTTTTGTTAGAACTAACAAAGACCATGGTGGATTGTTGCCATGTTTATCTAGTTGAGTGCTCTGGCATGATGAATTGCACAAAATTTCTGATTCAATCATAAAACAACTCACAACTCCAGCCTTTGTGACCATGCAAAATGTAGAAGAAATAGTTACTTGCTCAACTTGAATAAGCTGGGCATGACTCTTCTTGGGAAGACACAGTGAGAAAGACCTTCTAGACAGAGTAGAATTATCTGAGATTGATATTAAATATGGCCCTAAGATTGTAAAAAACTTTATTAATATTAATAATAGAGCAGCAGAATACACAGCCAGGCAAGCATTTGCATTTCACACATGCCCTTGCACTGCTGAAGTGTATCACAAACAGACTGAAAAAAGGCATCTAATAGAGAACTAAAAAGTCCATAAAGTCCAAGTGTAACAGGAAATCCTACATTTAAAGAAAAAAAGTCATAAATGAAACCAGAAAAAAAATTAAACCCATTAGTATGGCATAGAGGTCTAATTTAGATATTTCAAAAAATCACATTAGACAAAAACACCCCCCAAAAAAATGCAATAATAAGAAGAAATATGACATAAGCAAACAACAAAACAACAAATAAAAGGAATCCAGTCTCAAGGAACACAGCAAGAAAATCTGAATTCTGCAAAATACAAGGAATAATTCCATTCATTAGCAAATTCTTGTGTCACTAACTGCAGAATTGCCCATAACTCTCCTGGTCATATTTTGAGAGATTGCACAGCACATAAAAGTTCTACTTCATGTAATTTTACTTCTCATCCACATCATCTGTTGTAGCAGCAGGTGATCAAACAATTGCAATGCACTAATACCAGATTCTCTAATGTGACTTCCTGGGGATCATTAATGGCACTGCTTTTATCCTGGTGGCACAAGGTGGCACAGAAATGGCAAAACCTGCTCTGCCTGGAAGGCAATGTTTTGAGCCTGAGAGAAAATACCATGTGAAAAACTGTTTTCTTCTGCATCATCATCAAACAATTTCTAAATGATGCTAAAAGCTTCTTATGATTCAAAGATTATTTTTATTGACATTCATATACATGCAGGCAGTCCTACATTCTTCATGTGACTGCTAATCAGCTATTTATTTTAATTATTAATCACATATTTAGTTAAATTGCTAGTACACATTGCTTTTTGGAGGCACTAGCATATATTTTAACATAAAAATTCTACTAAATATTTATTTTATAAGCATTTTTTGCACCTTGTACAAGATACATCTTGTATCTGCACTCCACTACCTAGGTCCATATTAGATTTTTCATCCAGGTTACATTATAATTTAATATCAAAGCATGAAAGTTTAATATTTGTTTAGCATTTTTCTGAATGCTTCCCTCAATCTCTTTTATTAAGCTAGATGGGGTTAATCTGTACTTAAACTTTTATTTGTCTATAAGAATTTTTTATGTTTTCTGCTGGAAAACAGAAATAGCAGGTTGGCTTTACTTTACATTTCCTGTGAAACAATCAAAATAAAGGTTTAGGGCTTGTGTAGACACCAGAAAAAAACAGACATTTTTTAGAGTATTTGGGTCTCTGCAGCTCCTATTTTGTTTTGCTGCTACAAATGTTTTGTAAAATTTTCATCATTCAAATTCAATATCTAGAGACAATAGAAATACAGATTACAAAGTTCAGTGAAGTTCTACTTGTCAGCTTTTTCACACACTAGGTAGAATACAAATACAAAGAAAATTACATAAACACTATTTTTCATGGAATAGTGTGTGTAGCTACCAAAGTTTACAATCCAAATAGATTACCTTTTGTTCTTGAATTAGTTATGAAAATGTGGTGGCACACCACAACCATACAGAAATAATGAACCTTCACATAATTGTGCTTTATTCAGAGAGAGAAGCCTTTGTGGTCACAACAACAGCAATTTATTCAGAGCCAGAACTAATTTTCTTCTTGGTTGTTCCCTGTTGCTGTTAATATCAGATTAGCTGTTGGAATGCAAAGGGAAGCACAACAACATGTCTCTTGTCCAGACAGAGGAAAAGACACTTTATTGTAACACACACTTGCTGAACTACACTCACTCCCTAAACCGAGAGTGGAACACAGCTCAATGCTCAGAGCAAGCAACACCAGCACCTCTTGCAAGATGTTCTTGCTGTAAACAACAAATACAGTTTCTCACCCTACACGTTCTGTAAATAATAGCAGGTGCATCTTTGTTTGAGATTCTTTCCTTTCTGTTTTTCTCCAAGCTTATGAGAAAGCTTGTATTTCTCAGGCAGTCCATGGCAAAGCTTTCCTGTTTTAACAACTTTCCCAGGTTGTGCATCTACAAGTCCCCTTTCTTTACTTATAAGAAAAAGAGAAAACAGAGAAGTGTTTGTGATCCTATGCCGGGCCCTCACAAGGGAGAACAAACACAGCCCAAGAGACCTGAGGATACCCCGAGCACCCAAGAAACTTGTGTACCTGTTGCTCTTCCTTACAAGAGGCTGCAGAATACTCTTTTTAACATAATAATGAAATCTACTATAGCTAATACAATAGTAAACTCTACCATAAAACTGAAATCTCTTAACCAAAATATCTTACCCTACCTAATACATTAATGAAATCTATATAAAACAGACTACAACTCATGAATCAACTCTGTTTTCCTGTGAGCAGCCCAAGAAAACTCAGACTGCTCCTTTCCCTGGCTGTCCAGTATGCCACAGTTCCCTCCCCTCCTTTTTCTTTTAACCTTGCCATTGGAAATGGCAAATATTTTTAAAGTTCAATGTCAGTATTAGAGGATATTCAAGTTCATATACTTTTTTTGTACTTCAGATTAGATTTATTTTCTTTTTGTGCTTCTGTGAATATATGTTCTAAGTAAAAAAAAAACCTACAAAAAGCATTTGCAACCTTAATAATAGCATAACCAGGAAACATGTGACACTATTTATAAAAAAAAAAGTCTTAGAAACATTGTTTTCAATTGAGTGAACTCATAATCTGCAATAGATATTTATAGTTGATCATATTGCAAGTGGTATCTTGGGATAATCTTACTTAATTTTTATACAAATAGATTTTAGGATGGTTGTTACTTCAACCAAATCTTCTGTCATTAAATGTAAAATGCTGGACAATGTCATTAGTGCAATTAATTAAGCAGCTAATGGATTGTGAGGAGGATATTCAATTATACCTCACTGGAATTGCATACCAAGAGTGCCATAACCAGGTCAGTTTGAAATGCTTGTATCTTTCATTACAACATCACTCAGTGCAACAGAGAGCCTGAACTAAATCATCCAGTGCCTGTTCAGCTACTAATTTCCTATTTCAGCCTTGTCTGACATATATATGAATATTATTTCTCAATTTCCTCCATGTGAACGTTAAAAGCAGATGTGGTGCAATGGTTGGCTTGCAATAAAAAATGTGGCTACATTTTAATGCAAGCTTTACTAAGAGAGAACTATTACATAGAACTATCTAAAGGTAGAAAACTTTATCCAATACTTCACATCAGTTTAGAGGCAAGCAGTTTGGTTGAATGTGTTCATCAAAACTACTTTAAAACAGGATATTAATGCTCCATCCTATTGCATAAATCTATGGGACTTGAAATGTTTATTTCATACCTTTTCCAGTAATTACTAGAAACCACAAAAAGTCAGAAATCACAGAATTTTTAAATGGCATGAAGATCACAGTCATGAAAAAGATCCAAAGACATGAAAAGATTTATATATTGGTTGACTGGAAGAACTGTGGGTTCCAATCACCAAAGCAAATATTTCTGAATAACATTCAGGAAATTGATTCAGCAATGACATTTAAGCTTTTACAGATTATGCTGAATTACAAAATTGATTTCTGCTTTGTGTGCTGTTTTCCAAGACTGTCTGAGTAGAAGTGGTGGTTATAGGTTTTTTGGTGTAAACGTCTTCCACCCCAAATACTCTGCCAGTAAAAGCTGATAGTATTTGTGATAAATGGATAGCTCCAAGAAATTCTTGAGTGCGTTTATTTCAATACTTGACTTCTAACCTTCCCTACTATACCCAATAAACATTCATGACCTTATTTATGGCTGTATTTTAAGATTTCTTGTTTAAAATTTTCAGATTCAGCACAGGACAGATAAAAAAAATTCTAACATAAAAAAAAAAATATAATGCCCTGCCCCATAGACCAATAATTTTATCTTTCTATTGTTTATTTAATCAATTTAATCCCAATTTAAACAAAGTGGGTATCTGCAGTTGAGTGGAAGAACAGTGCAATGACAGCTTTGCATTCTGCTGCTACCAGACTTTAGATTAATGTGGAACACATTGAGGTACTTGGTTTAATGACAGGGAAAGAGGAAAGAGTTGAATTCAGTCAATTCAAAACTGATTTTTAATTATTTCTTTCTATAAATGGCTTTATATTTCAACTAGACAGTGTTCTAAACTGTACAGTGGCAAGTTTGAAATCTCTGACTCTTTCTGGGGGTCTTCAAATGCAAAATGTCCTAACCAGATATTTGGTTCTCAGGAGCACATGACGTTTTCCAGTTAACATGCTTCCTCGTCTCTAATTCAATTTATACAGCTGTTGCTCCTAAATTCAACAGCCATGAAATTCCCCCCCCCCATTTAAGAAAATGAGGTGTGTATTGTTACCATCTTACCATGTGCTGATTTCCATAGGTACAAAGACATGGCAATATTTCTTACTTTCTCCAGCTTTTTCTAGAATACTGCCAGAGAAAGATTTGTTTTTACTTTTTCTCTTACATTTCAATATTATGAAAGATTGAGATTACTTGATGTACCAAATCTGAATTTACCCTCCCAAAATATACTTTAATTATACTGGAATTCTAGTGACCTGTATATTTATCAACCTCCTCTGCACTCAGTATGCAAATCCGCATACCATGTACTTAAGGCTGTTACAATCAGAATTACTAGGAGATCTTTAATTAAAATGTGATCTCATGATTCCTATGGTTGGTATGGCAACTCAGGCTAAATAAAATAATCCGAGTGATATTACAGCAGCACTCTTTGTTGTTTTTAATGTAGGATTATGATTGCAATCACTATATTAACAACTGTGCTTACTTTATTAGCATGATTTATTTCTTGGGAATACAGCCTTAGGGATACATTTTAGGCTGCTTATGCTCCAAGCAGACAGAATTCATTAAATCCAGTCACTAATGTCAAATATGTTCCTGCCATATAATTGACTTCTAGATACTGAATCTGCTGGGGTTCTGATGACAGAAGAATCATATTTTTAATATGATTCTGATATTCTTCCTGCATATTTGAAAAGAACTAAGTATCATGGTAAGCATCTTTTGTAAAAGTTATAGTAAAAAATTAGTGTCAATCTTTTAAAAAATAGACCACATAAATGTTAGATTTATGATTTTGTGTGTTATCATGCCACTCCATTATGCCTTTTACACTGGGTGACAATTTAACAGTTTACTTCCAAAAAAGAGACTTAAAAATAGAGATGAAGCTGTACAGATATCAAGAATTTTACTTCATTTTTATCCAGTGAGAAGTTAAATAGCAGCTTCTGTGAATAATAAAGAGATATGCATGACATGCAACTAAGTCATGGAGGAACAGTGCAAATGAAACTCACTGCTTTATACTCGTTCCATAATTAGCAGCTCACAGCAGGACAGATGAACAAGAAGGATGAAGCATAACATCCAAAATTAAAGCCTGAGCTGTTCATGGCATAGTTGTTTCTCTTGGATTTTTTATATTTCCAGGTCATTTGCTTGCTTGTTATTGTGACAGCTCAGGGTTGGTGGCAGTCTGCCCTTCACTTGAACGGATCCAAAGTTTATTAACAGCAGCCTGAATGAACAGAATGAAGGAGGTCGGGGTGAGTAGGACATGAAGATTCTCATCCTTTTCAGAAGGAAGCAGTATATTGCAAACAGCATATCAAATATGCAACAAATCCTGGTATTAATACTTCAACAAGAAAAAGTTACATTCAATGGAATATTTACCAGACTAGAATCAAAATGTAGCTCCTGGCAAGCAATTTGCCAAGAAAAAAACCCCCCCAAAAAACCAAACAACAACACAAAAGAGAGAGAACATTTTTCTAAGTGTCACCATATGTATTTTTAGATGCCTGTTAGTACCAATTAAATGAAATTACAAGTTATTAAGTCAAACGAGATTTTCCTGCTATTCTATTCATTTGCAATGTTATCTCCTCTGTACTTGATTCAGCTACAGTCAATCCAAGCTATGTTTAAAACAGAAGCAACTGTCTGTTCTCTCACTACGTTTCTGAATTATTTGGAGTAGGCACACCACGTTTTGAAAAATCGTTCACACAGAAATGTCACATTAACAGAAATAATACCTTAATTGAGATGTTGTCACCTCTTCCCAGGGACACAAAAGTACCACATAGCAAACTTTTTTCAGTAGGAAGTACACTCACCAGCTCTAAATGGCTAATTTAGAGAGTTCAGGAATTAAAAAAACCTACTTACTTTTTTAGTCTAACTAACCAGCTAGATTTTACATTCCACATTGCTGTGTTGGAAATACCTCAGCAGCCCAAAATGCAAACATAGATGTGTCTTTGTAAACACATTCTTTTGGTTTCCAAGAGCTTTCAAGAAAAGTGTGTTTTGAAAATGGATCCTTCTTTTCATTTTAAACCACAGTTTTATGATTATTTTCATCCACCAAAAACATGGATAGTTGACAAAAAAACAGATAAAGGAATTACATACAGATAAGATTCCTATGCCACTGTGGAACCTATCAAGGTCTGACCACTACATCAAATCCTTCAACCTCTTCCAGCTGCCAGGGAAGCCAAGGGCAGCCAAGGAAGAAACAAAATCCATGCTACTCTGTACAGCTCATAACTTGGAATGTCTGAAAAAACTACTCCACTGTGTTTATAGAAAGAGGACAAAAAAATTAAATAAAGAAATTCTAACCTTGAAAAGCTAGGCTCTAATAGAAGGCATAGACATGCATCTAAGGCTGGAGAAAAATAAACTATGAAGTTTTGTATACATAAGATTTAAAATGGAAATTATAAGTATGAAATTAAAACGAGTAGATTTTACTTTGGAGGGAAGAAGAGAAGCAGAGTTCAAAAAGAGCAGTTACTGGAAATTAGACCTGCTGCTCCAATGCTGATCTTGGACATCCAACATACATCTCCAAAGAAATGCAAACAGAAGTCAATTCATGCTCTTCTGAGATAAAAGGGAGCTTTGCCAATGAGATGAAGTCCACAGCCAGCAGAAAAATCAAATATTTACAGAGAAAGGCTTAAACTGTTCTGCCAGAGCCAGCTTCAGTAGGAGTAACTTAATTGATGTTAATAGTGCTTTAGCTGACAACTCAGCAAACTCTGACATTAAACTGTATCATCTGTGTGTGCATGAGGATTTCAACATTTTCATTCTATCCCATTCAGCTGCTGATATTTCTACTCTGAATATTACTCTCTTAATCTCTTTAAATCTGTGACTTCTTTTTTGCATAATAAATTAAAAGCCAATTGAAATGTGATAAGATCTTATTTTTCTTTGACAAAAAGAAACTTAGGAATCTGCCAATATTATGTAAAACCTTTTGTTCCTTTAAATTGCTGTAGACAAATTGCCTATTGCAAAAAAGAAAAAAATTGCCTGCTGCTCACCAGGCTTCTCATTCTGAATGTATTTTAAATTCTCACTGACAGGTGACTTCATCAATGTCACTAGAAGAATGCCGCTCAGTCTCATTAAAAAAATGAAAGGGAAAAATTCAATATTGTCTTCATACTTTCTTTAGTCAGTGATTTTCAGAAGTTAGGCCTCCAGGCTTACTGTTTTCACCCTCTTTCTAATAAATAACTTAAAAGTATTCAAGGAAAAGTGTCCAAATACCCTAAAGTTTGGATATACTTGGTCATTTAATGATCTGGTCAAAATAAACTACATTGAGAGCTGGTTTGAGTTTGTTTTTCAGTGTGAGTAGCACTTCTGATGAAGCCCTGTGAGAAGGCAGATCTGGGTATTTCGGCTTCATAGAGGGCAGCAGACATCCTCTGATATTGAATTATGTTTGAGCTGGAGACAAATAGATGCTCCAAATCAGTGCCTAGCTGATTTACCAGACAATATAAAGAAAGCATTACAATTTTCATATTTCTAATATGTAGCTGTGTCAGCATTCTAAAGTCATGGGAGGTCTTATCTATTAAAACTTTTATTTATTTATTTGGAGTAGTTTTAAAACATCTTCTACAGCACAAGTCCTATTTGTCAGTGTTGACCTCATGACTGAATATATCTAATGACTCATAAACATAGAATATGAATAAGAAATTGAAAATATGCAGGAACAATTTAACTTTATACAAGTGAAAAGGAACAGTCCTAACATTCTTATAAGTTTTAAGAAAAACTCCCTTATGTAGCTGTCCTAAAAACTTGGCCCATTCTCATATACCACAGCTTGCAAGGATTTAAGAACTTTCTCCTGCTTATGAAAATCTCTGCATGAATGTGATAAAACATAACTCTGCAATAAAACACTGCATAAATGGCAGAGTCCTGTTTAGCACCTACTCATTATTAAACAGCTGCCTTAGAAATGAAGTATCTATGTTTTTTATTGCCTCCACTTTGCCTTTTTGGGGGGCAGTAAATATAGGAAAGTTAATTCCCATACAGAATTGTTAAGTGGGCTACTTTTTGTTAAAATCCTGCTCCCTTGATTATGACAACACATGCATAATTCACTCTCTAGACTTAGTTCTTGCTCTGAGCTTAGAGTGCAAACCTAGTTACAATGAAGAATTTCAGTCAGAAGTTTATTTCTCTATAAAATACTTTCGCTTCTATTTAACTGAGGGTGTAGAGTAGATGTCATCAAATTCATTTATTTAAGAGCAGAATACAAGGAAAGAAATTGATTTGACAAGCTAATAGTTTTCTCAGAAATGTACACAGCTGCTCTTAACACCTGTCTTTGTTTGAATCTCCCTAGGTGAGGAAGAGGCTGTCTGGATATTTCAAACTAGATATGGCTTATGATTTTCTTAAATAAACTCAGAGGGTCCATTTCTGTAAAGGTTGCCACATGTCTAGTTCACCAGGATAATTATGTTGACAAAAATAGCTCCTCCAACATTTAAGCCTGTTTAAAAAGGAGCAATAAAATTAACAAATGAGTTCTGCGATGCTTTTGTACAATTCTCAAGCAATTTCAGTCTGCATGTCTAATGCAAAGGTGATGCATCCCTGAAGCAGGCTTAAGTGTAAGCCAATACATGTCATGGGAAGAGAAATAAACAAAGAATTCGTTCTACACCACAGGCAGTGGCACTGTTGGCATGGCTGTTTGCTTGCTATTATTTCATGTTTACTGGAATGTTTATGACTCTGCTTTGTTGTATAGTGGTAGACAAATTTCACAGGTATCTTGGAACTTCCTAAGAAGGGGTATTAATTCAGTTGTGTACTCCACTCTCAGAAATTAAAAAAACCCAAGAAGTTTGGGAATGGCAAGCTCAGATTGGTATTTCATGGCTCAGTATAATCCAGTGCAGGAAATTGATGCAAAACTTATTTCTGTTCTGGGACTGGGGACTCCCAGTGCAGCACTTTCAACCTGCAAATAAGAGTAAAGGATTCACTGCAAGAGAAAGGGACCATGGGGGTGTTGTGATCCTGTATCTGCTCTAGGTATTCACTTGTGCTGGAAGGGGAGGGGGGACCCTTCTCCAATGTCCTCAAGAGTAGATGTGAGTCTGCATTCCTTCACAATAAATAGATAAAGCAATGGTAAGAATCTGTAGTATTTCCTCCATAGCAGTAAAATTCATAGCCCACAGTTCCTACCCCCAAATTTTGCTATGCTACTTTAACTTACACATTCTCTGCTGTTATATGTAACCTGAATTCTGTTACAGAAAAAAAAAAATCAAACCATACATTCGCACAGAGCTGCTGAAATTTCTCTGCTGATAGATGCTTTAAAAAATTCTCTTATTTCCATACAACTCTGAAATGGAAAAATCTTCGAAATTAATAATTCATTTTAGAATTACACCAGCTTGATTGTAAAATGCAAATTTTCTTCTGCCTAAACTCAGTGACTCCTGGGGAGTGTCATGCACCTTTGGATTAATGTCAATTCTTTACCTCTTCCTGACTCTGACTTTTTTCCCTTTGTCCTGGAGCTGTACTTGCCTGTCAAAGTACTGAGCTGCAGCTTCTAAAACCACCTCCTGCTTGTTTGATTTATGCTATTTTCTTCTCTTATACTTGTCATAAATCTTTGCAAAGAACAGTACTCTAGCCACTGACTAAAATTGCCACCTTCTTCATAATCACATTTATTCGGTTTCTAAGATAAGATCTGGGACACACAACAAGGGATAAAAGGGCCTTTAAGCAAAACACTAAGACAAGTCTTCTCTTAAATAATTCCAATATTTATGTCAGGTAGCTGAGGGCAATAAAAAGAATAAATCCTAAATTACAACAACCTGTTCTTGTGCCTTAAGTGGGACAACTGTCAATCCTCCACCCCAAATCACAGACTATTATTTAAAAGTGACACTACTTCACAGGTGAACCAAAAGTTGTAAAATAAGGAAATGAATTGCATCTCATCATAGACCAAATCTTAGAAAAGACAATTAGAAATTATTAGGAGGAATACCTTTGGGAGTGTAGTCACAGTTTGAAACTTAGAAATCTCTGGGCATTTTCTCCTTCCCTTCCCACATCAGATTGCGAGTTAGGAGAGGACTGACAACAAAGAAATAACTTCTGGATTACTTTTGGGTTTAATTTAATTGATACTCTGTAACATAATTATCCCATTTTCAAAGGGCATTTTTTAGATATTTTTGTTTCTTTTAATACGATTCATTCCAGGGTTATATTGCAGTGCATAAGCTGGAAACACCAGAGCGTTTCCAAAACGTGCACTGCCAGGTGGATGTGCTGGAACATTCTATTGCACAAGGGCAGCAAAACGCTTCATTCTGGCTAATTGCAAATGTGCAGAGGCAGGCTGTAATGTTTCTAATCCTCCATAATACAGTATTATTTCATGCACATTGGTCATGTTTGAACATAATGTGACTGTTTCCAGCACATGATGCCATTGTATCACACAGATATTTGCTTGGATCTGCTTTAGGGATTTTCACTTTTTCTCTATTGCTGTAATAGAGGTTTTTTAGACCCTTGCCAAACATTTTCCTGCAACATCTTGAGAAGTGTTTGATGTAATACTGCAGTTTCAGAGGCAACAGCAGATGAGACAAAACCCTGTGGATAATCCAGCATGGCTTTCCATAGGTCTGGATTGCAAAGTTAAAGTTCTTGCTGTTTTTATGACAGCAATATTTCTCATTAAGTAGCCCGTCAGTCCAGTAAATCGCTGCAAAAGTGTCTTTTTTGTATGAAATTCTATTATTTAAAAATTCCTGATTATCTAGGAAAGAGCTACTGCTATTGGCTACAAAAATGTATGGCTCACTGCAGAGGCCTGTACTGTTAGAGACATTAAACTGTAGAGGATTATGCATAAATTGCAAACAGAAAGAATAGATACTATTGTTTTAAGAGACAGTAGAAATATCTCAGTAAATAGCTCTACCACTTTCATTGGACAGATGGTTATTTTGGGATCTGGTACTGCACATATCTTCCTGTGAGTGGCGGCCAAACTTCTTTCTCCCCTTCAGGACAGTGTTTTAAATAGGCAGTTTAATTACTGCCTGCATGCACTAGTTTTCTGCAGGGTAAATGCACTCTGCAGTTGGTTTAGGAATACTGAGCCTTTGGCAAAGAGCAAGCATAAAATTATCTTTGGAATCTTGCCCCTGGAAAGTATTTCTGGATACCTGAAGTGGACAACCGACAGCTTTATCAAAACTTGGGAATTTGCCATGATCTAAGTATTGGAATTACTGAGGCTGTGCCTAAAGTGCATGGCATTTCTGATGGGTAGATAAAAAAATGGGAGCACAGATATTAACCCAGGCACTCATTTCTTTTGAAGGTATATTCTTCAATAAATGACAACATATTAAAGTTGCCAAGTGTGGTAGAGGACACCTTTCAGGAAGTTACTAAGATGTGCTTTACAGTCACTGATGTCTTTCTTCTCTTGTTAAGTTCTTCTTCACTGAAAGGAAATATTTTTGCATTCATTGCTTGCTAGAATTGCAGATAGAGTGATTTCCTAAAATTTAACCATGACCCACCTCAGTTCCCCCCTGAGCAGTGTAGCTTGGAAGGCTTACACTGGGAAGTGTCAGTGACTACCCTGGGCCAGCTCCACCAAGTTTACCACAAGGGTGGAGTTCACAGCTGTAAAATCCTACCCACAGTCATGATGGCAGGGCTCATGAGCTCCCATGAGCAGCACAGCACAGCAAAGACTCAGCACCCAAACCCAGATGGCTTAGCCTGGACTCCACCAAGGCTGTCCCCAAATCACTTTCCCAGCCAACAGGTACCAGCTCAATTCCTCAGAAGGGTTCTTCACATCCACTCAGCACATTCGTGAGGACCTCCCCCATCCTGCACTCCCTGTTTTCTAACACCAGTCCCAGCATCTAGCAGATGTTGTGAATTAAACCAATAATGATGACAGCAAGAAATTTCTCACATCAGCTTGAGGTCCCTGGTTGGAATTTCCATTGTCATCAAAAGTTTAGTTTGCTTAAATCTAATATTTTGAAAATGTTTATTAAGAAAAAGGTATGCTCATAATGCAATCAATTAATTGCAAGTATATCCAGAGTGTCAAAAAAACATGGTAAAGAACCACAGAACTCTTACTCTCCATGTCACCAGAACAAAAGCAGACTGAGAGCCACAGGGATTTACCACATTGCCTTGCCCAACAAAAACTTGCAGGATGAAGTGCAAGTATTCAAAATGCTCAGTGTTTATCTATTAAGCAATGCCACTATAAATACTAGAATTTATTGCACTTATTACATTGTCAAAAGCATCTGTTCTGTTGGCATTTAGAATTGGATAAAGGCTGAGACATGAAAAAAAAATTACTTCCAGCAGCACTTAGATAAATGTCACCTCTCAACGCCCATGCTGTGTGGCCCTCACACTGCTTTCCCACAGGAACAACTTTCCATAATCCTTTAAATAAAAGTACAAGAGATGTATAAATGTGTGTGTGTGTATGGATACCCACAGACTACTTCAGATAAGAACATTTAATGTAACAACAAATGAAGGTTAGCGTCAAAATAAAATACATTTCCAGAAATATTTGTTCAATTTTTAATATTGCTCCAATAAGTATTGTAGGATATTAAGGAGGAAAAAAACAGAAGTCTTTTTTTAATGTGACAAAGTGTCCCAACTATGAGTTTGCAATAAGGACCTTGACAGGGATTTAGCAGTGACTTGCCTAATTCTGAGCTTATTTTAACCAAGATTTTTTGGAACTTAGAAGAACCTTATAAGCTGACAGTGGAAAGTTTAAGACACCTAAGAAAATCTTACATTTAATAAAAAGTGACAGAAGGAAATTGCAAGGTACCTTCTCTTACTGAAAAAGCAAGCAGTGACATGACATATAAAAGATGACAAAACATGCATCTGAGTTATTTGCATTATGCTTATCAAATAGCTGATTTCTAGAAATAAAAATGGCTAAGAGGTTAGACATTTACATGAATAATGACAAAATCCCATGACATCTTAAAAGAAAAAAATCCTGATTCCTACATCAGGATGGGAACTTCAATAAATCAAGGCTACTTGATTTCACAGGCATTACTCTAGTTGTGGTGTGAGTTAACTTAGTTTAAAAAAATAGTAATTACAATAACATGTAATAGCGGTGATTCATCTACTCATACTCCTTGGCAGGCAATATTTCTTTAGTTTGGTATGACACTTTTCTACTGGGTACTTTGTTTTCTATCCAGGTTTTGCTTGGGGCTTGCATCTTTTTCAGAATTTGATGTGTACCCATGTCAGAGGAGGAAATATTAGAATGCTATATGCTCTGGTATAGTATCATAATCAGTGCTCAGGTAGACAGTTAAACCAGAACAACACAAAGCCAGAGTGTGCCAGGTGGCAGAAGGTCAATGGCATCCTGGCTTGTACCAAAACTCGTGTGGCAGCAGGACCAGGCAGTGACTGTGCTGCTGCACTTGGCACTGGTGAGTGCCCAGCTTTTGGCCTCTCACTCCCAGAAAGACACTGAAATGCTGGAGTGTGTCCAGAGAGAGGCAGTGGAACTGGGAAGGGTCTGGAGCACAAGTCAGGTGAGGAGCAGCTGAAGGAACTGGAGAAAGGAGGCTCAGGGTGACCTCACTGTTTTCTACAACTCCCTGACAGGAGGTTGTAGTGAAGTGGGGATTGGACTTTCCTCCCAAGTAACAAGTGATAGGACAAGAGGAAATGACCTCAGGCTGTGCCAGGGGAGGTTTAGGTTGGACATTATGAAAATTTCTTCACTGAAAGGGTGGTCAGTCATTGGAACAGACTGCCCAGGGAAGTGATGGAATCACCACCCCTGGAGCCATTTAAAAGCCACAGAGATGTGGCACTTGGGGATATGGTTTAGTGGTGGAGTTGGCAGTGTTCAGTCAACAGTTGGGGTTGGTCTTAAGGGCATTTTCCAACCTAACTGATTCTATGATTCTATAAAGCACTGCTACAGCAGTGCTCTGGATTTTTCCTCCCAGACAAGAATAGCAAGGAGCTGCAGCACACTGAGTGCCACAAACAAGGAAAAAACCTCACCCTGCTGGAACTGGGTTACACAAAAGCAGTACAGGTCTAAGGGGAATAGAGCCTCAAGAGAAAAGCCTACTTAAACAAGATAGCAAAAGGTACAAAGACAAAGCCATTCTGGTGACCTGAGCTATCCCAAAGGAGTAGAATTTCTCAGGTGTTATATTCCATAACCAAGAAAAAGCAAATAAATATAAACAACGTTTTATGGAAAACATTCTGTTGTAGCTGACTATTCACCAATAGGAGAAAGAAGGAAATTTACTGTTTGGTTGTTTATTTTAAAGATAGGACTGCATACAAAAAATGAGTTTACTGAGCAATAGCAGCCTATTCACAGGCAGCCTTGAGGCATATGTGATCCCTCCTAGCTCCCACTGCTCCTTCTCTGTTTATATCAGAGGCAGGTCAAAAGTACTCAGGCATTCTCTCCCTCTCTAATTCCTGCAAATTCATCTCCTTTCTATCTTCTCAGGGTCTCCTCCAAAGCCAGAAACCATTTGAAGGTTCAGAATCAAGAATAGCATTTTTAATTTTATCACAGAACACCAAAATTGAAAGTTGGAAACAATGTATTTGAAAGCAGCAATTACTAAATTTGCAGCCTATGTAAAATGTAGTTGTCTATTATTTGAAGTTTATATAATGATAACTGTTTCATAAATATTTGGAGGATTTTCTTAAAAAGCATTTGCTCCAGAAATGAGTGTTTTTTGAAAGATTACAGAAAGACTGTTTTGCATGTTTTAAGACAAAATAATCTGCTTAGTTATGACTTGGACATGAGCTGCCCTGTTTGAAATACAAATTCTTATACTTTTTATTTTATACTACTTATGCTGCCACAGTAGCCCCCATGGAAGTGAAACAAGCACTAGTTCCAAGCTGTATCTCACAAATTTTACATTTTGATGCTGGAAAACGACTTCTAAGGTTATATCATAACAGCACACTGTACTATGAGGTAATTCAAGAGCCTGGCAATCAGAATTGACAATAAATACGAATAAGACACAGTCAGAAGGTAAGTTTAATGAATGATCTGTTCTGAGAACTTATGGATGTTGCCTAATTTAAAGATACCATCCTTGGATCTCATTGCCTTCTGTGAACTGGGGTCTCTGTCAAAAGAAGAAAGCAAGTCTGCTTAATGCCAAATCACAGCATTAACAAACCGACCCAGCATGGTTTGGGTTGGAAGTCACTTTATAAATGGCAGGGCTGCAACACCCTGTCCCAGGGTAGGACACCTTCCACTAGCCCAGGGTGCTCAGGGCCCCATCCAAACCCATTTCCAGGGATGGGACAGGAAAACTCTGGGAAATCTGTTCTGTCTTTCCACCCTCACAGTAAATAATTTATTCCTTATGCACTCATTGCAAATGTGAGCACAAGTCTTCACAAAGATGCCCTGATAGAGAAAACCAAGACACTTATTAAGCTAATTGTGGTGTTACTTCTAAGCTCCAGTGTCCTTACAAAATCACGAGTTGAGTTTAAATAATGTTCAGCACCACCTTAGAGGCTAACTAGAGTTAGATTTAGTCGTAAATAGAAAGATTTAATAGCATCTCAAATACTGAAATACTGCTTTTGTTGTTTGCTTTGCATTTTGTGTCCAAAATGCAGAGAGTCAAACTCTTCAGGTAAAGCTTTTTCATGAAATGATATATACATTGAAAAGAATAAATGCAATAGAGTGATTTAGGAAGCAATGCTGTTGTATTTTTTTTTGTAGGCAACATGCCAAATTTAATCAGTTTGCTTCCTATGCCTGCCTGATTTGATAAGGAATAATAGCTACTGAAGGTAGCTGATAGCAAGTGGCACAGATGATAGTATCCAAGCTTCTTTTTCTTTAAAAACCAACCAAACAAAACCTTATCAGAAATATTATCTGTCATGAAATACTTTTATATTAAAAAATCAAAACTATGATCAATCATCAGCTAGCAAATATACACGATTTGAATCACTAATGTTTAATTCACTATTTGTTATGAGAAATAAATTTGCAATGGAGAATAGAATATCCTCAGAAAAGAAAAAAAAAGCTTTCTTCTAACTAAAGACTTACAGTGACACAAACTAGAAGCTGAGTAAATTTTGGAAAATCGATTATTGGCGTGAGCATAATTCACAGTGTTGTAAGTGGTTTGACTAATTACCATTTATTTCCACTAGAATAGCTGCCAGGACCTGATGCCATGCCAACAGAAGTTCAAGGAGAGGTACAAATTGAGTTAAATTAGTTTTGCATCAAGAGTATATCTCTGATTTCAGTGCAGAAATATAGTTATATTTACATATATAATCTCTAATACTATATATATAATAAATATATATGTTTATATATACAGACATAGAATCTTTAACATAGTTCTCTTCATCTAGGAAATCACATTCCTAATATCATGGATATACATTGAAAGTAGTTTATCTGAAAACTAACCATATAACTCCCTTTTCCTCCTTGCCACCTCTGTTTACAGTTAGAAAAATGGACAATGATGATGAAAACAAATGGATTCAACCATGTGATCAAACTCTTATTTGGACCAAGGCCCCCCATGACATTACTGGGAAGAAGTGCATTACACTGAGGCCAGACTGTACTGGAACAAAAGCTCACCTCTTCCCTCAAAACAAAAAGAGAATTCCATGCTCTTTCATCAATTGTTTCAGAATACCTGTCCTTTAAATGTTCTGTTTGATATCAAAGGGCTGGAACAAACAAACCACCGTTAAATTAATATTTTTACTGAGTGATAAGGTGTTGCTTCTGTCCAAAGTTATATCTAGAAATACAAGGAGAAATCTGAAATGCCTGAATTTCTTACATTAGTTATTATTGAAAATAGTTCAAAAAAAACTCAGAATTGGGCCCAGTGGGTCAATAAAACCTGAACATTTAGATGAAAGATTCTTGATATGACTAAGATTGTTAACTGAAGCACCTATAGATGTGGTCTTTCTCAACTGAAATCTAGAATAACTTTGCCAAGAAGAGAAGTTTCAGATCTGGTTCTGACAAATATACCCCACAGAATTCTCTTAATTTGCAAATTTCAGATTAGAAGTTACCTTTTACTTGAGCAAAGGAAAAAAAAATCCCAAATAAACCAAACCCCAACACTTACAGGAAAAAGTAGAAGTTTTCCTGTACTTTAATGATGTATGTTATGTCTTTCAAATCTTTATTTCTGAATAGTCCTTTCTCTGCTTCCTTATCTACCCAGACTGAGATGTAAGGACTTCCTCAGTCCCTGCAGGGGAAAAGGTCCTGTCCCTGCACTTACCCTCCTCACATGGGGACCTTGATTCCCAAGAGGTGCAGCCATGTGGAGACAAGCTCCAGAATGTTTTTCTGCATTCACTTCTCCGTGCAGGAACTTCGTGTATGTCACATTCAACTTGCACCAGTAGTTTATGTGGGCAGATGACAACGAGTTCAGTACATTGAAAGTTTACTAGAAATTCACATTTAGCACTCAGAACTGCTTAGAAAAGTCACTGATTAACAGCCTTGTAGTGATGCAGAAAGCCTTCTGCTGGTCCAGCCCAATGGAATGACTGAGCTGGTCTTTATTTAGTACATGCTGGAGCCTGGCTGCCAAAAATGATAAACAGCTCCAGCCAGATGATGATTTACTGCTCCTGTGCAGCTGTGAGCATCAAGTACAGAAATGTAGCATGGAAAAAATGTAAAATCAGAAAGGTGCCATTGCTCTAGGCCTAGCAAAAGAACTATTACTGTTATTTCAGAAGACGGCTGCCATTAAAGTAATTAAACACCGACAATTTCGTTCACTCTCTATTTAAGATGACTGAAGTCAGATTATATTACAACCTGCTCTATCTCTAACTCCCTGTGCAGTGTAACTCCCATTCAAAAATAAATCTTGAAAACATAATTGATTATCCAGGACAATTCTAGCTTTCATTTTCAGTTAGGAGCTGAGGTGGCAGACTGGGCAATGCTGATGAATGCTAAACAGCCTGTGACTGATTTTACACGAATACTCTGCCAGCCCTATAACACAATGAAGTATATTGAAAGTGGAAAGAACAAAATCTATTTCAAATTATACAAAGACAACGCTGGGAGACAAGAATTAACCAATTAATTTCTAACCTATAGGAAGTTAATTTCCTTTAAATTTTTTATCTTTTTGACAACAGCATTACTCCAAGAAAAAAAAAATCCAAACCCATTTAATCGGGTTTCAGACATACTTTCCTAGTAGGTAATTCTCTTATGTCCACATAAGCCTTCTTAAAATCTCATTATCAGCTGTGAAATATTTCCCCAATGTCTTGTGAGCGGCATTTAAACAGAAATATCAAAAATTTAACTCTTTCACAGATAAGTCCTCACTACTAAATTTATGCTTGCAACACATTTAGGAGTCTGTGTGGGAAAGCTTGAGATTATGAGTTGCCCAGACTACCTGACCAGAAACAAGAAACTACTTTTAATAACTTTAGGATAGTTCAATGAAGTGGATTCTACTAACCTTGTAATGAAATGCTGAAATACCTGGTGGGACAAATGCAGCTAACACACTGGTAGCAATTTATTTTTTCCATTTAATGCTAAATTTCCTCATTTTCTTTTATTTTTTCTTCCCACAACTGGAATAGGATGAAACTTTTTACAAAAATAATAATTCCAAGCAACTTTATTTCAGTGAATATGCAAATGATCTTTCCAATATGTTTTATTTTGTCAAGTTGAAAACCTATCCTCTCATTTTTTCCTCTAGTTACACAAAGGAATAGCTAAGCCAACAATAAAAAAAAAAAAAAACAATATCTCTTTCAGCAGTGTTTCATTAATGAAACTAAAAAACCTAGGATCCTCCAAAGTATTTGAGTTTCTTCTAGTTAGTACTCTGCAATGGAAAACATTTCTCTCTAGTTTGAAAAGCTCTTCAAGGATTGTGAGAAATAACAAGAACCAGTGAGCTCATTGAGATGGAAGACTTGTATGGAAATATATTCCCTGATAGACAGGAGCAAAGAGCTCCTATTTTCTTGGTGCTACAAGACTGAAAGCCAATCTGAGTTAAATTTCAAAATGGGGAAAAAAAGAAAGTGTTAGAAGGTCACTTGCTACAGCAAAAGGTGGAAAAGTGAAGGTAATAATAAAAATACAAATAAATATTGCATTTGTTTTAAAGTATTATTTTAAGGCAGTCTTTGTGTATAGGAAAGTAAACCAGTACAAAATTTAATATTAATATTGCAAAAAAGAACAATTTCATTACAATGAACAGAATAGGTACACTATTTTTTTACTTTTCCTGAAATGATCTGTGTTCAGATAAAGCTTCAGGAACCTAGGCTGAGCCAACAAGGTACTTAAGACTACCATGAAGGGAGAGTGAGGTCACCAGGGGCTCTCCTCCAGTGCATGCTAAAACCAAGGGGACATTGCAGACCTCTAAATATAGAACAGGACTCAAGAACTACCTCAAAACAGCATATTAAACACATTCTATGTGTCTTAGCTTTTCTTTATGTTTGGCTTAAATGCACACAAATTTAGAACAGGGTAGTTTATTCACAGTATTGTCAGCATAATCAGCACTCTCTCCATTATTACAATATTTTTCCAGCTATTGGTGATGGCTCTGGGAAAAACTCCCCCATTAAAGAAAAAAAAAATAAAAATACAGTGATGATTGGATGGATATAATAGGCTAAGATACAGAAATCTGTTTTCCCTCTCTAGGGTTTTGTACAGTCCATGTTGTATGAATTGCCTACTTTCAAAAGAGCAGGAGAAAATGAAGCAAGAATAAGCACATTGGATGTCTGAAGTGACTGATTAAACTCAATTGAAAATATTGTGTGCTTGTATGCCCTGTGTGTATAAAATTAGCTTTAAGAGAAAAATGCCATCCTTCTCCATCCCAATTATTCTCTATTGAGCTAAGTCTGATAGATTTTACTCTGAGACATCAAGTACTTCCTTAAAGACAGTGGAAATAAAGCTCTTATTCTATGACAGGAAAGGTTAAATTGAAGTACTCCTTTTTTTTTTTTTTTGTATTTGACATTTACAAATAGCAAAAGTCGTGCAGCAATGAAATAATAATGAAATTATAAATAGGTTACTCTTCATTTAAATTGCAAAGATGTGCTTTTCTCCCTGCCTCACAGGTCAGACATGTTGGTGTGTAACAACCTACTGAATACAACTCCTTAACAAAAATGGAAAGTTCAGAGGGCAGTTTACTGTCCAATGAAAAATTCACCTTACAGCCTATGTAATTTTACAGTAACAGGTATAACTTCAATTTTACAGTGCCTTTTATGCTGCTATCCCAACCTGCTTGACTACTGTTAATTAATTCATCTTTCTGACCCCTAAGGGATTAAACAATCTGTCAAAAAAACCCACAAAAACTAAAAGACAGTAGATGGCACAATGAGCAATAAACTAAAAATACTGATTAAAAACTCACACATCTTTAAGTAATGGGGAGAACCTTCATACACAGAAGAGAAGAAAAAAACATTTAGTTAAATGTATTTAATATTTAGCTCCTATTGCTGTTTATTTCTGTATATGCTAAAGGACATTTCCTCAAAGCTGGGCTTGCTGAATTGCCTTGTGAAATTTCAGTAGTGGCAGAGAATTATTTACCCACAGTGGTTGTTCTTCTCAAGTATGGGAGATGCATTCTCACACAGCATTTAATATTCCATACACAGAACATGGGATGGGAAAAAAAAGAGAGCACTGTCTTGGATTACAGAGAAACTGTCCCATAACAAAGAAGTACATTGTGAGATTTTGGATATTCATTTTTTACATAATCAGTTCTGACAAGAAATCAGCAAAATTCCATACGTAGCAATTCAAAATAATTGACCTGCGGGCAGATAAGGGCATTTATTTAAGTACCTAACATTTCTGTATATGATCAAATTAAAGTCTTATTTTGAAAGGTTATTTTTCCCTGCTTCTAGTTATATACTACTGAATAGAATATTGAAAATGATTTTGGACTTCATTGTGAAAAATATGACGACTGAAGTATTGTGACTTGCATAATTTAAAAAAATATTAAAAAAAACTTCTATAAAACCATAGGCATGTTTTCACTTCAAATAGTAGTGAATTCTAACTAATATTAAATAAATAATTTAATTTTTGTCAGAAAAAAAAAATATTTTCTTGGGTTTAGGATAAGAGAAAATAGTTAAAATTTTTACAGAAAAAAAAAAGGAAAGATGACCATATGGTCAAAACTCTGGGACAGAATGCTGCATACAATGCCTTCAATTCTAAAATAATGACTTTGTCTTCTTTTGTGAGCTGCCTTGCAAATCAGCATCTGTTTCTCTAACTCGTCCATGCCATCAGACACTGATACCAAGTAATTTCCAAAATTCTTTCTTTATCTCCCTACTGTAGCTGGGATATGTGAATGCTGTTTTCAGGCTGCCATATAACAGAAAAAGAGAAAGAGAGCAGTGGTGAGAGTTCACCAATTTCAGAGTGCAACCAGCCCCAGGCACAGCTCCTCTCCTCAGTCCCAGCACTCTCTGCTGCACCTTCCCCACAGGTGCAACAGGTGTAGCCAATGCTCCTTCTCCCAGATGGAAAGTCTGTTTTATCTACTTAGACTATGAGCTCTGAAGAGGAGCAGTTTGCTCTTGAACTAAGTCATTGCATTGCAGGGTTTTTGGTTTTTTTTGTTTTTTTTTTTTTACTGTATTTTGTACTTGAAACCGATTCCTGACTCTCATTTCAATACACAAACTCTACCAGCAAGTACCACCCTTCTTGTGAGGAGGTTTGGCTGGCCCATCCACCTGGTGGCACTCATGCATCTTTGTAATCTTGAGTTAATTAAAATATCTTTTTTAAACAAATAAATGTAAAAGTGCTGCCACTAAAGCCCAGTGTTTTGCTAACATTGCTGGAATCTTTACTACTAACACAATGGAAAGTACCCCTTTCCCTGGGAGCAGAAAGCATCCTCAGTGCTGAAATAAACATCTTTTCCATCAGAGGGTGTCTATGAAATTCTCTTTCCATCTAGAGCTCTGCTCCATAAATTCTTACTGTACTCTTGTTCCCTTAACCCTACATCGATATTGCTACTGCACTGAAAAATCAATCTCCTATTTTTATCCTGTTTGGCATGTCTGCCCAGTATTTTAATCTACCATGTTGCATTTACAAGATGTTTAAACTGGGCCACTTGAGTAGACCAACAGCTTCTAAATAAATTAAGAGGTTTCAATTTATATGTATAAGTTTTCCTCTCCAATAAACAAGCAAGCATCATAGTGCTCTGCCTCTTGCCTTTGGATACATTATCACTATAGATTTGACCTTCAAAACTGCTTCACAATAAGTTGCACAATGAGAGCATACAAGTGGTCAGGAAGGTTTGATTTATTGGCTAAAATGTGTTCTATTTTGAAAGTACTCAGATATTGTTTTCCTGTTGTTCCATTTCAGTTCTCCAAAGTTTACTGAACTCAGTCCCAGAATTTCTTTTTAACATTCTCCTGCACACACATTGCCACAGCCTTCAGAACTTCCAAGATTTCTGAAGGTGACTATAGCATAGTTTCTGTCATCATAGATGAAAGTTGACACTTTTTAGTCCTTTCATATTTCAGTGTCATATTTCCTCCCTACCCAGATATTCCTCCAGACTTTCTCATTACTTGTCCCTGCAGTAAATGTCAGAAGTGTAGAGTGCAGCCCCGAGGACCGAATGACCCAAATATGTGGACACTCACTGAGGCAGCCCAGGTCAGCAGTTAACACAAAATCATGATTATATCCGTGCAAAACAGGGCTCCCAAGGCAGGACAAAACCTGCCACATGGACTGACAGAGAGCTGGGTCCTGGTCAGTGGCAAACAGAGCAGAGTTTCAATGGAGCCACAGCTCTGCTCGTCAAACATCTCAAACCTCCTGAGGCAGCTGAGAGCAGAAATGCATAAAATAAACACAGACAGCTTTCCTTTCACTATGGCTGAGCTGAACCTCTTATATATTGTGTTTCAGTGAAGAACGTGGACTATTTCTGAAACCTCTTCAACCGAGTTTCCTTATTTTACATTGAATGTTCTATCTTCCATTGAACATTTCATGTTACAGACTACACAGAGATTTTAGCTCAGCCTCCTTCAAATTACACATCTCGTGTAGGTTAGAGAAGGGGCTGGAAAGAAGGAATTCAGCAAATCCTCTGGCAGAGCATGGCACTTGAGTAATTAGAGCATAGCCATATCTCAGATCAGCTCCTGCCCTGGCAAGCTCACTGTCAGCAGCATTGCTGGGCTTCCCTGCTCAAGAAGTAACTTTTCAGTGACTCATCATTCCTCACTGTCTATGAAAAATATGCACATTACTCTGAACATACCAGAGCTTAGCTGGCTGACAAGGAGAAAGATAGTCAAAAGATCTTTTTCTTTTAATGGAAACTTTTATGCTGCAGAGGGCTGCAGGTCTCTTCTCGCTTTCTTTCTTGCCTTCTCTCTTTCTGTCCTTCTTCCTTTTTCCTTGAACAACAAAATGACAACCCTTCTGGCCTCACAAATCTGCCAGTGCACACACTTTATTGATTTAAATTATGGGTGGATAAAATTGAGATGTACAAAATGAATGTGTCTAGTCCACAGCAGAGATCTCACTGGGGAAACAAGTATTTTGTTTAAGAGTTTGCATTTAGAGCTTCTTCTTAATAAGAAGAAAAATACAAGGAGGGATGGAGCCATAATTAATAAGGATAAATAGATGCCAAATAGATGCTTTTTCATAAGTTTTTACTCTTGCAACATCTCCTCCTGGCTAATTCACATTCAGGCTGTAGAAATGCACTGTCATGCACTGCAGCATTTGTAAAGTACACCTTGTATTTATAAGCTTATTAAGAGTCATGATGATATTCACTTTTATTGTTATTATTTCTCTTCAGGTCTCCCTTTCTTCAGCCACTTGGAATCCTTGAAATCTGTTCTGGACTCATGTACAATATTAGCCTAGATCTGTGACTGCTTTCTTCCACTCATACCCGTGCTAAACTTTTCAGTTCAGGGGTTTAATTCTTTTCATGAAACATAAACAAACAAACAAAGAAGACTTATTTAATCCTGACATGAGAAATAGCTTGTATTCTTTAAATAAAAATCCAACACTGCTCACTGAACTGAAATATTTCAAGCTTTGACTATACTAAACTAGGTTATTGATTTTTTTTAGCTTTTTCTATTGTGAGAGCTCTTGTAAGTGATAGAGACCATTACATCATTCTGGTTTAGTAGTCAGGATCTTTTGTGGAACTTTTCCAAGCTGCTGGCTGTTTTTGTAAACAGTTTGCTTTTAAAAGCACTCAGACTTCTTTCATCTATTTACATCTCCAGTGGCAATTTTATCCAATAGCAGAATACAGGTATTGCACATCTGGTATCCATAATCTGGATGTTATTATCCATCTGGCACCTTCCCTTTTTTGTCACTGCATGGAAATCAATAAGAGGCTGAAAATCTGCAGGCAAGACTAAGCTAGTAGAGTTGGGGTTACACACCTTATTCCACATGAAAACAAGCCTCAGGAAGGATATTACATTATATATTCATTACCCAAAGTATTTTTTAACTGTGAAAAGACTTTGGAGTTGGTAAAAGAGATCTCCATCTATCTGCAACCTTAACCTTTGCCTTTGTTAGTGCACATATTAATATAAATAATGTAGTATTTTAGCTAGAAAGGTCTCATGTAAAGATACAGTCTGTCCTAATTCAGACCAAAATTTATTTTTATCTGCTTCATTTGTCACTTTTGTTGATAAGGTGAGCAAAAATTCAGAGTATGAAAAAAATCTTACTCATTCTGTAAACTGAAATATACTCATTATAATACAGTATGAGGGGGGAAAAAAAGGAGCACAAAATCATTTTTCAAAAATTGCTATAACTGAATACAATTTGACTTTGGAAAACTGGGATTACTGATATGGCTGCAGGGTGCATTCTCTGCTCCTTTTTTATTTCTACTTCCCAGTGAAGTTGCATGATAATTTTGGAAAAGGATGAGTAATAACACACAAGTTTCTATGCCTTTGACTTACAATTAATCCTGCACAAGTTTCTGTTTGCTCATTTCTAAAGCAAATAAAGTTGTGTTCTTCTACAGCTCATGTCTATTACTTTCAGTGTATAATGGAGGAAAACGAAAGGCTGTGACTGTTCTTTTCTACTCCATCCAGAGCTAAAGATATTGCAATGATATTCAGAAAATGTCTTGTCTGAGGTCTGTGCTTTATCTAAGCATTTGAATCTGACATTGCAATAAGTGTGGGAAAACTGAAAGCTTCTTTCCCCAAAACTTTAAACAAAAGCAGTTAGAGCATAACTTTGTTAGGAGCCAGGAAGTATTCCATGCAAAATCAATCTTCTATCTAATCAAAATGTTATCTGTGAAGCAAGAAGGATAATCTGAGACTAATTAAATTCCAAGTGAAAACAATTACATTTTCATATGTATTCCCCTTAGGATATTGTCACTTTTTACCACCCTGTTACAATCATAAACCAGAGAGATGCATTTGTCCTGCTAACCTTATCCACCTCCAGCCAGGTCCAAAGGATAATTCAAGTACAATGCACATCCACACACAACAGTGCTATCCAAACAACTTGGGCAGCTTGATCACCATCTGGCCCAATCTGGCTTTAACAGAGATTAATTCTAGGTCATCCAATTCCTTTATTGTTCTTTTTTGATACATTTCCAGTATTAATACAGGTCCAGCATGAAAAACTGCACTTCAAATTGTGGAATTTGCAAGAATGAGCCTTTTACAAGAGAAAAAAATAAAATTATTTTCCCACAGAAAATACAATATAAAAGTTTCTGAGATCTAACAAATTCAAGTGATGTGACAGACATACACCTCCCGCTGTGCCTTCTGTCATGGCTGGCTGTACCCACAGGCAGAGGAACTCTGACAAACCTCAGGCCCAGAGAAGAGAAGAATTTCTGGAATGCAAGACTCATCTGAAGGACAAAGGTGATCTAGATACAAACAGTTCTCTGAAGGATTATTTCTAAAAATGGGATGGTGGAAACAGACCTCCAAAGAGCGTTTTCGTTTGCAAGCTGCAAAGGGAACCAGACTATCCCAGTGGCAGAAATGGGACAGCAGCACCACTGCAGTGTGACTCTGCACACTCACCAGGATTTGTCACCCACAGGAGATCAGCTCCGAGCTGTTCTCAGAGATTTTTCACTTCCCTGGCAAGCACGGAAGTGAGCAGGACTGACGCTGTGGCAAAATTGACACCACCACTGCCAGCGTCTGCCTTTCTACTCCACCCCTCTTCTAGAGACGATTCCAGCTGCTGCTCAAGATGCACAAAAGCAGAAATATCTGCTGCCACTGAGCAATGAGGGAATACCCAGTTCAGAAACGGCCTGAACAAAAAGTGCTCATGAGTTTTCAGAAATATCTTTTTCAGAAATCTCCTTCTTGAGTTCTCTACAGTTCCCATCCCAGTAGAATTGCCCAGTATCATGCAATTATATTTTCCTGCCTCCCAGAAACTGCTGGGTAGGAGAAAAAGGCACTACAGTTGGAGGGTGCTGTGCAATTCTACCAGTACAGAGGAAAGTAGGTGCAGATTCAGGGCACTCAGTGATTAAAACAGATTTCTGATTTTCAACACACATCAACAACTGCATTAGGTGTCCTCTCAATTTCATATATTTTCATATAAAACCCTTAAGATACCTTTGAAGAATAAATTTTACTACCGCAAAGGTACTTGTGTGCCTATTCAGGTAAAGAGTGATGCAGCCTAGTGATCAAATAGCACAAAAAGTTTCCCTGATTTTGATATTAATAGTTCTGTAACTAATATGGAATAATAGACGTAATCATTAACAATATTAAATTAAAATTAAATTGTTCTTACAAAATTAAAACCTACCTTTCACCTAAGCAATTGCTATCTTGCCTACACTGAAGACGTGTGAGCTAAGACTGGCTGGTGCAAACCATGATGATGCTTAATGAGCTGTCATGTATCACATCAAAGCTGGTCAGCATTTTCATTGAAGTATTTTCCTCTCATTGTGCACTTCAAGATTTAAAATCAATATTTTAACCTAAAATAAAAATATTTCAGCTATTTAATTCTGTAAGAAAAATAGAAATATAATGTCCTAGTATAAACTAAAAAGGAAATAATCACATTTTTTCCCACTGTACTATGGTAAAGCAGTATATCCTAAACCCAGTTCAAATAAATCTACATTTACTTTGTTTTCTAAGTAACTTTTATAAATTTACTCACTTATATTTGTTATGAGATTCCTATTAGTATCAGATACAACATGACTGTATGAAAACAAAATAGGTTTGTTCTTTCTGGTATTTGTTTGTATAAAGCAGATCTCTTCCTCCTGCTGGTTTGCTATCCCAAAGCAATTCATGATTTCATACCATGAGTTAACATTCTGTTAAGAAAATTTGTAAGACATAATATAAAGGTGCTTTGAACACCTTGATGACACAAGTTTTCCAACAAGATACAAGGCAGATCTCTCTCCAGGAATGTAAATTCCTTCCCGTGCCCAACCTCCTGCCACCAATGATGTGATGAGCCCTACAAAGACTCAAATCTCCCTCCTGACAACAGATGGCAATATTTTCCTCTCTTTAGAAAATACTGGTAACACCACTGGAAATGGTTTAAGGCCAATTCAGATTTCACAGCCTTCGACTGACTTTGCATACAGCAAATATCAGTAAATAAGGCCTCAGAGATTCAACAGGAGACATCAGTCCATGCAATGGAAGCTTTATCCATGTTGATGATGGCTGCTTTGTCATCCACTCCTTAGTAAAATCTTCCTGGTCATTTCTACTGGTTGTAAATTACAATGTGCTATTTGAACTAAGCTCAGCACAACTATAGATTTTATATTTGGGTACGTAACTTGAAAATCATTGTCAGTGATCACACAAACATTTCATCTTAACTTTTCCTTTAGTATAATTAATGGAAGTAAGACGAAATTCCCTAAGGCTTGGAAGCAAGGGCAAAAAATCAGGAACAGACAGATACTTGCTTTAGGATTTGCATAAGCAATACAATGAACAGGAGAGCAAAATGGCAAGGAATTTGGGAAATAGAAACTAGAAGAGGTTCCTGTGTTCCTGAAGGAACAACAAAGAATAGTCAGAGAATAAACCTGGAGACATAGTCCTAGGTTCTTCATAATCCCAGGAGAGGTTCACAGTGGCCAAGGGTCACAGCTAAAACAACACATTTAAGGTTATGTTTTCTTCAAGGTGACCTATTTGATCATTCTCACCAATGACAAATTACATTGGCAAGAAATTCAGAAAGTTTAGGTAATTGAGTTCTGGTTTATAATATTATGCAAGCCACAATACTCAGCTTAATGAATTCACTGTCCTGGATATTGCAAAGAAAAATTTAAATACAGTGAATAATACTGTGTGTCACTGATTTTTCATTTGAAAAATTTATATATAATTTCTTTTTTTTAAAAAAGTGGAATAAATGCAGGTAAATCAAAGTGTTAGAAAGAACGTCCCTATATTATTTTAATGTGCAGTTTAGTAGTCAGGGTAAAGTACCACTTGATATAATGTAACATGAAACAGACATAACCTGTTAAATCCATTAGACTTACAAGTTTTATCTTTAACTAAGGATGAGGAAGAAAACACATCCATTTTAAATGGACAGAAATGTTACCAAATTAAATAAACCCCAGTTAACTGCACACAGTGGAGCTCAAAGGGTTTTCATGCTTTAAAGGTTAAAGAGTTCTTTCATGGTTTATTATATGCAGAGAAAAACACCTAAGGGATAAAAAAGAATAAAAAGCTTGTAACACAAATTCTGGATTCCTGTACTATCTCCAGGGGTCCTTAATCCACCAAAAGTATTTGTCCATCTGAGCTGTTAATCTCCCAAAATACAGAGGGGAGAAGAGAGAAGGGTGTTGAATTTTCAGGATGAATTGTTTTTCATTCACTGGGCTGTGTTGGAAGCATGGGCTGCTTTCTGACATGGGTGCTCACGGTGCATGAAAGTGGCTTCTGTTCTTGGATTTCAGACTAGCAAATTACAGGCTGAGGTCGACATTCCCTTTCATCTACCTGATCTTCATTTAGATGAGCTTGTATTTTTAAAATTTTAAAGATAATTATATATGTCAATATATCATAATTAAAGGGTTTCTCTGACATTTGTCCTATTAGTTTGCTTCATCTAAAACAATTGGTAACTGTTGAAATACATGCATCCAAGGCATAAATAACTCATTTGGCAGAATTTACTCATTTCAGAGTCCGTCTATTACTATTCTCTTTTAAATGGTAATTTTATCCAAAGCAATATCAGTTTCATCACTGGACTTCAAAGATTACTTTAAATTTGGCATCTTTTTGTAGGCAGAACTCCAACATTAGAAGCAACGTGTCCAGACTGCATCAGCAGCAGGCAAAGGGCTTTGCTGAAAGGTCTGGACTAAGACAACAATTCAGATGTTTTAAAAGCTTATTATCTTTCTAAAAATGAAAAAAAAAACCCAAACATTTCCTTACAATATAACCATAGTAGTTGCAGAGGAAAGATTTCAGGGTTTTTTAATTACCTTCAGTACCTAAATAGCTAGTTTTCAGATTCTATTAATCTTTTTGATTAAAGCAGGTCTGCTGCTGAGTAGAACTGTAAACATACCTATTGATTGCAAGAGGAGTTAGTGCTAGACAGTTTTACAATAAGTAAAACTATCTGTATGATCACAAATTCCCTATAAAATGCATTGGTTTTGCTCATGTTTACATTTCCTTCAGCAGTCTTTATGAAAAGTTTACAGGTTTATGACTCTAAAGATTAACTCAGTCATCCAACAAGGTACTTTGCAAGACACTCATATTTGCATATCCCTGTTCACTAAGCTCTGTTCTTATTCTGAAGCTCAGCAGTGCAATTTATACACTGGAAATAACAGCAGCAAAAGAGGACTTGAAGTCTGTTGATATTTTCTTGTGGCATCCATACATAGTTTTTTGTTTTATTTCATCAAGTCTTGTGGGACAAACAATCAGGCTGAGGCAATATTTCAGCTCAATGTCTTCAAAAACAAGGGACTTAAGAGCAGGTTTGCTTAAAACAATGTAAAGGCATTAACAAAAGAGACAGGGAAGAAGCGAACCAAGAACATTGCACTCTTATTAACTATATTCTTGACAATTTCAAAGTATACAACTTCATTCTCTATGTCCTAAATAATTCCAGAAATTACCTTGGATTTAGTTTTTAGGGCCAAATTACTGAGCACCACTTCAGTGTCTAAAGGGTTCTCAGAGTCCAAAAACACCTTCCTGCTTTCCTCTGCTATTGGAAAGGTTTCTGTACAATCAGACGGAGTGGAACAATCTCCATTAAATTGCTATCCATTAAAACCTATTAAGGAACTTTGTGATGTGAATACCAATACCACTACCAATAAAGCATTTTGACTGTTGATGATGCAAAGTATTCTTTAGAGAGATGATCAGATTCTCTATATGCTGTGAGAAAATATTTATATGCCTTTCCTTATTTGAAAGCAGATGGAAGAATCAAAATTAGCTCAGGTTACCGAGTTAAAGTTGGTGGACTTCTATATTAGGCTGCAAGTAAGATAAATCTAGATTTGAACAAGACAAGGATGGCAGACATTTATGTATATATCAAAGATTAACTAGCTGCTGCTAGAAAAATTTTCTGTTCCTTTACTCGCCTTTCAAATTCCACTAAATACCCAGTTTTATTGGTATCTGAAATATATGTTTTTTTATTAAAACAGGTCTGCTGCTGAATAAAACTATAAACATGTCCATTGATTGCAAGATGAGTTAGAGCTAGACAGGTATTACTGCTTATCCCTTTTTTATGCTCATGTTATTGAGGATACCATTTGACAAGTTTAATTGACTCTGTAGAGAGGGCAAGATTATAACTTGAAGATATAAAAGTTTATGGTATTTTATCAAAGCGCAAAGAAAACCTAATCGCGTCTAAATGAGATTTAGTAAAGCATCCCACTATTTCCCAAAATGTACTTTTTCTTTGAACATTTAGCACAATCTTGAAGGATCAACTTCCACAGTGATGCTGCTTCACAAAATGTGTTTTCCATGTAGGAATGGATGCATCAAACCCCATAACAATTTATTTAAATACTCTTTTGTGGATTCCAGAACCTGAAGGTCACAGAACATAATGCAAATTTTTGTGACAGAATCCCAAACACACACAATCCTACCAGGAGTAGAATAAAAAGTCAAATGGGAAACTATTTTCTCATGTTGAAAACCATGTATGAAAAAAATATTCCCCCTCAGCATGAGTGTGAAAACAAGGCACTTCCACATACTACAGAGCATAAGATCTGCTCTGGGCTTAAAACACCAAACATCTAATTCCTGAAATAAAATCTTTGTGCTGCTGATATTACCCCATACCTGAAACCAGGATGCCTTTGGTTTTCCACATATGCATAATTCCCATTGCAGTTATTTTGCTGCAAATAAACAAGAAAAGAAGCATGTGGTGAACACTGGTTCAGCACATCCTGTGAGCACTGGCCATGAAGCCAGGCTTTGCTCTGGGTGAAAATCAAATCCACTCAATGGAAAAGCACAACTAATCATATTCATGAATCTGAGGGATGGGAGCTTAACATAAAGGTGTGCACTCAGAGATTTTGCAGCATCAGACACCACCTCCTCAGCACAAGTTTAATCAAGAAACACATCCCCCTGAATTAAACCACAACTCCACTATGAAGGTTGGACTAAAACAAATAGCTTTTTAATGATATGCTCCTGTGCAAAGCCTCTGTTTCAGCAGTGAACATTATCCTTCAAAAATATTTTTTAAACTATTTTCTGAACAGTTCCAGTTTAGGTATCTTCACAGTCTAGATGAGAAACCAAACAGTTTCTTGCATCAAGTGCCCCTTTTCACAATACATAATTCCCTTCAATATATGGGCTAAAGGAAAAGAAAGTGCAAGTTTTAGGGTCTCACAGCACTTGAACCATGAGAGAAAGAGTTTGGCAGGTTTTTTGTGTAGCAGCCAATCTACCCTCACTGTAGGGAGGGAAGATCAGAACTGAAGAGAGATCCTTCTGCTTTCAGGATCAGTAAGAGTACAAAAGATAGTCACTGTTCTCTAAAATTGCTGGTTCAGTAACTCCCCACTTCTCAATAATTTTACCACTAAATTTATGAGCCATATGACAGTATTTTAAATTAATTTTAGAACAACCCATAGATGATATATGGGTGATGGAGACGCCTTACCTTGTCTCAGATGATTAATTGCCATACTTATTTTTCTAAAAGAAGCAATGTTATTACTCTGAAATAATAAACAAGGTCAATCCTAAATCCATTCTGTATTGAAAACCATGCATATGATCATCACAGATAGATACTCTCCTAAACCATAAAACTAAGTAATCACTAACAATTTCATGTTTTGTTTTATACAGGTCCTTCTTTTAATCTCTCTCTTAAAATAAGCAGACAAGTAGATGACAAACTGAACAACAGATTTAAAATTCATTGCCACACAAAGGTATCAGACAAAGAAACAGTTGAAAAGTTTGCCCTCATTTAAAGAAAAAGATTTTTTAGAATAGTTATTCAAATATAACCCTTTGTCAATTCTGACATGTTCTGAATGAAAAAAAATACCATCTCTTATATACCTATCCACCATGAAAAATGCAGAAAGAACTTCTCAAAAAATTTTCAATTAGACTTTGCCCAAGTAACATAAAATGTGTCATAATCTTCATATGATTTGTAACAGAAGAATAAACAAACATGGATTTTAAATTTTATGTGTGCATTTGAATCGAGCAGCTGCTTATATGATAAAACTTTTTAAATTAGTATAAATAGAATCCCATGTGTGGACAGATGTTGATTTAACTTGGAATCAGTAAACCAATCTGTTTAGCCAAAACTCTCAGAAATACTATTTCAATTAGTGTATCCTTCAGTATTAAAAAAAAAAAAAAACAGTTTGAAAAGCCTTTCAGTGCAGGGCTATGCATACAGCAATAGCTACATTCTATTCCCAAGCGACTGCATTTCATGTCCATAAAGTTGGTAACAAAAAGAACACATTCCACCTATCACTTTTAAAATAAGAATTTAAATAATGCCTCACTAAAGAAAACAACTGAACCAGAAACTCACATCAAAATATATGAGCAATGTCAAACCCCTAGCATTCAGCAAGGCTGAATCCAAATTTCACCACTCCATTTCATCCTTAGGAATACTGCAGAGGAGCAGAATAAAATTTGCCAGTCAATACATATTTTTCAACATTTAATAAATATGGGAACCACATTATCAGAACATAAAATAACAATGGTAAAATGAAATTAATATAATAAAATTACATCTTTCTTATATGCACCTGTGAGAGGAAATTATTTTGTCATAAAATAGATTATTCTCTTGATAATTTGATAAAGGGACGTTTCCCCTCATTTTTCACCATTAATGTCACAACATAAGCATAATACAAAAATCCTAATTTCAAAATACTTCATCAGATATCTAGGAGTGAGGAAAAAGCAATCCTATTATATTTCCTCCTTTACTGAGAAAGAATCTGTACAACAGCAAGTTTCTGAGAGTCAGTCAAAGGATTTAAATTTAATAGTTATATTACAACCACTATGTCCTTCACTGAATAAGACCACACCAGAAACCAAGATATCTGACCACTTATTTCTTCAGAACACATCCAGCCATGAGTAGGTACAACCACAGTAAAAGAAAAATAACCAACCAAATCCAACAGAGTTATGTAAGAAAAAGAAACAGTTGAAAAGTTTGTCCTCATTTGAAGAAAATGATTTTTTTAGAATAGTTATTATTCAAATGTAAGCACCTTTTGTCAATTCTAAGATATTCTAAGTGAAAAGAAAAAAAAAAAAAAGCTAGGCTGCATTTAAAATGAAGTTTCATCTATTCCAAAAACTTCATATCTGAACAGTCAAGTGTAAAAGTTTCTGGCTTGAACTGGCAGTAACAAAAAGACCTGGCCAATTAAAAGATTTTCACACAGACCTCAGAATTTCATCTAAGCACAAGCCTTTGGAAAAGGGCATATTTCACTCTGCTGGGACTGTGTGTAAAAGAGCAGCATCTACCTAAGGAGCAGTTGAAATGTCTGTTCATGCTACAACAAGACAACATGCTGCTTCTCACAGACCTGATCATAAAAATACTAGAAAATTTATTGTTCTCTTTAAAGCCTCCATAGCTATGCCATCATCTGGTGTATGCTCCCAACTGGTGTCATCAGCATGAGGCTGGGAGAGCCTGCTGGCTTGTTTGAACTCTGTTGTGGCCCTTCTGTTTTGTTTTGGGTGGCTTTCAAAAGCTCCCATCTCCTTTAGGCAAGTGCTCAGCATTTGCAGGGCAGAAAATCCTTTTGCTTGCATCCAACACGAGCAGCAGCTGAGTGAGCCCCACCAGGTGAGGAAAGCTGGAGGATGGACCAGTGAAACACAGGGGTTTGCACAACTACTTCATGTGCATTCTGCACATGGAATAGCTTAGGCTGGCTTATCAAGAACTTGAGAATATATTCCAAAGCATAGCTCTGCTCCCAATCCAAAGTATGCAAAGATTCACATCCTGCTCATTTATACTGATGCACTGTAGTACACTCGGGGACAAGGCAGGGCAAAGGAATTCTGTGCCTGTCTGCTTCCTCCTCATCCCTCTGAATCTGGCCACTGTGCCTCTCAAGGGGCACACAAACAAACAAACAAACAAACAAACAAACAAACAAACTGATGCCCTCAGAAGCTGCTAAAGAAAATGTGTCTCCAATGTTTTGATGTATTTTTCATTCTAAGCATAGAGTTGTTTCAACAAAACCCCAAATCATCTGAATCTTTTTGTTCCCAAAAGTAAAGGTCAGAATCATGAGAAAGCAGAAATGATAACAGATGTTGACATTTGGGTATTTGGCTGTGGCAAAATCTATATAAATAGGAACTGCAGAAGACTTAACTGTCTGTGGTGGCCCAGACAGCATCAGGAGCCAGAGCTCTAGAAGCCAAATCCTTTGAGAGGAAAGGTCTGTCCCTCCAACAAACAGAAAAAAGGCTGCAGATTGAATTGCTAGAGATACAGCCACAGGCATTCACATTCTGGGCCTTTATTAACAGTTTCATCATATGTGGATGTCTCTGAATTTAATTAAAAGAGGTATCAGAAGTCCAGCCTATTTTTTTATATTTTAAGAGTTCAGGCAATAGTGTCAAAACCCCAGAGAAGCCAAATTAGACATAAAACCCTCTTAGGTCAATGAAATCACCCAAAAGTAAATCTTGCACTTAGACTAGATTTTAATGGATATGTTAATTCATTCAATCTGCAGCTCAGCCAACTTACATTAAACATCATTTTCACAAGTAACAGTTTTCCCTGCTAAAGAAATTATATACACCTCTTTTAAAATGAAACTGATATGACACGCCTTTGTAGAATTAGTTAATGCTACATCTTGAGGGAAAGGTGAATGAGGGAGCATTTTAAGCCAGGACAAAATTTGTTTATTTCACAAAATTGATATTTGACATGTTGTTCTATGGATCATATAACACATACATGCAAATAAAAATTCATAATAAGCACACAAAAAAAGCAAGCTTCACAGCCATATATTGGACAACAACCTACTTTTGGAAAGTAGTACATTTAGGATAATTTGGGCAAGAAACATACTTTTATTGCACTGCTATACTCATTTATCTAGATTGGGAGATATTCCAAGAGGCCTTGCCAATCTAAAAGATTTTAGAAAACCATTCTTATGGGAATTATTTATATTCATACATACTAAACTCATTCAGGTCATGGGCTGCACAAACTCTTTGTTTTAAACTTGAGATCTTTGTTAGTAGATGCACATTCTGAGAGCTTTTCCCTGACAAGGCACTGACTCCTCATATGGCCACATTTTTGACTTGGGTTACAAAACCTGCTCTGCAGACAGAGCACTGAACTGGGTTTATTGAAACTGTATGGATTACAGCAGCCTGTGCAAGAGGGAAGGTGCTTCACTCTCGGGTGCTTTGGGTTTTGGTAAAGCCACAGCAGTGCTCCATGCCCAGCAGCTCTGCAGGCTGTCAGCACTGCTGCCATGGCCATGATAACATGTTAAGGGAATGTGCCTCACATAAAGCAAAATTTGGGGGCAGAGCCTTTATCTCCATCAGGCTGATAGACATCATGCAGGGGAAGAAACCCCTTTTAGGAGCAAAAACCTTTCTGAAACAGAATTAATAATCTATGCTGAACGTGAGCAGTGAAATATGGGACTGAACTCAGCACTTCAGCAACCTGGAAGAAAAGCCAATTGATATGTGGGGCAACATAATCAGTGTTATGAAATTCTCCTGTCATTGATTCTTGGCCCAAGCTCAAGGCACAAAAATGCAGCATCCTTCCACAGACTGGAACTGTTTTTAAGTGAGATTCATGTATAGATATATTTGTTCTCCCCATTTTACCCAATAGCTGAAAGTGCAGAGCCATGAGAATGGAGACAGGGGCCCAAACCGTGGTGTAAGTTTGGATGTGTGCAGCCCTGCCTGGACCTACCAAATTTTTTTGGGGAAGCATCCAAATTGAAGGCTTTAAGACCAGTTAGCAGTTAACAAGCCTTCTGAAGATGCATGGCTTCTGAACATACCTTCTGAAGTTTTGGATCTAGGAAAAAAATGGATTTTCTGTAATAATTTCACCAGGGTGTTCTCTTTCTCTATTAAAATCAAAGCACAGATAATGTGTATTCTGAAACCTCTATGGTAAAAAAAAAAATAAAAATCCTGAAACTTCATCCTGTGGGCTGTCTTTCAGTATAAATTTACACTGGAATGAACTCTTCACCATTCCAAAGTTACAAACCCTATGTGCTGAAGACCAGGCATCAGGATTTTTTCATCTCATAAAAAGAGAAAAAATAACTTCAGATAACTAGAATAAAGCAGCCAGAGCTTCCCCATACATTTCTTTCTAAGATATGGTACACAGTACTAACTTCTTAAAACATGCCAGAAATGAAACCTAAGAAACAGAAGAAAATTGGCACATTTGTCTTCACAGACATAAAAACTGTACTATGATTAATCCAAACTGCTTATAGTTCTGTTATAGCTGTTTTATTCCACACAAAAATATTGTGAAGCTATACCTAATCATACCTAAACACTGTGTTACAGTTTGTTTGGGGCTGTTGGAAAGAGAATTATGCTTGTTTTTCTAAAGGCACTGGAGATCTTCCATATTCAGCTAATTTCTTCTGCTTTTGTAGGTCTGTGGAGGCATCACCAGAGGGAAATAATAATGAAAATAAGAAATGAAGCAGACTGCTAAAAAAAAAATTAAAGACCTCTGAGAAATTACAGGCTTCAAATTTGATTTTTTTTTTTAACTGACAGCCTGCTGAAACTCAGAGAAAGATAAACACATTATGTTCAACTTCTGGGTATCTGCCTTACAGTGACAAGAAAATATCCTTACTTCAAGAAAATGCACTTAGAAAAAAGGGAATAAGAAGCTGAATGTAAGGATGGCTGGAAATAAAACAATTTCAAAGGCTTTGACATCAAACAGTTTATTATCATCTGCTTTATAATTGCATCTGCTAGATTTCTAATCTATCAGAAATAGAGAGATTCTGAGCTTCTCATGGGAACAGTCAGGTCTTAATGAGAAATGCAGATGTGAAAGTTAAGTTCTTGCTTATAAGGAAAGATTGAGGGAGTGGGGAAAGGAGATGGTGATCTTGCAAGAAGATTGAAAAGAACTCTACTATAAAGAGTTCTCTTTCCAAGTGCAAAAAGCCCCCACAAACTTCTGCTGTGAATCAGTTCATTAAAAAAGCAGATCTGGTTTAAACAGCTTTCAGTCCCATTTTTAGAAAAACTGAAAACACACAAAGACAAAAACTGGTTAGTGTCAAGAAGAAGCCTTGGTACACTTCTGCATTTGACACTGTCAAAACTTTTAACCAGGACAGAAAAACATGTAGCTTTACAGTAGTATCTGAAAGGAATTAATGAGGTATTTTGCATATTAATATTCCAAGAATATGCAGAAGCATGACAAGAAGGAAAATGTGTGTTTGTGGGTTTTAACAAGGAATAACCTGGGCTAACAAAACAGGAGTTGATAATTCAAAAGCAGCTGAGAAGGCACATGGCTACACTGTGGAAAATCAGGTTGCTTGAGAGGAAATGTTTCCACAGAGAGATGCTAAGAGGAACTGTCTGGGACAAGAAAGGAGAAAAATCTTTGTAGAGGAAAGTGGCACCAGAAGCAAATACAAGCAAAGAATTTAGTATCTGCACACCCATGGACAGATGTAGTGGATTGTGGATTGGTTTCTGCAATGGAGATGGAACAATACAAGAGATGGAACACATTGCAAGTCAGAGAAGACGAGGGATGATCAGCACAGTGTGGCCTAAAAAGCCAACACAAGGCAGGGGTTTCTTCACAACCAAATGGGAAATCATGTAAATGAGAATCTGATGGTAAGGAGGAGTCCTGGGCTGTGTACTGAACGAACACTGGCTGTACGTGGGCAGTGGAGACAAGCACGAACTTGTGGGTCTGCCAGCAGCCCAGGTGAGGACAGCAGGGGACCCTGTGCTCTGAGACAGCTCTGCCACATGTCATCTGTAAAAGGAGAAAAGCTGTCAGACCAGTTGAATCTGCAGGAAGGAAGCTTTGTAACTAGTTCTTCACTTTAGAGGTTTCAGTGAAATCAAGACACAGGAACTGACTTCACTATCTCCAGATAAATGGGAAAGGGAATGCTGGAGAAGCTTAGTAGCAAAAGATGAATTTTGGATACTTGCATGGGCCATGAGTTTTACTAAGCAGCAACCTCATTGCACTGATGGTGGCAAAAAAAAAAAGAAAAAAAGCAAGCAGAGAGCTTCAGAAGAAAGATAAGGGAGGGAAAGTCAGGGACACAGGAGAGATCTTGAGATGAATTAAGTGAAGGTCACTGGGGTATTGGTGAGGATAAGATCAGACACTGTGCAGGCAAGAAACTTCTACATCCAGTGCCAAGAGATAAAAGGCAGAGTGGTGAGAGGGGAAGGAAAGGCAAGCCAAGGGCTGGGGTAAAGTCAGATCATTTATAGCCAGTTTTCTCAGAAAGAGCACATGAAAAGGGAGAAATGGAAAATGGATGTGATTAGAATTGAAAGGCTGTGAGAAGGAGCTGTCTAATCTGCTTGAAAGAAAAGTGAGCTGTAAGACAAAGACAGAGGATTGCATTGTTTTCTACAATGAAGGCTGGTGGGTTCTATCTGGTAGATCAGCCTTTGTTCCAATTCTCTGGCGGTAGTGTTTAATCTCAAGTAATTATCATTGCATTCTCTGCATCTCCCCTAACTAAAAGAATATAACAGTGAATAGGAGGACATTTTAAGGAATTAATCAATTCAAATATTCATAATTTAGACAGGAGCCCTTAGTTTCTGTTTATCTTTAAGACAAACCCCCAAGACTTTTGCTTTTCCCTAGCTGTATCTTATTTAATCTATATTAAACATAATTTTAAAAGTTTACTGTGAATCATACTAAGATGTCACATCATTACAGACTTAATGCAGAAGCAAAATAAATATCTGAGGCTTCATTCCTGCCTTTCTTACATATAGTTGTTTCCAGATCCTAAGCAAATACACTTGAATTTTTTTTAAATTTACATCTATTAATCTACCTGCAGAGATCGAATTGCACAGAAAAAAAAAAAAAAATCACATATTTCAGAAAGCCCTTAACTGCTAAAATAAAGCCACATCAAGTTCTTCTTATTGCCCTAGCCACACTGACACAGAAGTGCCAGCTTTCTGCCTCAACCAGGACAATAACAATAATAATAAAGTGGTGCCATAACCAGGGACTCCCTCCTCCAGCCCTGCCAAGGCCAGGCCAAAGCTGTCCCCTGGCCACCCTGGGCAGCCCCAGCCAGCCCTGAGCCCTGCAGTGCTGCTGGCCCAGACAAGGTGTCCTGGAGAGCAGGATGGGCACAGGGAGTTACAGCACAGGGACATTTCAGAGCGTGCTGCCAAAGAAGGAAACACCAAATACAAAGTCGGATACATAAGAACTCCTGCAGCAAGAATATATCACAAGTATGGAGCTCTTTCAGTTATTTCTAGCTGTTCCATTCCCAATCATACACCAAACTATTTGGTTTGTTTCTAAAGAAAATACAGGTACATTGACCAACTGATTGAACAAGATTATTTTAGGAGTACACTTGTCCTGCTAGAGGAGAATTGTGTTACACTGCATATAACGTTTTGATTTCATGCACATTACCATAGGTTTGTATAACAAGCAGTTCTTCAGCCGTTTCTTTTTTATATTAATTTATTCTACTCATTTACATATATGGATCTTTTGGAATTTTTGACTCTTCATTTAATTTTCTAATTTGAGCAAAAAGTAAGTCTTTTGCATTATAGTAGAACTTGCTGTTTAACTTTGGAGGAATTTATATTTTCATCCATAATATAAAACTCACATAGAAAATTGAATTATTTTTCTGCTTATTTAACTGTCTTTTAAATTTCATTTGTCAAAATTACTCTGCTGTAATTCTTACTTTCTCTTCACTAAAGCTAGGCAAGAAAATAATGATTAAAGACTAACTTATATCAAAAGTCTAAACACCAATATATCATAATGGAAAATAAAGGAATAACTTGAAAACATATCTGCAGCTCTTTATCCTTTATCCATCAATTACAGGAAATAATGGCAAAAATCCTGTTGTGGGTGTTTTCTATAAAATCTAGGAGCATAATGTAACAAGCAAGTGAAGAATATAGAAAAGCATTATCAGCCTGATTTCTTGTCTGTGGTTTGATAACTACATTTCTTTCACCCTTCTAAATTGCAAACTCAGAATTCATGCTAAATGTAATGTTCATTAAACATTTTTTTATTATTTTTCCCCACAAGTACGACAATTTCAATCGCATGAGTGAATTTATTTATATTTGTTTTTTATATAGGTAGGACTTAAAAATCACAGGTTAACACAGGCTGGAAGGATCCTTACAAGGTCTCCAGGATTATCAGCAGTGTGGGATCTCATCTAAAATGCCTATGAGGCAAGGAAGAGAAATTCCATCCAAAATACAGAATACAGGATTTTTCCACTTAAACAATGTTAAAATAGAATCAGGTTTCTGCAAGTAGGGCTAAGAACAATATGACTAGCTGAAAGCTCATCTTTCCTTATATAGGACAAAACGTGAATGGGACATATCAATGGTGACACTGGAAAAAAAAAACCCTCTAGACAGAACTTGATGGAATATTTCTATCACCTCTACAAAAAGTCATTTCTGTTTTTAAATGGAGAGAAAAGTAGCTTGGAGTGGAGCAAATCCAGGAGTTTTACTTTAGAAACTATTTCACAATTGCTGCACTGATTCAGCTAAAGTTAATGCAGCCTGTTAGCACAAACAAAATGCTTTTTGGTGTTTCTACTGTGGCAAAAATTAGGCACACTGGATTACAAATTATCAATGCTTGTAGTTCTTTACAGGGATACTAACCCTTGCAAATCAACTCCAGTACATGCACATTACCTACACTCATAATTCACATCCTATTTTTAGCTATAAAATATAAGAATATAAATTGGAAATATCAATAGCATCCCGTGGTGATTTAGCTCTGCTGCCTTAAAAGTCAGTCTTCTAATTCCCACTGGACAAAACAAAGTTAGTTAAATTCAAAGCAATTGCAAAAATCCACTCAAGCGTTATAAAGTGCATGGTTCCTCACTAGATCAAAGGAGGTATTTAAAACAATCCTTAGGAGGAAGGGGTCAGTTTATTCTTTCATGAAAAATAATGGAAAATGCACACTGGTCCCTACTGCAGTGGAGAGATACCAGGCTCCCCTGCATATTTGTGCATTCTGCTTGACTAAATTTAGCAGCTCTTGCCTGTGTGCTACTCATTAACATGAAAACACAATCCTGTAGGCAGTCTAACAACTTCCCTTTGTCTTAAACTCAAAGATCTTTATACAGCTCCTATTAAAGACCAAGCACCAAAATTCCCTATTTATAGTCCCTGGTGTCTGATGAGTGAGGATTTCCTCCCTCTAGGGGACCACACTAACACAACCTTACTGTATATGTAAGGGGAATGATGGGCAATTGCCAGGAAATGCATTATCATGAACGGCTTTTTAAATTATTGCCACTGGTGGTTTTAACTAGAATTGGAACTCCTTCTTCTGGAACATACCTGTACACGAGAAAAGGAAAGCTCTGCTTTGTACTAGTCATCTTGGATTCTCTCTCTTCCAGCTTCTAACTTGTAGAATTAATATTGCAGACAGAGATTTTCTCCAATGATATTCACTTGATTTACATTACTTAAGTATCTTTCAGGCATGTCTAACTATTAGAATAAGTGCAAGATCAAATTTTAAATTTTGCAGTAGTTAAAAGCTACAGAGGAAATAATTTTTTTTTACTCTTACTTTGAGAGCTAAGGAAAATCAGAATGCACATTTGAACAGCACATGCTATACCATCCTGAATGCTCCTAAATTCTATCTAAAGCATCAATTTTCTGCTGACAGCAATAGGGTTCCCTCTGCAGACAGACTACTCCGGCCAGCAGTGCAGGTGCCCCACTACACAGCTCACGAGGGATGCAACTGGAAATCAGACATGAAACCTGTATAAAATATGCTGCAAAAATTCCAGGGTGAGAAAGTCTCCCTAGTGCACAAAGCTGTCCCTATTCTCTGTGTGCTGCTGGAGCAGCAGTGTCACCTCCATCCCCTCACACCCCTGGCCTCCTGATCCCTCCACTGACAGCCAATGCCTTGGGAGAGAATTCTCCACCAGAAGCTGGAAGTGAATGACTGACCTCTTAGAGATGGCTTCAGGGCTTGACACGGTGATGACATCCTGCATCTTTTCTTTGTTGCATCAACCGACTGGAAGGATCATATCTCAAGCATTTAAACTGACCAAAGGTCAAAGGCATCCGAATGTCAAAAATAAAATGTTAAAGTGGAGCCAGCAATGTGTCAGTGAATAACTCCATGGATTCCCCTGGATTAAGTGAATTTTTTTTTTGCAATTATATCAATGTTAGTTGTTAAGAAACAATTTCTAATTAACTTATTTACTTTCTAATTATCTATATCAGACAAAGAGATTTGATTTTCATCGTGTTTTTAATAAATTAAATACTCTTGGTTTATGAATTACTTGAAAAATACTGCAGATGTTTACTGAATTCCACTTAAATATCACCACAGAAGTTGAAAATTTTAATTTCTTCTCTTCAATACCTTGCAATAACCGTTAATTTTTCAGTGTTTGTCTGTATATACAGAATTTAAAAGAAATGTTTCATTGCATTCACAAAAGAACTGATGAGTGTCATCTTGAATATAAAGAAAATGAATATTTTGTAAGCTGAAAGAGGTAAAAGCCAAGAATACTCCAAATGAAGGAATTTAGAATTTATTTTATGCATTTTCTGCAACACCACAAAAAAATAAATCCTGCTTCCTTGTAGATATTTTTTATTCTCTACCTTCATCTTTTTTAAAAAGATTATTCTCCAACTGTGATGCTTTGAATGTGAAAATACTAACAAAAAGCAATTCCACCCAAACAAAACCTATGCACAGGTACTGACAACTCAACTATTAAAAAATGCAAGAAATAGCATTTTCTTTTCAAGGAAAAGTATTCAGAAAAAGAAAAGAATCCAGAAATACTGTTTTCCTTTTTCCTATTCCTTTTCATTATAGTGTTTCATAGTTTTGACCTTCTAGACTCACATGTTTTTCCATTTTCCTTTTGTTTGAAAACTCTCCAGTATGGCTGCACTTATAGCATTATCAAGTTTCTTTATTTGACATATCTATTTCATTTTTCATTAGAAAGCAAACTGAAAACATAGTCAAAACTCTTGCTTTTGACAAAAAAAGGGGTTAGAGTTTTGAACTAATTTGGAAAGTTTCTGGCATCTGGGCTTTTCAATTTCTTCAATACAAACTAAGCGTTCTCAGCTGTGCAAAACCAAAACATTTCCTGGATAACTGTGAAAAAATCAAGGTTTCCTAGCTGTTTTTGACATGCCAAATGTCCTCGGGACCCATGGTTAGATCCAGCTGTAAAGTGAAATGAAGCTTCCCTTCATTAATCATCTCAATTTTGTATTTCTATCAGCTTACAGGCTATGCAAATAGCTAACAACAAATATAATGGGACACCTAATTAGAATTAAAAAAAAAAAAATTAGGGACTAAACAGATGATGTACTTTAAAAGGTATATGAATGAGAAATGCAGCCACCTTCAGAAGATTCCCTGTCCCATTTAGTCATGTATAGCTCTGGGGAAAAACTTTGAAGTGTCTATTCTGCCAGTGGAAGGAAAATATATTTTGTTTCTTCATTTATTTATACTTTTAGAAAAAGAGAGCTGGAATTATTTTTCAGTAAGCATTGGCAGAGGAAACAAACTTGATAACATAACTGTTCTTGCCATCTGTACATACTTCACACATTGTCATATAGAGTCACTTGGCTAGGAAAACAAACACAAAATTGCCGAGTTCTGTGTGTTATGTAAAACGCTCTGCTTGTCAGTACGATTCAGGAGTGCCCTCACCTACACTGAAGGAAAGATGTTAATCTAAATTTGACAGAAGTGTCTGCAAGAGGTAGGAAGGATTATCTGTGAAGTTAAATAGTAGCAGCAGTTTAGGACATATTTAGACCTCCTCACTTGCACGAGGCAAACTTCAGGAGAGGAACGAGCCATCTGGTCTGCACAGAACGGCCTTTAAAAAGCTATCTTTCTGTCAGGCAGTGCTTGACTCATTCTCAGAACCTTTTCTGGTGTAAAACCATCAGTTTATACCACCTGAGGGTATTGTCTTCTGTGGCTGTCAGAGAAGCAGGCTCACTGTTTTCTGCCAGGTTCCTCTGCAAGCACATTGGCAGCAGGATCCTTGGCTAGTCTGCTGCCTTTTGCTGTCTTTCCTGAAAGCCACACCTTTCCTTTCCACTGCCAGCAGTCTGAGGGCTGCCTTACCTTGATCTGATCCTGCAAAGAGACCTCACACCTGAATCTGAAAGGTTGCACCAGATTCTGGAGCGTTCTGCATTCTGTGGCCAAATCCTTTCTACAACAATCAAACCTCTCCACCATAAGATTTCTTTTTTCTCTGTTTCCCTCCACACCCATGAGCAGGCATTGACATCACATTTGTCCCTCCTTGGGGAGAAAACTCAGGGTGGGCAGCAGCCCATGGTGATTTCCAGTAGGGTTTCCTATCTGAACAAATGGGACCCATGCAGCAGGACAGGAGACCCACCTGCCCTGCAGTTCAGCTGCTATAACCACTGCTGTGTGTTACCTGTGTCACTGCTACAGTGATACAGAATTCCTGTAGGGCAAAAACACCCCCCAAACCCTCAAAAAACACCAGCAAAAACAACATAACACCTAAAGTTTTGTAGAAATCTTTAACAAAAGATTATTTTTTGAGAAAAAGTAAACATCTTATCCCACACAACGAATGTCTTATCGCTCCCTGCTGTGGTTGTAAAACTGTCAATCAAATCAGATTAAGCCTTATAACATAATAGCTGCATGTCAGTTTTTTGATAACAGGCTGGAAGTCATCTGGACTAACAGTAAATTACAAAAAAAAAACCAAAAAACCAAACCAAAACAAAAAAAATAAGAAAAAACCCCAAACAAACAAAAACCTCCCCCGAAACATAATCCTTCACTGTGCCATAAAACAGACAAATAGACATTTAAGAAGAGATCACACAACTGTGATTGTTCTTAATCAACAGCACAGTTTGTAATTTCTTTTTGTCTTCATGTTAAGAAAGCTAGCATAACAGGTATTGTAGACAGAACTTAAAATGAACTGCCTGTGCATGATGTATTCTGGGAGAAAAAACAGAGAAGATGAGGAATACATTTGAATACTAAGGTGGAGTCACATCCACCCCAAACCCTCTTCCCTAGAGAAAGATCTGGCATCTTTAATAAAATACATTCCTAGTGGTTAACTGAACACACCTTCCTGCAGCTTGCTTAAGGAAAAATATCTCAGTGAGTATTTCAAGATGATAAAGGAGATATATTTAGAATTCCTATGATGTGAAAATGCAATCACACCATCCTTTCAAACAATAGAAGGGAGAACTCCTGAAAGAGACACTTGGAAGCTTTGGTTCACACAGGAGGATTGCAGGTGTCTGTATTATCACCATTCTAAGCCAGGAGGATTTCCAGTGCTCCTCCTCCTTTCCAGTGGGGGGAAAGTCTAAGAAAATGTATTACTTGCAAGCTGGGGTCCCAAAAAAGAAAAATAATTCACTTTTGGACACTCAATTCACCTCAATGTAAGCAACAACAACAAGAAAATATCTCTATGTTCTTAAACTTTCTTATCAATTCAAGACTCCACAGGGACCAGCATCCTGCATTTACAGTAGGCAACAGAAATTAAATACTTCCCAGTTAATAGGGAGATACTTTGCAATGCAGCAAATTACTGCTGGAATATTAGTTTATTACTTGCACCCACCACATAAGCTGAGGGCATGATGTAATCAGGAAAAAACTTCTCAGGAGAAAGAAAATTAGCTGTATACTTCAGTCTTTAGCCTGTCTCTCATTTCTGGGATAAATCATGTTTTGATGCACTTAGTTGGCTGATCTAATGCAAAACATCTTGAGGAACACAGAGCATATGGCTTGGGAGGTTGAACATGTGTAAGGAAGGAGAAATGAATTCTTCAAAAGTTCAGCTGCAATGAAACTGTCACAAATGATGCACCTCTTATCTATTAAACATGTCACTATTAATGTCAAAACAACTCAGAGATACGCTCAAACACAGTGAAAATGCTACATCCCTTGAACGGAAATTCATGCTCTGATGAATTTAATACATTCATCATACAGAAATATGTTATATACATAAATGGATTTTGCTTGGAAAATTAACTTACTCCACTTTTTAATATGAGATATGGATATGATCTTCATATGTCATGAAAATTGTTACTGAATGCCAGCTGCCTTTGCCTCTGCATGTCCTCACCCACTTTAAAAGAACTCAAACTATATTCATGCTTCAAACTGGACACTAGTGTTGCATTGTTTCACAAATATAACTTAAATCTCTTACTAAGAAAAACAAATGTACCAAGATATTCTTGGATCCTAAATGTGCAGCTTAAATTTCAAAGAAAAGGGTATAAGAGATTGTGAGCAAAGTCAGGAAACACTACAAAGAACCTCTTCAGTTTTAGCTAGAAATATGACGTGGAATGACAGAAGAAAACTGATTAACTCTCCTTGCCCATGCTGCCTCTGATCCAATGAAGCAGAAACATATTTTTCCTGGTTTGGCAAGACCTGATATGAGGACTATGGTGCTCAGAGGATGTTGGACTTGCTGTAAAAGCAGGGTTAACACAGTCATGCCTTCCGTTGTGGTGCTTGTGATACCAGAGCAAACACAGAAGCCTTTTGGAATCTCTTTGAAGCAATCCTGTAGTGGAGAGCTCTGCTAGTAGAGCTGTAGAGTTTGTGAGCAGGGAATTTATACCTAAAACTTTGAAATGGCAAAATCTTAACCTTTGTGGTAAAGACTAAAGGAAAACTATGGGCCCACAAGACTGCCATAAAAGTCATGTATTTAATTCTTGTGTGTAGGAAAAAAAAAATACCATGTGTGTTTCTGAAAGTACTAATTATTTTGCCAGGTTGAATCACAGCTGAGATATATCACTGTCATTAACCTCATTGTTAATAGTCTTTTCAATAAATTATCACTGTGTGTTCCTTACAGCCCTTTCAACTTAACATAAAAGAAAATGATCTATCAAATTTAAAAGTTTACAATCTGAATCTTAGCACAGAGATGAGTGAAGCAGCCCTCGGGTGTTACAGCTAGTTGTGGACTAAAATGTCATGGAATCAAATTCAGCTGTGCTGCAAGACAGAGGGAAGCACAGCCTGGCATCTCGCACTGGATGTGGCCATGGCCAGCATGGTGACTCTCACCCTGGGCTGCACAGGAGGAGCAGGGTGGGGACCACAGCATTTGAGTTTTTAATAGCAATAGACATTGCACAAATGCCAGACTCCTGGTAAATCCATGGCTTAACCATCTTGCCTTTCTGCAATCTCACTCATCTTCAGCCCGGATCCTGCAGAGCTCCCTTGCTGCTTCCCCCAGGGCTTCCAGCCACCAGCAACACAGAAAAGTCCTAAAACAAGGCTTTGGCATCTGCATGGAAGTAGGAGGAGGGGAGTTGCTGCTCACAGAAGACCACCCTTCTCCTGACCCCATGGCACTCAGTCTTTGAAGGGGATGCAGGCTTTGCTAGCATGGGCAGCCACGGCACACAGACAGCTTTCAGCTTCTCATAACTCTTAATTCTAAGATTCCCAGTAATGCCCAATCTCATTTTCTCTTCAAGTGCCTTGGCTTTAGAATCTGCTTCTCAAAGCAGGTTTAGATAGTTACTGATGGCAGGCAGCTGTGGGGAATGTGGGGGGATTTTGTCGAAATCTTAACCTTAGCATTGATTTTTCTCATATATGCAGCTATGCCAGACATCTTGCTGCTAAAACTATCATTTGAAAAAAAGCCCCCTGTCCATTTCATAAGCCTACTTAGTCACATGGAAGGGAAAAAAAAAAGAATGACCTTACTTGGGAGGATGGGGGAGGAAATCAATATTTTAAGGAAAGATCAAAAAGTATTCATGTTTTAATTAGTCTCTAGTTCTAATGATAAACTAATTTTGGGATGATTGAAGGATTCTGCTTTCCTAGTCCTTGCATACTATGATCGCCTTTAAAATATATTCACTTTTATTTTCTGTTTATTTTGGGGCAATATATATGTACAATTTGATAAACTATATATTTTCTAAGTTTGTTATTTCCTTCATCCAAAAAGAGTTAAAAGACAAAAGCCAAGAAGCATTTTATATGTGCAGATCTGCTGAACTCTGGCATTTTGCAAAGGGTAAGTACAAAATGAGAAAAAGAAAAAAAAACTCAAAACCAAAGACCCCCAACTTTTAAGGCAGACACTGAGTCCTCCCTTAATCTAAAATTGTTTCCCAAATCTGAAACTCTTGCAAATTGTGCAATAAAGTGAGCAGTGCTGAGCAATGTCCTGCTCATGAAAATGAGTGGAGAGTTTGTTTTGCCATGGTCAGTATGAAATGTTCACTGGTCACAGGGATGGGATTTGTGCTCTGACCTCCTGAGGATTCCCAAGTAAAGCAGCCTTGGCTCTGGCACACAGGGACCAGGGAAGTGCACCAAGGAAATGCACTCCTTTGCAAAAGACAGAAATGCAAGTTTCCAGCTATAATTAGACAAGCCATGGAACTTTTAATGAACTGTACTCATTAGTGATACAGCCAACCAAGGCAATTAAACCCTCTCACTATTCTGGTAGCTATAAGACTGATTATGGTCTTCTCTTCTCTTCCCTTTTTATAATTTTGCCTTTAACAATTAGAGCAGCTGCAGTAACCCAAACTAAAAGAAACAGAGTTTTGTTGTGAGGTAGTAAATTCTACTTTGTATTGCATACAGATCTTAATTATGCAAGATATTTTAATTTTTCACAAGGACACAACATTAAAAAAGAAAAGATAAAAGAAATAAATTAGTTCTGGAACATAAAACAGACAGACTCTAGGTGGCAAAATCCAATACCAATAAAAATGAGGAATATTTTGAAATTGGCTTTAAGGAAGATAATTTTTTTTAAGAAAGAACCTGTAACAAATAAAAACAGAGAAAGAGTGTCTAACAATGATTTAATTTCTTTCTGGCAATAGACTCAACCAAGTCAGTTATTTTAATTTATGAACTATAAAGTTGTAGTACTGCATGATAAGCAGGAAAAAACCCCAAACCAACACTAACTTTATTAAGGTAAAATCATTACCATTATCTGCAAATTGGCAGTCCACAGAAACCTGGAATGATGTTCAGTCTTTTTCTGCCCTAATGTATAGTAACAACCTTCATCAAGAATTTATAATCTGAGGGCAGGAGGAAATGAGGGTATTCATTGTCATTGCTTGACAAAATAACAGTCAATAATCAAAGATATTAAAGCAAATACTCTCCAAGCTAGGTAGGCACTTAATTCCCCTTGAAAAAAATTAAGTTTTTCACTGGACACTTTACTATATTTGACCACTTTGGGCAGAAAAAATATTTAAAAACTATAGGATAATGAAATTTATAGAAAATACTAATTGAAAGACATGTGAAGCTTGCATTTTTAAAGAAATACAAGACAGAGGTACCCCACATGTGGAACACGCAGAAATAGAGACTTTGCCAAGTATAAATTCATGTTTATTATCAAAAATCTCAGTTTGCACACTGCCTTAGTATTTAATATATTGTTGGTAAGATAGAAAAGCATTTTAAATTTAGATGAAAAAGCAGAATGAGGAGTATATTTCAATTTAAAAAAACCACTGAAAATACCCACATATAGGTATATAACTAGGCTAATTATAAATCTCCTGTTAAGATGTAGTGTTGTTTGTTCCCTTCTTGAGGCTCCTGTGTGCAGAGATGCACAGAGCTGGATGCCTCCTTACTACATTGGCATCAGACCCAAGAAGTTCACAGCAAGGAAATAGAACAGAGAACAAACTCTCTGCAGCAGAGTCCTGCATTCACGTGATTAAGCAGCCTGGAACATTCAGAGGCTTGTGCTAAACACATATTATTGTCTGTTAGAGACACAGTATACTTTTGAGACTTTCTCACTACTATGAAACAAAAAGATGAGGTGAGGACTCAGACCCTTGGTCTTTTAACCCACTCATCCAGGGGCTGAGATACCAAAAAGTTGAGATACAAATTTAGCAATAATAGGAATTAAAATTTAAACAATACTGTGTTATTATTTATCCAGCTGGCAGAGGATCTCTGTGAGTTTGTAAACATGACAAATCACTGAAGCACCACTGGACAGCCAAGGGCACATCTGAGGCAACAAAACCTGAGCATTTTCTCGGTGAGAAAGGAGAAAATCCGTGTGTCCCTTGACTGGAGATGCCCAGTGCCCCGGTGCCATGCAGAGGTGCAGGGCTGCACCAGAGGATGGCAGCAGGGCTGTGCCACTGCCAAGGTCACCACCCAGCCCTGCCCCAAGAGCCACAGCATTAAAAATAGGTTTCTAGGGGTTTTTCTCCTGCCACTCTATAAATATTCTATGTTAGTTTTAACAAAGAATTCAGATTCTTTGTTAGCTAAGCATAAGTTTAGCACTCACTTTACATCTCTGTAAAGAAAAAGTGTTTGGGGACATTTTAAAAATATCATTTTTCTCAAAGGAAAATGATATTTTTCTTATAAAGGAAAAAAGAGATTCAGTAATTTTGCAACACTTCGGCAATATTTAATTTTTTTGTTCTAAAATTTAGAATTGTAATGTATTATTCAGTATTTTCCTTGCTCGAGCTGCACAGAACAGGCGAGTTTCCTGAAACCAACAGAGAGGTTCCATTTCAAGCATTTTGCTGAACATGCTGGTTATAGCTTTATGTAAATAAATCAACAGGACAGCTATTCTTTTTAGTTTTGACCACGTGTATTTTGACTGAAATATTTTTTAGAGGTAACAATAAAAAGCACATCATGTGAGATATGAGGCTTTTTTGAATAGTTTATATCAGAACTGAAGCATTTGCTAATCCAGACACAGACATGCAAATTTATTTACACAAACACACATTTGTATTTTAAATTCTTTTTTTTCCCAAAGGGTCCCCCCAATATGTGAATATTTCATAGGTGAAGAATATGAATACTGAGTGTTTAAAACTGTAAGCAGGGTACTATAAAATGCCTGAATCTGAGCTGAATGCACATGGATGATTCACACAATCAGCCCTGCTATTGTGCAGTAGATTAATTCCTCTGAAACTCCTGGTACCTACCAACCACTGCACGTCCCTTATGACACATAAGCCTGACACCTCTAAATTTATACTTTATAATCTAAATAATGCTCAGACTAGGGATCAAATAGTAATCCCCCAGAAAATACACAGCTGTGCACTTGTCTAAAGAAGATAGGCCTGAAATACCTTGGGGTAATTAAGAACCAGTGGGTTACCAGGGAATGCACATGACAGGCAAGAAAATCTAGATCACAAACTGCATCGTTAATGAAAGCTCAACAAAATGGTAATGGCACCTGAATTGCCTTTTTTCCTCAGTTTAGAGAGGAGTTAATACTGAGAGAGAGTAGGCAAAAAGACTATTGCCCTGTTTTTTTTCTGTGATTAAATCAAACACTTGATTCTGCCTTATAAATCCATCTAAGACGCTAAAAAAGAAAATCAAAACCAACCAAATAAAAAATGTCTCAAAACATGCCACAGATTCAAATAAACGCCCCTCCAGCTGGTCCCTGAGATATCAAAAGCCAGGAGGGAGCAGAGCAGGGCTCAGCAGCCCAGGGATCCACCCTGGGACTCTGGCAGTGCCTGGACAAGGACAGAATTCACAGCCCAGGGGAAAGGAGTGGCTAAAACCATTTTGCACTCTGCTGAGAGCAAGGCAGGTCTGGCAGCTATTCTGTTTTGAGGTGTTAGTCCCAGCTGCAGGTACCATGGCAGGGTGGTGTGTATGGACAGAGCTGTTCACTGCCTCTGTACCAGTGGCCAGACTCACTCCTTGCAATTTCTTGTCCATCTGCCCCATCCAGGCTTGCCTGGATCGAACACCTGTGGTGTTACCTACAGCCACTTATCTCTGATGGAACACAAACTTCACAATGAGAAATTTCCTGGATATCTCTGCAGTACTGCCACAAGAGAAAATCCCAGAAAATACGGCAGCCTAGTCCCTGAATTACTTCTTCAAGTTGAATACTTCTCACGTTGTAGTGTAAAATCAGAGATAGAAGTGTTCATTCATCTCTCATGCAACATAATTGTAAACTTAGAATAAAGATATGCAAGACACCATCTTTAATCATATCCAATTAATACAGGGGAGTCTGAAAAGGCAGAGCAATCACGTGAAGTTTTCAGCAGTTGTTTTCTCTACACTGCTCCTTTTGTTTTCTAAAAATAAGTAGGAAAGGAAATTGTATCACATTGCCTAGAAATTTTAGATAAATCTTCCTTATTCTGGAATGTCAGAGATCAACTCACCATTCTTTAAGAAGGGTAGAGAGCTAAATAAGAAGAGAAGAAAGGGTGGAGGGAAGCATGTGCTTAAGTTCTCTGGGAGTTCTGAGTGATAAAAATTACATTAGAAAAATTTCTTCATGCAATATTAAGCTGCTATTGTACACTGAATTTTCATCTGCAGCAGACAGAATTATCTATTGGCTATGATTTTATTACAGAAATTACTTATTACTACTGTATTAACTCAAGCAGATCCAACAATGAACTGCAGTCTGTCATCTGATACCATGTATTTTCAAGCTTTTGGATTGCAGCCTTTGAATGATAGCTTGGTGCCATGCTATGATGTGCCTGGATTTGCTACTGCTATTTGGCTTTCATTGACTGCACATGGCTATATTGAATTGATTTTCTAACCATGAAAATCAAGATGACATCTTGAAAACAAAGAAAATTTTATCCTTTTCTTCCTATGCGATGTTAATGATACTTAATAAGTATATCTGGTCTTTACTAGCCTCTAAGTGTTAGCCAGTATTATTTACTATAAATAAGAACATAAATATAAGTGTAAAAGACATGACAGAAGAATGGATCACAGTGTTCAAGGTGGATACTGAAGAAGGTCTGCATAGATCTTGTGGCAGATAAAATATTCTAATGGCAGCTTCAACTTTGGCACGCAGACAAATGCACAGGCAGACCGTGGCACACCATGGACTCCAGGAAAGCAAATGCCTCAGCAGCAAAGGAGATCAATCAGGAATTTTCTCAACAGGAGTTTCTGTCCCCCCGGAGTGCTTGGCCCCCTCTGCCCCCATGTCCCTCCTGACACCTGACACTGTCCTGCAGAAATCTTACACCTGGCTTTGCAAAGCCAATAAACAAATACAAGCAGCACTCTGAACTCCTGATTTAAGAAGATGCATTAAGTTTTGCAGGATAACATGAGGCATCTAGCTCAGGAAGTTATGATACACAGAACATCTCGTAGCAATAAAGAGCCTTTGATTCTCAGTGTTGTCAAAATAGATCTCCCTGAGCAAATGGAGTGCAAAGGACTTTCAAAAGTGGGGCCTCTCTCATTGTCAGGAGTATTACAGACATCAAATCTGCAGCATTCATACTGTAACCACTTTGAGTTTCAATTATGGATTAATTTGTAATCTAAAATTATTTTAATCTGTAAATTTATGGCAAATTATCAATAGTTTTTTTCATTAACATGATAACTGATGTAAATTCACTTCACTGTATTCATGCATAAATGCTTTATTTTAGGCTAAAATCTAGATGGTTTAGAGATTTAGGTCAGTTAATAACTTGAGCCAGCATATTAGAGAAGTCTTAGTGTACAATTACCAAGTGACTTAAAGTTATTTCTTTCTTATTATAGCCTGAAAGTTTCTACCTATTATTTCTTTTCCTGTTGCCCTAAATTTTGATAATTTTAATTTCTCTTCAGTTTTAATCAAGGTACCCTAGGGCTTATAAACTCTGAAAGTTTTTACATTTCATTTTTTTAATAATTAAAACTGATTCAATTTGTTTCAAAGGTCTGATGTTTAAACAGGCAACGTTCTCATAAACCCTCAGCTCTGCTTGTAATAAGAACTATATTTGTGGAACGAACTGTTCATTGCACCACTCTTTCAATTGCTTCAGTCAAAGTCAATTAATGTGTGTTCACAGCTTGAAAAGTGCTGTAATGCAAGGCATACTCATAATAATATGTGTTAAGCTTTCTGGAGGCTAAAACAAAACTGTGGTCCTGATCTGGTGTCTTCACACTTGAGAAATGTGAAGTTAAAATAGGCAGCTTCTCTAACCATACATCATATCAACACATATTGCATAAGAGGGCTTGCAGATCTTACAAAACTGTTTTAGGAAAAAGTTTCAGATGGAAAATGGAAGCTTCCAGCCTTAAAAGAGGAAGGAAGCAAAACAGTCTTGTTATCTCTTATTTTTAGAAAACAAATTCGAAAAGTTTTACTCTACACTTTCATATTCCTGACTGAAATCTTTCTTTGCTGTTCACAGCAAAATGGTTGTTCTGGAAACTCCATGTTTCACCAGTTGCTTTTTTTTTTTTCCACACTGACACACCCTAAACAGGCACCAAGCATTGAAAAAAGGGAAGAAGCTTAAAACAATTATAAACCACATATTCCACTGTCACTATATTAAAAGATATAAAATATAATATTCTATTTAAGAACCTGACAAAGTTTTCAAATCGCTTGCTTTTTGAACAGAGTATAATAATTCTACATATAACCCTGAAATCCTTCCATTGCAGGTACTGCAGTACAAAACAGTGGCTGCATTCTTTTCAGGCAAATCTATACATATATATGAGTTCACTATCAATCTTGGCACTGAATCTATATACCTTTCTGTTTTGTGTGTAAACACTCCAGAAAAATTGAGAAAATAATTTAAAAAATAACTTGCAAGACAAGTTGACATTTCTTCAGCATTTCAGAAATTCTTTATAAAACTATTAGCTACCTCCACAGGAAATCTCACTGCTCTCAAATGTATTTTAATATTGACAAGAGCTTTCAAGCAGAAGATATAATCGTGACATCTCTCCTAACGTGGTTTCCTCTGTTCATGTACATCTATAATTCCAACGTGTTGGCACATCCAAATGCCAAGTAGACTACAAGAGGTGGCAAACACAAAAGTAGACAGAAATGACCTTGCCATCAGTGAGAGGCAGGAAGAAAGAAATCATGTGGCAAGTTTTCAGTTAGGTGGCTGAAACAAAGAATGAATTATATCAGCTCAGTCCATCTTGAAGGAAATTACCTTTTTTGTCTGAAGTCTGTCTTTTAAGGACATTGAAATGAATACCACTTCAGTTGAAATTAAATATTTTGACTCAATCTGTGAACTTAAAACAAGATTCAGGCAGCACAATTCTGACCAGAGAGAATGCAGTACAGGTTACCCGGTGTGCTAGGTCCTGTTTCTTCAGCTGCCAAACAATTTAAATTTCCTTATTTCATGCTCTTACTTAAGGTCTGTGCAGTGTTTGTGACCAGTGCCTACATCACTTTGCACACCAATGGCCCAGTATTGCTTTTGGTCTTAATTTGCAAGCAACAGCATTTCTGAAACATTTTCCCAAAGGCTGTGTGAATAAAAAATAAACAGGACTCTTAGTATTCCCATTTTTTGACAAGTTGAGAAATACTTCAACAACTTGTCCATATGCCCAATCTAAAAATTCATAGGAAAGTAAGGAAACAAATATTAGATAAGAAATATGCAGAAAAAGAACCTGATAAATGTTCTGGAGGGAATTGAGAATTTCTTTCTCTCTCTCTATTCATTGCACACATGATTAATTAAACAAGGTCACTTTATGAAATAAAATACATTACAAAATTAAGGATGACAAAAACCAAGGGAACCAATGGCTCACACAACAGACCAGGCTCTCAGTCACCAGTGATTAATCCTGTACCTAACCACCTCTCTGAAATACCAACTCCTTGCTTTGGAAAAGCTTCTATGCCTTTTTCCATCCTGTTTACCCAAGAGGAGAAAGAAAAGGATATGACAGCCTTAAATGGTGGAGATGCAACTCTTGCCTAAGTAAAGATTCACTGTGAGAAGGTGCAGCATAGCAACTGCACAGAATCGAGCCCTGGCTTTGCCTGGTTCATGGCACTCAGGCTCACCATTTATTCTTGACTGGGCTCATCCACAGCCACAGAATCTGCCCTGGCATCTCCCTGTGGATGAGCAAGATGTTTATTCAAAAAGACAAAGCGAGACACTTTCCTCTTCATCCCCTCACCACACCAGCAGCAGCTTTCTATAAAGAATAAAGCAAAAAGAGGAAAGGCATATATCTCAGTGACATGAGTGATTTATAGCCCCAAGGAGCGATAAAATGATCCATGACTAGAAGTCAGTGTTTTTATTAGAAATGATGATTCCCAGTCATGGTGCTTTTTCGTTATGTGCATAATTAATGTTAGCTTGTGAAAGCTGCCAATGACACTCATCACCAGCGGATGTTCTTATAATATATGTGTGGATTTGAATGCATGATGAAGTTTTTCCGTCTTTTGGGATTCAAAACAGAAGTTTGTGAATAATGCAAGACTGAAAACCAAAAATAACAAAGAAACTGCTACTCGCCCAGTGAGCAGTAGAGAAAAGAGCATAGAATACAAAGTAAAGTAACCAAAACAGGCCCAGACTTTCCTGTAAAAAGCAGAATTGTGTGAATATCTGTTTGGTCTTTGCTTATAAATTATCTGCAAATTAGAAATTCAAAACTATTTTACTGACAGCTTTGGAAGCAGCAAATTCTTTGTTTACTAAGCCATCAAAATGGAGAGAGGCAACACTGGGAATCTCCACTACAATGTCTGTCTGAATTCTGGCCCTGAGAGTGCACCTCTACTGCTGGCTAAGGAGTCACCTGTGGGCAGCAGGGACCTCCTTTCCTGAGCCCAGCGTGCCACGCTCCTGCTGGTGTGGTTTGGGTCCAAGGAGCTGCCAGTTTCTGCACACATGGTGAGCCCAGAGTGTGCACACTGAGCCACGTGTGCCATGCACACCCAGGCAAGGTGTCCTTTGTGCACACAAACAGTGCTCAGCAGTGCTGGCACCTGCAGAGCACTTGTGTGCACACACAACTGGAAGATTAAAGGTTGCATCCTCAACTACAAGTTGCAGCACAAAAATATTTATACTGGGAACACTTCCCAATTTATGTTATATTACTGCAGCATCACTACTGTGCTTTGATTACTTCCTGAATCCCATTGCTATACCCTAAGCCATGCCTTTTTTTTTTTTTCCTTCTACATGCAAAGTGCCTTTTCCTGACTACTTCAGTTTATTTTTAATTGTTTTACTATTTCAAATACCATAGAAAACCAAAGAATATTGACACTCCAAGAGGAGAAATGCTGTCAATAGTTAGGTTTCCAAGTAGCATTTATTTTTATTCTGCATAGGCTTTTGGTTTTATCAAAATATTTACTTATGGGAATGGCTTTTCTCAGTGCCTGGTGGATCACCAATTACACATTAAAGAACAAGGTCATAAAATATTGATAGAATCATTAACTACAGTTTTATCCATTTACCATGGCTAAAACCACAAGCTGCTACAATCTTAATTTGATTCCCAAGGAAATAAATTACTTCAAGAACAGTGCTTGATTGCTAGAATCCTTCCCAAAAAAAAAAAAAAAAAAAGGAAAGAGAAAAAGTACCTTTCCTCAATTCCAATTTTGTGTTCATGTGTTTGCCTCACCATTATACTCTTGTGATCTGAACTAAATGTCCCAGACCCAGAATTTTGTAGGCGTGCTGTATTCTTGAAATAACACTGTGACTAGAGTTGCAGCTCCTCAGAGCTATCAGTAATTAGGCTCTTTACCAGATTAGAAAGCATCTGTGGAATTTTTTTCTTGTTGCTCCCAAATGTTACCCCTCTACTCCTTTTATCAGACAAACAATTGGGAGAATGTGGACATGAGGCCAGATAGGAAATATTAATTTGGTTCTTCAGACAAAGATCGTAACTTGTTTTCAGAAAGCTACTCTGGTACCTTTTCTTTCTGGACAAAGTGTTTTCTTACTCTTCTAGTGACCAGTCTGAATCTCCAACAACTTTTGCTTCAGAAGAAAGCCAGTGGATTTGGAAGCAGAGCTGGCCACTGGCCCTGTTGACAGGGGCACCACTTTTCCAACTTCCACAAGTAGACTTCCCCAAGCCTAGCACTTAATTAAAGAGCAAAAAGAAAGTTTTTATCCTGTAGCTCAAATATATGGATAAAACAAATAGCGTTAACTTATTTGTCAAAACTTGGAGTAAAATCCAAAAAAAGTCATAGCAAAGCCTTAAAGCAAAGTGTCTTTGCCCTTCCTTGGCAGGGTCAGCCCAGCACAGACACCCATGGAGCCACAAGCATCCACACACTTCAAATGAGCTGCCCCACACAACCTAGGGAAAGTTTCAGGAGCTGTCTATGCAAGCATAATCTTCCTGTATAATTTCTACTAATTTTCCAACCTCATTTTAAATCTAATTGGAGACTATCAGCACAAATGAAAAGCAGATACTTTACTCCCCCTGTTGTACTCAAGTTGTTTTTTCTCAGTTGTTTTCCATAGTTCTTACCAAGTAGTTAATGAGCTGTCAATTATTTATGCAAATTAAGAGGCAGGAGCTGAGAATTAGCAACCAGAAAAGAAACATTTCCTCCAGTCTTGTGAAATGCAAGGTTGCTTTTAAGGATTCTCTTAAAATTGGTGAATCTTCATCTATATTAGAACAAAAGCTACTTTATATAAGGTAGCTGACCATTTGAAATGAGCCTTCTGTAGTTAAAAAAAAAAAAAGACAGTAAAATACTAAATACAGAGATACAATTCAGCAGCTACATTCATAGGGATATTTTGAAGGGGAAAAATGAAATGGCACTATTGCCCTGGAGAGAGCACCATAACCTGGTCACACATCACTACTGATGAGAACCTGTTTACTGAGTTTGCTTTTCATAAACAATTGTCAGTTTAGGTCTTTGTTCTTTAAAGGAGCTTCCTGTTCCAGCCTCTTGCTCTTGACCCTGCACGTACCACATGTTATTTCCCAGTTGCTGCTGAGCCACACAAAAACTTTTCAGCTTTTAGCACAGCCCATAGGAAGAGATTGTTGGTGGCAAAGGTAGCAGAAATATGGCCAGGAAACCTCAGCATCTTCTCAAGTAGATGGAAGGGAAATTTGCTTCATCTGTGTTGGAAAAACCATCGAGCTCTTCTCTCTCTCCTCCTGCCACTTTTTCCCCTGCTACTCATTCCCACCCTACAGTTATGTGTGTCTACATTCTGAGAGCCTGGAAACTGCTAATGTGAAAAATGAGAACAATAATACTCTAACCATCTTTTTTCATCTCAATCACCAGTTGCCCTTACAAGACAAAATTAGCAATTTTAATCACAGTGACACAGCTTTTAAATCATCCTCTCCAAGAAAAAATAATGATGTTTTTCTAAGTTTTAATTATGCAAAGGGTTACTCTAAAGAGGCTACAGCAGGATATTTCATATGCTTAAATTTAATCACAGGAATAAGTCATTATAGAATCAGAGACTGGTATTTTTGCTGGGAGACCCAGCATTTTCCCATTAAGGGAGGACTGCTTCCCTTTGTCAGTCCTCCTGACTCTCATGTTCTGAGAAAGCTGGATTCACACTGAGCAGATATGGATAACCAAAAAGGTGCATTATCTCCAGTGAAATATCAGGGCTTTCATAGCAGGAGGAGAAGTTAGGTGAGTTTCACCAGGTGCTTCCTCTACCAAAGGGTACAGACCAAAGGTGAAACACAGATGCTAAGAAGAAAAGGCTTAGAAATCCCTGAGAATTATAAAAATTGGTAGATCCTTATTCTGCTTGAGAGACAAGTATTGACTTAAAAAACTTCTATTTTTAATGAAAATTTTGTAAAATTATCTAAAACTTATTGATGGAATGTTGCTAGTGTTTTAATGATGAAAATAAGGACCATCCAGCATAAATGCAGTAAACAGGTTCATGTACATGGACACTGAGAGCAGAGAAGTTTGCATTTTAATTCAGATTGCACAGAGACTAGAAGGGCTTTCTGAGCCTGCCCCACTGAAGTTAACAGGCAGCCAGGAGATTATTATCCAGCATCATTTTCTCTGCTCATTTTTCGCCCAGCTCCACGTGTGTGAGCTACAGGGTAATGCACAAGTGACACTCAACACCATCTGCTAGACTGGAGCCCAGACGCTCACAGCAGATGCCAGTGTCGATTTAAGGCAGTGAGTAGAGGTTGCTGCCAGGAGCTCTTCAGGCTTTACATCAGCCCCTTGTAAAGCCTGCTCTAAAGCTGCAGCTCTGCTGCTGCTGATCTGTGTCCTTGCTGAGCAGGGGTCTCCCCAAAGGAGGAACTGCAGAGCATCCCTGCCCTGCCAGGTGCTGCAGGTTAGTGCTGCAGGAGAAGCTGCCCATCAGTCTGAGCAGCCACTACCTGTGTCACCAGTCACACAGCCAAAGAATTTCAGCCTCCAGTTCTAGCTCCTTGCCATTGCCTTTCACAAACAAGTCCACTTAAGGAGGAGACACAAAATGAATGTCTTTTCCTCTCAGGAAGATTTATTTCTCTGGCATCTGCTGAAATCATCTGTTTAGGAACACAGACTCTCCAAAGGAGTGATTAAAGCTTTCAGGTTTTTGGAGTGGGGCCAACTCTGACAGCCGATGATCTGACACAAAAATTCAAGTACAAAACCCAACAAAACCCCATCAAAATCAGTAGTGTAGGGAGTGGTGGATCTTCTACCCAGAAGCATAATGTTTTTAATTTCCATTAGCAGTGAAGCGTAGACATGCACACAAAACCTTGTCACAGGACCAGTAATGAATGCACAATGGATGAGGGAGCCCATGGATCAGCCTGAGTTTGTTACTGCTGTTAAATCAATACAGCAGTTATGACTGAATTATCTGTATCAGTCAAACCCAGACATCTCAGGTGACATAACTGGAGGCAAAGTAACTTGCCTATGGCAAACAGATGATGAAGAGAATGAAAATCCAGGTCTCCTGAGTCTCAAACCAGATCCTTATAATTTATTTTTTTCTTCTGATACCATCTGTGATGCTTAAGAAGCCACTTTCAGTGGGAAAAACATTGCAACAAACAAAGGTAAACTATTATAAGTTGATTTCAGAGATTTTGTCTTCTTCCTAGGTTTGGTAAATTTTCCTGAAACTTGGATGTCTAGAGGGAAAATGACACTTTCCCTTTGTGTTATAGAAACATCATCTGGCAATGGAACATTTACTTAAAAGAAACCACAGACACTAAGCAGCATTACCTCAGAAGACAGCACACTTAAACTACTTATCAACTAAATTCCCTATTTTTGAAACAGGAAGGGAAAAAAAAGAAAGAGCTTCTATATTCCTAAATAATAGGCTGCACAAAGTCCATGTTTGAAATTAAAATATGAAAAGAAATTTGCCTGTAAAGAGAATCCCATGCATAAGATGGAAGCATAAAAAATAAACTCACTTTTTTTGCAACCCAAAAATCAGCAGTGATGGAAAAAATTGCTCTATTTTTTGCTGCATGTTAAATGAGTTTTCTAAGACATAGATGATCATTTAAGCAGACTTAAGACATAATTATTCTCTAAATGATTTTTATCTTTTTTTCTTTCAAAAACTACCAAAACTCCCCACCACTTGTGTTTTCCCTCATTCAGCAAAACAAGTCACAAACCTGTTCCACACAGACTAAACAGACTATAGAAACTGGGGAGTCAGGAGTGGGTGCAGCATCCCCCAACACACTGACCCACTCTTATGCTCCATTCCTAATATTAATAATTTACATATTCAGCTTTAGCACTTATATGGCACTTTATATCTCACAGTAAAGAACATGGTGGTTTCTCAGGATCTGTTAACACTGAAAAGTATCTTCTGATCCCAGGGTAGAAAAGGTCTGAACACTGATGTGTTCTGTTGTATAGGCTTTTCTCATTCATAATGTTGACAGGGATGGACAGATTTTAAAGCAATATCAACACGTGGCTATTAAAGGCAAAACATTTGAAATAAAGGCAAACAAACACTCTCTTTATTTGCTATCTTGCAATTAGGAGTAAAGTCTTGGCCTCACTGAAGCCAGGATTCCCTCCAAAGTATTAAAAAATACATCTGCAAATTTTCTGCTGGCAAGAACCAAAATAAGGAAATCAAGAGTAAAGACATAAAAGCATAAGTCATAGCAGTTGGCATCTTTCCCTCAACTGAATGGATGCCAGTGCAAGAAATTCCACTGTCAGTTATCACTGTGTAAGAGAAGGCAAAATTCTGCTAAGTATTCTTCTGCACATACAGCAGTGTCTACCCAGGAATGGAACCTGAAATGCTATTTTCTCAAAAATGTCTCATTATGGAAAGTTTCTTTTCAACAACAGGAGGCCTTCAGTTCAGTGAAGTACTTTTAGGTGAATTACACTGCACACACAGAACTGAGCTTGATGACTTCCCATGGAAAAAGAATTCAGAGTGAATTTCAGTAAGAAGTTGATTAAATTCCCAGTGTGCTTTTAATTCCATTTAAGAAAAACACACACGGGCTATTCAATGACCTCTAAAGGGAAGTGCATGCCTACAAGTCTAGCAAATGCAAATCAAATGAAAAGGACAAATGTCACGGAGGTATATTTTGTAAATGTTAAGTATTATGAGCCTTCTTTTGTACCACAAATAAACTTTATTATGCTGCTTCACTGCAATCAACTACAACTGCTGTGAGTAATGGGCAGAATTAAGGAAAGCAGCTGGTGTAGTAGATTTGACCTCTGAAAACAGCTCTGCATTTTTCTTCCTACTATTTATATTATTTTATTTCTGTAGCCTTTGGAAAGGAGCAAACTCAGGACCCAGCCAATTGTACAGTTCTCTCTGGTGTGATGCAGTGTCTCTCTACTTTTTCTTCATGAGCCTCTGTCCCCTGCAGCCCTTCCTGTGTACCAAGAGTTAATCTGGCCACCCTCACAGTGGCTCTCACCTATGTGTGTTCCCACCTTTACACACCCACATGGCAATAAAGCCTCAGAAGACACACACAGGACATGAGTTTGTGGAAGTGAACTAAAAAAAAAAAAAAGAAAATGAGTACCAAGTAAAAGATTCCTGTCTAAAATGAAAACATATATTCCTGTTACATTGCATTCAACACAATATAGTTAGATTAATACTAAGGATTTAATATATATTTGTATCAAAAGGATGCCCTGCCTGTCATATTTGACTTTCTGTAAAATAATTATGTTAAAAATCTATATCTCATGGTCCTTTTGATTTAGCTTAAAGAGCTGTGTGAGAATCCAAAGGCCAGGCATTCCTCTCATGGGCAGTATAGTATTTTAATTTTAAATTGTATTGTGCCCATCAGAGCTGGGGAAAAGCCTCTAACTTCCAGTTGTCCCAGTGCTGCAGGATGCTCAGTTAGACTGGTGCCAGCACCCCTCTGCATCCTTCACAAAGACAGAGAGCAGGAGCAGCACAGAGCCAGCCCAAGGCTCCTGGTCCTGAATCCTGGCTCAGGGCCAGCATTGCTCCAGCCCAGCCGGGGGGATGAAGGATGCTGGCCCATCCTGGGATAATTAGCCAGGAAGCAGCCCCAGAGCTTTGGGTTCTGTGGTGCCCAGCAAAGCGTGAGAGAGGCAGTGGCTGTGCAGAGAAAATCTCCTCCTACCCTCAGGGGTCTCTCCAGCAGCAGCACAGAAGTCAGAGCTGCATCCCCAGCACAGATCGCAGGTGTTGGTGCCCCAAAGAGCCATTCCTGGCAGCTGCCTCCTTTGTTAGCCCTGACTGCAGAAATCCCACGAGCCCTTTGAATCACAACAGGATCGCTTATTCTACACTGCAAAACTTGCTGGGTCTTTTGTTTGTCATAAACACAACTGCCTAAACTGAGAATTTACTTTATTTGCCAGTCAGCAGGCAAACCTTGTGTCCAAGCAAAGGTAGTGTCTACACCAGAGTAGCATTTTAAAAACATGGAAACAATATTCTTATTATTGCCTTTATCATTTATGACAGGAAGATCTTTAATATATGGATGAATTTCCATTTGGAGAAATCAATAGTCTTAAATAATAACTAAGATTTCAGGTCTTTCAATCACAATGCAAAATAACCTACTATTAACTTTACAAATGAGAACCAAGGTAAAAGGCTTCTAGCAAATTACCAGTGAATCACCAGAATTTGCTTCAGGCAGAGATATTATTCCTAAATTGTTGCCAGTGATCTATACCTTTAGTGTTTTTTATTGCTAATTTGCACTGGTTTCTCATATTCTTCTTCTAATGGATCATTACAGCAGCCAGATAATTTGTACTGCTGCCAATAACTGTCTCAAGGTAAGGCTGTTTAGGTAGAGCAAGAATAATGCACAGCAAGAGCGAGCCTTCGAAAAGAATTCCAAATTAAAGCATTGTTATGGAAAAAAAGAGGAATCACTTAACAGAATAGAAAGCTACATTTTTAAGTATCTTGCTTTCAAAATCAAGGCCATCACAGCTGAAATACTACCTTATTAATGTACTGCTAAGGGCTTCCCTTTTTAGTTTTCAAAATTCAGTTGACTTTCTTGTATGCCACAAAAACATACTGGGTCAAGCTGTACTTGAAAGCATTGCAAAGTGACACAGGCATGCAGAAGAATTAAATTATAACACCATGGAAAACAAAACAAAGAATTACATATGCTCGGAGATTTCTCAAAATGCTCCAAACTTTTATCATATATAAACCACCGCAAACTTCAAGTCTTTACAAAGCTGATCAGTTATTTAAAGGATAATGATAACAATAATTTATGGATCAATAAAAAATGATTTGAACCAAATCAATAAAGCCTTAAAATGGATTGGTCACAAGTAGTATTCAATTAATCTTTGCTATGATATGTTCTTTCTTTCGTATTTCTTTGACTACACTATGGACTTTTCCTTCCAACAAATCTCAGTCTATTCTTGGAGGGCAGCTGTGCAGCACTGCAGGGTGTTGATGTTAATACAGCCCAGGCAGTGAAGCAAAGGGCACTGAGGAAGATCCTCCAGGGAGCCGAGCTCAGACTCAAAATCACCTCCCGTGCAGACAGACTGCACCAGCTCTGTGCAGGCAGTCCTGGAGTGTCACACACATCCCACCAATGGAGCCCAAACCATCCCTCTGCTGAGCACCCACATGTGTATATACAAGTACTGGAAGCCTCTTGCCTCATCCTTGGGTTTACTTCCTCATCTTCCAGCCAGATTCAGCTAGATTTGCACACAGGTAGTGCAAATCTTTACAAAAGGCAGACAGCTTCTATTCTTATGGTTGTTGTTATAATCAGTTGCTAATTGCTTTGTCTGCCCCCTTAGTATCTTCTGATTTTTCAAGTTCAAGTTTCGTTACATTCTTTAAAGACATATACGAGTATTTTGACTTTTCCTTGTGATCAGTGAGCTGGAATAGCATCATCTCCATAAAGCATAAACTTACAGTATTAATTGTGCATTTAATACACAGTAGGACCCTCACCTCACTTACTTGAACTGGTTTTGGGCAGCAGGGAACACAGGACACTGAATTTGGGTCACACTCAGGCTGTGTGAATCTGGCCTTTTCTGTACATATTCATAAACCAGCACACTGACATGCAGCTGTCAAGGATTCCAAACTCCTTCCTGAAAGATGACACCTCTACAGTGTATTTATGAGCTCCCTGGTTGGTGTTTCAAACAGATTTGAATATATTCTCTTTTCAGGTGTCTGGCATGTTTCTGTGGAGCTGGGTGACAATGTGCTGGCATGTCCTGGAGTGATGTGATCAAAGATCAAATCCAAGGAACAGGCCTGGCCAACAGTCCAGCTTCTGTGCTGCCCTCCTTAAGGGTGCAGAGAGGAGCTGGCTGCTGACACAGAGCTAAAATGGGCTGAAAACAGATCTCTGTCAAGGATGGCTGTCTGGGGACTTGAGAGAAGCCATTCTTACCTCCTTCCACTGAAAACACCAGGGATGTCAGGCTCCAATTTTCCCTGTCCAGTCAGATGCCACAAAAGAATCTGAACCTCCCAAAGCAGTATATAGGAAAGTACTGACATGCATTTTCCAGGATCCTGCTCAATTTAGCTCCATTATTTTAATAACATTTCTACTGACAATATCTTTATTTTATGTTACTTATCTCCTTAATGTCGGGGGTATACTGTGCTGCTAAACACTAATTTCCCTTAATATGTAGAATTTTCATGAATACTAAGTTTTCTCTGTATTCCTGGTTGTGATTTCTTTCTCTAAATCTGTTTCTAGGAGAACACTCTCCTTCCCACAGAAGTTCAGAGCTCTGAAGAATATTTCACCCTCTGTCCCTGTGCAGAACCAACATTTAAAGCTATTCCATATGACAAACTGGTACAGAAGAAGATCCCCAGTCCCATCAGAGGGAAAGCAGAGTTTGCTTTGTTGTTTTAAACACGAAGGAAAACAAGAGTGGAAAAGCATTTGAATCACAGTTTTGGCCCTTACCAACTATAGTTTGTTTGTGGAAATAAAAATTTCCTTCTTTTGATAGGGAGCCCAGTGCAGTCACCTGGATGGACACACAATTTACCCTTTCAATGAAGCAGCATCTCTTGAAGAGATGCGATTGAAGAGTTTGACTCCAAGTCTCACTGACATTACAAGGGTTTCCACATAAGTTAAATGAAGATATTGCAGGTAGATTAAAAAGTAATTAACAAAATGGCTGGCACACAGGAAAAATAAAGGAAGGTTGAGTGGGAAAAGGAGGGAAGGGCTTTGGTTTGAAACTGTCTTTGAAGATATGATCAGCGTATTCATAGGTATTTTCCAAAGGGCCACCCTTTGTCTTCATTCCTGTTTTGTTTGATATATTGTGCTATCAGGGAGCATTCTTCTGAACTTATATCAAATAAGCCCATCCACTGCTTACTTTCCCAGTGCTGCAGGTGTCAGCTCTGCAGCAAGGGCCAAACTCAAAGGAATTATTTGATAAATGTGCTGGCACTGCATTGCTTTCCTCTTTGTGTGCAAAGATAACAAAACCTTTCCCTTTATTCATTCTAAAATTCCTTTTTACTTTTAATTATGCAGAAATTAGTCTTATTTTCCCTCAACTAATATTCTTCATAAAGGTAGAAGAAGCCCTAATTTAAGAATATAGACACATTTTCACTTTTTGAGAAAAATTAACCAACTTAAAAGGCATTCTTTTTGAGAATACTAGAATATGAATATAAATCTTCAAAATTATCAAAGCTTATTCAACCTTAAATATTTATATATATATATATAATTATTATACAGAAATTCAAAAGCATGGGTATGAATTTATTTATGAGTATAAAGGGGAAAATCATAATCATTGGATTTTTATATAGTTTGATTCAATTTCCTGGCAAATCCATGTGCAAAATACATATATCTATTTACCTATTCCTTAAGATCTACGAATAGTTTACCACTAAGAAGTACTATTTACTTTGCATTTAACTACAGAAAATTGTGTTGCACTCATTTTTATGTCCTAAACAACTACGCTATAAAAATAGAGATAGAAGGATCAATAGTCCACTCAAGTGATACATAAATCTGAGTATCACCAAATACTGTAAGTCCATATGTATAAATTATTTACTTCAATAGCAAGATATAAATTACAAGGTGCAAACAGCACTAATGGAAGGTTCAGAAGAACTTTGTGAGGAAAAATTTAAAAAGCAGATCAGGATACAAAAACAACAACTAATCAATTCAGCTTATTGCCTTAGTTTACAAATCTTCTCTAGAGATGAAGTGTTATGATGCTCCATTTAGTAATAAAAGCATTAAAAAAATGAAACTTCAGCTCTGATTGTAAATGACCAAGACCATTCAAGTTTTAATGTGTTGTTCTGTCATAAATAAATTGTCTCAATGGTTTGTACTTGCTGTTTTTTCCCTAACTACTGGATTTTAATCTAATTATGTCAAGCTATCTCAGGCAAAACTAATGACAACAATATGGAGATGAAGTTGTAGCTGCTTTACCTGCACTAATACCTGAAACTTTTGTCATCTGGAAGGCTTCTAGATCAGTACCTGAGTAACGTCTCAAATTTTAAACATCTACTTGGTTGGGATTTGCTGAATGTAAAAGAAATCAGCTATGGAGATTGTTTTCATTTGAGCTGGAAGCATGTCAAATGCAGTCTTTGGATAACATCAGTGAAATTGCAAAGGTAAAAAAAAAAATTAAAAAAATATACTAGCATGTAGTCTGCAGCTAACTCACCATTTCCAGCCTAGGCTATTTTTCCCTTGTGGCTTCTTGGGAGATGGTTACTTGACATTAAGAATTCAATATATTGATGGAGGGACTATTTATAAAGGGTTCAACACAAAGGAAGATGTGTTGCTAAAAGCAGTGAGAACTGGCTGCCATCATCTCAAGCATCGATGTTTTGATTTATGAAGGTATGCAAACGAGTCACAGTCTTGGCACAGCTTCTTTCCATGGCTATCCACGTTGCAGGAATTGCCCATCCACAGCTACAAGCAGAAAACCTGCCAAGGGATGGTGCTGATCCCCTCTTGCTTACACATTCCCTCTGCCCTGCTCACATGAACTCTTCATGCACAGCAGCTACTCTGTCCTTTGTCACTACCCCGACTAAAGTGTGACCTTCTTCCACATGTCCTTGGGAGTCACAAGGCCCACCAAAATCAGAGAACAGCAGGGAGAGAGGAGGATGAGAGATGATGGTTGTGATAAAGTACTGCAGATAGAACTGGATTTTGAATTTAGGCATGTCCCAAAGCTGTATGGCAAAAAAAAAAAAGAGGCTGAGACAAGCCTTTGAGGAGCTAACCTTGAAAGAAATCTCTACATTGGCAATTAATTTACACCAACAAGCTGATTGACTTACTGCCAACACACCACAAACCCAAGGTTAATCACAGCCAGAGAAGGAGAATCTGGCAGTGAAAACTGCAGAAACCTAAAAAGTGCTGACAGAACTGTACCATCACCCCAGCACTGCAACTCCTCCACAATAAATGAACCTGAAGAAGTGGCTGGGCAGCTGAGGAATGGGAACACATTCGAAGACTACTTAAAGCACGTTAGAAAAGGAGTTATGATTAGGGAAAAGTTAGGAAGTGAACAGAAGAAATAAGACTATGATTTTGTTGCTTGTTTGGGATTTTTTCCCTGTTCATAATCTAGGTAATTAAACACGGCAAAAAAAATTATTTTGCCACTCTGGAAAGAAACCTAAACAGCCCAAACTCAACCCACTATTGCAGACTACTCAGAAAGTGCAACCCATAACTTTGATCATCCCTTGTTCCATTTACATCCTGGGGCCAAGCTCACAAATATCCTGTGTAGGGGCAGGAACACTCACAGACCAACTTTGACAGTGAAATTTTTTCTCCACAAAGGCATTGATAGCCAAATCACTCAGGTTTATAAAGAACTTTGGCTTCTTTAACTGAAAATACTGTGTTTTGGGTCACTATGTCAGCTCTGGAAATAGGATACAGACACTCAATAGCAAGTTTAGCTTTTATTGAAATGTTTCTCTGTTCTGCCCTCAAGAACTCTTCTCCAATTAGTGCCAGTTAACCCAAGACTAACCAAGTCCACTGCTGCCCTTTTCATGATCTGTGAGAACATTTTAAAAGCAGTTTTAAAATTCAAACTGTTTTCTTTTGTTCTGTTTCTTGGGCTTGATTCCATTTTCCACATGAAATGTCTACCAGCAAGTTGTGTGAAGCACCTCTTGTTAACACTGTATTTCAGAAAAAAAATGACATTAAAGTTTCCATCTAAGTGTACTTCATCATATCAGAATGTAATCTGTACTATCTTTGAAATTTGAATGTAATTACTTAGTAGAAAATGTCAATATGGCACAGATACCTTCTTTCCACTGTGGAGTGAAGAACAGTTTGCAGAAATATCACTAGAGTGACTCAGATCATGTTCTTGGTAGGTGTTTCACAACATCATCAACACCTTTTTTTCTGTTTCTTATTAAAAAAAAAAAAAATTCTATCTTGCTTTCCTCTATAATGCTAAAAGAGGGATTAAGAAAAAATATTCCATCTTGCTCTATTGGTTTTCCAGATTTGGATAAGGCTATAATTTGCTCAAAATGTGAAAAGCAGAGATTTTAAGCCAAATATTCTGCTGTGTCTTGAGCATGACTGAGCAAAATTATGTCTAAGTATGATGTGAAGTCTGAAGAATCTTGATGTCTGAAGTACTATTACAAAATTCCAATATTGTTGAAGTGAGACTTTCATTTTATAAAGGCTCAGAAAAACACAGGTAAGGTTTAATGACCAAACTACAGATAATGGAAATACTTTCTCTAAATTTAAAAGTTGATTCTTATTTCTTTAACCAGAGATGAGGCTCAGAAGAACACAAAAGAACAGAAAGAATCCTCTTCCAGCATGCAGAATGAAGACTATTTTCACCAAGTAGCACAGCAGACACATCAGGCACAGAAATGCTCCCTCACAAAGGGCCTGTGTTTGTCTTTAACTTCGTGTGCCACATCCACTGGGCTTTAAACAAGAGCATTGAAAAGCCAATAAAAGGAAAAGCAGTCTAAACCATCAATCCAGGAGTTAGTGTGCAAATTAAGAATTCCTGCTTTTCAAATATAAATTTTCACCCTTTAGGAATCTGCTCAAGTGGTCAGGACTGCTTGCATCAAGAAGGAAATGTTAATAAAACACCCCTGTGTATGCAGGGGTATAAGGCACATATAAATTAAATACCTGAAAAATTAGTTGGCATGGTTAGATTGGCAGTAGACAAACTAGATAAATATAAAAATGATAGGTTACAGGATGAGATCCAAGTATGCACCCTTGAACATCGAGGTCCAAGGATGAAAATACATCCAATGCATTTTCTTGTCACAAACAACATATCCATTATCACTGCCTGAGTTTTGAATATGTAGGATTTCTACTTGCAGAAGTATTGGGTGAGGAGAGCCTGCTAGTTACATGCCATAAGTATGCAAGGAAGAACACAGCTTTACTGAAATTGGGATTTTTTGCCTTCAATTCAATAAGATAGAGTTACCTTCTGGCCAGTGAAGGAATCAAGTAAGTAACCACTTCGAATTATGTTAAAAACTGCCTTTTAGCAGTAACATTGTAAGTCACGGTGATGCTTGAACATGTTAAACTTTCAGCATTCCATGCTTTTACCTTCTCTTTATATAAGATGGTTCCTACCAGAATTTTGCATGTAAAGTTTCCTTCATTTGGAGATATATTTTCATACCTTAGTCTACCTATATATTTTAAGCAAATAAAACTCAAAAAATATTGATACTGCAATACCACTGAATATTCCTTTCTTATAAATAAATTTAAAATGTAGCCACATGATTTAATAATCTTGCTTAATTTCAGTGACAACAACACACAGATCTCCATGGTGAGCTATAATACTTTATATTATTCTCCTAGCTTAAATCATCAACAACTTTTCTTTGTTTCTTCTTCAAAAACACAAATGTAAAGTGACTAAAAAAAAAAGTTAAAATTTATTTCTAAGGTAGGCTTACTGTATTTTTTAATACTACATGGTGTAGTATTGCAGGAATGTTCAAAGCACGTGCATCCCTTCTATATAATATAGCATTAGAATTAAACATAGGGATGATTTGACATTTTTCTTTTAAGGTAATATCCAAATACCTTTTCCTGAACTTATAATTTTTTTTAAAAAATATATGCCATAAGTGTGCCCAAAGAAAGGATACTACAGCAATGAACATATTCAGTAACAAGCACATACATGCTTTTCAGCAAATTGGAATGAGAAATCCCAAAATGTGAATATAAATCACTCAGCTTCACTATATGCATTGAATCTTTATTTTGAATTCTCTCCTGCTTTCCTCGCACTGTACTTTAATAGAATTTTGCCAGAACATTTACATTTAAAAATGAGAATACAGTTAAAATGGTTCCTCTCAATAGAGCTGTATTTTGAGCCAATGCAAGGCATTACTCCTGGGAATCAGAATATGCTTTCCTATGAAAATCATTTTTCTTAATAATATTAAAGCCCTTTAATATTGCCATGCAAAGAAAAGAGCAAATTATAATTGGTGTCATCACTGAAAGATCAATGCTTTTCTCTTTCCTTTAAGAACTAAGAAATCGATATTTTTTTCTTGCTTTAATCCACACATGATCTAGCTTCTGACATTATCATAACACTAAGCCCCTGCATGACTGTAGAAAAAGTGACCAAAACAGTCTTGGACCATAAGAAAATATCAGCATTTCAGACGTCATCTATGAGTCACACTATGAGTCCCTCAGCAGCTCCTGATTTTTACATTTTATTTGTGTTTAAGCAATGAGTACAACAGACATTTTGTTCGGACCTATTAAAGCATCCCCTTTGGGTTTAAACAATTTCCTCTCTACACTGCCTTTGTTCTTATACCACAAATTACAAGCTCAAAATAGTGTACATCATACTGGAAAGTTGAAGAAAAGTTCAGACATTCTGTCCACAAGAAGGAGAGTGGTATTCAACAGTGATGTCTATGTTTATTTTATGACTCTAACATAAAATTTCCATTAGGAAAGCAAAATAAAATTCTCGAAAGGCACATATTAAAGATTTTGCTTATATCCAACCCCCAGGAAGTAGAGTTCTACCTGCCAAGAAATCTTAATCACATCAGAATAACTGTGAAATTAAATTTTTCATCTTTCCAGATGCAATAATGTGCAAACACACAGATGTTTACTGATGTTTCCAAATCAGAGAGGAATTTCAGATAAGGAAGGGAAATATTTGAATGATTTTACTAAAAATGGGAGTGGAGAAGGAAGAGAGTGGTAGTACAGTGCAATTCAGTCACAGGACACATAGCACTGGTCTGAAGATTGAGTGAGAAATCGTACCCACAGAAGAATATTTCACTGAGGGAGTGAAACTCCCCTTCAGGACTGGGCAGCTGGACACTGGGTTACACTGGGCTGTAAACACCACTTCATGCACATTCCAACCATTCTGTTCTAAACACCTGAAAAGTGAAAATTACCATCTGTCACTCAAATTAATGTTTTTCTTCAAATAAGAGTCTGTGTTTTCAAAACACACAGGGGTGTTTGCAGTTATTATAAAGCCTTTTACAACTAACGTGTAAAACCTCACATCCACAAGTTATGTTCCTGTGTAAATAGGTACAGCTATCCCAGAAGCTCCTAGACTGAAAAACAATCCTGCTGTAACTATCCCTGATATCAGCTAATTACATATATTTTGGTACAGCTTTTAAGTCACTATAGAATAGATCAGACTTCATAGCAACAAAGATGATGTCCCTCGGGACTGACTTTCCATTTAATTTATTTATAGCTACACTTTATACTGCAAATGGCACTGGGAACCCAGATAAGCTCTTTGGAAGAATTGCTCTCCCCTATTAAATTAGCTGCTACTGTTAACTGATTAAAATCTTACTGCAAAAGTAAAAGGCTCAAAGAAGTTTGGCTTGTAACAAGGAATTGAAATGCATTCTGTGCTAGGAACTAGTGAGGAAATAATGACTACAGCAAAGGCTTCTTTTACAGTTTCTGAATGCCTTTTGTGCCAAAAGAAATAAAGAAATCTTTACAATGAGTAAGAGAGCTTTCCAAGAAAGCTTTTTGTGTTTTGAAAGATATATGAGCTGTTCTTGAGATGTTTTGAGCAGGCAGTGAATGCAGGCCTGAAGAAGTGCAAAATGCCTTTGTCTGCTCAATCCTGGTTTTGCTCTGTGGAGCTTCTGTTTTAGGAAAAAAGTAGCTTCAAAATCATAGAAAATACTGTACAGAAGTATAATTATGATTGTTTTTTAAACACTGCTCCTATCTGAAATAGCAGCAATTGCAAAGCAGGATTAGTTTGGAATCTTCAAAGAAAACATCTCTGCATTGTCTTGAGAACTTCCAAATACCAAGAAAATGACCATTCTCTCAACTGGCAACATAAAGCCTGACTCTTGGAGGTAAATGGGGTTAAAATTAAAAATCTATTACAGACACATGTTTCTTTTGTGACTTGTGCTGTAATGGGGAGACATTGAGTTCATTAAGGTTGTCTCTATTTTTTGCTTAGTATCCAGAGAAAAGGCTTTTAAATATTTGCAATAGTACTCACTGTTTCTCTAGCATGAATTTTTCATCTTCCTTTCGTTGGATAATCAGTAATTGAACATTTCTTACAGAGCTGGGACTGTCCTGGTCTGTAACCTCAGACAGCTTCCACATAAATTGCAAATCTAACAACAAAGGGCTGTAAAAAAATGAAATTCATTGGCTACCAGAAACCTGGGAAAAACTTAAACTACTGTGACATCCACCTTGGCATTCCAATAATATTGAATTCCAAGAATAGTGTTGTTGGAGACTGGTTTCAGCATCATTTGTCTAAGCCAGGAGCTCACTGTTGCTCATCCAAGCATCATGTTTTTAGGCCTCTCAAAAACTTTTCAGTTTGTTTTTTTCAGAACCACCATCATGGACAATAATGTGGGTATGAAATTAGTACTTTCTTTTTAGTCACAGCCAAATGCTTCCCCCAATCCACACTGATGAGCAGACTTGGATGATCACCTAATCAGTCAGGTGAGGATTTTTGGTTTCTCTCTGCTCTTTCAGGGGACAGGGATCAGGGATCTGGGGTTGTCACTTGCTCTCAGCTTCAATGTTTGTCTGCAACATTTACCAAGCCATGTGTCTTCTGGAGCTGTTAACAAACTTGCATCGAAAGAAAATGCAAGTGAGGGCTGGAAAGTGATTTGCAAAGGTTTTGTTTATTTACTAAGCTATTAGGCTCCATATGCACTGGTAAGGATAGAGGTCTGTTTTGTGCTTTAACTATAAACACCTTCCCCATGTGCAGCACATAAATGTCTCTTCCAAAGGTTGGCATTAACAGGATTTTATTTACTAATTAGTTCAGCAGTTTATTACACTGAAATTTAAATGTACTAATCAAATGTTTATTTTGTAATCATGTTACATTAATGCTAATTAGCAATGTATTTATTGCTTCATGGATTACATTTAAATTTAAATGATCCAGTAAAAATTTTGACATTAAATTGCACCCGCCTACTTAAACTGTCTCCAATATATTGATTAGTTTTAAATGCCATTAGACAAATTCTTTTTTTTTTTTTTACTGTAAGAATGAATTTTCATAAAACATCACCTAGATAACTTTCTAATTTTTATCCTGGAAATAAGTACTTCCTTCATAACTACAAAAATGTGGGCATGAACCAAATATATTTTTAAATATTTTTTTTTTCTTATTATTCTTCTTTTTCTAGTATAAGTTAGAGAAGCAATTTCAGGAAAAAAATCCAAAACATTTTAGGCCAGACCATTAGGTTGCATCAACTTACTACAAACTTCCAAGGAGAAAGAATAGATTTAGATGTAATTCACAAGGGATTATACCTGAGATTTAATTACCAACTACTCATCAGATGCTTTTGCTATAAATCAAGGAAGGAATAGCCTGTACCTCAAGAAAACAACAAAAATGAACCCCACATATGAAGGAAACTGCCAGCCCAGTTCCTACTGAGCCGTACATGATTTCCAGGTTTCTGCATGTCTATTGTTCTGAGGGAGATTTAAGCAGTTTTGGGAAAACACAGATGGAACAATAGAAGAAAAACTGTAAAAGCAAGCATTCTTCAGTGGAATAATTAGTGTATGACAACTTGACTGTACATAGAAAAATCTAATATACTTCACAATTCCAACTTTTCAAATATTAACACAGTTTGTTGTTACCAACTCCCACAAACTCCTATTCGGATGAAAAAACCTCATGAACAGAGTTTACAGGCAGGACAGAGACAAATGGAGCTCAAGATGCAAAGATTCATCATCTTCATCAGGCTGGTTATAAACAGCACAGTTCAGAGTCTCCTTTTCTCTGCCAGATATGAACTCTCAGTTTCATTAACTTCCCAAAGGCAGAGGCACAGTACATCTCTCCTAAGATATGTGAGATGTTTAGAGGGAAAATGGAAATTTTAAACTCCAAAGTCTGGATGATTTATTTCGTGACCTATTGTCCTTCCCTTATATGCCAGCATTGAGTCACAAGGTTTGCCTTTTGTTTCTTGAATAACTGGCAAAGCTTTAAATTCATTATCGGAAGCATATTCCCAAAGCATTCTGATTGTTAGTGCTCTGTTGAAATTTTTTATTTTCTGGAAAACAGTAATCATATCAGGCTAATGTGAAATTCCCCTTCCCCTAAGAACTTATTCAAAAGAAATAAAATCTTGTTGTTTTCATAAATTAAAATATGAAAAAAAAACAAATAAACCAGTTATCATCTTGCTTTGTATTTGCTGGTTTATATTTTCACTTGTTTCTTCCAATGTCATTTAGTCTCAATTTGAGCCTTCAAAAAGCTCTTCAAGTTTCTCAATGCTGCTGAAAAATTTTGCATTTACATAATACCTAAAATGTTCTATCCAAGGTCACTTATTTGCCAGTGGCCGTGTCTAGAGTAGAGGTCAGATACTCAGAATCCCACCCCACTGTTCTCATCTAGAAATATCTCCTGAAAGACAAAGCTCAGGTTAAAGGAACTTGATGTTAACAGGCCTGTAGATTTGTGCAGATGCATTCTGTTATTGGCTATTGAAAGCACAGTTTTGGATTCAAAATTAATATAAAATTCAAATTTAATTAACCAATCCGTAAGAGTAGTTTGGATGGGATAGGATCTACAGTTTGCAGTTTTTCTAATAAACTAATGTTCAGAAATGTAGTGCATTTACAGAAAATTATGTTGGGACTAAATCTAGAGTGCTTCTGCCAGTGGAGTTACTGAAGGAAGTGAATGAACAGGAAGACTATTTTCTGAAAGGAAAATTATGAGAATTTGGAGATAGAACTGAGAAGGAAAAATGCCAAACTGTAAAATAAACAACAAAAAAGAAATCTTAATTTTAAAGAAGAATGTCTTGGAGTCAACCAGGTAGCAGAAGACTCAGCATCACAGCAGTCATTCCAGGGATCAGAAGAGAGTAAATACACCAATTTGTATAATACTCAAAATTTATATTGCCCTGGTGGCGAAAAAATTTTGCAGTTGGGTAGCCAGGATGTAGGAATATCAAGGTTTATAATAAAAATACCTGTTGCACAGAAAGACACTGCAGTAGAAGGGCAAGAAATTTGCACTTTCGAATCTACTTTAGAATTCCTTATTCCTGTGCACATTAGGCTGTTAAGAGAAGAACTCTTTGAACCAGCAGTTTCCTTGGAGCAGTGTAGTACCCTTGGCATGGATCGGGCATCAGGACAATCCATGAGATCCTTTCCCTGCAATGCCTGAGCTGGAAACCAAAGCCCCAGATCCACGGCTGGGGACCAGGGCCAGGGCAGTGGTGGCTGTGGCTGGAAGGAGCAGCAGGACACGGCACAGGCTGCCCAGATTTGAGGAGCTGACAACACCAAAAAGCAGGAGGGAAATACTTAAGTCCAGCACATGTCTGATTGTGTGAGCTACTTTTTCTTGCTGTTCTTCTGAGAACTGTGCCAGAGCCTAATTTATGTCATCTGTGACAAGACGGCCCTTTTTAATGAACTTGCTTTTTTCCCCCTGCAACTGAACTGTGCCCCTCACGTTTGGAATGCAGTGTCACATACAGATACTATCACATTTGCCAGAAATATTGCTGCAAGTTTTGTATGTCATTGCAATGCTTATTTATTTCATCCAAAATTTATTTGAGCTACTGACTGAATAATGTAGGATTGTCTTTGTCTGACAATTGATTAAAAAATAATTTACCACCTCCTTTCTTTAGACCTTTTTTCTTTTGTCTTTCTTAGATATCACATTCTGATATTTTCTCATTCTAACACAAGCAAAAGGCCTTTCTGTTCAAATGGGTATTTTCTTGCTTTTGCAAGTATTAATATGGATTTCAGTATTTATAAGAAATTACTAAATGTTAAACCTTCTTTAGATAAAAGTTATTTTTCATTTACTTTCATAACATATCCATGTTTAGAACATAATGAAAATACTAATTTTATTTTAATAGAAAAGTAGGTCAGATTTTCATTTCACTGAGAAAGAGGGAGCAGTACACTTTTACCTGCTAATTTACTAAACTCTACAGAAGTAATAATACATTAAGAGGTCAATTCCCACTAGTACTATATTTTAATTATATACGGTTATCCCTCAACTTAAATTTTGGCTGCCAGTTGATTTTCATAATTTAAGTTATTCAAGTGATCACAATTATTTTTAACATACTGTCTTTCAGATGTCAATATTCTTACAAATTACTCCAAGGACAAGAAAAATCCCACTACTATATAAAACACAAAGAAAAAGACTTGCTTCATGATCCAGTAAACCATGAATAAAAGGAGTTTAGCTCAGAGCTGAGAATACACTGTACTGAGCAAAACTCAAATCTTTCTTGAATATGCTCCAGTTGGTTTCTTTACTACATGAAAGACATTATTGATGCATTGATTCCTAAAAGCAAAACAAATTCCTCAGCAGCTGAGTACAGGACAGTGTCCAGGCGAAAGCTCTCCTGGAGACAGGAGGATGCTCACACAAAACCTTGGGGAGAGCTCAGGGACTCCTCTGCTGCCAGACCAGCACAGGACACCTGGCTGCTCCCTGCCCCAGCTCTCTGCACATCTCCTGCTCCAAAGGCAGCTCCCACAAACTGTGTCAGGCACAGGGACACACAGATGGCATTCCCCAGGCTGCACAACTCACGTACCCAGTCAGTGATTATTCAGTCCTTTATTATATTATGATATCTCAGGATTTTATTTTGCTTTCTTGAGCTTCATTTGCTTTTGTTTGTTTGTTTGTTTCATTTAATAGCCAAGGACTGCACAGAAACACTATGAAATCTCAAGGCACTATGTCACTTAACTAAACAGACCACATTCACTAAAAATATTGCCTTACACCTATTGCTTCTTTGTTTGTGCTCAATCCTCTTTAATTTCTTTCTGCATCATAAAGCTGCAGCAGCACTGGTGGAGGTCAGTTTAATTTCAGACACTGCAATTTTGTACACAGGTAATGGGAGTGGAAGTGCACAGAGGAGTGTCCAATGTTCATTTCCTATGTGTACAGGGCAGACCCTTCCCAGCTCAAATAAAGCAAGGTGCTTAAACAGGTGAAGTGAATAGTTAAAATAAAGAGATTTTAACTATTTTAGAAGATCAGATGCTTTGCTACATGTTTATATTTATAATGAGATCCACAGGCACCACAGCAATGCAATTAGTATGAGACTGAGGCAGGTAGAAAAGAAAATTAGTTCTGATTTTTGAGAATATGACATGTTGGATACTGGAAGCCTTTACCCACTTTCTAAAATAGGGAGGCTATGATCCAAGTTGCATAAATATGATGAAAACTAAAGAAACTTAAACTCAAGAAAAACCTACTGGTATTTAAGATTTTTATTATCGACTCATTAAGAAGTAAAATTTAAAGGAGTCAGTCATCCAGGGCTCTGAGGTGAGAACTTTTTGCACTAACTTTTAACTGATGGTTCCTGGCTGCACAGGGTGTTGATCTGTTTGTATTTCATTTCTTTCTACTTAGAATCAATATGTATGAGATTTGCTATTGTGGGCTGCCTCCATATCCCAGATGGCCTCCCTGAAATACTGGTCTACCTCCTGGTTCCACCTCCCTACAAGATGTTTGAGAAGGAGTTTTGTAGACTATATCAAGCAATGTCCCCAGTGCTATTTGAAAGCTCAGAAGCTGCAGCCCACCCAGCCACAGAAATTCAGTCAGAGAGCACCAGAGGATAAATGGGGCTCTGCAGGCAAAGAGGTGATTTAGGAAGTCTGCTGAGAAACTTAAACTGAAATTTATGTGCTTTTAGAGAACACAGTTTTAAGCTCACAAGAGCTATGGTTGCAAAAACCTTAGAGCAGAAGAAAGAAGATGTTGGCTCACTGCAAACATTTTGCTCAGCTTGAGCTTTGGCTAGAGCTTTCTCTTTGCAGTCTGAACATATTAGAGAAAACAAACTGAGACTGGGATGAAATTTAAGACTGGGATTTTAGCTTCTGTATCCAGCATTGGATAATGCATGATCTGTGCACTACTACAGGGCTCACTCATCACCCTCCACGTAAGTCCAGCACACACTGTATAAAAAAATACCTTCCAACCCCTCTTATTTCTGTGTTCAAAGGAAATCCAAAGATTCTAAACAGTTATCAACTTCCAACAAAACAAAAACAAATATTTTTTTTCACAACCTGCCAAGCTCATATGTGAACTAGAGCATATCATCCCACAGCAGCTCCAGCCCACTAGCCCAAGTCAGCTCAGTCACTGTCTGACAGAGTGAATCTCAAACATCTCTCCTGATCTGGGTTCATTTTTCAGCTGTCAAAACAGAGGCTATCATTATTGCTGTCAGAATTATCATCTGAGTTTGAAGAAAAATTTTACTACTTTGATTGTTCACACCAGTCTGAGTTCATCCAACACAAGAGCTTTAGAAAAGACAAGTAGTTGCTTTGGTAGAACCAGAAAATTACACAAAAAGAAATACAGAAACGTTTGGAAGTGGCAAAGTTTTCTTTTGAAATCTCGTTCCCCTTGTCACTTAGGAAACACAAGTTCTCAGTCTGCTTTCCCCAAATGACGATATTCCATGCTCACTGAAGCAGCACAATTTCTGCCATAGTATTTAGAGTTGAGAGAAATGAGATTTCAAAAGCTTATTAATTGCTAAAAACGTGTTTCCAAGGGAAAAAAATGCAACACAAAGCATCAACGTCATTCCAAGTTTTCAGACAGCTTGAAATACTAGCTTTGACTTAGCTGAAATATAATCATGCAAATGTCAATTAATTGTTTCCCTAGTGATCAAACTTCCAGCCTTTGCATCTGCTGTAAATCCCTGCTAATTCCCAGACCTAACACAGGACCAGAAACCTGAGCTGTCACTTGGCCCAAAAAATGACAGGCTTTACTTGAGAGAATGCTTAATATGTTCCTCTTCAAATTCTATTGCACATTGAATCTTAGAATTAAATAAAGCTTTAAAACAATCAGCTTTAAAAATAGGTACAACAGGGGTGTTATTTGTATAATATTTGCCTGTTTGAATTGCTACTAATCTTTGAAAGTTATCTATTGCCAAGAGCTGTTTTACCTATAGGGAAGATCCCAGGAGAATTGGGAAAGCCAGGGTGTTTTTTTGAAAGGATTTAGGCAATATAATTGTGCAGTGTAAAAGAACCTGGTTCCACACTCAGTTTGTGTGTGCTTCTTTTTGCTTCAAATTCAGGACTTCCTGCGGGGGATTATTTTCTCCCTTGCTTTTTTCCCAAAACATTTCTCCTGTAGTCTTTAAAAAACGATGTCCTGGAATTCAATACTCATTCAGCAGCACTCACAATTTTACTCCAGAATAGTCATATAAAATCATATTTCTCTTATTTATTCATCTATGGCTATGACTTTTCCTCCAAAGCCCTGGAATTTTAGATCCAGTTTTTATTTAATGGAAGCTGCATATAATCTGTTCTGGTGTGACCCAAAGTACAGCAACTTTAATCAGACTTAACGTCTTTATTAAAGTAATTTAATAACCACTTTATTGATTTAATTCATATCAGAAAGCATCTAAAGTTGGCAGACTTAAACCTCTTCGAACATTACCTTTTTAATTCCAGGAAGAGCACTGACTCCTGGCTAGCAAAGCTCCATTTTACGTGTACACATGCAGGCTCTGGGCCTTTACTCCCCATACTCTGCATTTTTCCATATGTAGTGAGCCCAATAACAGCCATCTATAACACTGGGGGAAAGCTGCTGCTAACAGCAAGGCAGTTTTGTGCTGCACAGATGAAACCATTAAGTACAGAACTGGCCTGGGTGTAAATTCATGCTGCTCACAAACCTAATGCCATCGTCAGCACACACAGGCTTCCAGGCTCCCAGACACCAGCTCAAGATTTATACATTGCTGGCTCCAAATCCTGCTCAAGGAGAAGATTAATAAGTTTGGGCTGTTACTCAGTGCATGAGTGAATTAAGTACAGTGGTCCCAATTTCAATGGAGCTGGGTGCAAATTAAAGAAAAAAGAGGACAGCAAAGAAAAGAAACTCAGATCTTATAATCTCATTCAATTTTATAGTATATATGTAACTGCAGAGATTTGAAATTGAAGAAGCTAGCTACAAATAATTGAGTTTTTATTAATTAGTGAATTTTTCCCATAGTGAGACAGGTGGGAAAGTATATGTCAGGTGTCTCTGCTCAACATTTTTTCAAGTAGTGAGTAACAAGAATGGTTATGGCTCAACCAAAATATTTTTTGCTTCCTGAAGGAATAATTTCAGTAATACTTCTTTATCTACCCTCTTCCATATCCAAACATGGTTTTTATTACTTTTAAATCTGTAATATAATAACACCTTATCATTTGTCTAAAGTGACTATAACCTTAATTTAAGCACCAGCATACAGGTAGGTTCTGTTCCAGGTACTCTCATTTTGGGAAAAACACACAAAGAAAAATTACACTTTGCCTGAGCAAATAATTTTGCATTATCTTGTTGGGAATGCTGCATGTCTCAAAAATTTCAAGAATGGTTACCAAAAGGATGCAGAATGGGAAGGAGGAAAATAATTTCCACCTTCTATGGGGAGGAAAAGCAAAGGAGACCTTGCACTTATCAGGATCTACTCTGTGTTTCTGACTCTGCTGTAAACTCTGAAGTGATGTCAATTCAGTGGCAGAATAAGAGTTGTATGACAAGTCCCTCTTGCTGGAACTGCTCTTCAGAGACAAGATTTTACAGTCTGAGACACTGGGCAGGTTCCCACCTCAGCATCCCAGGAGGTGCAGCAGCCTGTCCCCCATCTGGAGGCTGGACATGCTCACATGTGAACCTTTCACTCCCTTTCCCTATACTGGTATTCTTGAATTTGATCCTACAAGACTAACAGTTACAAACTCAGAAATCACAATTCTGACCCAAAACCTAACATGGTGACTTGCACATACTATATTTCTCTGGAAAACAATAAATTTAACAATCAAATAAACAAAACACCAAAAAAGCCTTACTCTTTTACAGCTGGGTCAGGATTAATAAAATTCATGTGTATTCTATGGATCCAGGAAGAGTTTATTCTTATGAAAAATTGATCGAGATAAAATTTATGCTCTGCTGTACCTCAGTAAATCTGCAGACTTTAAGCCATGTCAGTGGAACTGCTGTGGAATATCAGCAGAATAATTAATATGGTAGTTTAACTGGGGAGTTTGCTTCAATATAGATCAATTTCCAGACTCACACATGTAGCATTTCTCACACTATCATTCATAGATTCTGAAACCAAAATGAAAGATGACATCAGCTAACAAAGCAGCTCTCAAAATATGTAGATGTCTTACATCACTATCAATGGTTTTTTTTCCAAGGAAGATTATCCTTATCTCCCTTTAATCCTAACAACATCAATGTTTCATTCAATTTTGGTAAGTGTTCATCTGTTTGTCTTCAGTGCCTTCATGTATTTTTCAAATAAACCTGTTATTTATTATGACAACTGGAAATTGACCTGGTAAAGTCATCTATGTTCACTCCATGTGTTATTATTTTATCCTCAATTTCCTGTCCAAAGCACAGTTGAAAATTAGAAGAAAAATATGTCTTCACCAAATTTACACTCAGTGCACTTTTAAATGCTAATTTTTTCTACAGGTAGCAGAAAATTGCAATAGGCAGCAAAACGGAGTTATGGTACATGAAACAGAAATAAAAATGCAAGTGATTGAATGCATATTCACAGACATTTAAGCTGGGTAGCATTCAGCAACCGAAAAACAAACATCCAGTTTTAGGTATACCCTTGTTATCCTATCAGTTGATGCATACTTGTTTGAAATACAGCAAGGAAGTAGAAAACAATCTTTATTCTGAAGGTCTCCAAAAGCATTTCTCAGGGTCAGGGTCTGATTTGATGTGGTGCATGTAGACACATGCTGCAAATGGAGACCTACAGCTTGGAAATCTCACTAAAATGAGTAAAATCCCTCCCAACGTTGCCTTGAATTCAAGGCAGTGGATAAATATTTGCCATTGGTTTTGGGGGCTGGGGAGATGCAGAGGTGGTGATGGGCTGGGCAGGCTTTTCCTTCCTCCCCAAGCACTGCCAATAAAGCAGCAGCAGGTACTGCCCTGGGCTGGCTCCCACCGTGCTGCTCAGAAAGGCACAAACAGGATATAAATCACACCTAAAGTGACACAAGCTGCAAGACAAGACTGAGAAGAGGTTTTTGTATCTCCTGCTCTGAGATGAGGCACAGTAGCCACTGAACAGGCTTTATGCACTGTACACACGGATCTCATGGCTGTGGTTTGGTTTGCTTTACTTCCCCCATGAAGACAGGCATATGCTTTGCCAGGTTCTCTCTAAAGTCAGTAATATAACACAAATGTAACAATATTTGAAATTAAATCCAGGACTCGTGAACAAGCCCTCCTTCAGATCCTGATTTGCAATAGAGGAGGCTGTCAGGGCCTTGGTGCACCTTCAGACACAAACAGTAAAACCACAGCATGGGAACTTCTGCAGCCCTAAAAGGGAAAACTACCAGCATGATGCAAACCAGAATAAAACCAGAGCTCTATTAACCAAAAACTTGGATTTTTTTTTTCCAAGACCAAAGGATTGTAAGCAGCCCCATCAAAGGGATAGTAGCTGCCCATTTTTTAAAATCATTTTAATTCCAGGTTAACATCTATCTTCTTATACAGCTGTGTAAACTTCATCACTGAATCCAGAGCATATAATTAATCTGACCACAATAGACTCATTTTTTTCTACTTATCTTGTTTGTAGGAAGCCAGCCTTTTATTTGCACTATGTTGCCTCTGATCCATGAAGTGACCCAAGGGAGTGTCTTACTGCTCACCAAATCCCTGTCTCATAAGTTTTTCATAATGTCATGACTAAACCTACATGAAGCAATAACAAGAAAAGTAAAATAAATAATAACAACAGAAGAAAAAACATAACATTACAAAATAATAATTAAAAAACCCAACAACAACAAAAAAGCAAACCACATGCACAAAAAAAAAAAAAACAACCACCACACAGAAAAACTTCAGTACAAAACCCCAAGGCTTTGTGAAGTTCCCACAAGATGTAGCAGTATATAACATACTTGATCTTAGAATCATTGTGACACATTACCTCACCATTGTAGGAGGACACAAATGGTGAATAACAGACAGGACTCCTCCCTCTTATTCAGTTTAGAAAGCTTGTTATAAGTTGAGCACGTGAGTGAGGAACTGTAGTGCCCAAACTACTCATCAGGTCAACATTTTCCCTCTCTTAAGGGTGCATTGCAAATTTTGCACATGATGGAAAACATATTTAAAGTTGCAACTCATAATAGTCTAGATCATCACATCCAGAAAATTAATTTCCACTTTTTGATGAGCAGAAGTCTGCTGTGAACTTTTAATACTTTTCAATTACTTTTTGAGTGAATATGACCATATTTTTTTTTCCAGCGTACTATTTTAACAGTGGTTTGTCTAAAAGATGCTTATTAATACTTCTGTAACAGGGAGGCAAACTGATACAGATCATGTTAAACTTCTCTCTCACATGGTTGTTCCATGAGATTCAGCAATAACCAGGATATAAATTGTGATGATTTTCTGAATAGGTTTTATTAAATGCATTTTTAAACTTATTGAAGACTATGTCCTGTATTCCATTATCATTACAAATATTGCTCCACAGGGCTTGTACTATGCTATGTCATATGTGTTGTAAGACTGGTAAGAGAAAGCAATACAACACATGAAAATTAATTACATCACATCCAACAGAAATTAAATATCTCAGATTAAACTATACAGAGAAGATTAGCTACAAGAGAGAAAATCTATTTTTTGGTATTAATACTCAGCAGGAACTTGTTTAGAGAAGAAATTTATTTCAACACATATGTGAGTGCTCCATGCACATCAGCCAACCCAAACAGTCCTTGATAGAAGGCTAAGCAGAAAACAAGAGTGTTTTTTTGTGAAAACTTTTTAAGTTTTTCTTCAACCTCAGAAGTTCCCAGCTGGAGCAATGACAGAAGTTATAAAGGTAGAACAAGGCCCAAATGAGCATCCAGGATCTAAGCTATGTGAGAAGGGACTTCAGCTGAAGTCCCCTGCAGTGGAAGGGGGTCACTGTAATGATTAAAGTATTTGCTATGCAGACGTGCCTCGCTCTCTTGAGGAACTTTACTAATCTTTTTTAATTTCCCATGAGCTGTGCCCATTTAGAACAACCAAACAAAAAGCCCTGCTAAGAGACAAAGTCTTTGTAAAGGCAAGTCTTACCATCTCTAATTTCTCTCTCTGTATGCCAGAGGCATCAATCATCCTTTCAGTATTATGAGGTCTCTGCAGAGATGGGAGCGTGTTTACAATATGACAATTCACAGAACACCTGACACACGGATTGGCTGCCTGGCTCTCCGTGCCCCAGCCTGACGAGCAAGAACCAGCAGCAACAAATCAAACGGAGGTTTCAGGACACATCCGACATTCCAAAGATACTTGGACAATTAATCACACTTTCCACCCATTGATGTTCCTCATGGATTGCTTTAGCTTGGCCCAGGCATGAGGGACAATGTTCGTCTTATCACCGAGTATCTGGTACCTTACCACCTGAAAGCCAGGCAATATCTCTACTGCACCTTCTCCCTCTCCCCACCGTTCTCTCTGACAGTTCCTGTTTGCATGGCAGACAAGATGGAATTAAGGATTCCAATTCACCAGGAAAAAATATTTTCTAGTGTCATCAGCCTAGAGAAACTAGCACAGGGGCTCTCCCTAAATATTTCCTTCTCTTTCCTTGACTTCCCTCTTCCTTTCCCCTGTCACTCAAAACCTACTCAAAACAGAATTGTGTAAGAGAAAGAGGATTTTTTTTTAAAAAGGAAAAAAGCCACCAGAGTAACCCTTCCAGCAAACTTTTTTCAACTGTTGATTGGAGAACCTGAAATGTTCTGTTTATGAAGTTGGACATCTGCACAAAGTTTCCTCAAGTGATGGATCAGATGAGTATGTTTCCCATTTCTAAATGTGGCTGACCAAACAGGCGGGTGCTGATGCTTTTCAAGCTAGGAGGCATTTCAAACATGAGAAGTGGCTCAAGCAACAAGCACTAAGCATCATTCCCTGGAAAAAACTTATCCTATTTTATAGACAAGTGGGAAAATTTTCAAACCTATTTTAAAATTAAACTCTAATACTCAAACCAGTACTTTTATAGCCCAATGTAAAAGTATAATATAAATGTATATAAACAATTTGTTTTTCTTCTCATATATATTTTAAGCAATTTCTGTCACCTAACCTTGAAAGAAAGATTTTTCCCAGTGGGGGAAGTGGCTTTGCAGTTAAAATTTATCTCTTTACCCCATCATTTTGTTGTTGTTTTTTTTTTTTTTTTTTAACATTTAAAGCACTTGAAATAATGCCTATCTTCAGCCTTTGTTTTCTGGTTATAGATGTGGTTTAGTATCTCTTTATGTTCCTGCTTTTAAGACATTTATATTTTAAAGAGCAATCACGGGCAGCCTGATCTACTGTCGCTAATGGAACTGAAATTACCTTTTTTTGCAATTTAGAGTTAGTTCCTTTTTTTTTCTTTTCTTTTTTTTTTCTTAAATCCAATACTTTGTGTGGCTGACAACTATCAACAAGAAACCGTATGCAATAAGAGAGCAGACTTGAGCATAGACAAGTATCAAATGTTATCTTCTTAACTATGATCTGGCAACTCCCAGCTCCACCAAACTTTTAAATAGTATACAGAGAGGTATGAGAGAAAAACAGGAAATCAAATATTTATGTCTTTCATGTCTCTATGCCACCCTTCCAGTTCCTAAGATGATTCTAATGTTTCCAAGGAAATGTAGTTTTCTCTCTCTGGTATCATGACATGCTGGCATTATACTTGAAGGTACATCAGATGAAGTTTCATATTGTAGCAGAACTTGAAAAACCCATTACATTTTTGCAACCCCTTAGCCTTGAACCGAAACCATTTTTATCCAGAACAGTGAATCAAAAGTAGTCTTGTACTGCCAATATTAAAGTTGACTGCCACCAGGCAGAGAAATATTATAAACAGTACCAGAGTCTCTTGATAAAGTAGTTTCTTTCCTACTGGTTCTAGAAGCTCCTTCTCATGAATTTCTAGTCTAGGTACACAGGCTGCTCATCCATGGTTAATGCAGACCAAGACAAAAGAGGGAACATCAGAGGAGAAGGAGAGAACTGACTGTTCTGCCTGGACAAATGGGGATTCTCCTCCTCAAAGCAAGGAAATACAAGCTACTGGGAATTTTCGGAGGATATAAAACCCTTCATGGGAAAGGTTTGTGTGCCCCTCTGGGTTCAGTGAAGAGGATTTCTGATCCACACCTTAGCTAAGCACAGCTGTTAGCCTGGGGCAGTACAACTAAGAGAAAGCAGACTTACCAGCAGGACTATTTTAAGTTATTAAAGGTGCAGGGTTAATACTGACAACATGCTTGGGGGCTAAGACACTTTAGCAATCAGCATCATAACTTTAACTCCAGTGGATGAATCTAAGCTACAAACTGAAATAATGGGGAGAGGAAAAAAATTCTGTATTTAGTGTAATCCTGAAGGGAGTCCAGAAAGGAGTATTTCAGTCTGCAGGCTTTTGCATTTGCCATCTCCTTTCACTCATCCTCATGCACCCCTTCAAAAAGCACTTAAATACACAAGAATACATTAAGATGCCTGTGTTTGCAGAAACGCTCTGACTATAAACCTGTACAATTTTAGTAAATTAGGTCTGAACACAGGGAATGAGGATAATACTTTACATAAAGCACAACTGTAATTTGCATTCCTTAAGGTGTTTGATATCAGGGGTAGCATTCAGTTATAAAAAAAGGTAGAGACAATAAGGTGCAGCCAAAGAGGAAAGAAAATAGTTTGCTATTACTGCAATTGCATTTCTTTTTGTTTTAGCAATATATTAACAAGTATGGCTCTTAGCAAGACTGAAGAGAAGAAATGCTGCAAACTGAACTTTAAGAATGTAACTAGGACTTTATGTCTACCAAACTGTGCAGTTCACTTATAATATGATTTTAAATACCTTCACTGTTTGCCCAGACATTTGCAAGGACTGGTTGCAATCACAGCAAAGGCTATCACATCTGAATCATTCCTGCACAATCAAAAGTTTTTGCTTTTTCTTTGTTCAGATTACTGGGACTTGACACCACAGTCTCAACTTGGATCTCAGCAATGGGTAGAGAAAGAAGGGCCCAAAATCCCCACTGATCCCTTCAGTTGTAGGAACTCTGCTTTTACAGCTGTGCATGAGTGATCAAAATCAGCTTGAGAGGAAATGGAATTCATTCTACAGCTACACTCAGAGCCTTTTCTTCACAATATCTACCTTCCTCAGAAGTATGAAGAAATAGATACATATATATGCAAAATTATACCAAACAAAATAACTATGAGTTTAATTTTGGTGGCGTTATTTTTTTGGCAAAATTTAATGAAAAATATTCTTCTAAAAAAGGGAAGTATTCATGCAAGAAAAAGGCACAAATACAAAGGTTATATAAAATTCTCAGTATTCAATGATAATTTACACAATTTTTTCAGTACCATATTTCCTGTTAGCCAGTTTTTAAAAAAAATTAAAATTCTATTAATGATACATATCAAGTTAGTAAAATATTTTCCTGATTAATTATACATCCCTATTTGTATACTGGTCATGCAGCTTTAATGGAAAATATTTAAAACCTTTCCATGAGAATGCAGCACATTTCTACTGCTCTCATTAATATTCCAAGCAATTTTCTGCTTGTTGATCAACTTTCTGGTTTAATAAATACCAGAAAATGTGGATGACTACATGGATCTTGACAGGTACACGTCTCCTGGTAAGACAGCATTTCCCACAAAGAATGCAATGATCTACAATACTGTGCAATTCATTATAGCACTAAGAATTTCAGTAAAGCATTGAAAGAAAAATATTTTTTACTGGAAGAGATCTTATACAGCAGCTGATTCTCCCTCTTAAAGAAGGGAAAATAAGAAATTAGAGAAAGACTAAATAACTGTAGACCTAAACTTCCTCTCATCACAGTTGAAAATAATATTTGGGCATTTTAAGTCTCTTAAGTGCCAAGAGATAAAATTTTCCCTACCTGAGGCAGACAAAGGGGTATTTTTTTCTGCTCGTTTTAAATACTTCTACTGCAAAAAAGCTAAATTGAGTACCACTGCCCCAGAAATGAAATTGTCACTGGGCACACAGAGCAAGCAAAAACTTGATGAAGGTTATGTGGCAGTGTGACTGCAGCCAGTGCAGCAGCCATCCCTTGGGAGGCAGAGCTGGAGGAGAGCAGCAGGCACTGCTCCTCCCTGCCTGTCCTCAGGTCCCAGCTGTGTCCCCTGTCCCTGCAGCACAGCCACACCCCCCTGTGACACACCTGACACACCCTCCAGGCAGGTCCTGCAGCCTGGTCACACCTCAGGGACACCAGAGCCAAAAATCCATCCGGACACCTTCTGAAGCCTTGCAGCAGCAGCAGGCAGTGACACACTGGCTCAGCACAGGCATTTCACTTTACAGGTTAAAACAGAGATGCCAAAGGGGGCCCCAGACTTTCACTGCTTTGCAGAAATCTCTGGTTTTGTCTTGTTTAATAATCCTTCAGAAACAGTTCTGAGACCCTTGACAAACCAATCCAAGCATGCAAAGAAGACATATGATGACCAGATGGCCCCTACTCTCATCCTTCAACACCCATATGTTTCAAGTGTATTTTCAGATTGCTGCTAAAGAGTGGGGCTTTGGAGTTGTAAAGATTCCTGCTTGGAAGGAAGAATCCTTACAGATGCTGGAAAAAAAGCTTTCACCACAGAAGGATCTCAGCTAAGCACGCACTGCATAAAGAATTAAGCTGATTTGCAGCATATCCCTGAGCCAGCAAAAAATGCAATTCTCTCTGATGTCCTTCTGATAATACTAATTTTATTTTTTTAAACTTGCTTTTGGGAGAGCAAGTCTAGAGTTTAAACAGTGTTCTTGTGATTGGATTCTTCTGGTTGACAACACTGGACACAACTGATAATATTGAAAAATACTAATAAAATAAATCTTATCAATTTTGGTTATGCCTTTAACTCTAGATTAAAAGCTAAGACAAAATCTTCAAACTCCTACCAATGCTTCCAATTTTCTACAAATCACTAAAAACTTTTGAGGCATAGAAAAGCAGCACATTTTATGAAGTACTAAATATTATATAAAGTTAAAAGAATGTAAAAAAATTCAGTAAGATAATTTAAAATATTGTGCATATTTCATAGAATCAAAAGTTCATCTTAGCAAAAGTTTAAAAACAGTTTATATTTTTGTATTTCAGATAAGCTTTTCAGAACTCACAGATCAGAAGACTGGTAACAGATGATAGCTGAGACACTGGTATTCAGAATTCTGCAAGACTCTTAGGCCAGCTGAGATAGCTGAGCAAAAATATTATCTTCCACAACTTTTCCTGTACTATAAGTGATACAGTCATTTTTCTTGGGTTAGCTGTATTTATTCCTTATCATGTCATTAAGAAATCCCTCATAGACTCTAGGATCATAAAATGGTTAAAGATCACTTGTTCCAAGCCCTGTGCCATGAGCAGGGACACTTCCACTGGACCAGGCTCCTCAAATCCCCATCCAGCCTGGCCTGACTGTGAGGAACATTTGGCATTTGTTCCATAACAGCTTCCCCAGAGTCCCTTTACCTAACAATACACAAACACATATAGACTGAATTCCTGACTTCATCCCACCAACAGAAGCTTTTGTTATTAAAGCTATAATTACAAGGCAAGATACATTTAGCTGTTCCCAACGATTTTATCTATTTTTTGGTGAACTAAGAAAATTAATGAATTAATTCATTGAACCACTATGGCTGTGCCTAGCTCTGTTTATAGTGAATGAAGAAAACCAGGCAATTTTAGAACATTATGTAGCTGATCAAATGGAAACATCTCCTTGAGGGCAATGCTAATTAAATCCTAGTTTTCACTGAGTTTATAGGCTAGATCTCCAGCAAGTCCAAGGGGAGAAGAACACGACTAACTCAGCAACTCATCACGTCTTGTTTATTTATAAAATCATGTGGCTTAAACTGAAACATTTCCATTTTAGCAAGCTGAAAATTCAAAACTAGAAACATATGCCCGAGGGTCTGGATGAGTAAAAGTCTTTGAAAAATCCTATCTTTTAAAGCAGTGCATTTATAAACATGTAAATATTTGTCAGATAGGTCAAAAGCTTGAAATAAAATACGATATGGTACTAGTGCTACAGTTTGCCTTGTTTACTCATGGTGGGCCTATCATGGATAAAAAAGGATCAAAAACTCAAAAAAATCCTCTATTTCAGCCTCTAACAGTCAAAAAAATATTGTGGCACTTAAGAAGAAAGAGGCTCAGGAAATACTTAGGCAGTGCAGCTTCTGCCCCAGATGACATGAGAGGGGCTCACAGGGGCATAGAACCCAAGCCATGACAAGCTCCTCTTCCTTTTCCAAAGCAGAATATGCCTGGACTGTGTTAAGTCTCTGCAAGGCTTTCCCCTTTCCCTTTGTCATTGCCTTTCCTCTGGTTGTGCACCGTATTCACTAATCCCAAAGTTTCATGACTGGCAAGATACAAAATTCAATTATTACAGAAAGTTATCTATGACAAGGCTTGAGGAACCATGAATGAGGTCAACAAGGGCTCCAGCCACTGTCACTGATATGAAATTATGATACATTTAGACTTGTCAACTCTATACAAACCAAAATGTTGGTATATATCAACAAACAGACTCAATCTGGATCCCTCCCATTAATGTGCAATTATTTCTATTTGCAGTCTGCAGTGTATTGTTGTAACACTCAAATAACACAGCAGATGTTAGTGTCCATAAATCCTCTCTTGTGACTATTTCACTGCTTAATGCTCCAGTTTTCAATATCTAAAAATAATACATTTTGAAAACTATGTTTTTCGTTACCATGAAAATCTTTATACCTTTCTAAAATAACCAAAATATGAAGATATATTTTGGTATTTCTAATGAGCTTTTTCAGCCCATTAAAAAAAAAAAAAAAAAGCTATTATATAATGCTATGGAAATACATATAATGAAAATTATCTAAATTATTAAAACCAGTATTAGTAAGGTATCAGTCTCAAAGGAATAAAGTATATTTGTCATCCAGTAGACAAAGAATAGGCTAATTGTTCTTAAGTATGAATTTTCAGAAGTGACATGATTTACAATTTTATACTTTGATTTATAGATCCTGAAGTCATGAAATGTTGAGTGTCTTTTCAGAAAGAAAAATAATTAAAGAATTCATCAAAAACTATTTATCCCAATGTCAAAGCACTCCAGGTCACCTCCATTTCTCATATAAGTAGGAATTCTAGGGATTTTCTATTTCTAAAATTTTCTGGTTTACTGCTATAATAGCATCTAACATAATATTTAATATTAAGGAAAAACCCTGCAAATGCTATGATACAAAATCTCCAAAATCAGCATCAAATTCAGTCTTTACCTATAATAACATCAGCTTGTTACACAGGAATATATAAGTCCCTACAGAGTGTATATAATCCCCTACAGAGTAACAGGATTTTTCATGGGGGTCTGACACTGGCAATTTTACTGGGAAGATCTTGAACGCTGCAATGTGCCACTGAATTTTCCTTATTCCCACAGCTGCATCCCACTGGCAATTCAGAGTCGTGCAGAATCCCAGAACGGGCCAGGCTGGGAGGGACCCCAGTGGATCAGCAGGTCCAATGAGGGAGACTCCACATGCTCTCTGGGCAATCTATTCCAGTGCATGGTCTCCTGCACAGTAAAGTTCTTGCTCCTGTTCATGTGGAATTTCCTGGGTATCGGTTTCTGCCCATTGCCTCTTGTGCTATTGCTCAGCACCACCGAGCACAGCCTGGTCCTTGCTCAGAGCCCTCCCTGCAGAGACTCGTGTACATTGGTGAGGTCCCCTCTGAGTCATCTCTTCCTGAGGCTGAGCAGGCCCAGCTCCCTCAGCCTTGCTCGGAAGAGAGATGCTTCAGTCCCTGCATCATCTTTGCAGCCTCTGCCACACCTGCTCCAGGAGCTCCGTGTCTCTCTTGTGCTGAGGAGCCCAGAATTGGACACAGCACTCCAGATGTGCCTCACCAAGGCACACCTGGATATATTCATATTCTATCCTATTTACCCCTCTGAAGGGATGAGCATTTAGTATAACGTGGAAATTTTTTTGTTTTTTGTTCCTGTAGTGAGTTATTTTATGATTTTTTTCTGTGGAATTTAATCTCTCTTTTAAGACTGGGAGAGGTATTGTACAAAAAAGAAAGAAAAAATTCCACCTTCAATGTCATTCCACACTTTCCGCCCAGCAATTCAATTTGTCCTGTCTGTTGACAATGCCACCTGACTTTGAATCTTTAGTAAATTCCAACAGAATACTATGCTTTTTGTGCCAAAGCCATTACTAAAAACATTAAACAAAATTGGTTCCAGGACTGATGTTCAGGAACTCTATTAAATAATCTTTCAATATATTCTGCTTCCTCGTTTTAACATGATTTATTCTGAGTCAGGTTTATCACTCCATTTAATGCTTATTTTCTGGAAAGTGTACAGAAATATAAAATAATTCAATTCAACACCCTGGCTCAAAAAGCACTTGCTTGTGTGTGTAGCCTAGAGTTGATGTATTAAATGACAATAAAATGGATAAAACAACCTTACTGCGCTAAAAGTTACTGCCAATATACGACATTGTTAAATTAAAAATTAATTGCCTGAAGAAACACATAGAAATGCATACATGCGTACTTCAAATTTTTTATTTAGGGTTGCTTAATAATTTATGGCTTGAGTAAGAACATGCCTCCTTCAGCAGAAAAATGCTAATTACATTAAAGAAGAAACAATCCCTGGAGCCCAGAAGCGAGCATTACAACTTGTTAGTCAAAATTAATACTCAGCACTGTAAGTCATTTTTATTAACTTACTCTACAATTGCAATGGCTGCACAATTACAAACAACAAGGAGCTATTCCCCAAGACTTGAGATAAAGTATGAAATTAATTTTTAGTTTAGTAAAATATTTTTTACTTCAGTCTCACTACTAAAGGCTGAAGCTCAGAACGAAAAAAATCACATTTTTCCATACTTTTTGCAGTGTTTTTACAATTTCTGCTTTACATGCTATCTACTGTTGTGCTTTCAGTACTGGTGTCAGTTACAATAGCCATTACAGCACAAAACTAATTAAACTGGTTTTGGGGTTTTCCCTCTCTAGCTAAAAAAGAATGTCAGCTTCAGCAAGATATTTCCTTAAATTTGAGTGCATCAGGACTCAGTTTTTAAACTCAGGCACTTCCAAGTGACACTTTTCTTTAGATGTTTTGGGGAATTTTCATATGTTCCTTTTTTTAAATAAAGCAACCTGACAAAAGTTTGCAGAAAAACTGTGTAAGTCACATTGAATTTCTGGCAAAAACTAAGTGATATCCCACATAAAAAAATAAATTAAAAAAAATTAAAAAGAACAAAACCACTAACAACTGCCATATTGCAGCAGAAAAGTCTTATTTTCCTCTGTGCCCAAAACACACACATTCATGTCTTGCTTCACTTCTTGATTTTTGCCACCACAGCAAAACTGGAGTGTGTACCCAATATTCAGTGTGTGCATTAAGTTCACAGAGCTCCTGCCACATCAGACATGGTGGCTGGGAGTCTGACCCTCTGCTAGCACTCTGTGAAAGGCTCCTACAAAACTGTACTACAGTAAAACCATCTCAAGGCAAAAGGGTTCTTTTCACCACAAAACTAGAGAATCATATTGTGGGGGGTGCCACTGGGACAGGACAAAGGATGCATTTAGGAGAAAAATAGGTAAAAGTTGGAAAAATACCTCAAGAGGAATTACACAAGATACATCTGGCTCAAAATGCCCTTCAGAGAACTAAATTTCTGGAGGCTGAAGGTGTTTCCTGGGAAAATATTACTGATTTTTTTTGTTCTCTGAGTCCTTTTTTATCCTCCTGCCTATGTATTTGCTGCTGCAGGAGATGAGGTGCCATGAGGACACCAATCCAATGTGGATCATACTTTTTTATGGTAAGGAGGCTACAATCAGCTCAGCAAACAAAGATCTAGGAAGCAAAGCTCTGGCTCTGGGGGTATGCACTGGCATCTTGTGGTTTCTCATCACTGAGCGTTCTACCACAGAGCAATGACACAGCTCTGCAGAGAGCTCCGGGGATGCCCCGGGAAGAGAGCCCAGCTCATCCCAGTGGGATCTGCACTGGGGTCCCTGCACTGCAGCTCCCGTGCCTGCCATTAGGGCAGGCGGCAGAGCTGGGAGCATCCTGCTTACCCAAGAGACCACAATTACAGAATGCTATACACAACTAAGGAAATAGCCAGGCTGCCTCTCCAGAGCGACATTTTTTCAGTTTTCAAATAGAAATGCATGGCTTGGGAAGGCATGCATCTGATTATTGTCAAGGAGTTGCTCTTTGCAGGTAGATTTATTTTTTTTTAAATAGGGAATGTTTTGGTCAAAAAATGTCATGATGCTCATAAATGCTCATGATGCTCACAAAGTGTCACAGTTACAAAGTTTAACTTTGCCAAAGGCTATGAACAGTGTAAAACATTGTTTTGATTACTTGGTCAGCATAGAGATTTTATTTCCCATCAGAACACATCACTGTAGAGAATGTTGACCAAATGAACTCTCTCCTTGTTTGTGTCTCACCTAATTAAGCATTATAATTATAAACAGCTTCAGGCTGTCATAATTAGACTCCTGTTGATTTTACCACTGTTGTATCACACAGCTCTCTGCTCCATGCCCAGTCACACAGAGGCTGCACACAGTCTGTCCTTTAAAACTCCTGGCAACTGGGTAGCAGTGGAAGTTTTCAAAACCAGCATCAAACTGTGCACATTTAAAACTAATTTCTGATCAGTCTTATCTTTAAAGAAGCCTAAACTCAGTACTCATCTGCTTTTTCTTGAGAGCATAACTTATAGACAACCAAAACATTTCTTTTTGAATGTTTGTATTGATTCAATTGAAAGCAGCTCAAAGCAATTGCTTCCTGATCAAATGTCATCTCTGCTATGAAGTTAGTCGAATATTTATCAAGATTAATACTAAATTTTTTGCATGCATGTCCTCGCTAATTAAATTTGCATATTTATTGTTCTAATTAGCCCGGTGGCTTTAATATGAATCAGACATTGAAACACTGTGCATGTTCTCAGGAGGTTTAAATCCAGAAAGTGCCATGATGGTTCTGAAAAGGCACAATAGCTTTGGTTTGCACAGCCCATCTCAAGCAGGGCCAGCAGGGACATGGTGACTAATGCAGGGAGGAGTCAGTGAAAACTGCTCATGACCTATCAAAAGGTAAATAGCCAGCAAGGACAGGTCACACCATGGGGCTATAATTGAGGTGTCTTGTAAAGCAGTTGATATTGTGTTATTCTGAAGGGCAGTGCACTGCATTTTCCTTTGACTTTGCCTCATTTGAAACCCGTTTCCACTGACTGCTCTGGGCTCTGCCAGGCATCTCTAATTTATCCATGCAATTACTCCCTCTCCTTTCTCTTGTTGTATCACTGCGTATCAATGACCATTTCTCAGTGCTTCCAATTCTTTGCTCACTTTTTGCCAGCAAGCACGCTGGGGAAAAAAGCAAAACAAAAGCCCCAAAATCAAAGCCAACAAACACTGGAGCTTATGATATGAGGCAGTTTGAAATTATTCCCACTATAGTAATTCCCAAACATATACCAGCAAACAAGTCAGGAGTGCACCAACACACTTGGTTTTCCCTTCATGCAATATGATCGCATTGTGAAGGTGGTAAATGTACTTGATTTTCTAGTGGTCTTTACTTCAGTACAATTCCATGTGAATGGGGAGGACTCCCAGCAGAGACGATGAGACAGCATTGTAGAGGGGTGGTAAGAGCAAGAAAATAGCAAACTACCTTTACTCTAATAGAACAGAATGCTACAGAAATACTTTGAGGATGCCTCAGCATAGATTTCTCTGAACACAGAGAGTTATGAATTTTTACAGAAAGAAGTCCTTTTGGGAGAAGTTTGTAGGCAGAGTTAGTTCAAACTCTAGATTCAAAAAACCACCAAACCTGAAAATGGTGTTGGTTTTTTTCTCCCCCATATCTCCTGATATCTCTTTATTCTTTTACTGTCTGTGATTCCCAACAAGATGTTCAACAGGGAATATTTCTGTTCTAAACTTTATATCCTTTCAAGACGCATGGCACATGTGGTAAAGTCAGTCTAAATTCCTGTTGCCCTAAAGATATATCATCATTTAAGAGACGAATCTCAGCCAGTTAACTACAGAAATTATTTTGTTTGCAGTTTTAGTACATAGCGTACATAAAATTTCACTAATATCTTGACCAAATGTTGCTCTTCCTCTTCACTCCTGAAAGCACAGAATTCCCCAATAAATGAACAAATTCAGGTCTCCCCAAAACAACCCCTTGAAGTGCTATAGCTTTTCAGAGGAGACCAAGGCTTCAGGAAAGATACACCCATCAATCCACAGAGGCCATCATCTGCCAGTCCCACTTTTAGATTTGAAGGCCAAACCCTTTGCCTCATTTCCTGACATCTAACCTGGCCAAAGGGGTGGCTTGCAGGGATGGCCAGTGAGCAAGGTGAAAACACCAGGTCAGGAAAAACAGTGATTTTTCCATGTGGTAAGAAGGAGAGGCACCTAAAACCTTTAACTGATCAGAACTATTAATAAAAATATATATGTGCACAAAGCATGCAAAAATTTCCTGATGGCATGACACAATATAATTCTTATAGGTATGGGTTAGAATGACATCATTATTCCTAAGTGTCTGTATATCATTTATATAACCCTGGCACCAAGACTTCTACACATGCTACATATTTTATAGAAAAATGATTTTTTGGGAGTTAATATTTTATGATGGAGTTTTGAATTTTATTGGTACTATTTTTCTATGTATTGTTGCCTGCAAAATAAGTTCCTGCTGGACTATGATTCTTGTAGCACACATTTTGCAGAAAAAAGGAAAGGAGAAAAAAATTCATATGTAATAAAACTTTAGAAGCTTTTAAAAGTTATCTAATGTAGCTCTACCTTCCATAACAATGTTATTGCAGTTTTTATGTCTGCTCTTGTGTAACCAGCCTGGGTTAGCAACAAGTAGGATTTTTTAAAACTATTTTTACAAATCCTCTTGGCCACATCTTCACTACTGGCATAAATTCATAGTTTTGTTCTTCCTTTAGTCAGTGCTTATTGAGGGAAAGAGCAACTCAACTTTTTCTTGTCCTTGTCATATCTACATTTCTTTGGCATGGAAGTAAGCTATGCCTAGAAGTTGGCACCCAGACAACTCCCAGAATCTCAGCTCATTCTGGTGCTGTCCTTAGTGCTTGATTGAGCATCACCTGGCCCAAGGTCCATACTCAAATAAATGCATTGAGAGAAAGGACAGAAGAAACCAAGTCCTCAACCTTTTCTTCACTTAAAAGGAGCAGAGCTCAGGAGAGGTTTAAGAATTCTGCACAAGGCTGATCCAAAGAGCTGTAATTCATGTGCAAGAACCAAACTCCCCCAGGAAGAATGAGCCTATATTGAATACAACACCACGAGCAAGAGCTAATGCAGATCTCACAGTTTTGTGGTCTACTGTCAAGATTCTGACCTCTGACATATACAACTGGGAAGAAGGAGGTATGAGAAGCTGATAAAAAATACACACTGTCTAAAGTCAACCTTGAAGGCTGAAATAGTGCCACTGAACCAAAAAACAGATTAAAGTTATAAACTAGAGTGTGTAGGCTGAGTATCAAAGGATTACCAGCAAAAATTATTCACAAATATTGCAGTGACAGCAGGATGAGAAAAATTCCTTTTCTAAGTTAGGAGAATCTCGTGTACTTCTGATCATGCTAAAGAACGGAATCCTCTACAGCCATATGACCCAGAATTAAAAGAACATAAATACATACATACATATAAATAAACATACACATATAAACAAAAGCATAAAAATCATTTATATAAGCATAAATATATATAAATAAGAATATGTATCTATATAAGCCACTCCTTGCCACAGCTTCTGTGAAAAAAACTCCTATCATCTCAACTCTCATGAGTTCAGATAATTTATGCAATAATTTCATGCAGTGGAATTCCCAGAGCAGAGCTACCAATATGCATATGGAGTAATCCTTCAAGTGCTGTAATATCCTTTGTGAGTCTCATCATTAAAAATGGCCATGTTCAGCTGGCTTCCCTTTGTGGCAGCTCTCTGAAAGCACAGAAAGCTGCACTGTGAAGTTGATATCATCTCCTTGAAAACCAACATGGACACGACGACTATTTGTGCCTGGAGTACATTATTGCTTGTGTTAATATTTTATGTTTACTGACTCTATTTGAAAATCACACCGTGGAGTGTGTTCTCAGTATTGCTTCAGTTTGGTGGAAAGAGAAAGAGCCATTCTATGGGGAGCGCTCTCTGTTTGTTTTGCAGCAAGGGATGGAGGAATTGGATGCTGTAGTTACTGCTCAGCACTCCAGATGCTTCAGCTGCGAGTGGGTAGGATTGGACCTCCCTGTCACAGCAGGGAATCCCAGAAGCATCAGAGCTCCCCAGCAGCTGGCACTTTCAGAGCAAATGGATCAGATTGCAGTGTAATTGAACACCAAGGCAGTAAAAAGACAAAATGGTTTAGATGAGACTGTTAATTTCAGGATCACAAATCTCGCTTGTAAATATTGAATTGAAAGTGCAGTAAAGTAGAATTCCCAAACTTTGATTAAGGACAAGAGTTGTTCAAATTCACTTAAAAGAAATAAGTCAAGGGTGTTTTGATGCAAAAACATCATGTGGTGCCTGAACTACAGACCAGAGAGCTGGGCTGGAAACATCTTTTTATACTTGCAGGGTGGAATTTTAAAATCCACTGCAAAAAATGGCCCTTCACAGAGCCCATGAATAAGCTGTGGAACTCCTTGCTCCAGACAGAGATGGTAAAGGAAGAGACTAATATGTTCATGAGTAAAAAAATTGCAAAACAATACTAAACTTAGAGGTCACCTTTGGCTCAGGAAATCTCTCAGCAATAAATTGTTTACTGAATGACTATTTCAGTAAAGTATTACTACTGATGTGTTCTATTACTGTGCCTTCCCCTAGATACACACTTGAAGCCACTTTGTCCTTAGATCTGAGCCTATAAAAATTTTATGTTCTCATGAAAAATAACACAATCAGATTATAGATTTTATAGGTGAAAAATTTCAGTCAGCAAACAGTAAATTGTAACAGAAAATATTTCTAGAGGCAAGAGTATTCCAAGGGGATATGTGATAATAGAAAAAGAAAATATCTTTCTAAAATTGATGTAAAAATTGAAATCATAATAAAAGCTGTCTCAGAGATTATTTACATCTCATCTTGGGATCAGTAGAGTCATAGTGCTCTTGAAAAATGCACCTATAATATATGTTGGTCTCTTAGTAGAAAGTAGAAATAACTCAAAGTACCAAAATAAAGTTAGAGTGAAATCCAGTTGAATAATATTTGCTCATTTGACTACAACTGCCAATTATGGGATTTATTAGTGCTATGTTCTAGGCATTATTTGGGGACTTAATTCTGTGTCAAATATGTACATTCACAACACATATAGGCAGGAAACAAGTTACACTGCTTTCTTCAGGTTTTTCTTTTGGTTGTTTTCCACTATTCAACCAAACTGAGACATCAAAACTTGGAGCTCTGGTGATGTTTTTATCAATACATGCAACAAAATATATATATCAAAGTAGTAGACTTACACCATCTATTTAGTGAATATTTCTAGACTTTTTCATCACCTGCTTCTCAGTAGCTACATTGATGAGGCACTGCTGAGTTTTTAGCACGTTTTAAGACTTAGCATTTTCTTGCTTCCATGTGAACAAGCTGTGCAATAGTACTCCATTAATGAAATACTACCCGATACTGCAAGATCCAATTGTTAAAAAAAAAAAAAAAGACGTCAGTAATTTCCATATTTTATATTTAAAATCACTTTTCCCACAGAACACAGAAGGCTTAGAACAGCTCCTGCCTTGGACTTGTATTCTCTTATATTTCACACACAAGAGAAATATCTGGTTAACGTTTTGGTAGAAGAATTCTGGCCGAGGCAAATTTTTCCATTGTTTACACTGCATATTGATTTTACTAAAGTAAGGAATTTCTTCTTAAACTGTTTATTTACTTTCATGAAAACCTGAAAATAGTTATGTACTCCAACAGAGCAAATTGAAATATTATTATGTAAGATAGTAAAATAAAATGTAAACAGATGCATTTTAATATTATACAATGCAGTATTCTATGGCTCATTAAACTATATTCATTACTAAGCTGGAACCATAGAAACAATTTTGTAGCTTTAACAATGTACCAGATGTCAGATGTTTGCTGTGTCAGATGGTTTTATTCTTTAGCCACTAGGAATTTACAGTCAAGCTTGCCTCAATAAACACATAAATCTGCTCACATCTATCAAATTTGCCAGTATTTGAATTAAATTCTGAGACAGTAGTCAGGCCCCATATAATTTTATGAAGAACTTCTAGATAAAGGTCCAAAGTGGAAAATACTGGAGAATGGGAATTTATTTTGGTCCAACCAAAACAAAATTTTTCAAATCATTCTCTCTACCTACAAACAAACCTTGTCACCTTGAATGAAAAACAGGTTCAGTTGAAAAACATTCAGCTGAAATGTTCTGCTATTTTTTAAATATTTGTCCCTTCTACCTCCCCCCATTCTTCCCCTCCACATATCAGAGGGGAGAAGACCCCAGACAACAAATCACAGACATTTATCTGTGAATTACAGCAACCAGAAAGCACTGCTGTAACCCAAGCTACAAAGTCACAGCAACTGCATCTATTGCAACTTCCACCAGACCACTTCTGTGCTTTTTAAAAAGAACTGAAAAGACACTGATCTAGAGGATCTCTCACTGAGAGATCAGTTTATCTTTGCCATCACTCACATCCCAGCTCCTGCTGCAGCACCAAATGATCATGTGCTGCTAATGAACACAATCATCACCCCAGCAGCCTCAGTGCTGGATTTGAAGAGCTATTGAAGTTGTCTGTACAAACAATTGACCACAGACAGTTCTAGTCTGTTATTTATGACCATCCTAATCATCTCAGGCTTTTTCCCGTCTCCACTCTACAGAGTTGTGCAGTGCTCCCATGTTATCAATCTTAATAAAAGCACTGGAGCTGATAACCTAGAACCTAAGTGATTTAGTTTAGCTGCCAGATCTAATATTAGTCCCATTTTCCACTTGTAAAATTTGGATCCTGCAGCTAACGAACCACTTTTAATCCAGCATCCTGAAATCTCCTGGCTCCACACACTGGAAAGGGTAACAGCAGCCTATGATGCTGTTAACTTGAATCCAGCTACACCTGATTTCACTTCTACTTGAATTTTCTGCTTTCCAAGATAAACTGCCACATAGCTTTATGGGAGGTTTTATCAGCACAATATGGTTTTAGGATTATCCCACCCATTTATGTTGTCTTTTAACTGTTTTCAAAGGCATGGATGTATGCCAAGGAACTAACATCAAATCACAGCTGCAAAACATCCCAGGCTATCAGAGGCATCTTTAAATAATAGTCTAAAAGTCAAAGCAAAAAATTCAGTTGTACATCTGGAAGTTAAGCATAGATCCAAACACATGCCCAACAACTACTCTGCCTTTACTCTCAGTCCAGTGTGAACTTGCATGAGTTTAAATCACTACAAGACAGGCAGAGGCTTGGCTGTTTATTTTTTTAAGTATATACAGACAACTTCAACATCTGCTCCTCTTACCAGACCTTTAATTGTTTTTAATTAAACTAATTCCAAAGATTTCCTAATTCCCCTCTTGATCATCATGACAAGGCATCCTCCTGTGCTCCAGCAGCCACGATAATTGGCAGTTTTATCAACACTGACCACTAGAAAATACTTTCTCCACCCATACACCTGCAAGAGAAATTCCCAGAGCAGCCTGCACAGCTCAGTGAAGGCAGCCACTGGCAGTCCCTGGAGCCAAATATAAGGAGCAACAGCAAGGATGGATTTCCCATCTTAGCCTCTTACACTGAAACCAACTTGAACTCAGGCAAGACTGAACTAAACTCTTATTTACAGATATGCAAACCAGACATAGGAAAGGTGACTAGACCAGAACCATTTGTAAATTCCTCACAAATTGAATCTGTTAGATCTCTATCTTTCTAAATCTAACCACAAGGTTTATAGACAGTGCTGGCAGTTCTGCAACCCTCTGCCCTCACACTGCATTTACAGAAAAGAATCTGAATCTGGAAACCTTTGCCACCCATGGGCATCTAAACCACATCCAAAAACTGACCCTTTCCAGGGATGTACAACCTCTTTTGTTGTGGATCTTTCATCTGGTAGCAGTTTCCAAGCTGTCTGTTGCATAAGTTAATAACTGCCTCCTCCAGCTTCAAGGTGTCTTGTGAACACAGCCTGATGAAATGGTCATCTGCCTCTTTAGAACCAGACTGTACTTTCAGTGTGTAGATAATTAGCAACAGAACACTCATAAAAGCTTAAAAAAAACGTCTGCCATATCACAGGAAAATAGTCAGACATCAGTGTTAAATACTTCAGTTGCCATGCCAGGTTGTGAATTGGGGGCAGAAAATAGCTCTGAAATGGTGCCTTGTTAAGTGCCACTGCTAGACTCAGCACCCAGCATTTGGACTCTGGCCAAATTTAATTTAAAAAAAAATTACTTATCAGATACTCTTCTGCTATGAAGATATGTGGAGATCAGAGGAAAAACCATCTTCCCAAAGCATGACAAAATTGAGAAAAGGTGGTTTCTCTTGAAGTAACTTCAGCCAGAAAAAATCTCCTCTGGACTTGCTGCAAGTATACAAACAAAAACTGAGATATTTTCTTTGCTCAGGTGGGACCATCTGCTTTCAGTGCTGTCATTCCTGATGGTTTTTGAAGCATATTAACTTGGTTTAATGAAATAATACTGATTTTTTTTCCATCCCTTCGTGTTTTCTTTATGTTATCCTTTAGTAGGCTATTGAATCAATTCAGGGATATTAACAGATGTGTTACTCTCCTTTTAGAACCTGTTCAATGCTCTTTATTGATCCAACAGTTGATGGCTACAGTGGTAAAATTCTGTCAAACAATTGATATTTATTATGGAAATTGAGCACCCCACACAGAAAGGATATTTTCCAGATGAGCTTTCAGAATACTAAAATTTCAGGTTAGTTTCTAGCATATGTTATCCATAATTAGAGTATCTGATTTATTGATTCATATTACTATATTTTATTTCCACTTTTAGTCAGACCAGCTTGTCTGTTTCTATAGTTACTGATCTGATTTTCTCCTTTACAAAGGACAAAAGAAAGTTTACACTTTTTTTTTTTTTTTCTTGGAGGGAAGAGGGGCTGCTCCTTCCCAGAGGCAGAGTGCAGCAGCTTCTTGTAGAAGAGAAGTGGCAGACTGTGGGTCATGGGCAGCACAAAGCTCCCATCCCAGGGCTCTGAGACATGGCCAATAAAGGGCTGTGCCTGCATGGAAATCCAAAAGTTCTGTAGGAAATGCTGCTTAGTGTCACATCTCTTGCAGGGCCACAGCCCAATCCTCTCCAACTTATGTTTGTGTTTACTGCCCATGCTCTGATGTAGCCTCGAGGCAGTTTCATTGAGACGTTTCAAAGACAAATATCTTTCTAGTATGGAGAAATACCTCCTAAAATTAACTCTTCCAAATCCTTCAAATACTACAAATTCAAAGAAAACCTTGATTCACTCCCAGCCTCCATCCTCATGCCCTCACTAATGCTGCCCTGACAGTAAAATAAGCATTAGGTGAAAAGAGTATTTCTTAGACTTCATCTGAAAAGACTGGCATGTTTTCATCAGTGCATATTTTGCAGTGCTTGAATCACAGATTTTTACCCAGAGAATGCACCCGATCTATTGCAGTTTTCTGCATTGATTTCTGTGACCTATATCAAAAAAGTTTTATGTGCTAATTCTTGTGTCAAATTTAATCAAGTGGGAGTTCATCTAGCCAAGACAGAATCTGTAGAAGAAAAACTTTCAGAAAGTGACAGAGAATCCATTTTAATTTTTTATCCACTCACACTTTATGCTTTCCTCAAATTATGAGGGGAAAAAAAACACCAATACAAATAAACCAAAAAAGAAGGCAAAAAACCCCTCCCAATAAAACAAACCACATCCAAAAGGAAGGATAGGTCCTAGAAGCCTAAATAAAACATTTACAGAGGTACATGACAGAGATATTTTTTTTTGTCAGTATGATAGAGATTGTGTAGCACAAGAGAATACCATCACCAGCTGTCACATCCTTTTTCTCAGTATTCAGTGTTTTATAAATACTTCCTTGTATAAACAGAGAACCTTCAGATAAGACATGAATAATAATAATTCTCCCACAGTTACCCATAGATGCAGATCACATTAATGAAATACTGGTTTCTTTGAGTCTGACTGTAAAGATTCCATATATTTGTGTCTGACAAGTTCTTCACAGTGGGACACTGAGAATCTAAGAGCCTTGATTTTACTAGACTATTAGACCTATGTATATAGTTCATTCAAGTTCATTTTTGTACTTTGGCAGATATTACACAAGAAATATTACCTAAGCAGCCATCAAAGAAAGGGACTTGCATTCAGAAGTCCTAGTTGACTGAAATAATGTATAACTCCTAAGCATGAATTTCTGATAAAACAAAAAGTTGTTTCAGCTACACATTGCCCTTGACATTGTGCTTGTTGCTAATAGATTAACATGCAGTTTATGTGACCCTGAGTGAAATTTAATTTTCATAATTCACAAATGATGAAAGCCTTGTAAACCACTAGAGAGGAGAAAACTAATTTACATCCTATTGTGACTTAATGTCATTTAACATTCTATACATTTCTGGCAGAGATGCTTCAAACAGTGTGTAGATCCCACTGGTTATTCACATTGTAATGCATCCCAGGGGGATCTGAAGTACTTTTTACAGATCAGTGATCAATAATATTAAAGATATCAAGAAAAATCTGGAAACAAAAACTGACATGAGCTGCATTTTTCCGAACACTTATGGCCTCGTTCTGACCTTTGTAACTCAGTTAGGCCAGGAATCTACCACCACTCCAAAATCATCCATCATTCAACTTCCAATGAAGAGCTTACCCAATGAAGTCTCAGTGCTTGCTTTGTATGCAGAATCCCAACCTAAATTTCTTACAGTGTACCTTTTGGGATGGCACCCAAGAAGCAGGTATCTCACAGTTCTCATTTGTGCTTTCCCCATTAGCTTTTATGGTGAATCCCTTTCTTTAACATACTGAATAAAAATGAGAGATCCTGAATTATGATTTTGATGCTTTTATAAGGCCAGAAACACTGAACAGTAATTTTGAATACGTTCTCTCCAATCCAAAGGAAAAGCCATGTTTAGTCAAGGCTCGATGATAGCATATGCATAGTGGAACACACACAATAGCAAGAGCAAAAGTTTTAATTTTACTTAGATGAGAAGGGAAAATATGTGCAAGAATTTACCAGTAATTATTGAGTTTAAGTAATTCAGATTTATGTGGATCAGTGAAATTAGGAGTACCTGGTCCTGGGTAGTCTCATTGCATCTAATTTCTCTGATAGCACGATGAAGATAACAAATACAATGGAGACTTATGGATATTTTTGGAAGGATTTTTTTTTTTTTTTAAGCATTGTGTGAACATTAGCTTAATATTCTGGGGTAAACAAAGCCAATACAGAATCATACCAAAAAGTAAATATCCCATTGGGGAACTTAAAACTAATTCCCTTTCAAATTCCATACCATAGAAGCAACCTCAGCGTTTCCTGTTTTGTATTTGCTTGGCTATGATGAGAGAGAGAACTGAGTAAACTCCAGTTTTTATGACACACTGCTACTTGCTGGCCAGTCCATCTTTCCCCAGTGATGGGAAACCAGGATGGAGTTTCTCACAACACAATGCAGATCACAGCCCTAAGGGTCTGCCCCAGCTTCTTGTGCTACCCACAACCTAGAGCTGGTCAGCAACAACTCTACATAAGAACTCAACCCTGTGAGTTCCTAAGTCACTCTTGGAGTATCTGAGCTAAATTATCTACAAAGCCCCTCACAACACTGGGATAAATGCAGAACACAAACCACAGCCTCTTGTCTGAAAACATCAGCTGACATTATTTCTTGGCATGTAAAAGAAAGTTTCAAAGTATGATACAAAAGTTTAAAATAGCTGAATATTAGCCACAAACTTTATCCTGGTGACTCTCTATGGTTTATAAATGCTCCCTACTGACTTTCAGAAATGCTTCTCTTTCTCCATTACCCATTTATCTAACTATTCCTCATTTGTTTTAATACTGTGACACTCACTGAAACAATTCTATGCTCCATCATTTCTGTTGTAAGCTATTTACTTATTAGTGCACACACATATCCCCGAAGGACAAAGTACTCAAACTGTACAACAAAATGCATAATTTCCTGAAACAAAGCAGATCTATGCATGCACTGCAGATAAAGCATCTGTTCAAGAATATTAGAGAAGAAAAAGTGTTACATACAATTTGTTCTCATCAGAGGGGATTAGAAATAGATTGCTAAACATCCATGAAACACATGAATGGTGAATGCCAGAAAGCAGGGAAGCAGAGAAAGGTGCCAACAACTTAAGCTCTCCTTTGTTCTTTTCCATTTACAAACTAGCAGGTACACATAAAAACCAGTCATGAATGTTTGATTAGTTTTGATTTACACAAAAGTATCTGTTCTATTTCTTTGAAGGGTGCTTGTTTATTTAGTGTTTTTGCAATAGCAAGGCAAAAAAAGACTGCATTAGCTCAACCTCAAACAAGGCTGTAACTAATATTATAATTTGCAAGAGTGAAAACTCACCAGGTTTCCCCATGGTAACTTTGCATTTTCTGTCTTGGCTCTCTAATATAGTAAGTAACAATATTCCCTGTTTCTTTCCAGTACAGATAGTCATTAGAATTTTTAGAAATGCTTTGATTGAGCTAGGTTTAAAATAAAAAATACTTCCCTTGCTTAATTTTACTTCATAACTGTTTCTCAACTAAAACACTGCAGAGTGTTTCATTCACTTCCACAAGTACTCTGAAATCAATTTTCTATTTCTAGAATCACTAATCTCAGATGAAAGGTCACAGAATACTAGTTGACATAAAAATGCAGGTGGCAGTACCTTTGTCAAAGGCAGAATTACGACTTCACTAATAAGATTAAATAAAGGAGTAGTGTGTCAGAAAGGTATGAAGAAATGAGTTTAATTACATTTGAGGAAAATCCATGAGTAATAGGAAGAATCAAAGAAAAATGTAGAGAGTCAACCTCAGCAGATAATTTTCACAAGGAATTTTACAAGTTCAGGATTTTTGAAGGGATATAAAAATAATACTCTCATATTTTCCATGTGGAATTAATGTCATATGGGGATGCTATGTATGATGATAGTAGTTTTTAGGTTTCTAACAGAAAGAAAAGGAAGAAAATCTAATGCTATAGCAACTTTTTCATAGATATCATTAGAGTATTTGGAAGCAGAATCATGCCATCAAGATCAAAGGTTAGTACAGTAGGTTAAAAGCCTTTGTTTTAATATCCAGCACTGCTGATTAAGTCCAAAATTGTAACACAGGTGAGCAAGTTTCAAGATTTCAAATCTCCAGGCAGCCAGCAAGATCAATTTTCTCTGCTACTAAAATCAGTGAATTAGAAAATATAATAGCCAGGTATATAAATTGTTGGGTGTCATTAGTTGCCATCAGCACCTGCTGCACCATAAATTCAGAAGGAGCTGCATGGATTTTTGGACATCTGCAGTATTGCAGCACCCCTCTACCACCTGCAGAGGATATAAACCCTGAGGAATAGACCCCAAACAGGTGGAATTACACATTGCATTAGTTGGCAGAGAAAACTCGGTTCAGAAAACATTATTCTGTCAAGAATTTGAGATTTGTAACACTAAATAATGTACAGCAGATGGAATTAGACTATGGAAAGCCTTGAATTGGTGTAATTTCCTGCTACTTTATGTGTCAGCCCATCTGGGTGAACCTCAGGCCCCCATTTAAGTGAGTGTCCATACATTTAAATCTCGAATTCAGTTGGTCATAAGGATGGTAATTAATTTTACCACTGATACAACACACACGAGAGAGAGCAAACTTGTTTTCCTTTACAAGATGTGAGCTCTTCAGAAGTTCAAGTATTCTTTTTTAATGCCAATATTTGATATATGCATTGATCAGTGGAAAGTGAAGGGTTCTGTCCCCTCTTACTAAACATCAAGGACAATCAACTTGTGCAGATCTTTGCCAGAGAAGAATATAAAATAATCCACTGCATACCACTGTTAACTAAAAATGATTAAAAGATTATTGCCACTCCTAAAGTAGCCAGAGGTTTTTCTGGTTTGTTTTTGGGTTGGTGGTTTGTTTGTTTGTTTGTTTGTTTTTTAATTTGGTTCGTTTTTTTAGAAATAACTTTTGCTTATACTTTGAAGTATAAAAGTTTAGGTTGTTGCCTGGTTTATTCTATGTGTAATTTCAGGGGAAAACCAGCAAATCCTAGCCCTAAAGCTAAAGCACTTTCCATTGCTGTAAATATCACTCCTAAACAGCACAAGGTGAAATACAACCAGGCATTTGCCCTGCACCTTAAAAAGATGGATAGAAAGGTAGAAAGGTAAGATATTAGGTAAGAGAAACATTACATAACCATTTCAGATTTTTAACCTCTTTCTCAGCTTCCCACAATACAGACAGCAAGGCTGTTTAATATTAATGTACCACCAGGAATTGTTTTACTCCCTGTTGGATTTCTTCCCCACAAAAGTACTACAATAGCAGCAACAGATACTGAAAATGATATTAAATATCTACTCATTATTCATTAGGATAAAATCGTAGAATTCTTTTTCTTTATACACGTGATTTTTTACACAAGCCCAAAGTACATCAAATGTCTGATTTTACCTGACATAAAAAAAAAAAAAAAAAGAAAAGGAAATTCAAAATCTTCTACTTAACAAGCACACTGGAGTCTTGGTAAGACTTCTGTGAGTAAATTACTGACATGAAGATGAAGTTTGCCATTTTTGTGAGTAAATATTACAGAAAACTATCTTACTGTAAATGACTTCACAGGTTGCACCTCTACCTAACATCAAAGCCACACAAATCCTGTGTGACTGATGGTACTGGAACAAATGAACTGTAGATATAATTCCACTGGTATGAGAATAAAAACTTCTTAAACCTCAGTATTTCATAGGCGTGTATTTTGATCTTTCCCCCTCATTTTTACTAGTCAAAGTTCTTTTTCAATTATTTCATTTTTCCATTATTCCCTTTTTCCAAATTCTTTATGCAGAAAAACTTACCTTTCAAAATACCAGAGAGCAGTCCATGGGTAGCTCACAACTATTAATATTTGAAAAGTCAGCATCATATTATGGGTTTGAGTTTCTGTATGCATGGAAATACCTAAGTGCTTTAATATCGAGGTGAATATGTGAGCAATTCCAAGCCCTTTTTGGATAAAGGATATGTAAGGAATTAAAACTAATGACAAGACAGCGGTGAAATTAAATTATATTTTGGCACAAGCCTTCATCATAAGGGATAATGAGGAAATTTCTATTCCAAGGGCATTTCTTATAGGAATTCGCTGTGTGGACTTAAGAGAGATTGAACACTTTACGAAGGAAATAATAGAGCAACCTGAGAAATGCAAGTGCAGTGAATCGCCACCATATGGTTCTTGTTCCAATATTCTGGAAGAAATGGACTATGCAATAGCAAAGTTACTGGAGAGTAATTTAATGAACTTAAAAGTATCAGCACTTCTTGAGTTTCGAGGCCCTCTTATTTAGCCTGAGTCTTCCATTGGAGACAAGAGAGATCTCAAAATACAGAGCCAGGGGAATAACTTCAGCCTGAAGAAGCTACTTAAGAGTCTAATTAAGCATAAAATAGTGTAATTATATTTTAATTGGTTCAAATTAGAGCAACTTTTGCAAGAAACAATAATGCTTTTGCAACCAATTACTTGTGTTTGAGTAAAGTTAAGAACAGTGGAGAGATGTCACCAACCAGTTCAATAAAAAGCCTGGGGTTTGTCATTCACCCTATACACTAGCACAAGTACCTGCAGAGCCACAAAGAAAAATGCTACAGGTTTGGTAGTTGTTAGTCTGTTTGTTTGTTAGTTTGTTAGTTAGCTTTTTGTTTTGGAAAGTGACAGATAATGGACCTTAAGAAATGAGTTAAATAAAACAATATGAGTTCAATTAAAAAAAAAAAAAGTAAATTACAATTCTGCACTGTTAATTTTCATATTTAAATCATTTTTGGATCCATTTCAATTACACCTACTCAATCAGGTGAACATTTATCCCACTTTGTAGAGCAAACATTTTCCTAGCCAGAAGTGGGATGCATGGTCAGAAAACAAACCTGTGATACACTGCAGGAACATCCCAGTTCAGTGTTGCAATGCATCAGCACCAATCCAAGGGATTTCCTGCAGGCAATGGAATGACTCCTCCAGGCCTCTTACTGCAACTTTTTATCCCTTTTCTCTAGATCTGAAATAGCAAAGTTTCAGCTCACCCTTACTGTGCATCCTTATATCTTCTTGTTTAGATGAATTTTGCCTTTAACTCCCTGGTAGTAACCCATTTTATTGAGAGAAACCCTCAGCTACTCACAGCTCTCACTGCAGGGCTCTGGCTGGAGTTTTTCCCTTTACAATGTAATCAGCTTATGCAGTTGACATACTCCATAATTTCATAGACCTTGTATGCCTTGATATCCACTTATCAATAAAATACTTTAATCACAGGAGAAGTCTCAGAAATTGCTCTCTTAAATGTTTATTCTGCTACATTAAACTATGAGAAGGGAGGGAGAGAATTACTTTGCAGTCAAAAAATTCATGAGGTGCTGAGTGATTGCAGTCTTCCAGAGGCAGCATGAAACAGGCAATTCAGCCTTTGCTTCCAATGGGAATGAATTAACTGACAAAGCTGCTCAGGAGCATCTGTAATGGTGACAGGACCAACCTGCCAATTCCAGACTGTAGCTCCTTGAAAACTCCTCTGACAAAGTAATTTGGGTTGAGATCTCCCTCACCACTAATCAGCAAGGTGTTTAATATCCCCTGGAGGGTGGATAAATGAGTTATCATCCTTCTTCTTTCCCCAAAAATTTCAAAGATGATATTCTGAGCTTGACACTGGTATAGCACATTTTAAAATATTTGAAAATTGTGCATTAGAGAGAGAGAGAGGAAAAAAAACCATTCTGAACTATGAGTTAATTTCCAGGGCTGACGAAATTAAAAAGGATGGAATTAATCTAAAGGAGACCAATCTGCTGCTGCTTGTTTTTATTGGAAAATAAATAGTCTTATGACTACTTTATGAAAAGTGTAATAAAATACCAGAAGGTAAGGAAAGGAAACCCTACTTTAAAAGTACATGAAAAAGTTAAAGGGAGAAAATGAAAACAAGTCATTAAAAGTATAAAACAGTCGAGATCTTTATTGCAGCAGTAGTAAAGGACTAGGGCAGCTGTATGATTCAGGCTGCATAAAGCTAAAGTATATAAACCAATGAAGAGGTCTTGTACACTTCCATTAAAAGTATTTGTATCTGCACAGGTTCAGTTACAATAATATTTGCAATGGAAGGTGGCTTAACTGCCTGAGAGAAATTCTAAGGTGCTTTTAATAATGCTCTTTGGAAGGTTCAAATAGCACTAAACCTGCAGCAGAAAAACAGCTCTGCTAATTTGGACCTACACCTTTCTAATATTCTTTTACCTATTTTGTGTGAGCATAACTCATATTAACTTGAAAGACAAAAACCTAATTTACTACACACTGTTAGAGACTGAGTAGAAGAGAGAGCTGTAACTTCCAAACATCTGGTTTGTATATAGCCACTAAAAGCTTATATTGATCCACTCTGGGTGTATTGGAGTAGTCTTCCTGATCTTAAAGGGCTGTTTAAAATGTATGCTGGTGTGTCTGCCAGCAGCATAATAAAATCAAGTAAGAGGGGAAACAAAGTTTTTTACACTCAAAGATAAAATAATAAAATCACTACAACAGTCCACAAGAGGAATCTGACACTTTGTACAATTTATAGATATAAATGTACCTGAAATACAGTCTAGAATTTCAATAACTTCACTGGCAGAATTGCCCTTTGGAGGGAAATCAGAGAACAAGTATTCTTGAAGGACTGATGTCACTAGCTGGGGCAAAATTACAATGCCAAGAGAGAAACCCTAGCCCTACTGCAAATAGTCAACTCCTACTGCTTTTGTTAATTTAACATAAAAACTCCATTCCAAAAGCATGAATGGCAGCAGCAGTATGGCACACCCTTGTCAGAAAGAAGCCAAGTTCTCTTGAAAAGTAGTCATTAGGGGAAAATACTCTGCATATAAAAACATTGCCTTTCATTGCAGTTTTGCATTGAAGGTTATGCAACATAATTCAAATGTAACATTTTAAATCCTCTCAAAAGAGCACAATGATCACTCAACTGTGTCTGTAGCCAACAGCAGCAAAGAGAAAGATCAGTGTGTTATGAATGTTACAAGGAGTTTTTCTGTTACTGAACATTTGACCTATTGAACTTTCTTCTGGAAATCAAATGGCTATTTAAAACAGAAAATAGTTTAATGTTTGGTAGCAATTTCCAAAAATCAGTCATCAAATGTGTGCCCAAGACTGTGTGTAATCTCATTAAAATTCCTTTTCTACCCACCATCACTTTCCTGTACTTGGCTACAAATTAGCAAACCACAAAAACCACTACACTGAAGTGAAGATCTGCAATCAAACTATCCAAGTGAGCAGGTCCCAGGGCTCACTCAAAGTGGGAATTATCCCAAGGCTGGGACCTGCATGGCTGTCCTTCCATCACCCCAACCCTCTGTCATCTGAGCCCAGCCACAGGGAGCACGAGGTCCTACCCCAAACTGGACAGAGTTGGGCTCACAAACCACTGGTCACAAACTCCAAAATCCAGCCCAGTATCTCCCTTAGGGAGGCAGAGAGGAGGAACACGTGGTGAACAGAAGATTATTTCTTCAGCCAGCAACTATTCTGCCAGATGCTGCTCATAGTCCCTGTGTTCTTCCCCCAGAAAAGTGCAGGATATCAGAGAGCAGGAGTGTCTGGCCACACTCTCTTTCTTTTAATTATGGGGGAAAGGATTGAATTCTTGAAATTCTTCAATTCTTGCAATTTGATTTAATTCTTCCTCAGCTTAGCTCCACTGTGTCCGTCTGTGCAGTACCACCTATCATATGACTTTCCCTGGGAACTAACATTGTAACCAGGAGCTGAAGTATTGTAGAATGAAAACAGAAATAACCTTTAATAAAGATTCTGTTCAATGAATGCTATTTACTGACATCCATCTACAGCTTTTGTAATACCTGGTTTAGAGATTTTTCAGGACACGAAAGACAAAATTTACAATAGCTCCAACAGTTGTAAGAAATAGTAGATTGCTCTGGAGAGAAGAGAGTGCACATTTACAAACAGCACAGCTGCTGCTGGGGCCTCTGAGCTGCCCAACACCGACTGCTCCAGTGCTCTGCACTGTTCCAGCCCAAATCACACGTGTATTTATTACTGCTCACCCCCAGCCAGCAGAACGCCTGCTGCCTTTTCTCTGCTTTGTTTTGGGTTAGTTGTTTTCCACCCTCAATGATGGAACAGCATCAATCAATGTCCCATAAGCATCATTGCATCCACTAAATGGCCAATTAACTGGAAGAATGACTCACCTGAAAAAGCACCCCTGTGAACCTCAGCTAAAAATTGGCATGTTTTTTTACTATTAATATTACTCATTAAAACAGTCAATTTACTGAAACAAATACTCAGGGAGTTTATGAAAACAAATTTTCAGAATTTTCAGAAGATTTCATAAAAATTGTAATATTTTTATAGGTTTGAGCTCAGAGTTTAGAAATCAAAATTGTCAGTTTTTTAGTTTGACTCTATTTGCAAATATAAAGTATACTGCCTGCCCCCCTGGCAAAAAACCAAACAAACAAAAAAAGGAAAAAAAAAAAAACCAAAAACAAAAACAAAAAAAAAATCCCCCAACCAAACCAACAAAAAAGAACAAATTTAAGATGGTGTTTTGACAGAGCTAGATAATCGTTTTCAGTTTTCTTATATAATTGAGGAGGCTTTATTTTAAACTTAAGCATCTCCACTGGCAAGGAAGTTTTAGTAAAAGTGAAAGTGCAGAGACGAAAGAAATCAAAGAAAATTGACTACCAATTTAAACCTCAAACTTCAAATTACTGACTGCAATACATAATAAAGTTTAAGAATTTGACCCAAATTGAAATTCCCTTCAGAAAATAGACATCTGAAGAAAGCAAAGTAAAATCAGAATCATGAGCTGCTTTCAAGTGGGAAACGAGAATTAAGAAAACTGCAGTGATATTTTAGCAAAAATCCTGAGGAGGGAAGGTTTTGCAAACAGTATCATTTGGGGATCATATGTCAGTTATGAATATTTTGCAATTTAATGAAATATACCACACAATGTGACCCATATAACATTAACTAATCATCTTAGTTATTAAAATGAATAATTACAAATGTTAAACCAGTGGCCCTTGTCATTCATAAAGAGATAATTGGGTTTTTTCAATCCTGACTGATGCTTACACAGCTAGATCCAACACTTATTATACCAGAATTCTGATCATTATCTGCCTGCCGCAGAAAAGAAACTGTGGATGAAACGAGACAGAAAAGAGGTGTCTGAGCACCAAACTGGGGGCACTGACAGGGCAGCTGCAGGAATATCAGTCCACAGAAAGTGACCTTGACAAAAACTGTGAACAAAGAAGAGCATCAGCAGCTGCTGGGTGTACGAGTTGTGACAAAGAGCAGCAGCAGTGGGTGACCAGGAAGGAAAATGTCAATTAGGGTGAGAAGTGCTGCACGGCTGGGCTGGGGAAGTGCAGACACATCAAAATCCGAGCACTGTCAGAGCAATGTCTTTGCTCCAAGTACAAGCAGAAGGCTTAGCAGCAAACTTCTCAAGTGTGACCCTGTGAAGTGTTCCCTGTCCCACAGCAGCCTGCCTGCCCACTGGGCAGGGGCCTGGGGGGTCTGGCACTGGGAAACACGAGGAGGAAACCTCTGGCACTTGGCAGCCAGGACAGAGGTGGGAGCGTCTGTGGGACTGAGCTCCACCGTGATTGTGAACTCAGAATCAGAAAATAACAGCAAGGTCAGAGCAGGTACAGTGAGAGTAAAACATCCCTCAAAATTTGAGTGTAAAAGGAAGCTTGACTGTAAATATACTCTATTGTTAGAAAATAACTTGTTGCAGTGAAGGATAATTGCCTGGGGAAGCCCAGGAAGTGAGTGTGTATGTGGGTATGGTCTCAGCAGGAATAGTCTGAAGTCTCCTTACCCTTCCTCTTCGGGTTTCATTTTTTGCTCAAAGAACTGCTGATCAGAAAGTGTAGCAAGAACTTTAAAAAGCAGACTGCGAAGAAAGAAGACAGGGCCAAACTTTAAGGATAAAAATATTTGAGATGCAATGACAGAGCTTCATGTGATTTTTGGATTATCCTCATCTCTCAGACAGATGTCTCATGACAGGGCAGAAGGAATTAATACTTTGACTTTGATACAACAAAAAAACCTCCAGAATCATATACAATCCTAGAGATCAAAATTTAGGATGCAAGGCAGCATTAATCTTGAAAGTCTATATAAAATAGTAAAGTAAGATTTGTGAATCATTAATGGAGCTTTTTAGCAGGTTAAATACAATCCTTCTGCAAAGTAAACTTACATAACCTGCAGTGTAGGGATTTATTCTATGCCATTTATAAGAAACTTCATATTTAATTTTGAAAAAGTCTGAAAGCACTTTTCCCGATCTGCATTCTACTATCAAACCCTCTTTTTAAAAATACATTGTTTGAAATACAAGTACAAAAAATTAATGACTTGTGCAATTAAGCATTTGCACCCACATCCTGAGCATTATGTTCATTACAGCTTGAGCCTAATTTTTTTCTAAAAACATGAAATAGAACATGAAAAGAGTTTTAAAATTAGGGAGCCCCGTTTTCAGCACTGATAAAAACTATTTTTACAGGTCTGATACCTGAACTCATGGGTTGGTTTCACCCAGAGCAGCACACATCTCCCCCTCGGGGAGGCAGCTCTCCTTGTCTCAGTTTATCTGGTGTTGAACACATTCTCAGAGTACCAGCACAGGATCCTGCAGACTCAACAGAGCTGTGGGTGTAAACTCCCCTGAATTTTACATACAGGGATTTATGTGGACTGGATACACCTTAAAGTCATCATTACCTTCTGCACATCGTGATCATTAGGAAATTGTGATTTAGATTATTAAAAGTGTCTAAGGTGATTTGGCAAAAAAAAAAAAAAAAGCACCAAAATCCATCAAGAATACTCTTATTGCTAATGATTCTAAGAACATGATTTTTAATGGAATGCATCAAAGATAAGTTAAAAATTCCAATATTTCATTTAGGAGCAAAACCAAAACCATACTTTTCTGCTCTAAGGGAAAAAAATAGTGCAGCCCTTTTTATAACAAACTCTTGAGAAATTATTCATAACGGAAAAAACCAAAATCATTCTTTTTGCCATATATAAGTTGACACTGGCCAAAGGCTGTTTTGCATTTGACAAAATGGGGGAGGTGAAAAAGAGAAAAGCCTTGTTTTAGATTTGTGAGTCAATTCCAATCAGTCACAGTTGCTTTTTACAGCTTTTTAAAAGTTCTCTGTCATGATGGACAAAACCACTACAGGCTCATTATTTTTACTGTAGTAGTGTATGGATATTAAAATTTATGAGTAAAATAAAATTGTCCCCAGGCCATAGATCTCGCATATAATAGGTGCTCATTCACTGGGTTCTTCTCATGTTAATGAATGCAGAAAATACAAGTTAGGCTAAATTACAGGCATATAAATACAGTGAGATGGTTCAGATGGCACATAAAATGCAATGTTACACTCAAAATTATTTTTATTACTAGCACAGAGAACAGATATACATTTCTTCATGTTGATTGTTTCCTCTTGCTTTTGTTTTTATGTTTGTACTAATTAATCTAGATTTAACTTTTCATCAGATGTCACTGCAGTTAGGAAAACGCTATTAATTCTTTTTAAAATAAAATTATTTCCCATAATTCCCTATTTGTATTGCATTCATAACTGGTTTTTGACAGCAGAGCACTTTAAATGCAAGTCCAGGTATTTTGGACATATTCAAATAATACATTCTACCATATAAAGAGAGTCACTCAATACTAAATTGTATTTCACAACTCCAAGATTTAGACTGCTGTAATTTAGCTTTGGTATTCTCAGAGAAATATTAAAAGCTTTTAAAAGTTCTTTCTCAAAATAAGTCTTTATTCCCATAGCTAATGGTTAGGGAGATAAGGCAAACTCTGCTTGCACCTAAAGAAAAGTTAAAACTTCATTCCTCTCTAAGAAAATTTAGGTAGTCAGTTTATTTCAGTTTCTTTTCTAAACTTCTTCTCAATACCTGTATGTACAACTCCTTTGGAGCTCCTGTCAAATGCCTCAATACAGGAAAGACTTAAACAGGGCAAGCTAACTTCTGTAAACTGTTTTAACTGGGTATACGTCACCTGTGTCAAATTTTAGCCTTAAATACACTTGTAAGCAAATAAAGCTGCTGTACCACCCGTTACAAGCTATTAGCTTTATGAAGACCTATAATTAAGACAAAAATTTCAAGGTGGAAATGGGTAAGACTGGCATTAGAGCAGTGAATCACAACTTTTTCACCTGCTTGACTAATTTTAGCTCCCCTCAAAGAAATTGTACCCTTTTCTTCCAAATGACTGGAGCATTTAGGAACATTCTGGCTGAGAAAATAAAGTGTTTCACCACTCATAAGCTTGTAAAGAAAAACTACTTTGGAATTCAAAGGCTCATACATTAGCACACAAGTCTGCTTCATTCATGAAAAACATATTATTGTAATACAGGAAACATCTTAACTGGGGACAGCTTACATGCATTAGTAGTGTGTGAAGAGAAATTTACTAATTCCATCAATCAGTGGAGAAAATTAGGAAAAGTATTAGTTACTGAAGAAAGAAAATTACAATTCCTAAAAATTTCTGTTTCCTTTAAAAATCAAAGCAGAATCAACACTATTGTAATAATACGTGCATGCCTGGAACTGCCTCAATCCAACTTTTTCTGTACAATTTGAGGGGAGGGATTACAGCTTTGTTGGGTTTGGGGGACTTCGCCTTTTTTTTTTTTTTCCCATTTTTATAAGAAAGAGGACAATTATCAGTTAGTTTCAAATTAAGATCCAGCAGCTGAAAGTGAGACTTAGCTATTCCAGCTGGTGCAAAAGCCAGAGCCACTTTACACCTCAGCTTCAGAGACAGGGTGTGCTCCCAGCAGATGTGTTATTTTAAAACACACATACTAAGTGTTGCACACATCTCACTGAAACAATGCACATTTGAGGTCCCACTATTAGATGTGGCCTAAGAGAAAACACATGGGATAAAATGAGATGAAAAAGAGTAAAATTCTACCTAATTTTTGTTTATCCAGTTGTTGTGAGAAGTGTGGAAAAGGGAGGAGAAATTAACAACATAAAAGAGCAGAAGAAAGCAACAGAGATAACAGTAATACTGTATAAAATAATCTGTATATTCCTGTATGATTGATGCTATATTATTAAATTGCAACATAGCTACATATCATAATATCAGTAATACTGACATAATAAAGGCAATGGGGGGAGACATCTCTGTATTTTGTGTCTTGTTTCCATGAAGGACATTTTCTGTAAGCCCACCCTTACAGCTGTGTTCTCCTATGGAGCAGATGGCAGTCCAAGCAAGATGTCACCAGTGGACACAAGAGCTGTAAGAACTTCCCTCTGAGTAAGCTGACAGCCCTTATATTCCTTTTATATCTTGTTTACACTTGCAACTGTGTCAAACTACTCAGATTGAAAGGATTGCTCACAAATTTAATTAATGACATAGTGTAGGAATAAAATTTTACTTCCTCACTGTAAGGACTTTGCTTGTGTAATGAGATGGGGTTGGGGTTTTTTTGGTTGGTTGTCCAAAGTTGTTTGATGAGAATAAAAGTTACTTCACTTTCTAAATTATCAGTCTGCAAGGAGGTTTAATTTATGCAACTGCAAAACAGTAACTACTGAACTTCTTACTTGAAAAGTTGTAATGAATTATTTCAGAAGAGCAAGGCAAACAGATCTTTGAATAGTTAGTGGCTCATTTAATCAAAACCCATCAAGAATATAACAAAACATTAACTGTCCTACCCAAAAAAACCCCCACAACCCAACATGCCTAGGGCAGATAGAAGGGAGACTGCACTAGAAAAGAAATTCACTTCTATACACCTCTAAGCAGTTAACCAGAAAGATCAGCACACCAGCTTTGACCTGAGGATGTGTTATCCCAGAGGAAAGGATGCCCCAGAACCAGACACAGGGGAAGAGGTCTCCTGACCGTGCAGGAAGAATCTAGCCAGTGCTGCAATCTCCCCAGCCATGGGAAGATGGGGTTCAGGGAAGATTTTCAGGGCAAATCTTCAGAATCCACCTTCTCCACCAGCATGGCCAATCCAGCTGTGTCCACACTATTTTCCACTGAACAAGGGCCAGCAAATAGTTTCACCCCAGACATGCTCTGAAGGCAAAGCAGTTATCGACCTTCTTAGGGGGACTGGAAAATTCCTGTACATTTGTGCTTTTTACATTAAAGTGCAGGGACTCTATGAGAGATGCACTTTTTATTTAAAAGCCTATATTGCCTCTCTGTCACCATATGAAGAGAATGGAAGGGTGTGGAATCAGCCAAGAATTACAGCCTGCATCTCCCCTATTTGAAGGCTATCTTTGTTCTCTGCCCTTTGACACATTTCTTCTGAGTGCCTTTATTTTTACTAGATGGGCAATTACTTTTTTTATCACTACTGCACAATCTCTTTTACTTTTATCTTACCTTCCTTCCCCTCCTCTTTGGTTGTCTTTTCACTTCATTTAATTTCTTTCAATTAGTGGAAAAAATACCAACCTGCTAAGCTGAGAGGCAAGTACAAAGAAGAAAGAGCAAAGAAGAATGCTACTAATATTTTTGCAAAGAGACTTAAAAAAGAATACATCTTTAAAAATAAACTCCAGAAGTTTTGATGTAATCACTCTGAAATATATAAAATCCCCCAATAGATCTATAAGCACTGCTCCAGATACTGGATTGGTTTTTTTCATGTTCTTCCCTTCTGTAGGCTTACTCAATTTTCTTTTAAACAACCACTGGCAGTCACTAAGTTTCTCATGAAGAAACTTGTTTTCAGACAGAAAATCTGAACCATAGAGGACAGTCCATGAAAGAAAATGCAAACGAGCTATACCAAGACCCCAACACTGCTGTAAATATGAACAACCTTAGGCTTAAAGGACTCTGAAAAAAAAATGTAGCATTTATAAATAATAGAAAAGCTACCCAGCATCCTGAGAAATCACCTGGTCCATCTCACATCTCAAAACACATCAGATATTGAGACATTTGACACATGCTTTTTTACCTGGTTTGTCAAATCATGTGTGATGGATAACTCAGATTTTCCTGTCTGATAGATTATCCCTGTAGACAGAAAATTCCATTCGTGTCTGGGACAGACAGTCCAAACTACACTGTGGATAACAAAAGTGGCACAACAAGCCCTTCCAAAGTACAGCACAGCCTAGTCCTGAGACCAAAAGCTTCACAACCATGGTACTAATTGCTATTATCTATGCAAGTGCATGGACTCTTGGCCAGGCTTCAAGGCCATGATCATGGATCACTGTCCCAGACAACATTCTTAGGGTTCTTGACCTTCTTTATTAGGTTAAGTATTCTTCTTTTAAATTTTCAAATCAGATTTTCAAACCTAACATTATTTCTGCATCTCCCCTGCTGTGTCTGGCCCATGGTCTTTCTTGAGCTACAGTACTGAAATTCTCTTTGATCCTCTCACAGCATTCCTGTTTGTAACACACAAGAAGAATGTATGGCTGCTTTTCTGTTACTAACATGAAGACACAATTTATCATTAGAAAATTACTTCTCCCTACCCCAAGATACCTTACAGTGACAAGGAAATAGAAATTAAAACTGAGAGAGAGAGACCCACATCAAATACTGCTTTTCTTTTCATTGAACAGCTGATCCATTGCAGACCCATTCATGCATTATGAATGTCCAGACAAGCAAAAGGCTTTTCCTCTACAATTTAAGATAGAATTAACAAGCTTAAGGCAGGTTGGTGCACTCAACTGTTAAGTACTCTTAGTCCCCAGTCATTTTAGCAATTCAAAACTCTCACCTCTTATAAAGGGCTATGACTTCCAAGGTAACTGAGGACTGAATGGAAACTGGTAGATTTTTAAGTGCTATTGTTCAACTCTAGTCCTGAGGAATGAACATCTACCAGAAACTCACAAATTCAAAGAAGGAAAAGCCTTGGAAAAAAATTATTTGTCTTCAACTTTACATGTCCTGCATACAGACACAACTATAATTTTAGAGAGAACACTAGCAATTTACATGAATTGCAAATATCCTAATTCTTAATAAATAAAAGATCAATACATCCTTTGAAACCATCCTTGCATCTTGCTTTTACTAACCCTTTCCCCTTAGAAGCTGATGCTACAAAACAAGGTAACTTCTATTTCATCATCTTATATGCAGAAAGGAAGCAGAATCTCTCATTATTATGGACAATGGGACTCGGTGCAGCTTCCTAAGTATTTAATAAAGTGTGCTCTTTGCTTTCAGGTACAGTAAAAGCATTTCAGCCTTTCTTTTGTTTCCTCCTGCTGTTCTCAACACTTTGTAGAGATTAATGAACACTTGTTTATGTACCTTATCCCTGAAGAGGCATGACCTTCAAGGCAGTTATGAAATGGAAGTCAGGAACTTCTCAGTGCTCATTAGTTTTATATTAAGTTAATCTGTTGTGGCTTTCATTGGTAGTGGTTTGGGGTTCTTTTCTAATTGTAGTTAACTATCTGAATACAATGGTTAAGGGGGTTTATTTCCATCACCTTTTACCATGAAGTTGTTTTTCATAAGCAAACAAACAGAGATAATTCCCCATTTCTCAGAGCATACAGAGACTTTCCACATTTCCTGAGTGAGTGCACAGCTGGTGCATCACTCACCAACCATCTCAGGCAGCAACACTGCAGTAAATTGGTATTAAATTATTCACCAAGTTCTGCATAAAAGAAAGTTTAAATATCTTTCTGGAAAATGCTATTAATACATAAAGAATCAGGCATATGAAGCAAAACCTACTGAAAACATTTCTGCTACATACCCAACAGATCTAACTAAAATACAGTTGTTGTCTTTCAGCAAATGAAGCCCTGAGGTAGCATAAAACTGAAAATAAATATTTTGGATACTGGCTTTTTCCTTGGTTTTATAGGAAAGTTGTTTAACGTACATATAGAGATACATCTATTTAAAGTGTCCAAATTTATATCCTCTGATTTTATGTAAAAATAAAAATTACTCTACTACTTTTACTACTACAGTACTTAAGCACTGTAGCTTTTTTCCTCTCTTCTGCAGTACCAGAAAATAAGCCCTGAACTTTCAGTCACATATCTGTATCATAGGACAACTTTCAAAATTTCATCTCAAAAAAGTTGTCAATTGTTAAAAGCCCTGAAGTAATTTTGAAGTCTACAAACATACATACAAGTATTTGTTGCCTGAAATTACTACAGCAATAACCACAAAATTAGAGCATCATATAAGATCACATAAATAATATTGCATTTCAGAACAAAATTTTAACAACCTAGTTTCAACTTGCAACAGGCTGTTTTAATTTCTCTAGACACAATTTTTCCTTGTTAGTACTCCTTCATTGCACAAGCATAAAGCCAATAGCAGAGGTATGACTGCCTCATCCCTGTAGTCCTCCATTCCTCTCATTTTGTTTCATAAGTAGAAGCTTTCATGGCCCCTCTCAGCCAAAATTTCACATGAAACAAAAGGAGATACAAGAAAAGAGTTTTATGCAGCCATTTCCCCCTCCCTGCCCCCTTGTGTGAGAGGGAATATTTATTCAGTCTGCTATTCCTTGGCTCTCTGGATAACAAGGCCTTCAATGCTTTCCTTTACCATGAGAGATGAGAGCTCATTTTCTGAGAAACTAATTTTGAAATGACTTGTAGATGCAGTAATTTAAAGCAGGAAAAAAAAATAAGGCAAAGTTATGAATAGGCATTTTGTAATTTCCATTTTCTCTTCAAGATAGATTCCTTTCTTATGCAGTGTGAAAGACAGAAACCAGAGCTCATTGCCACAGTGCAGTACCAGCTCTGAGAGCATCACGACTTTGCCCCAGCATTGACAGGACAGAGACAATGCTGCTTATTAGCACAAGTGAGATTCATTACTATAACCAAAGCAGCAACATCTCCTACTCATAAATCCACAGGTAATCTTACATTGTTATAGCTGCAGTGCCTGTGCTTCCTTTTTGTCACTTATAAAAATAGTTTTTATTACAGTCTATTCTGGGTGAAGGTCAAGCGAGAGAGACAGGATTGGAAAGTGAAGTCTTTTAAATCAGCACTAATGCAGATTCCTTTAATACAAGTTCTCCTGTCTGCAGTATAAGCCTTGACCTAGAAGGCCCCTGCATCTTGAGCATTTCAGGGTTTGAAATAATTCAGTCTATTATGAAAGATATTTCTGACCTCAGCTGTACAACCATTTGTTCTAACAGATGGAGGAAGAGCTATAGGCTGGGTTGGATTAGAAGATTCCAACCCTCTGCCATGGGCAGGGGCACCTTCCATTGTCCACATTGCTCAGAGCCCCATCCACCCTGGCCTGGAACCCTTCCAGGGATGGGGAAGCCTCAGCTTCTCTGAACAACCTGTGCCAGGGCCTCAGCATCCTCACTGGGAAGAATTTCCTCCTAATAGAGAGTTGAAACCCACCGTCCTTGGTTCAAAGCCATTAGCACCTGGATATGCTCTTTCAGAGAATACTTTACACGAGGGCTTGCTCTGTGATCGCCAGACTTTGCCTATTAAAGAATGGAAGAATGACTTGACAGGCTATGAAAGACGAAATCTTTCTCTATTGCAGTTCTATTGTTCAGTTTTCTAATTTACAGATCGCAGTAGTAGAAAAGGTAATTCTATTCAAACACAAAGAAATGTGTTAAATTGTCTGAAAAAATATTAAGTATTCTACAGAGAAAAAGGCGTCTGCTTGTCTTCTGAAATGGTACCTGCTTTTGAAATAGCCACAGAGGAATATTAAGTGAATCAATATAAGCAGTACATTTACCTCAAAGAGGGGGGACAGCCACGGTGGTAATTATTACTGAAGTGTTGCTAATACACGAAAAACAGCAAAAGAAAAATGTTGATTGATTGCTATGAATTTCTGGCAGCTGTAGCTTTTGAAGCATGAAATACATTAGCATTGTATTCTAATGTCTCTGATAATTTTTCAGAACTGATGCTTGTCTTCTGAGCAAGGTGTATTATTTATTTACAAAGAAGTCACTGGCTGTAAAAAATTAAACATGTAGGAAATAGGCTGACCTCCATTTTTTTCTGCAAAATGACATTTCTTTGAAGGACAAAGGAAGAAATAACTTACACTGTTAGTGAATGATACAGGTCCAATTTCATGTTCATTGTCCAAATACCTTTGCCCTTTACAGGTTATTAACTGTAACAAGCTCCTGGGTGAATTTATTGCATCATTACGCAGCAACTACAGAATATTTCCAGTAGAAAAACCTACAGTGAAATAGCAGCTCTGTTAAAATGAACGTTTTTGAAATACAATGACTGGTTTTTAAGAGTCATTAAATAATTTTCTTCAGACCAAGTCTTCACATATACCATAAAGGTTCTCAAATGCCAGAGCTTTAACTGAGCTTACACGTTTAAGTCTTAATATTTTTTTTTTTCTTTCCCCTATCATTCTCTGTGTATAACTGACCACTGAAGAAAGTAAACAAAATTATTTTATTCTTCTCTGATGATTTAAAGATTGTTTCTGCTTGAATACAGAGATTATATTGGATACAAGATGTCTAATAGAAACACTATTACAGGGATTTAAGCATTCAGACCTGAACTGATGGTTCTTTTCAAAAATTTCTGCAAGCATCTCAAAAGAAGGATAAACAACTATAATGGAAACATGACAGAGTCAGATAACCAGCAAGAGTAGGTGCTGCAGTCATTGTCACACCATAAGCAACAAAGATATCAAGAAATAGGAGCAACTGCTGTTCCTTACACTCAGCAGGGTTAAATGCAGTGGTATTAATTTCGAATCATCAGAAGAACTCCCAGTTACAAAGACTTTACATAGAGAAGGACTCTGCTTTCATTTCTAAGATTTGCAATACAAATAAATGCATGCTTAGTGTAAAAGAACTTTTGAATTATGAATCAATACAAATTTCATGCCAGTACAAAATTAGCAGTATCTCTGTCAGGTTGTTAGCTCTATTGGCACTTAAAGCACCTGTCTGCCTTTATGGGATTGCTAATATTTGTATTCACATTATATATATGTGAATATATATAATATATTATTATATATATATGGCTCTTACACAGCCATAGTTCCTGACCTGTTCTTTGCCAAAACTCAGAATCATCTGACCTGAAATTAATGGTGTTTTTACTGCTCAGCCCAGGTAACACCTCTAGTTGGAATGTTCTGCCTGGAAGAAGGGAAAATGCTTCTAGGCCCTCATTGTCTGCCCATAGTTCTTCCAGTATTGATAAAAGGATGGACAACTCCCACAATTTATGGTGAGGAAATCTGTATGGCTCAGCTTTTTTTGAGAAGAAAACAAAATGCCTGTGCAAGGCATTCACATAAATCCTGCAAAGGCAGAAAAAGGCAAAACTGGTGATAGCACTGTTCAAGAGGGCACAGCTTCTCTGTGTGTTTGCCAATACAGAGACCCTGTTAACACAGGTCTGGAAAACCATCACCACAGCAAAGACATGTCCATGAGGGTAAAAAAAGCAGCTCTTAGGTGAAGTAACAAGGCAAAGGCTCCAGCTACTACATAAATTGCCATTCCTCAAGCTCACCTTTAAGGGCTCTGGAGGGACAATGCAAAGCCAGATATCTCAGATGTGCCTCTTGAATCCTTGTTCTGTAATCAGCAAAGATTTATTTCCAGCTTATGTGGTCTCTCATGCTGCCACAATAAAGCACAACAGCACTCATGTGAGTATGATTAATTCACATGCCTCCACCTTACCAGCCACTTACAGCAGAGTAAGAGAGACCCTGGGGTGGGAGCCAGACCATGGCTCAAATTCATGAACTCAAATTCTGAATCTTGTTTATAAATATGAGCTTAGACTGTGAGACACACACAAGAGAGGCATTAAAATGTTAATGAAAATTGGCTTATTTCAAAGGAAGAAACATGCATTTCAGCTTGTAGCAGGATAGCTAATATTAAGCTCATGCTTTTTCTTCTGTTTCTTCTAAAGTTCTGTACACACATCACCTCTGCTGTCTGTCTCTTCAGGAAGCCTGATGTGTGCGTAGGAAAAACAAATTCTATAAATTCAATGATAGCAGCTAAAAATTACAAGCTTCCTTATAACCTCTACTATCCTATGCATTGTTATAATCAAGACAATTAACTTTATAGTGTGATTTTCCTTCTAGCTTGATAAGGCTCAGCCAGGTTGGCTCCCTTGCCATAGGAGACCTTGCCTGTCACGGCATGAAATCAAAACAACGAGGGCACCCAGCTGCTGACACTGGCACTCTGTGACTCCTGGGACAGAACTTCCCCAGCCTCACCATGCCTTGAAAATATTTCGGTAGACACTGAAAATCCCCACCGTGGTAGATTTCAGTGTCCTGTAGGACACAGAGCAGCAAAGCTCAGCATGTACAGTCTAGAGGAAGGAAACCATCCAGTTTGCATCAGGGTAGCTCTGAAGCCTGTCAAATACCTTCCTGCTGACACTAATGAAGATTTGCAAGGGATTTGCCTTCAGCACAGCCCCAGCCAGAGCCCCACAGGTATCTGCAAATCTATTTCTGCTCCTTCAGAAGCTGCAATATCAAACCACAAACCCAACCTGTGAACAAGATTTTACCTTCCACAGCCTAAAGGACTCTTAAACAAATTAAGCCAGCTGTTAGAAAGGTAATTTGTACTGAAAAGTCTATAAGAAACAGTAGGAAATCACAAACAACTCTCATTTTCTACTAGGCTCTTCCCTTGCTCTCTTCAGAGGGCAGATTGGAAAAACATTCACACCCAAATCTCATCCTATCCTGGGCATGCAACCAAAACCCTCTGGGACTAGGAAGATCCTGCAGGATTTAGACAGATTTGAAGCCTCCCTTGGTGCCCTGGGAGTGCTGCAGAATAATATTCAGGAATTTTAATTCACAGCTTCTTGAAGTATTCAGGTGTAAATGACAAAACAAAGCACGAGATAAAAAATAGGGCTCACCTGACTTCTCACACTGACTACAGGAAGAGGATTAGAGTTTCATAAATAGTCCCCTATTTCCCTGATCTAAGGTTCATGGGAAAACATGTCTACAATGATTCATGCAGGATCATAAGGTTTATGGCATTTTAAGCCAGAATGATCAGTTAAAGAATTGAAAATTTAGGAAGCCAGCCTTCTCCAGGTGCTGACTCCTTTATTTCAATATCAGCAGTAGATCCTTTAGGTACAAACAGCCTAAAAGAAAAATTATATTTATCTTTTAATCAGAAGATATTTTTGTTATTTCAGGCTGTAAAAGCATAGTAGAAATAAAAACATCATATGTTGTTTTGTGGTGGGTTTATTTTGGCTTTTAAATGCTTAGTTATTAGGTTTTTTTAAATAATAGAAAAAGGTCATCATTTCCAGGAAAGGTCTGATGCTTATTTCATTTGCTCTAATTTTACATCTCTGTAATGCCTCAAGGCATCTCTACAATCTGCAAATTGTTCTATAAGTGTGGAATAACTTTACCAAAGACAGCAAACTGTAATTTACATCACTGTAACTAAGAGCTAGGTATATCTGCTAGTTTTTAATGGCCTATCAGGATTATTCTAAACGCTATTAAAATGACAAAGTAAAATAAACCAAAATGAAATAGAGAATTCCTCTGTCTCCATCTACACATTACAAGCAGATATTCCATAAAATATATTTATCAGCACTGTGACCAGCTGTAAAACGTCGTCAGTGCGGGATGTTTATGTACTGTAGCATAGTAAAATTGTCCCTCTGTTAACTCTAAATCAGCTTCTGAACAGGTATTGGTGCTTCTTCATCTGCAGGCTTGCTCGAAGGGAAATGTCATTTATGATGTCTGGAATATCGTTTTTGCTATGAAGGATGTCACAGTTGAATTGCAACTTCTCATAAAGGTAAAAATTGCTGGATTTGGTATTAATAAATCTTAGAGACAGATCATAGCATTATTTACCTTTTCCTTAAAAAAAATGGTTACATTTAAAGTGAACAGCTCAAGACCTGCAAATGTCAGTTAGATTAATACAGTGTGTCATCTGCATAGTGCAGCTATAGGAATTCATGCTGTTACCTCATCAGATCTCACAAACAGGAAAGTGCCTGGACTTGTCACCATCAGTGTGGCTTCACCATGTCTGGGTGACTGTCAACTGACTGACTCAACCAAAGTTTAGGATACATCCAATACTGATCAGATGGAAAAAAAAACAGATTAGAGGATTCACTCCCTCCCTCCCCTAAGCAAAAACTAAAGTATCAGAGATAATAAAAACAAAACTCCTCTACACAACAAAATACTCTGTGATCCTGAACTGGTTTTTGGCAGCGCTGTGTTTTCTCTGGCATTCTCCATGCTCTCATTGGGAAAACTAAAATTCAGCAGTAAAGGAAGCAATCTGTGTCATACAGTTGCATAAACAACACCAGCTTCACAAAACTAACAAGTTGAAATGCCCTTTAATGCTTCATTCACAACAGAGAAACTTCCAGTAGCAGATCCAGATGCAAGCTGACACCTTAGTTTTCACAGTACACTGAACCCTTGAGGCTTTACATCAATTATTCCTTGGGAAATAAAAGGGTTTTAATTTTTTTCCCCTTTATTTTGTATCAATTTGAACTAGCAATTGTAAACAAACACTTTAACTATCATAACTATATCAAAACAGTAACAGAGCCTTAATTCTTAAAAATCTTGCCTTTTACAGTCATCTAACGCTTTTAAGTACCAATTTTCAGTCTTAGTACAATAGAACAATATCTTGTTATTCTTTCTTCCTCAGAGCCCTATGGATAGAAATTATTTTAAGCTATGTAATCTCAAGCATTTTGTAATTCTGTGCTAGTAATATAAAGAGCCAAACATCTCTGATTTAAAGTGAAAGATGGCATTTCAGAATTAACATCTTCCTTGAAAATGAAGTTTACCATTGACAATACATCCATTTATTTCTGTGTCTTAAAATGCAGTCCTGAATATTTGAAACCTAGACCTGCTATGCATTGCCCAAGTCAACTAAAAGAAAACCTGAACCACCCTCCTTAGCCAAGTTCACCTGCTCAGTGTTCATTTACTCTTCCACCGCTTGTCTCTCAGAACAGCCTTTGGATACAACACACCAAGACTTAGCCTTTAGTGCAGTGAGGTGCAGCCATGAAACAAATCACTGAAAATGGAGCTGGTACCACCACTGACTTCTGCACAATGAAAACAAAATATAATTTTATTAAATGTCAATATGACATAAAAGTGAAAAAGATTATGTTAACAATCCAAATGTTTGAAACTTCCTGGTAATTTTTAGGGAGTTCATAACAATAAGATGGGGGGGGCATTGTTTGTTTGATTATAAAGTAATTTCCAATACAAAAAAAAATGTGGCCATAATTGAAATAATTTCAAATATAAAAAAGTCAGAATTAGTTATATCACCTTTCCCTTTCGTTCCCAAAGCTTTATTATGTACATATAAATAAACACACCATAAACCTTGCATCTCAGTTGCACAAGACAGAAAGCTAAATGAAGGCAGAGCTCTGAATTTTCAAAACCTTTCATCATCTTTAGTACCTTAGGTAAGAGCAGATACATGACCATCACTATAGTACCACCATTATAGACTCGAGGCACAGTCCTGGGTAATAGCAATAGTTTATAAAACAGAGTCACCAGCACTTTAAAAAAAAACCCAAACCAAAGAACTTAAACCCCCCCAAAAAACCCCAGTCAAGCAAACAAAATATTCAGGCTATAGATACAAAAGACACGTACTTCAGAGCAACCATAATTACATTTTCTTTGGTAATAAACATTTGACTGGCCAAATGGAAAGATATTTTTTCTAGTTGAACAGAGCTTTTTACTCTGCTTTAAAGAAATTGCTTCATTTCTTTTTTAGTCTCACAAAGTAATCAGAAGGCACCAGTCTAGCATTTTTTACTAAATTAAGAAAATAATTTCCCACCTTTTTAGCACAGGAAATGGAATTTGTGTGAACTGGAAACTTCAACAGGAGAATGGCAATAAGTGTTCACACTCCTGCTCCAGCAGGAGCTCCTGCAGGCACATTTCCCACCCTGGGCTGCTCCTGCTGGCTCTCAGGTGCTTGGAGGGATGAAGATGTCCCTGCTAAAGCAGCATTTGTTCAGGAGGGGCACAAGGGAAAGCGTGGCAGGTTCCCTGTCAGGCTGCACAGTGTTCCCCATGCCTTTCCTTCTGTCCTGATTAAAATTTTATGTGACCTTTTCACAGCAAACACCATCCACTATGCCCAAGCAGGCAGAAATAACCAGCTGATATTTCAAGCCATGATCTTGTCCCAAGAGCCTGAGGTGGAGCATTCCCAGGTCTACAGCAGCATTTCAAGCACCAGGATCTCACCAAAGGAAGTGTGGGCATCACTTCTCCCCCTTCACTGCTTCAGTTCACCTCATGCAAGTTTTCATATCGCTCTGGTTTCTCTGGTCACTTGGATTTTTCAAGTGCTAATGAACTTTTCTTGGCCTTCAGGAAATTCCCTGTGAGAGTCTCAGGCAGATTCACCTCAAAGGCCTCTTGGCTGAACAAATGAAACCAGAACGGGTCACAGTGTCACCAAGCTGACTGTACCAGATGTGATGCAGCACAAAATAAGCAGTGCAAGGTTGCACCAACCAATTAGACATTTATTATGAATTTTTAGAAATATATCTTCCTCTGGCTACAGAGGTATATTCTCTTCTGTAACTAATGAATGGACTGTCATAGTTGCCTGTTTTATAGCAAAGGAATTATTTTAATTTAGTAGCCATTCACAAGTAGATTGGTGCCTAATTTCTAGCTTGAATGGGGTTTATTTATTATTTATTTATTTATTTATTAAAGTTAAGATAGAAACCCTAATTTTGAGAACAGGAAGAATTACATAGGGAGAAGGAGAGCTGGATGTTGGTCAAAATCCTCAAGTAAATCTTAATGTTAGCAGACCGAAAGCAATTACATTGTCAAGGTCTGTCATAAGTGTTCGTGCTGGAAAAACTACTTTGTTTCTTATTTTCACTTGGAAAAGTCTCATCTGTCACATTTTCTGTCTTTCTTTTCTTACAGGTACTCAAACTATGAGCTGTGATGCAGCTCAGACCTTCAGCACTCTCAGTAAGTATTCTGTGACCTTTTCAGTCACACCATTACACTGATTAATTAATCCAGAGCACAACAATGCAAAGGGAAGTATTAAGGCAGGCATATAAGGTCATAAAAATAATTGGCATTCAAAGTGTTACATCCATCACTTGGACTACTAAATCTGATATCAGGATTCTTCAAATCTGCAAAGCACTGAGTTACATAACCAATTTATGTCCACATACACACAAATTACCATTGTTTGGTGGGGGTTTAATTAAAAAATCCTGTTACCTGCAGTGCCAGTCCAATGCCAAAATGCTTTGTACTCATTCTAGATCGGAATCAAACATCCATGCATGAGCACACTTCCCTAACTCTATCCACGACCAGCAAAGAGGATATAATGTTTCAGCAGCAACAATCCCAGCAATATGTTAAAAATAGATTTTAAGATAGCTTAATTAATTAATAAAACTCATTGTGAAGAATGAAAATTGGCCTCCTATTTATTCCAGGCCCTAGGTAGCTCTGATGGATCTAAGCCTTTGCTGTATTTCAACTGCATATTCAGAGTGTGTCGACAATTTCTCAGGCAAAGAAAAATATGTATGTAGCTCTCTGAAGATTTCTTATGAGGTGTATCACAAGTCAGTTGCATTTATTTAACTAGCATATTTTCAGCAATGTTGAGCTTATGATCTCCATGATTAATAGCAGCATGCTTACAAAATACAAAGAGAGGAAATTAACTGCTCTGTCCCTGAAGAATCACTGGCTTTACCAGATAATTAAGAAGTTCTGCATTTTTACCTTATGATTAGCTGCAATCAAAAAGATGATCTTTATTATGCTGCTTTTTTTTCCATCAAGACTTCTGTAATATATAATGAAGAGAGCAAAGGGAAGAGCAGAGCAGCCCAAGGAAATGAGTACATACAATGCAACAGAGCACAGCAACATCCTTGTCTATTCCAGAAAGAGGTTGAGATACTGTAGTATTCTAATAACTACTTTTAACTACACACAGAACTCTAAGCAAAGACTGTACTTCAAAATCACTCCTCCAGGAATCAATTTTCTGTCATATTTTATAATCCACATGAAATCTAAAGGCAAGAGTTGATTGGGAGTTGAGGTACAAACTGAAATGAGGTCAATAAAACAAACTTGAAATACAAAATACTGTATATATGAAAGGTTACTATTTGGACTGCACACCCTGTGTAGCAATTCTATGAAATGCTTAGATCTTTGCATTTTTCCTGCACCAAAGAAAAACTTTCACTTCCAGATTTCAGCATTTCTGGTTGTTGAAGGTTAGTCTTTCCAAAAAGCTATTGCTGCCAAAGGCAGCTCACAGAGTACAAGAGGGAATAAGCCTTCGTCATTGTTAATGTGTTTCTTGCTTCAGGGAAGACACTTAAAATTCTTAGTTCTCAAGCATTACTTAAATTGGTGACAAAAAGACATTTTAATTGTTTTCAAGACTGGAACATAAGATTTTAGAATCTCTAAACGTAGATATCTCTGTAGCTGAAGTTATGCATTATTTAACCAGAACAATAGTTCTCATTAAAACTTAACTTAATTTTTCAGCTTTCTCAAAACATCTGCTACTCATGGGATCTGGTTTAGTAATTATAATAAACAAAATTTCTCTATTGTTGCTCCTTTAGTTGCAAAAACAAGAAGTTTCTAGGACTTCTTCCTAGCTTTGATAAACTAAACCTTATTGCAACAGAAATAATTGGTAGATATTTGTTGTTGTTATTTTAAATCTATTACTTTAAAAGTTGATGCCACAGCTCTCTCGACTTCGTTACCATAATGCTATAATTAGAAACAAAACTCTGGCAATAGTCTTTACAGAGGTTTAATGAAGCAACTTCTTTTCTAAGGCATATTTTAAAATTAATACATGACAAGTCACAAGCATACTCTGAAAGCTGTACATGTGCCAGGGATGCAGAGGATACAGATGTCAAAGCATTGAAAGATTTAGGGCAGTTCGTAATATTTGATAGCAAAACTATTCCAAAGGAATTAAATACTTTGGAAAGAAGCATCATAAGCATTTTTTATAGTTTTTGATATCGATTTTCCAGATTAGCAGGTTTGTTATCTTGCCAAAAATATAAAATACAAAATATAGTGCTGATCTCATAACCAAGAGTTGCTGTGATCCCAACATAAAAAGTTTCCAGAAGATACAAGCCAGGCCTGCTTTTTTACCCCAAAACAGATTTACAGCAAAAAGATGGCAGCTTTTACCTGTGAGTTTTGGATAGTGCTCTCTTTCTTATTGCTAAGAATAAAAACCTAAAACCAGCATCCATGCTGGGGAAATGATAAGTCTGCAAATGTTGATCCTCAACAACACAGGTTCCACTGATAGTACATGTCCCTAGTTTCAAGCAAGGTAACATTGAAAACCATCCAGATTACATTTCACTTGCAAAGTACCTGTACAGCCTAGGTAAACTGATCCTGGCTATGAAAAAGAACAGGAATAAGTAGATATTTCTGATAGGAGGCACATCCACATAGCTCCTGCCATATTCCAGTGCCTCTAGACTGAATCTTCAAGGACCACAAAACAGCAGACAGACTCACATCTATACTGGAATGAAATTTTCTATCATTACATTTTAGTGAAAAATGAGTTGTAATGAAACAGGATAAAGTGATAAAAACCTTCAAACACCAAGCTGATCAAACTTTTCCAAAGGAAAGTTTTACCATATTTCCATTCCTTTTTATTTTTTTTAACAGCATTTGAAAATGAGTGCACATCTTTTAATCTTCTCAAACTGAGCTCCATCAATTTTTTCATCTGTACTTTTCACTGGTAAATAAGTTTCCATCTGGGCTGTAGAATGTAGATGATGAGGGCATAGTGGTGCTGAAAGCTTTCAGCAACCAATTGCCCTGACATGTGCTCTGGTCTCTGAACACTCTGGACCCAAGCAGATAAACCAGCTGAGGCAATAATCACCTTCTTTTTATTATTTCCTTCTATTATGCTTTCTCTCTCCATCCTGCATCTCATCCCCAAGCCACAAATTAATTCTATTTATTTTCCAATTCATTTTATAGACAAACAAGCCATTCAGATTTAAATATTCCACCTTCTTAAGGTGTCTGGGTAAATAACAAATATGTCATATAGTAGTGTCAAACCTAATGAACAAATTATAGATGGGATTTTAAAGTGGTTTAACAGATACAAAACTATAAAAAAATATAGCACTATCTGTACTATACTGGTTAAAGAGGCACAGGTTTACATTTCTATAAATATCTGGGACACAGAGGCTGTATCCACACAGTGTAAATCTTAGAAAGGCTGTAGTCACATTAAGGGATAGGGTTGGAAAAAATCATAAGCTTCATTAACAGATTCAAGGGACAAGAATAAAATGTATGTGTTGCCTGTGAAGCAGATGTGATGAACAGAAATCCTGCAGAAAATTTCATGTTTTGCACTGAGACTGAGGTAGAGCACTATTAGGAGACTCTGCTTGGCCTCTCTCACTCCTCCCACCAGGATCAGCCACCCCACCAAGAGAACAGGAAAGAAAGAGGTTAGGTGGACACTTTGGGCTGTATTTAGTCATTGCCTAATCATCTCCAGTTCATCTCTTCCTTCCAGTAAAATCTCTGTTAGCATAGCTGAACTGAAACCTCTCCAGCCTTTAGACCCTCCCCGAGGTCTGAACAAGAGGAAACACAGCAGAAAGAAATGCACAGAAGTGGCTTCTGGACCAGAAGCATCACAGTGGGAGTCGAGGTAGGAGTCATCAAGAGCTGAGTGAGAGCATCACCTGACTTTGGTACCCCAATAGGTTGGTACTGTCTAATTCTCTGCCTCAAGGCCTCCTGCTCCACATGGATTTCATAATTTGAAGATTTCCTAATCCTGTGATACTTTTTCTCTACCTTATGTGTTGAGGCAAGTGAACAAACCCTTAAACTTCTCTTGTCTGTTAAGTGTAAATAGAGTTTCAATATGCCACATTTAAAATCTTCAGTGGTTTTTGTTTGGGGTTTTTTTGGTTGGTTGGTTTTGTTTGTTGTTATTTTTTTGTTTCTTGGTTTGGTTTTTTTTGTTGTTTTTGTTTTTGGTTGGGTTTTTTTTCCCAGTTTTTAAGTTATTTATATAAAATTTTAAATCACTTGGAAGCTAAGGCAGAACTTGTTCTCCTGCCCCCAAACAGAAATCTGTCTTTTTCTCCAACAGTAGTCACACATTTCCTCAGGACTCCCTAAGCAGAGCTATCAGAAAGCTGATTTCACCTGTGCAAACATGAAACCTGCTGCTGCCTCACCAGAGGCCATCAGGAGTCCAGGGACTGCCACTGCACAAGGGAGAGGCTGTCCCCTCCCTGCCACTGCTGCACCCCCAGGGTTCAGCAGCACCTCTGGCCAGCTGAGAAGGGTTTGGACACAGCCCAGGATGCTCCTGCTGGGCTGAGAACCCCAGAGTCCAAATCTGACACACAGACCACAACAAGGCGTTTGTGAAGGTACCTGGAGGGTAATAACAACCATCTTTTCATCAGCCAATGCATTAAAGATAAGGACTGTGTTTGTTTATTCTTTTTCCATTTACTGAAAGCTGAGTAGAGGGCAAATTGTGTTTGTACCAAATTGTTATTAGCTGTTGAAAACGACTGTTTGAGTTCTTTTCTTCAACAGTTGAAACCAATATTAAGGATAAAAACAGAATTAAAAAATGGTTATGCATTCTTTCACATTCAAGTGAAGAAAATTATTTTGCACAGCAAGTATTGAGATCAATTAAAATCCTTTACTTCAGATATAATTAACAAGACTCACAAGCATAAAGTGATTTAATTTCCTGTATCAAACCAAATGCTGTTTTCTGTCAGTAAATGACTATTCTCTTACAGCACTACACATTAATAATTCATCATTGCTGTATATTCAAACAGATGGGACTCAATGAAAACTTCTAATGAAAACAGCATTAACTTACATCCAGCAGGCAGAATCTTTAAAGGAATAGTATTTTCTTAAATGTTAAGGTTTTTCATTCCACAATTTCCTAATTAGAGTTAAATTGTTACACTACGAAAAAAAAAACCCAGTCCTTACAGTGGGTGAAAAACATAAAAAGCAATCTAATACAGTTGTATAAAATAAAACCAAATAAAACCAAGGCCTACTGCTTCAATAAATAACCTCGAAATAATTTGATGGGAGTTTATGCTCACTAATATTTATCTTTGTATTTGATTTAACTTTGATGAAGTTCAGTTAGTCTGGCAAGTGACATGCACACCCTAGGATTTCACTCTCTGGCACGGGAGAGTAGAAAATTAGCACAGAAACCTCACAGAACCATGTGATTCAGATCTCAGGCACTCACTACCTGCAGTGTGGAGCAAGGCTGCAAGACCAAAGTTACTGCAGCTCACTTGCTGCCACAGAGAACCTTTTTTATTCCCACCACCCCCTTTTTTAGTTCCCCATTTCCTTTTAAGATCTGAGGAGAGAAATAAAATGGAGGGAGTGTGTATGTGTGTGATTACTCCAGTTCAATAAGGCTGAAAAAGACAGTGAGAAAGAAGGATTTTGTTGTCTGATCGTAGGTGTACTGAAGTCAATAGGAATTAATTGACCATAAATATTTTCATTTCCAAACTCCCTATAAAAGCAGCAGCAATACTGGCCTCTAATACTATAATTTTTGAACTTTTACTTAGGAAATCTTAGAAGACCTGCCAATGTAAGCAGCAAATAAGCATAACATTTCTACAACAAAAACCAAAACCTAAATCTGTTAACATACATATACTACCAATCCTACTGTGATAAAAGCCCCCTTCTTTAATTTTACAAGGGATATTCACCACAATGACACAACATGACGTGGAAACATTTATCTCTCCTGAACATTTTGCCATTGTAGCTGGCACCATTTGCTCTTATTAAGCACATTCAAGCAAAGAATGAATTCTGCTGTTGTTTTCTCTGTGTTTTCAAGACTGAGGGGATGATGCTGCTGCAAAGTGCTGAATAAACTGACTGCTCCAAGGACACCCACAGCTCTAAATGCATGCACAGCCACAGCCAGGATTAAAGGAATTTCCCATGTAAATGGTTGCATCCACGTTGTGATGCCTTGCTGGCTAAACAGCACACATTAAGTACATTATTAGAGCAAGTGCATAAGGCAGACATTCTTAGTTATGCAAATGGGATGAAAATATCCCAATAGGATCCCCTTTCTCCCTGAGCAGTCAACAGAGATACTGGTAGCAAAAATATTCATGTTTTTCTCCATTACCTAGGATGCCTGAATTAGACATTTTCATTCTACATCAAGTTCTTAATCTGCAAAGAGAAAAACCCCTTAAGATAGATACCTTGCATTTGCACTTGAGCAATTATTTATTCACATCTCCATTGCACCTTACGTTGAAAGGGCAAGTTTTAGAAGTCTAAAGGAAATTAGGTAAAATAAGTTATTTGAAATTGAGGGGAAAGGAGTGAAGAAGGAATAAACAGAGCTTTTAAGGACATGCTGAAAGTGCCAGCTGATATCACACAGCATTGTCTTTAAATAATATCCACTCTGAATGCCAAAAACTACCTATTTTCTGTGTGATTCTTGACATGTGCCATAACTCAAAAGTTTATTGTATTGCACTATGAGAATAAAGTGCCTTAAGAAACTACAAAAATATATGACAAATGCACTTTTAGTTAGGTAGAAAGTATTTTGATACAAAATCCAGAATTTCTTTTCTTTTAGATTTTTCTACATAACATAACAATGCATTTATTGGAGTTTTGCAATATGGCCCCAAGAATTCCCTAATCACTGCTCTAGAAATAAGCCTCAAAGATTTGAATATACCATCTTCAAAAAATGTCTAGTTCTTTGCTTTGAAAAATATGATTCTCAATTTGTGCTTTTAAAGAAAAAGCTGTAGAGAATGTGCTGACATAAGTCTTCTGGATAAATTTTTCCTCCTCTAACTTGATTACCCATGTGTATTTTTCTGACAGGGACCAGAAACAGAAGATAACTCTCTTTACATTGCTCCATCATAATGCAACCTCAGAAAGAACAATAAATTTTAAAATCTGGTGCCAAAAATTGAGTTGTTTGTTTCTCAGCTCTCCCAGATGGAAAACACTTTTGTTAAATCATTGCAAGTGAAATTAGGCAGCTTGTTACTGAAGCCTAATCATTCATTAGCATTTTAAATTCCTGCAAAGGGACAAAATACTGTAGTATCTGACTGCCTGAATATTAACAGATAATGTTTTCTGTTTATATGTAAATACCTAAAATCTCTATCAGTAGTTAAAGAAGAGTGGGTAAATTTTTTGCTTTTTCCAAAGTTCTTAGCGCTCACAATGTTCTTTTTATTATTATTCTTTCCTCTCATCCTTTTCATTATTTCCATATCATACCTATTTATAACTTCCCAAAGCAAGATCTTTTTTGCTTTCCTTTGACATAGGTCTTGGTATTGGCTATAAATTAATATATTTCTTCCAACATCCTGAGCCAAAATGGACAGAATTAGCTGAATTTGTACTGTAGAGACTCAGCGTATTAGCTCAACATTACACTACAAATATATATGCAAAGAGACATGGTATTGACAGAATTATGGATGAAGGTATCAACTCTTTATTAATAAAGTATGAGAACCTATTGTCCTGGTCCAATAGCAGGAAATAAATGAGATTCAATCAGCTGAATCTAATACTAGATTTTCCCTGGTTAAATTAAGAACCCCACCACAAGTGGTTAAACATCCTAATGGATAATCTAAGGAAGAAAACCAAATTACTAATCCCTTCTCTGTGCAACTATTACAAAGGCTTTGGCAAAAGCTGATATAACAGAAAGATTCCAAAAGCCTTTCCCAGAATTTGACATCCTTGCCAGATCATCTAAATTACAGGTTTGAGTCACTTTAGCATCTAACACCTGGGGACAAGCTAAGCACTTATTTTTTATTATTCTCCTCTTTATATTGGTAACTGAGGAATGGGAAAAGCTTTCAACATCACAGCCATGTGTGGCTTTTGCTGATGGGGTACAAGCCACTGTGCTGCTACCAAGTCCATTATGTGCTGGTTTTGCTGCTTTTGCTGTGAGAGAGGGTGTCCTACACCAAAGAGGCAAAACACATCTCCAACCATTACAGCCCTGTGAGGCAGGGATGTCTGACAGAGCCTTTTGCCCTGTGCCCTCTGCACCATTAAGTTTTAGAGGAATGGTTGGTTACTGATCAGTCTCAAAATGCAGCAGAAATTGATCAGTAAAGATCTCGGCTTCTACAAATTGGCTGCAATTTCTAGGAGTGAAAGTGAATTGCAATAAGGATGCTGTTTTTAATTGAAATAAATATAATCCCCTTCTTTCCTTCAACTTTCTAAATTCTCAGGCTTTTGCTTGTAGCTTTTAAGGTATGTACGTTTAAAAAATATATCACAGCAACAGCATAAACTGGTATCACATTGCTAGCAGTCTCCTGGAAGTATGAAATTGCAGCAAAATGTATAGACAATAACACCACATATCACCTTCCTGCTCTGTGAGCAATCTTCACTTCAAGAGAATTTTCAAAGGACCAATACCACAGTGCTAAGTACTAATAGCCCAGGCAGGCAGGCTCCCACCATGCTAATTAACTCACCTAGGGGTTCTAGCTACAGAACACATGCACAATTTCAAAGCTTTTCTCTCCCCTCCTACTCCTTTGTCTAACATCTTTCACTATAATCACACTCAGGAAGAAAATTTTAAAGCCAAGAATGACAAGTGTGTGTTGCCTCAGCTAAAACTATTCAGAAATAATAAAAAGCAAGATCGAGAGGCATAGATAGAGACAGGCTTTTGCCCTTCAAGCAACAGAAAAATAAGTTACGCTGTTGAAGGCCATTTGATGAGGAAAATGCATACTTTCTGTTTTTCTGTGTGAGAGTCCCAAGGATTTCCACAGTTCATTTTCTGTAGAGGTCAAATCCAATCCATGAAATTTCCTCCAAACATACAGCCTTTTTACTGCAGCCATACACCACAGTCAGCTCCCTCCTACCATCTACAGAAGAGTAATCACCCCAGGGTGCAGCTGAATATAAATGGCTGTAACAAGGGCTTTGCACAGCAGTAGCAATAAAAGCCATCCCCGAAGTGTCCACAACAAAGCCTGTGCTCAGATTTCCCTGTGGAAGCTCTTTAAGTCAGGCTTATGTACACATTGCTCATAGTTCATTTCCAGTTTCTGCTTCCCAACAGGCAGGTGTTCAAAATGTAATGTACAGCTTACCTCCCCACTTTATCATACAAGGATGTGGAAGTGGCCAGCTTCATAAACTAGACAGGGTTTAACTCAGAAATGTACATTCATTTTCTAATCAGCCTTCTGCAGCAGATCAGAAGGCACAGCAGAAACCTTTAAGTTTTCAGGTATTATTTTTCCATTACTGGAAAATTTCCATTTCTGTAATGTAAGAGGAAGAACCCCAAACAAATTCTCTGGTGACAAGAAACAGATACCCTAATTACAGCAAAATCTTGATTTAGCCTTGAAGGAATAATTCAAAACCCAAGGCAAAAGAGCTGCTTTCTTTCCCTTCCTCTCCCCGTTTTTTTTTTGCTGCTTTTCTGCAACAAATACAACAAAAATGCACAGTTTAAAATGGATCATTCTAGAAGAATAAATTTTTAAAAACTAATCTCTCTTACCTCTGAGAAGCATTTCCTTTTGACTGCTTTGGGTTTCCTCCAGATGAAGAGGCAAGTGGTAGGTCGTTGTTGATAGATACTGACTACAGGTCATGTGAATCAGCACAGGTAAATCTCAGATTTTCAGCTTTCTGGAGCATCACAGAGTAGCAGAACTATTGCACAACATCTGGAAAGTGAATTGGAAAATAATTCAAAATTAATAACTGTCATAGCTTGCTCTAGTGTTTCAGGGAGAATTGCCAACAATGCAATGACACTAATTATTACATAATCAGCATTAGTCAGTGAGCATAATTTGTGTGAAAGATAGTGGGGCTGAAGGCAAAAGGAGGCAGTTTTAGTGAACCTCTAAATATGAACTTCAGGGAGCAGTTCATGCAAAAGCATTTGCCTTCCAGAATGCCAGGAGGCATCTCTCCTCTATCTTTTATAACTCAAGTCCTGCAGATCACTCTAGGGTGGCTGGCAACAGGCAAATAAAGAAAAGTTCAAAACCATGAACTCCATTATGGGATTCTAAATACAGTGTATAAACCAAGATGGCAGTGGAAACAGTGCATCCTACTCAAACACATTTTTCTCCTAATATAGAAAAATATGGCTTAGAGGTATTTTAATACCCTGTATTTCCACTTATTAAATATAGCATTTTGTGCATTAATAATATTGCTAAAGTTCTGAAGATCAAAATGTAGCTCATTAGCATGAATCCATTTTCATTGTGTGTGAAAGAGCATGAACTCTCATAAATCATTCATAAAGGACACCTCTACATCTCTTCCCACAACTCCTTAGTATTATTTAGTTCTTTTTCAGATGTAAGAATATGCTGCAGCTAAAGTCTCTGCTCATTAAGCATCTCAGTTCAGTCCCCAGCTAAATTTATCATTAGGGAGAAAACATGCTGAAATTATACAAATATAATGGCAAAAAAGAAAAAGCCCACCCTAACTTTTAAAGTGTCCTTGGCTCTGCATGCTCATACAGGGATTTGTTTTTAGTAGAACTTTTCTCCAGCAGTTTTACACTCAAATTCATATGAAAGTAGAAGAAACAAACCAATGCAGAGTAACCTGAAGGCAAATTAAAGAAAAAAATTTGAAGATTAGAATGGTTTTCCTGTTTATGATCACAGAATTAAACCGGCCACAAAAATCTCAAGAGCACCAAAATATCATTCAATTGAGTAATATATTTAGATAGTATATAAAATAAAAAAGCATCACAGACTTGAAGGTGGGAAAATATTGAAAACATAAAAAATCCTCACCTACAGTCAGAAGGAATCAGCTCCCAAAGAAAATTAACTAAGATGTTGGTATTTTCCTGCAACTTTAATGAATTTCTGCATTGACTTTGATGAACAACTACTGTTCATTAATACAACATAAATAGATTGGGAACTTAAACTTTTTTATAATAAAGAAAACATTAACTCAATTCTTTCCTCAGAGTTCTAGCATTTACAGTTTTACTCGTGGGTATTTTTTCTTAAGTAAAATTAGAGTTCTTGTTTATGTTGCTGTTCAAAGATTTGTTATTGTATTCAGTGAAAGCACAGCAGCACATAATAATATATCATGCTCTTATCAGGATTCTATACGTTTTAAGGAAGAGAAGGTTAAAAAAGTGAAACCAAGAAGGCAAAGAAATTCAGTGTATTTTTTCTCTATATCCAGTTTCAATAACAGAATTATTGTCCAGCTGGAGCAACTTTATGACTCAATACATTTCAAAACAGCTTTCAGAACACAGAAAAATAGTATTATAAAAATAATTCATTCTCAAGTTTAATTTCACATCTAGAACATAATGGAATATTTAATACTTGTCAAGTCGACTCTGCAGAGTTGCCTTATACTGTTCAAATGTGGGGAAAATGGGAAACAAGGGCATATTTGCCCATCAGAGGGTACAAGACTATTTGTATATATGTGTATATATGCTACTTAAATCGGTTTTAAAAGCTGACAAAACCAAGCTACAGACAAGTCCCCCCGGCCATGGCCTGTGTGCTGCACTCAGAGCTGCTCTCTGAGCATTGCTGCCATAAGGAGGAATTCTGCTCCTGCTCCCAGGGCACAAGGCAACTGTGCAGCCTCAAAGAGCAGCACATCCAACCCTGGGACCCAGGAGACTTAACCCATTTTGATCAAATCAAATTTACTGATATCAGCTGTTCTTACATTTGGAAAAAAAAAATTTGTGCCTTAGCAAGCATTAAATCAACCTACTAAAAAGTAATCCTCCATCCCATAAGCAAACAATATAATTCAAAATGTAAAAGACGTGAGTCATAGTAATTCAACTTTAAGATTCTGTAATTCTTCTCCAGACAAGCTCGTTTCCTCCAGAGAACAAGTGCCCTGAAATCCTGGCACAGTGGAGCACTTCAACTAGCAATGAATCCTCAGCATAATATTAAAACCAAACACACCACAGAAATCTAAGATATATACAAATACATAATTTTATATATGCATAAATTCAACAAGAGTCTTCATTTTTGTGGTTAAACCAAACAGTATTTTCCCATTCACTGTTTTATTTGTTTTGTTTTCTTTCTAGCTGGAATATTTAAATAGATTCTGGCAGAGTTGCACCCCCAGAAAGACTCATTCTAGCCTGTTGGTAGGACAGGCTGGGAATCAAAGCAATAATGTGCTTTTCTTCCATGGCTGGAGCCTTCATTTGGACAAGAGGTTGAGCAGGGCTGAGCACAATCCCTCAGTCAGTGTGATTAGCTGTGATCCCACTCACACCACATCCCCTTCCACAGCCTCTGGACATTGCAAAATCAGTGCCTGGGAGATTAGGAACACTGGGTTTCTGTTTCAGAGGGGGTGAAAATGGTTATTTCCAGAATGAAGTCATGCTGATGTATAACTAGCTAGTAAAGATAACACCACTGACCACTGCTCTGTTCAAAGGCTCATAAATAATTAAAACATAAAATCTTTATAGGTGTCTGGTTGAACACAGGCATCTAAATCCCATTTAGGCACCCAGCTAAGAAGCTTGATTTTAAAAGACATCTGTTTACAACCTCTCACAGTACTTTTCACTGACCACTCATTCACATGCATTTCCTAACCTCAAGAATTGTTGTCTTTTAATTCAGTGATTTTCAGGGGCACCTTTCTGTGCACTAAGGTGTCTATTCTTATTAGCAAAAATAAAGGAGGATTGATTGTAAGTCACTGCTACTGCAACAGTGTATCAAAAAAACAGAATTGAGGAAAAACAAAACAAAAAAAAATACACAGTTCCTCAAGATCACTGTATACCTAAAACCACCTCCACAAATGGAATTTTTCAAAAGGTCAGATTTAAAAAGCATAAATTTAAAAAGCAGCAGTTCATAAATACTAATTACCACCTTGCCAGTGATTGCATGATAACATTTACTGGTGCATAATTGAATAGCAAAAATTTAAAAAAACAGAGACCGTGGGTAGATTTAATAATTAATTCCTCCCACACTAATCAGTTTCTGACTATTTCTTATAATAAGCACAATTCTATATTCTTACTTCCTTTCTCCTTTTTCTTTGTGAGTAATAAACCGTATAACTAAAACTAAAGGGAAGGGGAACCATTGCAAATAACAGTAAATACAATTTTTAATAGTTAAAAAAAAATCTATTTTAATTGTATTTAATTTTTTCCTTCATTGCTGAATATTACTATGATTCTTTTTTTGCAAAACATTAGTTCTTTTAAATTATCCCGTTAGAATTAGATCACCTTCCCTCAAGCCTCATTCCTGAACTGTACATCTGTAATCCAGTGCATGTATTTGTGTGTGTTATTATACACATAATTTAAGAGCCATGGTCCTCTATCCCCCACTATCCCAACAGCTGGGCTGTGGTTGAGGACAGCTCATCTCCACCTTCTCAGGTGTGAGCAGAGCAAAGCCTCAGTGCTGTGCCCAGGTAGGGGTCAGCCCTGTCAGGATGTCATTCTCTGGATCACAGCACTCACAGGCAGCCACGGTGAGCTCACACTGCTTTTACTGGGCAAGGATAAACAAGGCTAAAGGCACAAGAGCAGCTGCCAGAAACATGGCAGGAGATGGTTCTTAAAAATCACACATGGGTCTAGTGACTTGGGGTATTATGAGCACAACATATCACAGTAACAGTTGGCTATAGGGGAACTGCCAAAATATTAGGTCAAATCATAATATTTTTATTATTTCACTTTTAAATTTCAGTCAAACTTTATCTTTTCACAATGTTTTGTTAGAACAATATATTCTGCAGGCCTATTCTGGAGCAATGGCAATAGAAAAATCTCAGCAGCAAAGCACACAATCCTCAATAGGCCACATGGAAACCAAAATTGCTACTGCACTTGTCAGAACACACTAAAAATATCCAAGTATAGAACAGTCCTCCTGGGTTTCAGTCCCCCAGGTAGGCTTCATCCATGGAAAAGAAGACTTGTTTGACTTGTTGATATTTTTTATCATAAATATATAGAGAAAAACACAACAAAGAAAAGCCAAGCCCTGCTTCCCAAGATTCCAAAACACTTTCACGAACTGAAGAATAACATTCTCCAGCTAACACTCACCAAACACAGACACAGCCTTCCAAATACCCTGGTCTCACACTTCAGAAAACACCCAAAGAAAAGAGTGGGACACGAGCAGCCCCTGGCCCACAAAGGCACTGAAGAACGAGTCACAATTAGAGAGTTGTCTAATTTGGTTACTTTGATTGTGGGCAGAGGTGTGGAATGATTTTCCAGTTTTGGGGGGGTCTGTTGTGTTTTTAATAAAAATCTTTTATTTTTTGAAATTTTTCATACATCTATCCTCCAGAAATTTTATTCTCTCTAAGGCACCATATCTGGCATAATACTTTTTTTACCTTGAATTTTACCTTCATGAGATGTAACATTAATACAATAAAGCTCTTCCTAATGATATATTAATTTAAAAGTTCAGATCAGATTGTCCTAGGAAATATGATGCTGAAGAGATGAAACTGCAGTGAGGTACTCTGACAAAGAATGACTGTCAAGATTGGTTCAAATAACAGAGAGGGTAGAATAGGATCTGGAAACACAATGGTGCCACAGATTTTAGATACTTGGAAATAGATAGGTTACACACAGCAGTACAGGTGCAGGGGGGCAAAACTGGAGGTGCAGCTCTGAAACAGCATTTTATACATAAATTTCATTAAATGTCTTTCTTCTCTCCCATTCCTCTTCCTGATAACACTTGATTATTAAGTTGGGAGGGTCTGAAATCGGGGGCTTTTTTTTTTTTCCTTCTCAGTTTTGTTTTGAAAGTGTTTATTTGCAGAGCCCCTGGCAGGCTCGGCAGAAAGCTGAGTGAGTCAGGCCAGCAGTCAGGGGTGCTGCTGTCCCCCCGGGGTTGTGGCCAGAATGAAACTGAGCAATTGGTGAGAGCGTGTGTGGCCCTGGCACACAAAGCACAGCTGTGGCAATAATGCACAAACAGTCAGCACAGCAGAGTGGTTACAGCCCAGGGAGGCAAGATGTTGAAAGGGGACTTCACACATTCAGGGTGACATTATCATGGGGTGTAACAAACAGTAGCACAGGCTCGTGGATATTTCCTAAACGCTTTTAAATCATGATAATTTATTGGAAGGTATTTCTACAGAGTTCAAAGTTCATTTGCAGGAAGGAGGAGAAATGGCTGTCTAAATACCATTATATTAGCATAATAGCTATTATACAAAATTTAAGTTTCTCTACTGGACAGAAAGCAGTTTCTGAGGAAGATTTTTTTTCTGTCAGCAACTTCAAAGTGCTCTTTTTTTTTTAATTGCCTCACAGTGATTATCTTGAATACATTGATCAAAGAGTCCTTAGAAATATTCCTCAACGTTGAGCAACACAGTGATGAAAAACTACCTATTCATCCTTAATACAGGGCAGAGAAACAACAATTCATCCCACTGCAGTGAAACCTTTAGGGGAAAAAGAATTTTTCATGTGGGACTTAGAGCTGAAGCAAGATTTTATGCTGTGGGACAGCACACAGCCCTCAGAACAGCTCTGCTGTGTCATACCAAGGCCCTTTGTCCAAGATGTGCCAGGCAAGAGCTCCCCACACCCATTTCTGGGTCAGTGCCACAGGTCCCACATAACCCTTCAGCAGAGGGGCAAAGCAGAGATGTGCTGTGGGAGAAGGATGAACAGAATTCCTGTCCTTCCTAATCCCAGCTGAAGTCATTGCTTGACCTGACACCACATAGCAGCTCCTTAATTCCTCCATGGAATTCAACCATTAACACTGCAAGCATGCTGGCTTTGGTAAATGTGCTGCTGTGTAGTGCTTTGGTTGGGTTTTTTCACCCCCTTCTCTAGAAGTGACCCATTATTTCAGCATGTGTGAATCCCATCAAATTCCTGCTTCACAAAAACAATTTAAGAGCCTTTGGAAGCCTATGGAAGCCTTTCCAGAATTAGTTTGGAACTTGTGTTTGACTAGAGGAGGATGAAACTAGCCAAGTTTGACAAGAGAAGGAGCGAGCTGAGTGACCCTGAAATGAGCCACAGTCCCACAGCATCCCAAGGTGCTCATTACACCCTAGCTGAAGGACAGAGACAACTCACATTCGAACCACCTGCAGCACATCCACTTGCTACTGGGCCAGGATCACCACTTTAAAAGTTCATCAGGAACAGAAGAGGAACTGGAGGAGGTAAAATCACAAAGATTTCAACCAAGCACGTGAGGGGGAACAGCAGTACAGTCATTAATATTTCACTCTTCCATGAAGAAATGTTATAGCGACTTCTCCTGGTAACTCACAAAATCATTTGAGATCTTTGGTAGACCTAGATCTAAAGTGAGAAAGAAGTACTGGAGAGTTTGGTTTGCTATTTTATCTGTCTGCTAAAAATAGGTTAGAGAATTATATTTTAATGTCTATACCATAGTGACAACAATTAAGATTTACAGATTTAGTTTTATTGAAGCTCCTGTAATTTCTACAACTAGGCTAGTACTTATTTCAAAGTCTCTCTCCCATCCCCTAGAAACACATTATCTTTTCTGAATTTCTTCAGTCTTGCACTGCTATTTGAAAAGAAATAACATACCGAAATACTCAGGCTTAAGAAGCTTGAATTTTGTGTAGCTTGCTACAAAAATTTCTACCAGAATTTGAGTTTAAAATCCCTGTTCCTCTGTCCAGCAGACAGCCCCACAAACATTTCACAGCCCAAATAAACCTTTCACCTTGGGAATGTGAGAAAGGTAATTTTAGTTAATATGGCAGACACAAGCAAAAGAGTATATATATGCTGCCAGTGATTAAGCAAAGTGTTTTCAAACTCGAATGGATGAGGGGGCCTATTTAATATTGGGACTGCTTTCTGACAGTCTTAATTTACACATCAAAAGAGAAATACACTCTAAGATTTTGTCACCGTAATGGTTTTGCTATTACATTAACTAGCAATTACTACACAATGCCATGCAAGCTGACTAGGCTTTAAATGCCAAGTCCCAATTTTGAAACCTCCTTAGGCTGTTATTTCAATGTCTTCTACACTTTGAAGGGAGAAAATTACAAAGGTTACAATTGCATGGATTAATAATGGCTAAAAATGCCTACAAACCCTGTTTTCTAGCCTCTGTGCAAGGAAGCAGAAAAATATCACTTGTGGTTTATCCTTTGCTCTGTTCTACCCAGTATTTGAAATGTAAAGCACAGGGGTGGAAGCTGTAGACATGTTCTCCTCCTTTTTTCCCCCTGGGAAAGTCCTGGGCTACTCTGGGACAACTAATTTTTGCATTTGAGCACCTTTACAATAGCACTTTGCACCAGATAAATGTCTTTGGTTGTGTCAAGTGATAATGAATTTTCTTTTTTTTTTTTTCTCTCACAGCTATTGCTGACCTAAACCCAGTGTATATTTTGTGTTCCACAGTAACATAATTATGAACTGGCCAACAGCAAATATTCAACTTTGATTTGCTGATTGTTTCATGCAAAGGTTCTGGCACAGCTGGATTCTCCTTTGTATACTTTGATTTGTTCTTTCCACGCTCTGGTTCAGCTCTCTCACTGAACACCTCCAGAGCCCTTAATTAATACATCACTAGGCAGACCCTCATCTGATACAAATCAGAAGTTCACTGTAATTTGCTTTAATAAAAATATGTCTATTTATGAAATAAACAGAGCATGTCTCTGTTAAGGAAAGCAATAATCATTTGGGCACGGCATTCTCTGCAACAACATTTGCTACCAGTTATCTTTCATTTTCTGTTCTGCAGTTGTTCAGGTTCCTTTCAATGTGAAGCCAGTGTCACCTGCTAAGGTGCATAGCCAAATTCTTCAATACAATAAGAGAGGCCTCCTAAAATAGAGACAACACTTGGAGTTACACAGCCAGGTCACACAGCTTCGCAATTAATCCTTCCAAACAAAATTTCAAAGGGTTGACATTGATTTTGGTGGATACATTTTCTGGGCTACTTGATGAAATCAAGTTGGCTTGTAGCAACTTTGGAACAGAAAAGAGTCATTAAAATTAAATAGGTAATTACTATAATTAATAATAATAATAATAGATAAAATAGAGAGTCAAGGACTTCATGTACTTCTCACTTATTGCAGTTATTTATGATTCCTAACCAGTATAACTTCCCATATAGTTTTTTCTCCATAATTCCTTATATTTCCTCCCCCATTATTCCAGTATTGTTTCCTGTCATTAGATTTTCCCACTTATCTCACAAAAATGCATTCATTCCTCATCCCTATTAAAATACATTAATTCCTCATCAACACTGAAGACCAAACCCAGAGCCACTGGGAAGAGTGACTGGATCAGAACCTTTGGCTTTGCAGTAGCTCCTCAGGCAGGGCTGGGAGCACTGAGCACTTGCAAATGTCCCTTTATCTGTTCCTTGATGCTCCTCAAAAGGCTCCTTGGTGGCCTCCCCACGCTTCTTGTTGCCATTCATATTCACATTCAGTGTGCTGAAAATATGGCCTGTAAGTAAGTGTACATTTGAGTAATTAAAATACATCTAACACAGTTTTCTGTCTAGAAAAGGTTGTGAAAAGGAAACCAGGATAGCAAATAAACACGTTTCATACACGAACATCTGTGGGTCTCTGCTGAATTCACCTGCCCAAGGTAGTTTTAGTCTCCACTTTGAAAATCACTGACAAAAGAAACGTTTCCATTTGCTCTCTGTAATGCATGGGTCCAGCTGCCATTTCTAGAATAAGCTAACACCCCACACAAAGAATCCACCAGCCAGTTATGCAAAGGACACATGTGCAAACATAGATTTCTTCCCTAATCTCAAGGCTTTCTGTACTGTAATTTTTTCTCTTTCTTCAGCTTCAGTATAAGCAACATTATGTGGCATTATTTACCTCAACACATGGCTTCAAGAGTCTCTTTATTGGACAGCAAGACCAAGAGACCCTTCAGAACAAGAGAACAGTCCCCTCCTGCTACAAATAATTGGATTATTTTTTCCAAGTATTTATTGACTACATTATTCTTTTCTCTTCCTGGAGATTGGAAAAAAAATAAAGTCAGCTTTCAGGGACATTTAATTGTTCCTTTAAATTGACTATAAAATAATTCTTGTAAGGCAAGAGAATTTCCCTTCATTTATAGCTACTGAAAATGTGACTCACTACAAAAAGAGATGATGTATCCACAAAAGGAGCTAAGAACTATATTGATTACCATTTGCTTTTGAATTTGCCACTCAATGACTAGATATATATTTTAAAAGACAAAAAGTAAGCTGGAAAAAGTTAAGTCTCTTACTAGAAGATCAAATTACTTATTTACATTATCTTTCACCTTAATCTTTAATCCTAGAGGAGGAATATGTTTAACCATAATGGTGCTATTCAATAATTTTCTATAATTATTCATTTTCTGTAAACAGGCATCTATCAAGTCCACAAACACAAAGCAGAAAAGAGTTCACTATTTCGTTTTATACCAGCTGAAGGTTTCTTCTACTCCTCTGTTAGTGTTGCTGTGCTGCCAGAATCTGATGTTCAGAGAGCAAACAAGATGCCCAGCTTTGTAAAAAAGATAACAAAAACTGCCACACCTTACCAAAGTGAGTTGTCACTAAACCTACCAGAGGTACAAGCACTTCTGTGTCCCTGCTGCTCCTCAGGGTGCTGAGCCAGCTGCGCACCCACACTTTTATTTTGTGCCCTGAACTGGTGACCAGGGCTGGAATCACAGCTGCAAAGCACCAGCCAAGTAAATAAATCTGCTCATGCCAATGGTCTCTCTGATGCTTTGGGTAGCAGAAAAAAAAAATTTAAAAAGCAGAGACAAAAAGAAAGAGAGCAATATCTTCATTCTAAACCAGACAATGAGAGTGAACACTAGAGGTACTAAGCACTTCATGAAATGCAACTGTGTGGTACCTGCAGGTAAGGATCATGAGCAGATGAGATTTAGGAATTCAGTCATCTGCATTAATTCTCTTCATAATTTTTCTTTTAAAAGCTGTATATTCTCATATTTATGATTTCGTTGTGCTTTAATTCACTTATGCTTTAATAAGTGGAAAGAGTTTTGGGGGTTGGGAGAGTGGGTTGTAGATATGGTTTTAAATAATTTTTTCCTCAGTTAAATCCAAGCTATTTTAATGATTTATTAAACATTCTGCAGCAGTTGAATTAAACAGAGACCAGGAGAAATTAATGATTAGGTGATAATGGCTGGAGATCCTATCACTGTGACTCAGCTAAATTGATTTTCTAAGAATAGCTAAATAAAAAAAAATTAAAAGCTACACGACAATTTGCAAAATTTTGTTGTTAAGCAAACTATGTACTGCTAGATCCCAAAGGGAAAAAAAATTAAGGAAACATTCTTTTCCTAATTCTTAAAATGTCAGAACATATTTTTGTTTTTATTAAACTCTTCTACAAGATATGACTCCCCTCTTCAGTGTAATTTGTATTTCTTTAGTTGAAATTCTTTATTTAGAAGAAAGTGCTAAGTCTCTCTGACATAGCTAACACTAAATTCCCTATTCATATCAGTATGAAACTCCCAGGATCCGTGCATTGTCTCATCCCTAGTGCATCCCTTTGTACTCAGAGCTAACCCAGCTCTCTAAGAAGTCTTCGAGTTACTCCCTTGTGCAATAAACTCCTTCTCCCAGAGCCTGGTCCCTGAACCTCAGTCCCAGTGAGGGGGAGCAGCAGAAGAGCCCTGGGGAGGGCAGAGCTCAGCAGGGCTGGGGCCAGGGCAGACTTTGGGTATTGGCAGCACCCAAACCCCCAAACTCAGTGCTCTGATCCCCACTGCTCCCTCCAGCCTCCTCCTGACAGAGCCTCTCCCTGCAGCTGGGGCAGAGCAGCACAACATGCCCCACCACACCAGTTTGCCCCCCAGCCTTTAGGCTACCTCAGCACACTTCAGCTAGTCCACAGCCACCCCCTTCTGCCTGCAGAGGGTAAAATCCCATCCCCCTTAAATGCTGTCACCCCACCTCAGAGTTACAGCTGCACCAGGAATCTAAACTGGGGAAATTACACTTATTAGAAACAAAATGATTCTGAAAACCTTTCCATTTAGGGAAAAAAAAAAGTTCATTTAGCAGGCTTTGCATCAAGTCAGAGGTTGCTCCTTGAATAATTACTGTCATAAGAATTTCTTAACCCTCAATTAAAAAGAAATCTTACAGATGAAATTGGCCAACTGCAGATATATAGTCTTCAGAAAGGATTTTTAAAAAATCTGAGAAAGACTCACTCTTATGCTTTCTTCACAAAGATCCAGCCACTAATAGCTTGCCTAGTTGAACAGACCATGGAAATTACTTTTTTTAATGGAAAGTGGAAAACAAACTTCTCTAAATTTATTATAGTCCATCTATATTCAAGACTGTAAGTTTTGAAATTCCATCTGCAGTAAATTACCAGGCAAGCAATTTGATAAACCTTCACACAGCTCTTGATGTTAGCATGGGTATCTCCATCCTGACTCAGGCACATCTCCAAGATCCAGTACGCTTTCATGCAGACCTGCTAAATGATAAATACAGGCTAATCCAATGCCATAAAGCAACTCAAGTGTCTCACAGAAAGTCAAGATATAAATCACATAATGAAAATAATTCTCAGAACAACTACATTGGAGTGCAGTCAACACTTAGCCTCAGAAATGCTGAGCACGAAATTTAAGGCAGGTCTGAACTTCCAGTGCAGCGTGCTGAAATGCAGCACAGGGGGCTGGACCAGCACATCACAGCATTCTCCACCGTGCCTCACGAATTTTTGGCCTTGCAACCATTCAAACAGCTCCAAAGCAGACTGCTGCAGTAAGAATGTAGCTGTTGGGAAGTTAGCACTGTGCTATAATCTGTGAAGTAATGAGCAAAACAAACTGAGCAAACTCCGCAGGAGATGAAGTCCACTCCACCAAGGCAAACAATACCATGTGTTCTCACAATGTACAGAACTTTTACAATGCATCAGGAAAAAAAGGTGCCTGCCTGGAGACTTGTGTAGGGGAAAGGGCTTTTTTATCTGTACAGGTTTGGTTACAATCATCTTGGCCAGGCACACAGTTCGGGTCCTAAGTGGTATGGACAGGAAACACTGTCTAGAGCTCTCCCAGTGCAAATAATCCATTGGTAGGGGCTGAACAGTATAAATTAAATTTCATATTAAAACAACAGGGATTTAGGGTTATTAGACAGAGTAAACAATAGCAGCAGAATATTTATTAGGGCTGCTGGAACAGCACCCTACAGTATCTATTTAGATATTACATCATGTGGTCCATCTTGAAATTTTACTTGAAGTCATATGCAAGTTCTTGAAACACGTGGTATGCATATGACCTGGATTTCTGGCTATTACCTCCTGTATGCTGTTTTAATAACTAATCAAATTTTCTCCTCTTTTCATAATGAGACTAAATATTACATCCTATTGGTTTTATTATTATCCAACACCCATTCTGGCCAAAATCATAGCACACATTCTTGAACTTCTCTTTCAGCAATTGAGTCGGCCTAGATGATTCCCCAAATCATCTCAGCACATCTGTGTATCCCAGCTGTATCCACAGGGAGAGTGCTGAAGGTCTTTGAATGAGCAGTATTGTACCTCTAGCACTAAGAACACTTAACAAGATATTTTTAACAGCAATGAGAGCACAGTATGGAAGAGGATGACTAAAACTACCTCAAATTGTAATCCCTGGGTAAGAGGAGCCCCTCACAGCCATTTTTAGGGAGGGCAGAAATCATTACCTATCTCACAAGGTTTTATCCAGCATAAACCAAAATGAGAATAGCTGAGCAGCTGATACTTTGTATACGCAGCACAAGTCTGTATCCCTGATTTTTGTGTACTCTGGTTTTTATTAGAGTAACCATTCTAAAATCAAACTAAACTTTTATAAGGCAAATCAGAATCAGGTCTTGTTAAACATTTATTGAATAAGAGAAACTGTAATAGTCTGAAGAGAAGATATCTGGTCTGAGTGGAGTTTTAAAGTTGCATTCTGTAAGACTTAGTGTTCTGAATTGCTGGCATATTGGGCTGATTGAAACAATAAACACCTTATATTTCTTTAAATAGCTACTTTGGATTCTTGAAAGCTATTGTGATAAACAAAGTAGCATTACTAGGGGAAAAATAATAATAATACCTGCATGTCAAGCATTCCTGTTTGGAAAACTGGAGTGAAACATAACCTGTTCTTATAAGTGGCCAGCAAAATTTATCCTTCTCTAGCAATTTATTTTGGAGATAAAAGGGTAAAAAATAAATTTTTAGATAGTTGTGTAGTTGGAAGGAGGAAATAATTGAAATTCAGTTTATTGGATGGCACAAATTTTTTTGGTAGGTTTCTTTTGTTTTGTTTTTTTTTGTTTTAAGTGAAGATGTCACTTAGACTAACTATTCTTCTTCTATGTAGAAAAGATTTTGGGATGGAGAAAAGTGTTTTAGGTCCTCTCCATGAAGTTGTGTATGACACAATATAGACACCCCTTGGAACAAAAGCATGCCTATAGCTGTAGATAATCCCCACCTTCAATGACTGATTTAGGCTCTCCACATCAAGCAGTGGACCATCAGATTTTAGATATATCTAATCTACAAAAACTGATATCTTTTCTATACATACTTCTTTAGGCATTCTATAAAATCAGGCTATTTTTCAAAGGTCAAACAAAATTTATATTCAAGGTCTTTCTGTAAATATATTCAAACGGGGACACCTATATTATATCAATATTGCTTTTATTAGAGCAGAATTATAAATTATATCTCCCTTAGTCTTTACAGAATTATAAGACATATTTTGTGCTATTAGAGGTCTCTGACAGTTTTTTTTACAAGTGTGCCTCTGTGTGTGTGTACGTGTTTTTCCCCTCCTTTTTCCAGTTAAAACCTAAACATAAACAGAAGAATAATCTAACTTTATTAATGTTTTTCTCACTCTTTCCCATCTAGATTGTATCTATCTGCTTAGAACAAGATCAGAATTCTGGAAAAAAAATTATTCCTGCAAAACATACCAGTAATTGTGCTCTAAAAAGGTCACATTGCAATGCTGCAGGCTCCTTCTGTGAATAAGATTACAGATGTAAGTATGATTAATTTGCCATTTTGCCAAAATTTTTTGAGCTGAAATATTAAAAATGTCACACAACTTCACAAAAATAAAGTGGTTATCACTTCACTGAACTACAGACATATATTAACAAAAATACCAGTGACACATCAAAATAATCTGTGATCAGAAATTATTCCCATATATTTCCATCAAAGGAAGAATATACAACAAAAAGAATATACGACAAAAGTCAAATTAACCAGCTCAGCTCTGCATCAAATGTACAGAAGGATTGATTGCCCCAAACCCCACCATAGGATCATTAAAAGTAAATATGTGGCCATAATTCCAAGATATATACATTCAAAATAAATGTCTCTTCAGGCAGTAAGTAAACAAAGAAGCTCCAATTGTTTATTTTTTTCTTTGAAGAAGTCTGCTGCATGAAGCCAAGGAACCCCACTTTCACTCTTCCAACATCTCTGTTCCCCATGCTCTCTGCCTCAGGCTCCTCCAGGTGATGCTGAGCAGCTTCATTCTGGTACATACCCTGAGCTAAAGTTCCCAACCCTGCCCCGTGGGGGACAAGGAAACACAAACAACAAAACTTTATCACTTTGGGTAGGGCCACCACAGGATCAGCTGGAGGAAGCCCTAGGAAAATGGAATGGATGAAAGGACACATTCAATTCCACAGGTATGACCTCAAAGAAAGAACACTACTGTGACCTTCCAGTCCAAGAGAACCCACTCAATGGATAGCAAACTTCACATCAGGCCTCAGGAGTTTCTATGAAATAAAGACCTTAACAGCCTTCCAGAATGGAAGGTGGGGTGGGCCAAATAATTCTCAGGTCCAATTTATTTTTATATTAAGCTCAAAAGTACAGACATTTCTGGAAGTGCCCTCACCTGAGGAGCAGTGCTGTCCCTCACCTTGGAGCACTCTGAGCTGATGGTGTTCACTGCTTCAAACAGGTGGGACTGCACAGTGCCCACCCAGACACGGGCACACCACTGACACTGCACACTCCTCTGCTCTTTACTCACACTACCACAAAGTGATAAAAACCTCAGTAAAAAACTCCTAGCTGAGCAGTAACACCAAACACCTTCAGCAAAACAAACCCACACTTCCTAGCACGCTCCCCACTGCTTATGAGACATTATGGGGTTAATTCTTAATGCAGATGATACAGCCATCAGCTGGACTGGAACTAAAGCTGTGTAGAAGACTTGCAATACAAAAAGCTCAATTATCATCTCACAAACCAGTATGGATCCAGCTCATAAACAGCCACAGTTTAGTTTTGAATTATACTGACTGACTTCTAAAATATCTTTTGTTTATGGCCCAACCATCTCTGTATTTTGCATAGTAATTGAGAGAATTTGCTGTATAATTAACTGGGCATTTTTATTCTAGGTATCTTTTCCTATTCATATCTTTCACAAGTTGGTATCATAATGGAAATCTCCAACTTCAAAGATAAAGCACCCTTTACATTGTGAAATTCTTGCAATTAAAAGAAAATTGGATGCATCCATAACATGAGCTTTTAGTTAATTGCTAAGCATTTTTTTTTGTCCATGGCAGGAAGGCTCATCTAGATGCAAATGTTTCTCCAGAGAATCAGAATAATTATTTTTATGACTATTTTTGCTATTGATGTATTACTGTTTGGGGGGGTGTGGTGTGGAGAGAGTTTCTCTCTGACCAAGAACAAAAACAGCACTATAATATTAAGGGCTCATGCAGAAGGAAAAACCTATAAAACATATTTTTCTTTGTGGATTGATTTTATTTTTAAACCTGCCATGATGACTGACAAACACATCTCCACCTCAGTTCACACTTCAGTTTGTTACTGGCTATGAAGGAGTTCATTCTGCTCAGCTCATCCCGTGGCTTCCTGACATGTTACAGTTATAATATGTCAGATTTTTTCAAAGCTTTGAAGTGACTTCTGATATAAGGTCATGCCTTGTAGGAACAAGGGTTGAGATTCACAGTTTTAAAATACATTGACTGTTTAGTTTCTGCATTAGCTTGATACAAGAACATCTGAGTGACCTACTTTGCTTATTTAATGAGATTGTGAAGAGAATGCTCTGCATTTCTGACAAGCATATTTTTTCATTGCCAAAGAAGGAAATAAAAAAAAAATGACAATTTGAAATGCAAAGGTTTATTTTAATTGGAATAACACAGCATGCATTATAATAAAAACAGAATATAGCTGGCATGGCTGGGTGCTTTAAAGCAGGCAGCATATATAAAGAGTCAAATAAAGCAATTAAGATTTTGGGAAGATAAAATAAAACATAAACAAGAGTCTGTGGGTTCTTTTACTTTCAAGGACTAATACTACTCAAGACATCCACATTCTATACATTCTAGTCTCAAACCCTACACAACAAGGGCTACAAAAATAGCTGTAATTATTCCATTTGTTTCTCATCAAGGCATTTAAATACTTAAGCTGGTAAGATAAAATATTTATAGGCAATAGCATTATTAAAAAAAAAGTATTAGTACTATTAGATTCTTTGTCCTTTTCAGTTAATAATGCTGCAATTATTAGACAATATTTAGACAATATACAATATTAGACAATTAGACAATATTCAGTTATTTACTTGGCATTTAAGTAAAACTTAAACTTCAGAAGATAAGGACAATAGTTACAGAGAGAAAACACAAAACTGTTGATTTATTGCTTCTCTTCCCAAGATTTCCTAAACCCCTTTCTGTGCTCTTTTGAGGATATTTTTCTTTGCTCCTCTCTCTGAGGTTACCTTATTGCCACCAACTCTCCTTAACATTTGGGTTTCCCTGGTTTTGTGGGACTGAGTTACCACTAAAAACCTACAGAGAGCTGCAGCAGGAACCCTCTGTCCTGCAGGGGTAACACTGATGTCCTTCAAGGTCTCCCAACCATTTCATCAATCTCCAAAACCACTTAAGGCTCACAAGCTGATTCTTTTTTGGAGCTTCCTATGCATAAAACACGTACAGGATTGAGTTTCAGAATATGCCAATAAAAAAATAAGCCTATATCCATGACAACAAAAAATTGTTTCTTGAATGAAAACTGTAATTAACTTCAGTACGAACCTACACAGAGTGAAATAACAGACCAGAGCAGCTTCTATAATCACAACACTATCATCTGTTCAAGAAGTAGAAATTCATTCCTTACACATGAATTTACAGGCTGCCCAGGGAGGCTGTGGAATGTCCCTTTCCAGAGGCATTCCAAACCCACCTGGGCAGGATCCTGCTCTGGGTGACCCTGTCTTGGCAAAGATATTGGACTGGGTGATCCACAGAGGTCCCTTCCAATCCTAACAATTCTATGATTCTGTGAATTTAGGAAGTCTTTTTCTTCAACAGAATTAGAACTTATTTCAATAAAGTTCTGCTGTTTTCATTAAATTTCATATTACATTCAGTAAGGACCAGAAGCTCAAACTGACTACTAAACTTGAAATACAGTCCTATAATTCTATTTGTATACTTTACTATTCTTTATGATATCGAAACAGGAAAATCCACCACATTTTCACTACTAAAACTGTGCTACAGTTATCGGACTTGGCTAACTTCACTTTTATGTGCAGCCTAATCTTTCCTGCAGAGGTTAGAAGATACTAACATGCTTTAGGGCTTTGGAACTGGATGATTTTTGAGGTCATTTCTAACCCAGGCTGTTCTATGATTCTATTCTGTGACATAATTATACCCTGAAATGACCAGAAACCACCTCAAGAACTAGAACAGAGTTATATTTGAAGTATGAGCTTTTACAGTATTTTCTAAGACTACTGCAAATGCTCTGGGAGATAGCAGCAAATAAACATCTCATGATCTCTGCATTAACACTACTAAACCAGAAAATCTACAGACTCTGTTGAAGTCTTTGGGATTAGAAAAGGTAATGGGATTACAAGTTGTAATGTTATTTTGTAAGATAAAAAACTCACTGATTGCCAATAGACCTTCTAGACACTTATGAGCATTGTGACACTCCTAGATCTTATGCTGATAGCACAGCATACCAATGGAGAAACAGTGTTGTTCAAGCACAGTACCTATGGATATTACCAGGAATTGAAGATCCTTCACTGCTTTAATAAAAACATTATTTTAAATAGCCCACTACAGTTCTCCACATTTCATTGTATACAGAGCTAAACCACCGTGTCAGTCATTTAGGCAATGCAAAATCTACTACAGACATAGGAGGATTTAACTATATAAAGTATATGTTGTTTCCAGAACTAGTATAAAGAGAATATATTTTTCAAATGAATGTAAAATAGCCACTGATCACGCTTTCTGATCCAAGTGTTTGGCTTTCCCTTTTCTGGTATCACCTCAGTTCATGTGTCTGGAACAGATGGTACTAATTGGTCTTTTCTTATGAGCTCCTCCCACTCACTTCTTGTCATTGTCTGGTAGCAATCATATGAAAATATCTGAATAAAGCCTTTATTGGCAGAAAAGGTGGCTTTAATGAGAGACTAAGACCATTCATCAGATCAAACACTACATCAAAGGAGTGGCTTGTAGCTTAAGTTTGCCCTTTTTTGCATTTATAAGCAAGAAAAGTCACAGTAAGCTCTGTATCAGGTTGACATTTCCCTGATGTTTTGATTCCCCATCTGACAAAAAACTGGTTTTGAAAATTTTACACGAAATAACATGGCTAAACTGAAAATAAAACATTTCAAGTCATCATTAAAATGATGAACTTTCTTAGTGAAGAGCCCTAAGGCAGAGCTCCACCTCAAACTGTCCCGCAGGGCCTGGAGCTGGGTTTGCTGTGGCATTTTCTGCCCAGGCTGCAGCTGCTGGGGCAGAGCCTGAGCCAGCCTGGCCAGCCCAGCAGCCACGGGAGGAGCAGCCACACCTTGGGCTGCCTTTGGAGGCAGCTCTGGCTGTGCTGGGACGCTGGCTCAGCACACCTGCACCCTCAGACACAAGGCTGGTGCTCACCTCACCTGCAAATACTACCAGGGCACGGGTTACATAAGCATCACATGTGAAAAATACATATCCAGTGCCACCAATTAACAAACTTAAATGGAATTACACTCAGGATAATAAATGCATTTGGGTCTGGAAAGATCTAGCTTTCCTGTTTTAAATAGAAATGGATGAGATATCACAGCACAAAACTACATGTCGAATTACAGGCATTAGTAGCAATAATCAGTTGAAAATGAAAATTAATTGAGTACAGCATTGTTCCAAACCATTTATCTAATTTGATCAAGGTATCATTAACTAATTAAGTAGCAATGCTTGAATGTACCACTTATTAAAGCACAAGGTCAGATGAAGGCCATGCTCTCAGCAGAAAACATGATTAAGAAAGGCTATCTTTAGAAGGGTTACACAAAAGTCATGTAAGTGCAGGTTTACAGAGTGCTTTCAGAGTTGCCCAATCAGTTTAAAAATTGCCAATCCTTATTTAGGGGTATGAAACTGCCTAATAGTGCCATTATAACCTCTAAGTAGCTTTTCTCAAAAAAAGAGTTCTTTTCAATGCAGCATACCAACGATCTTAGCACACTTATTTGTGTATTTCAGACACAGTTCTTGAGAAGGGGAGGGTTACAGAATTTGTCTATAAGCTAAAAGTGATTCAGAGCCCAAAACCGACAGAAGTTTACTCAGAATCTCTCCACAGACGTTTAGGGTAGCAGAGGTGGGGGTGTCTGGAACATCATTAGTATTTACATGTGAATGTGGTTTTTGGATAGTTACACCCTTTTCTTGAAAAGATTCCACTAAGTTCCACTGTGAAAACTCAGTTAAGGCAATTTAATTTTTCTCCCTTTAAAAAACACAAACAAAACAAACAACAAAATAACCCCAACCTAAAGTACACAAGAAAACCTGGTTGTTTCAAAAAAGTGGCTGATACACTATCTCTACTTTTCAGAATTTATTTCCCTTCTCATCTTCACTTGGTTTGGGGTTGCATTTTTTCGTTTGTTTGGGGGATTTTGTGCCTTTTTTGTGTGGCTGTTGCTGTTGTTCTTTGGGGTTTTCATTATTGTTGTTTATGTTTTTTTTCTTTTTAAGCACTATGTTGAAAGCTAAGGGTTCAGTGACACAGTTCCAGTAAAACATACATTGCAAAAGCAATTTCGGGAAATATAGACTGAAAGAATGAAAGTAGTGTGTGCCTATGACAAGTAAATTGCATGACTGTGGGGTCTAGTTCAATTCTACATCAAGAAAAATCCTGTTATACAGTTGAAAAATTAATTTCATTCCCCATGGCCTGAAAATATTTTTTTCTGACATTTGAGAGAATTGTAATTGCAAAAGGACAAAACCACATCTATCTTGTAATTTACTTGGTTCTATTGTGGGCTGAATATTATCACATAGAGCCCTGCAGTCCCTGAACAGCTTCCTGGGAGAGCTGGGACTGCTATCCCTCTTCCTGATGAAGATGTGAAAAAATACTACTTTTCTTTTTCCAGTGAGACAAATCAAAAAAAGTCTTTCTTTTTGTTTATAGGACTGGCAAACAATACCTCAAGTATTTGTTGTTTGCCTCCCTTTTTTTAAATGCCATTATCTATTTTAACCTGTGGGTGCCAGAGTGACCATCACTGAGCACAGAGTGCTGTACTGAGGAGCAAGGCTGGCTGCTGGACCAGGCAGGAAGATTGATTGCCTTCCTCCTTTCTGCCCCCTCCTCTGGAACAGCATCCTTGGGAGCCTCTCCTTTACAGCCCCAAATGCCTGGGAAAACAAAGCTCAATAAGGGTAAAAAAGAAATGTTGGAGAATCAACAATCAAATCTATACTCAAATCCATGCAAAAATAAGTGAACTTGTTTACTTTCCCTAGCCTTACAATTAGCTTTTTTTTTTCCTATTTCATAGAAAATAGTGAACAGTGTCCTGGGGTGGGAGTAGAAATTCCATCCAAAATAAAAAAAATTCAGCTGAATCTCAGTAAGAAACCAGTCACTGAAGCTACTAAAAAGCCTTATAACTGGATAAGAGAGACCCCTGTGACTCTTTATATAAGGCAAGGCAGTGGATATGGGATGAAAATGGGAATTGCCTCACTTTAAAGCCAGATCTAAATGCAGATAATCACTACCAACAGTGAAACCTGGAGATAAATAAATAAATGGTCTGGTCTAGAAAGCACTAGGTACCCAGCAGACATTTCTTTGCCTAAAGGTAGGTAATTGCATTTTAAAATTGTATTGCAATCACTAAGCCAAAAAGTAGAGAAAGCCAAAAACTGTGGATGTGGAACATAATTTAATATTCAAATTTAAACACTTTTTATTATCAGTAACTACAGCCCTGAAACCAATTCGTGCTTCTGTGCTTAGTATGAGATGTCTGTAGTCCCAAACAATCATTTTTCAGTCTTTGAGGCACCAGAAACACAAAGTAAAATAGATTATCCAGATTTCTCCAGAAGAATTAGATAAAAAGAAAACAAACAACTTGGTAAAACTTTAAACAATTATCTATTTCACCTCTATGACTCAGCTTTTTATGTTAGGATCCTATCTTGAGTACAAATCAAGTTTATCACTCAGATTCTAATCAGGAAATTAATTAGGAAGAAACAAGAAAGCAAAGGAAAGATGAAAAAACATTGTATTGCACATCAAACTTTTTAAACCTGACAATTACACTTTACGATTTCATTTCCATGGCAATACAAAATATCTGCTTAGCTGATTGAATCATTTGAAAGAAACAAACTCCTTAACAAGATAACTCTAGTGATGAATAAGATGATTAACAGAGGTGTTTTGCTGTTTATCTTCAGGCAGGTTTGTTTTGGGGTTTTTTAAGTGAAGACTTGATTAGGAATGATTTTGGAACATAAAGACAAGAGACTGCCACATCCATATTGAATGAACTATAGAGATAACATTTTCAAATTTCCTTCCAGAAAACAAGCTGGGTGCTCATTTAGAATATTCCTTCAGAATCTGTATAAGTGGCAAACATTCGTGCTGATTTCAATGGCCATATTCTTAGACCTCAAAGTATTTACCCCAAAATTTGCTCTTGTTTGAAGCAGGATTACTTTTTTAACAACTTGCTGAAAATTACTGACTTAGTGCTGTTTTCTCTTATTATCCCTTTGCAGACCCTTGGGTGAACCGCTTTTTTGTTTCTATTAAATTAATTTTAGATTTTCATAAGCAAGTTTAGGGAATGACAAATTAAATGGAAGACATTTCTCCCCATCATTCATGAGCAATAAGATCCTCTTCTTCCCCCAAGGGAAAGACTGTCAATATCCCTACTGTGTTTCACGATCCATTTTTTTCAGTACAAGATGTTGGTGTTGGTCATGGCTCACTGAGAACATTACATTTATTGCCATAATGGAATGGAATTTAGTCTTTAATTTACATTTTGACTTCTTGAGAATAAATTAAATTATCCTTCCACTCAAAGGGCCAGTTCATGGCTTGTGGCCTCCAGGTGGTAAAAATCTTAAGCAAGAGGCCAATGAAGCACAGTTTTTGTGCTTTTGCTTTGCATAAACATGATTTTCAGTCCATTTATGAGCATCTAACTGTGGGGCTGGATTTTGTTTGCAGAATAAATCATGGGAAAGTTTTCCTACTGTGAATAAGTGTTTACCTAAAAATAAATGAGATGATTCATAAAAATATTTAAGAGTGGGATGGATATGACAGGGCTTACTTTGGCACAAAGATAAGTAGGATATTTTTAAGTCAAACACATTTTACCATTATTCATTTAATCAGTTAAACATTACAGCAATTGGAAATCTTAAACAGTAATGGAATTCAACCTTCCTGGACTATTTGCAAAGAAAACCAAGCCAGCCTGATGTTCATTCAAGGGACAACGTTCTACACGACCGTGAAGAACCCAAAATCCTACATCACTGTCTTGCTTACAGTGTGTAATCTGCCACAGTTTGCACAAAACAGAAAAGCTCTTTCTCATCTCCTAGACAAACATGACAGGATTTAGGCTCTGGCAAGACTAAAACAACTCAGACAATTAGTTTCTGTGGGCTGCATTCGCATCTGAGCTGGGACCACTGCCACTGATTGGTTACATTCAACAACACAGAGTTACCCTGAAGCTCTTATTTTAATTAGTAAAGTTTTACAATAAGAATCATTTAGTCATTTTTCCGGATTGATTGGCTCAATTCTATCGAACGATTTTTTTTCTTTTTGTTAGCCTGCTCTTCCCATACTTCATTAAGAAGGCAATAAATAAATACCACAGGTTATTGAATGACGTAGCTGCAAAGCTGATTTGTGATAATTCAATATTATTGGCTCCAATGAATAACATGGATATAGTTTGTCTACTGCTGCCATTTCTTCCACTATTTTTATGTTCATGTTCCTGAAGAAAAACATACTTTTTTCTTGAAGTAAAACATCTGATTTTTGCTTGTCACTTGAAAGTAATCTTTACAGAACAACAGTATTGCCAAGTTGAAGTTTGATTATATTCTTTAAAAAAACAAAACAAAAGAAAAAGCTCCAACAAACAAAAAAACAGCAACAACAAAAAAGAGAGTGGTAATCTTTGTTCAAATCCCAGCAAATCTCATAAAAATACATAAACATCTAAAGCATCCCCTTTAGATAAACAGCACTACTCTAAACTTATATTTTATTGTTAACCATTTTTATGCATCTTCATCAGTTTTCCAGGTACATTCTGGACTCAGAATAAGATTATCTAAATAGCCCTCATACCAACGTCAAATATAGGAAGTACTGCTCTTACTAAACAGTTCCCTTTTTTAAAATCTATCACTAGAACAAGGGCTTCAGGACAATTTCACCCTGAGAGGTCATAAACTCTTAATCAGCCATTATCACCATCCTCTTGCTTTTTCCCTATTTCTCAGAACACAGTTCCTTTCTCAAATGTTCAACCTCTGTTAGAGCATGACCAAATCAAAAGCCCTCAGACAGAATGTGTGGTTCAGTGAATTCATCTGCCCAAACCATGCAGAATGGCTAGGAGCTCAGGTTGTTGGTTAGTATTCTCTATTTTTTCCAGAGATATCTGTACACATAAGTAATGCTTAAATACTACTTTTAGTATAGCACCAAATTATTGAGCTCAGCATTTTCTGGAATCTAGAACTATACAAGTACAATGACCACTTCCTATTTAAAATTATACTTTGAGATAAACATAAGCTACATCTTATTCACATAATGAAAGTTTGCCACGTTCTGCATAATTAATTTTCTTGTTTATTTAAGCAGTGTTACAGTTAAATGTTGACAAACCCTTGCATCTATGATCTGTCTTTATTACTGTTTTTAATCAACTGGCCAAGCTGGAATTGAATGAGAATGCCTTATAAAGTTAGTATGACACTATTGTCTATCAAAAAGTCTTGCTAATTGTCTCAGATCTATATCCCTCTTAACTGCATTCATCATGTACCACATTAGACACTCATTATTTTCACAGTCATACTGGCCAATTCTAATATTCAGGTAAATAATCCTATTAACCTCTACAAATTACTTAAGAATCATCAATCTTCTTCCAGAATGCCAAAACTTTATTGTCTGTGAGCTCTGGGAGAAAGAAACACAAAAATCCACCAAACTAGAAAAAAATGAGTTCCAGAGGATTCCTTTGGTAAGTCTCTAATTCCTTTGGATACTTCTTATCTGCAACTGCTAATAGGAAAGAGCTTTATCAGCCACAATTCAGCCTCATGAATAAGTAATTCCCCTGGTTTGAATGAACTTTGTTACTGCTATATCCTAGGAATATAACATCACAGATATGTGCTTCCTCTCTTTCAGATCAGAAATATTTATATTCTTATATACTGTCTTCTATACTACTATCAACAATTTTATCGTGTCTGATAACAAAATAATAATTAGGATTTCATCTGCTCTCAATATATTTAGAGTCTACATTGTACTGTAACTCTGCTCATCCTGGATTCTTCAAATGCCATCTTGCTTGTTTGATCACTATGGAGAATTGATAGAGAAATGATCAAATTTTTATGATCTATCAGATGTGCACTTTCAATGTGCATTTAAAGAAGGTGTTTTAGGTAGAGGGGAGAGTGCACAGAGGAGGAATTGCTGATATGGCATCTAGAACAAGATAAACTGAGGATCGTTTCTGGCTTGACCAGGACAGTAACCAGATCACTGCTGAATGTGATTATTAAGTTCAAAGATCTTAAAAATATTGACAAAGCCTCCAAAAAAGCCTAAATAATCTTAAAATGCATAAGGACAAATGTTAAATGGGAATCCATCTTCTAGTAATGAGAATATCAAAGACTGAAATAAACTGTTTTCTCAACACGAAGGTCACAAGTGGACTTTTTTACAAGTCATCTTATTTTAGAAAAATAAAAAGCAGATGCCAAAAGTAACTTTTATGCACAATCACAGATCTGTGAAGGGTCTTTGGCCATGAGACCATTTGTATTAGATTAATCATTTTGGGATCAGAACTCAATCACTCCAAGGCTACATATCTGCACAGTCATATGCAAAATTCAGCTAAATCTGTGAAAATGGAAAACATCCAGGACTGGCATCAGAACATCCTCTGCCACGAACTGCCTTCCAAACAGGAACCAGACTTGGATGCATTTAGGAAGGAAATTGCACTCTGAAATAATTAAGCCTACTCCTCCCTCTTGCAGCGGGTTGAAGACAGCGTGCAGAGATTACAGAAAACCATCTTTCACATCAGCGTTTCAGAAAAACACTGTGGTTTCACAACTACCACCAGTGGCAGGTATTTAGGCTCAAAGCACAAAATAACCCTCCTGCACCCAGCCCTGCCACCAAGATCTGCCGTGCTCAGTCTGCTCTGCTCGTGTCTGAAATGGCATTTTCTGACTCAGGTGAGGAACAAAGAGCAGCTGATGCCAGCATAGGTAGGATGAACATTGCAGTGTCTCTCCTGATTTATGGGAACAGCCTGTGAGCTGAAAGGCACCTCTTGTTTGGCATATGGTGCAACCAACCACAGCACACAATCTCATATAAATCTGAAACTATAAAGACTGCAAAAAGGGAAAAAGACAATACAAGACAGAGCAATCTGATTAGCTCTAAACCTTGTGCTACCACAGCTTTAATGAGTTCCCAAGCAACCTGCCCAGGCTAAGAGCAGGACAGGGAGAGAGGGCACCTGGAAACTGGGATGATGCATCCAGGAGGCAGAGGAATAATAGAAATACTGCAGGGAGAGATAACATTTCTCTTCACAATCAGCTTCATTCAAGAAAGATGAGATTTTTCAAATACCTGTGCTATGATGACAGTATATGAGGGAACATTATAAAATTTTCCAAATTCTTTCTATTCACAGGCTCTTATCCTCTCTCCATCAGTGTATTTAACTCATCCTCATGTGCGCAATTTTTAATTCCCAGAACTATTTTTACCATTAAAATCTGCATTGTATTCCAATAATGTTAAAAATGATCGAATATTGCAGCACTGAAGAATGAAATCATAATTTCTTACATTTTTTTTAAAAGGTGTGTAAAGCACTCAAAATTACCATCTCAACCATTTTTGTGGCAATTCACATCCAGGACAAACAGCTGCTATTTGTGAGATAATGACAGCAATATTGCAATCACAGAGGACCCCATGTTATTTGAGTTGAGGAAATCACTAAAGCCAATATTCATTCCCTCACTAAATATAATACATTACCTCCCAAGAGGTAGAGTAAGGTCTCTATTCACCCCTGTCAGTGCAAGTAGATCTGGCACATCAAAGTGACAAAAACCTCAAAGTTTAATGCAAAGGCTTCAACTCTTGTATTAAAAAATCTAAATTAAATAGTAAGAAGGACTATTGCAGACCCCCTGCACATATATAGGAGGACTGCAAAGCATAAATGAGCTCCTATCTTAAAGCTACAAAAATTACTCAGCTTTTCAGATCCACCACACTAGCTTAAAAACCCACTGCACATGGCCATACCAAATATTCTAGCTGCTTTTTGTGAGTGAGCAAGCATCCTTTCATCACTTCATTTTACCTTAACACCCATGGCACCACTCCTGAGCAGGGCCACCCCTGCTTTTATATCTAGGTGCAACCAGCAGGGAAATGAGCCTTGTACAAATCATTCAGCTACTTCAGAAGGTGCACCAAACCAGCAGAAATATTTATCTGGATTAAGATACTCTCATTAAATACATTTATTGTGAAGCCTAATGACAACAGGGGTTGATTTCAGAGACTTAGTTTTGTCTAAACACAGTGACACCCTCCCACCCCACCAAGAATATTTTTGTAATGAGTGACAGCAACAGTGGGAGCCAAGAGAAGCAGAGAGCAGATGGTCAGGCAGTGCCACCTCCAGCAGGACACTGACCAGAGCTGCTTTGGTAGAGCCATTCCAGCTGAGAGCAGGAGATGCCAGAGGAGGTCATTGCTTTGCTCAGGTAAGTGCCCAGGAACAGCAAGCTTTGGTGTAGTCTTCCAAACGATGCTACACTTTTCAGTTGCTGTAATTTGCATTTTGCCTGCAGATTTAATTCATTGCTTGGACTCTCAATGGAGTTCCCAGTGCCTTGCACAACAACCCAGAGAAAGCCACAGCACAGCAAAAGCAGTGAAAGAGCCCCACTTTTACTAAAAACCAGATGTTCTGAGAAACATCAGCAACTTACTCTAATTATTTATGCTTTGAAATCATGAAGTGCTTGTTAAGGAAGAAAATGATCCAACCAGACAATCCCTTTCTCTAGGTTCCTACTGGAATTCATTCCCAATCCCTGCTCTAACATGTCACTGCAGGAGCACAGAGCAGCTCAATGTATCCAGCAATTCCACATTTCCAACACCCCTGGGATCCATCCAATGGGTCTGGCCCCCAGTTTAAAAGAGACATCATCAGCTGCTTCTCCTCAGACTTCAAAACACTTTCTAGCTGACTCATCTCTTTCAGGCCATAAAAACACTATGGTACCTTGCTCTGAAACAGAGATCATAAATATGAAGGGAAAAAGTAAAGTGAGAGACAATTCCTGCATTTGTGTCTTTTCTTATAGCAGCACTAAGTCAGGTGTCCAAGTCCACAGCTCACTAATAGTAAGGCAATTCAATAACCAGGCAAAAACTCAGGATAAGCTTTATTGATGAAATACCAGTGTCAAAGAAAAGGGAAAAGTCTGTGTTTAGTGGAACTGCACCTAGTCTCCTCATTCTTGTAAAGAGGTTAAAGGAATTGGCTGCTGGAAACTACCAAACCCATCTGTGCAGCCAAGTTATACTGAAAAAAAAATACAGCAAAAAAAAAAATGAGCTGTAGACTGAAGATCAATAAGTGCATGGGCATGGCTAATGACTAAATAAATACTGCTGGAAAGCTTGGAAGGAAATTTGGAACACAGCTCAGAATTCCTGGTTTATTGATTATGTATCTGTAAGATTGTGATATGCATCTCACTGGCAGAGGCAAGCTTTTACAAATACTAATTACCCAAAACTTTTTTAGACACATAAAATGCAATCTTTTTAATGAACCCAGATCACAGACATTTAAAAACACCAAGAAATAATTCTGGGGGACTGGTTCAAGTGCAAATTCAATTTAGAAAGTGTGGCGTTTCAACCAGCTTACTTACAATTAATGAATAGAACTATATAGCCACAGAAAGCCAACTCCTAATAGGAAAAAAGAAGTATGATAGATATCAGTGAATTAGGCAGCAGTAAAAACATTTCACTAGGAAAACAAGTTTTGATAGCAATTCTACCTCTGGACTTTTAAAGGGTATTTTTTCAGTTCCTCAGTAAAGTTCACTACAAGTCACCCAAGCAGTGCTGCACACAAGAATTAGCTTAGCCCAACTACTCATCTTAAGCCCTACAAGTAGGGCAACCTTGGTACCCCACATCCAAAATGGGATCCTCCAAATCTCACTTGGGCAGAGACCCCTGGGCAGTTCAGTCCCTCCCCAGCTGTGCCTGTTGCACTTCCAGGTGAGGTTTTCCATGGGCAGCCCTGCTCTTCAGGATGCTCAGCTGAGGAATCCTGTGTGCTCACAGGATCGGGATTTGCACAGGAGAGCAGTACAGAGCAAGGAGCACCAAAAACCCCAAAACTGTTCAACAGAACAACCCAACTGCTCACACTCAGTACTGCAGTTCCTGCCCTGAAGTGAAAAGCAGGATCATCAGAGTCCCCCAGCAGAAAAACCTGGCAATGCCATCTCACTGTTCTCAAGATTGGATCTATAGCAGGGGAGAACTCAATCCAGCCCTGTAAGTGCTGCTGCTGACTGACACCAGTCCAATGCTTTTCCCCTACATTCAAAAAGGATTGAGAAATTTGCATTTCTATTCAGCAATTTCTAGTCTGACTTCAGGGAGGAGAGCATCTCATTTGGGGGCAAATTTTAAGGTTCCTTCCCACAGAACACTAAATTTTCTTTTAAAGTATGGCAGTTGTTACAATGCTGTGAAGAAGAAAGCATCAACTAAATTATTAAATAGGTTAAAACTGTTTCTTGCCATCTGAAGAGCCCAATGGAGAGATTTTCTACAAGCCCTTATAGAAATTTGATGGTGGAAAGAGCACAGAGGTTTCTGGCCCAGCAGAAGTTTTCAAAATGGAAATTAAAAAATCATATTTCGAAAAGGAAATAAAATTATATAAAATTATTAAAGTCAGATTCACATGGAAACTTTCTCCTTCAATGATTCAACTTCTGCTGGTAATCTGAGGGTAAACTGCAGTTGTAATTAATATTTTGTAAGGTACTCAATGATGTAGCCAAATGTTAGCTGCCAGACTCTTGGAAAATGTCCTTTTTCTGCCAAGCTTTCCTTTTGTTTTACAAAGCTATGAATAAATATTGTAGAATGTTATACAGAATGGCTGTTTGATAATACCTTTTTTATAATACCTTTTTTCTTGGTAGACCTAACTTTTATCAGACTTCTTTAATGTATAGCTGGCATGTAAGAAAAAAAATGCAATTTTAAACAGAAAAGTCGGATGGCAGTTGAATAATTACTCTCACTTTTTCTATTGAACTTTGTAGGATAAACTTTGGATTGGATGTGACATACTTTTAGATTCATGCAGAGCAGTCTGCAGTGCTGCATACAAAGCAAGCAAGGAAACCCAGACCCATGTGGAGTGCAAACTCAAAAAAGCTTTGACCCATCAGCTGCTTTATGTAGTAGTTTGTTTGGAGATCAACCAGCTGTTCTTGGCTGCTTCTTCACCAGAACTGAGCTACTGTCAGACACTGTAAAGGAGCAAAACAACTTTGTTTCATTCTATTAAAAACTATAAAGGAACAATGCAGTAAAAAAACCTCAAAATAAAGGAATAAGGAAGTTAAAACTTGTATTTAAAAAGAAAATAAAATTACACTTTAGAGGAGAAGCCTTATCTTCATGCAAGTAGGAAACATGACAACTTAATTTCATTTATAATTTCATTACTGAAGAAATTAGTCTGTGCTCTTATGTAACCATATTAAGTGGGCAGATTCATATTCTGACAGAGGCATTTACAGCATAGTAACTTCAGAGATCATTAAAACCATATGAGGGAAGTTTCTCTCTCTGCATGCAATTTCTCAATGAGCATGCACAGCCCTTATTAATGACCATCTTGTACAGCATGATGATGTTTTCCACTAGAATTCCTAAAAATTACATGATAATTCGAACAGAAACTATTTTTTTTTCAGAAAGTCCTAATTGTTTATTTTGTTATTAACAAAAATTAAAGCTCTAATAATATTGGGCCAATGACTCATTGTACCCATAGCCAGGTTCTGCACTACAGCAATCACCAGCTCTCTGATACTGAGACAAAAAACACAGGGGCACTTACAAAACTTTGTCCCCTTCACTAAGAGCAGGAACAAAACCAGGCAATAAAGAGTTTTGCTAGAGCTTCCATACATTAGAGAAACTTTCTGCCCTGCTTTTTATACATTCTTTTATATAAATTTTAAAAAGTTTTAATTGGGCAACAAAACAATTTTCATTTGCTGCACTGTATATCTAATTTTAATTGTGAAAATGTCTTGAAAATTGGGACCAAACAGGTATTAAGGCCTCATGTGACTTTCATAATGATTTATTTTAATTGCTTAAATAAAATAAATAAATCTCTAATGATTTATTTCTACCTGTAAGCCACCTATGTAAAGTTTAAGATATAGCAAATTAATATTTGTTTAGAATAACCTGCTACAAACAGCTTACTGAAGAGGTAAAATTTAGAGATATCCGAGGAAAGACAGACTTACTCTTGTTGTTCTTTCACTATGTTCAGAAAAAAACATGCCCAAATTGTGTTCTAGATGAAGAACAATTGCACAACTTTCCTTTTGTTTTTCCAACAACCCAGAGCCACCAAACGTTTTCAGCTAGTGGTTTATGTCTGAATAAGTAATATCTATTCAAAGGCATCAAGTTTTTCTCCACTTAGAGGGTCTCTCTCATGTATTGCTCAGGCTATATACTTACACATGCTCACACTGATGAAATAAGATATTTGCTGAACGTCAACCAGACACTGATCTTGGGTATTTAACAACCAAACAGGAGAATGCACATTGTATTAGAAAAGAGAAACCCATAAATAAATATTTGCCAAGCACGTCACGTCCTTGGATACCATATGCTTTAGGATAGAAACGCAGGCATGGCACAGTAATAAATTTGATTACCTAAATTCCATTAGGACTTAGAGAAAGCTGCACATCTACCACTCAAAGTGCTGTGGTTGTTCTGCTACTGAAGTGTTGGGACTTCCCACTCCCCCCATCCCTTCTGTCTAGGAACAAACACACAAGATCAGTCTTTGTAGCAGATCGCACTAAAATATCTGGCATCCTTATAACTCATAAAAGTTTGCCAAATAACATGTATGCAGAGATATCATCTGAAAAATAAAAGCAGTTTGCTATCTTAGGATGTAATGGAGAAACAGTGAGAAATTATCTGTTATCATTGTGTTACAAAATGCGAGTAGAGACAAAAATAATAAAGACTTTGTTTATGACACAGCTTACAAATAAAATAATGTCTTTCAGAACTTCAGATAAAAAATGTGGTGAGGCAGAAAGTCACAGGGGCAGTGTCCTTAACTAATCAAAGCAGTCTAGTAGCAAATGAAAGGCATCTTTTGAATGTGTGTTTCGAAGGTTTTTTTTTTTTTCATTCAGGTCAGAGTCCCCATGGACACAAACATCAGGGACAACAAAACTCATTGTGATCCTAAATTCACTCCTAATTTCTCAGCTGGCACACTCAGCGCAGCCAGCTCTCAAAAAACTGTGCAGTGCATAGGTCTTCCAATAGGTTAAAAAACACAATTCATTTGTAACAGAAACTGTATTTGAAATTTTGTTTCATTTTGTTTTTCTCAGGTCACAGAAATCAATGACCACAAGCAGCAAGAGCAGAGTAAGCTACACTTGCAAACCTGTGATTCCTATCAGAAACTAGATAAAAACTGGCTACAATTTACACTGAGTTTGTATTTTCAAGTATCTCACAGAAAGATAGAGCCCCCGTTATTGTTAAAGTGACATTGTCAAGGATGGCAGACCTGAATTAGACTTGCCTGACATGATCTGAACTATTGATTCATGCACATATACCACATTTTAGCAATGAAATACACAACTCCAGCTCTTTGAAGTGTTTCAGAAAACAACATTCTCCACAATCTCAGTACCATCCTGCCTGTTTGAAAGACAAAAGTTCTGCACAAATGTCAATAAATATTTCAGACACACAATCATGATGAGAAAGCATCACCTCGTCAGGTTTGTCCATCTCACATAACAGCAGTCTGGAGCTTATAGACCTCCCAGGCCAGGGGAGATATTGCAGTCTCAAACTGAAATCACTTCCAAGCATTGAACAGTATTTTACCTTTCTTTTATGACAAATTTGGGAAGGAATTTAGCATGCATGTGTGCAGAGGCCACTTGGCTGGGTGAATGTAACTGTACTGTAGGTTTCAAGTAGAGAGTCATCAGAACAGTGTAAGAGATTCCTTTGGGGATTTCCTCTCTTCCATTTCGTTTCATTTCATACAAGGCGCATTTTAAATGCAGTCTAAAAACAATGGCATTTTCCTCCTATACAAAGATGCTTACATTAGAGAGAAATCCACTAACATCCACATTAATGGGAGCCAGCATTTCTGGTGATTCAGAGATTCCAAGAGAAATATTTTTTTCCTACATAAAAGCTGCAAAAGTAAGTTCCAAGCAGTTGTGTAACAGTGAAATGGCACCTAGGCAGCTGCTAAGGTGTAACCTCACTTTGAAGTCACACAGGTCATCTGGAAACACAGTTTGGAGTAGAATTTTAATAGCCTATCTCTAGGTGGAGACAATGCCATGCAGGCTTTCACAGAAGGCCATGAATTATTTTCAGTATAAGCAAAACAGTACATTCAGAAGGTCCCTAAAAGCCATCAGCCTTGAAACAGAAGATAACACCCATTTTAAATGCCTTCCTCCAAAAGGGAAAACAGCAAAACACAGAGTGACATATGTTCCGTGTCAAATTCACCACATGAGATGACAATTTCATTTACATAAAAGCAGTGTTACAAGGTTTTAATTAGTACTGATGGTTGTTAGACTCATAAAAAATCCAAAATATGGTAGAAAGTGAAGAAATACAAGTAGGGCAAGTGTAAAATACACTGAATATATTCTTTGCTCATTTGACAGTTATAGTTCAGATTTTACCATATTCCATAGCATGATATAAAGTGTCCTGCAGTATAGTCTTTTAAAGGATAATCAAGTTCTAGTGCCATTATTACAGCAATCTGTACTCTGTAAGAGCCTCTAGTCAACATCCCCTGGAAGCATTTGAAATTACTGTATTTTGTTTGCACAACACAAAATACTATGTGGGGTAAAGCTGATGGATTCATGACTCCATTTCCCTTGCCCCAAAGCAGCTCAAGTTGGTGGCATTTCAATAGATAATTCCAAAGTCATCACTTTGAGTTGCTGCAAACAGTCAAGACTCAGGCCTGAAAAAAGTGAGGAGAGAGCAGGATGGGATCCCTGTGGTCTGGGAGGGTCTCCTCTTCCTACAGCCCAACCTCACTGCTCATGCCCTGGAGTCAAACCTTTGGTCAATGAAGGCACCCAAATTTTGCAGTTGGTCTGAAAACCTTTTCACAGGATTGGTGAGGAGTTTGCATACAAGAAATGTGTACATAAATTATAATTTCAAGGGTTTGATTTAACTAGGACTTGGTCTGCCTTAAAATACAATGGCCTCCAGGGATCACTACCTACAGCTGCCTTGCCGAACAATTGTAGGTCCTCAGGGTTTCAAGCTGTTGTATATTAAATTCATAAACAAGAGAAAGGGCTTACAAATACTTACAACCAGGGATAATTTGCTTTACCTCTCTTCCTTCCATTTTTTAAGGCTGTAAAGACACTAATTCACATCAGTCACATCCCCCCTACTGACAACACAGAAAGTAGAAATCAATCTACTGAGAAAGACAGACACTAGGTTTTGATTATCTTAGCCCAACTGTGGTTTTACAGCAGTATAACACTGCTGACTTGCATTCTGTTCCCTTTGACTTCAGTGAAATCACAATCATAAAACTTTGTCACTGGCAAACCTATCAGATGTCAATTCATCACTCTGTGTTTTAGGAGAGTTTGAGAAGCATGTATTTCATCAAGTCTTTTTTCCTCCTTCTTTGTAGAAAAAAATAAAAATAACAAAAATCAGCCAACCAACAAAACTAAAAGAACCTACACACATCTGAATTTGGGACATGTTTAACAAAAGCAAGGAAAAACTGCAACGTGACCCAATCTATTTAGTAGAATACTTGGGGAATGAGGTGGTGGAGAGAGAGCAGAGTTCATGTGTGGAGAACTAAACTAGAGCCAGGAGATTCAGCTTTTTAAAGATCCAGGATTACATGGGGCCTTCTTGGGACCATCTGCAATCCACCAAGCACTTAAACACTACTTATGAACTTCATTAGTCAGAGTCAGGCTGCCTTTGCTTTACTTGCTTGGCTATGCATAATTGTACCTAAAATTATTCCCTGTTCCATCATAACTATCTTTCTTTAATACACACTTGAATACAAAACCACAGAGCTCAAAAACACCATTCAGATATTTCTCCCCCTGATCAGCTAACAGCTGGAGCTGAAAAGTAACTGGAAAATCTTAGTTTGCCAGCTCAGAAGAGAAACTTAGATTTTGTAACCATTTTCACTCTATATATTTAGAACATGTTAAGCACTGCAACTGTACACTGTACTAAAGACATTAAAACAGTTAAAGTTCCTCTTGCATTTCAAAACAAAAGCACAATTTCCAAACAAGCTGGTAGAATAGATCACTTTGATTCTTTAGGTAAACAACATACTGGTGTAAAATATTCCAGAAAACTTATTAAAAGATCATTTAATTATTTTCTGCAAGTGCCAAAAAGGAGCTAAACTGTATTAAAAAGAAAAAAAAAAAAAAGGCAAAAAAGCCCTATTTCTTAAGTACTCTTGAACACAAGTTTCAATTACTTCAAACCAAGCTAATTCATTCTCCTACAGCTTAGTAAAAAATTCCTGTGGCCACAAGGAAAAAGGAGGTCAAAACTTTCCAGTTCTGGATTTTAAAATTATGAACTCGAACTATGCCATAAGACAAGCTGACACACTGAAATATATTCAGTTTGAGAACTGGTCTCTTTTTGCTATCTCAGCCCAACTCTTGCTGTGTTTTCCTTGTGCCCAGTCCTCAGCCTTGGGAGACCAAGCCTTGCAAGGCTGAGCAGGGTGATGTCCTCTGCCAGGGTGACCTGGATGCCCCAGCCTGTGTCTGGCAGCACAGCCCACACTCACCCTGCAGGGATGCTGCTTTTCCTGGAGCCCCAGGGCTGCCCTGAACAGCCTCCCAGAACAGTGACCCTGCCTTCTCCTGCAGGCAACAGCTGTGCCAGTAAACTTCAGCACCAGCTGATTGCATTAATTCAGCAATTAGTCGTAATTAGAAAGAACAGCTCTCGTGCACTAAGGCCAGCTCAATGGCAATACAAGAAAATATTATATCTGAATATGGAACACAGACTGAGAAACAAGCCAATGAGTATAAAATGCTTTAAAAGCATTTATTCCAAGCTGGAAACTTGTCTGAAGTTTATACTGAGAAAATCACTCTCAAATCCCCCTTTTTAATTTCCTCTTCCTGTTCCCCAAAGTTAGGCTCGAATATAATTAGACTTTTGCAGAATTCCATTTTGAATCAAACATTGGAAAATACCACTGTGAAGAACTCAAGTGGTCACTGAACAATAAATTGGTTTGAAATTAATTCATAAGATCACTTGCAATCCAGGCATTTACTGTTCTATGAGGGAGAAATACGAAAAGTTTGGTAAGAAAGGGAACACAAAAAATATGGCTTCAGATAGAATTCATTTCTATAACAGAAAGTTATAGGTAAGTAAATTAATGCAGTTCTAGTGCAGCTTTGCATTGAGAAGAAAAATAATTCTTGCTTGCAAGAAGTTCAAGGACATGAAGTAAGCCACAGAAATTTGTTGTTAAAAAGAAGTATTTTATTCCTGCACCTGCAGTATTGTCTTGCCAGATACACAGACTTGGCCAGGCAGATGTCTTTTCTATTGTGCCAATTTGGTAACCTAGCTACACTGTCAGAGATCCACTTAAAAGACAAAGAGAAATACTTCATTTTCCAGGGGTAGAAGAACTGGTTTTGTTAATATAAACAGCAGTATTGAAGTAACCAGTTCTGGCTTTTTTTCAAAAATATATCAGAAATAGACAAAAATAATCTACAAAGTAGGGTTCATATATTCCCTACTTTTTGCATGTAGAGGTAAGTTCTGAGAAAGCTGCTTCAGGAATGTTAGAAGGATTAATTTTATTTGGGGATCGAACCCAGGTTAACACAGAAAAGAGCCAACAAAAGGGGATATACGTCTGCTTGTAACAAACAGCTTGTGCCCACATTCTGGTAACAATCCACATCAGTCATGAACCACAGATCTGACCCCCAGACTGAACTTGAATACAAAATAAATTCATCCTTCCTCGCTTGAGCCCAAATCAGATATGGTTTTCTCTTGAGGTCAAGAATTAGGTAGAATATTTTATGTTAATAAAAATAATTACTTTCATTATTTACCCGTAATAACTAATAACCACTCAGCTTAGTGGACTAAGCTGCAAATGAGCTGGCTTGCACCACAGATAATGCCTGTCCAGCAGAAACACAGGAGTAAAGGCAAATATTCCTCATCTTAACAAAAATCCTTGTGTGGAAAACTATAGCCTTTTCTACAGTTCTTTGGAACACAATGCTGGAAGAGGATTTCAATCCTGGTAATACCTTGTCATCTTGATGGTGACCAGAAATGTGGAAAAGTACTAAAGTTCCAGGAAGAAGAGGACACCTCACCCTGTGGAGCTTAAAACAGTTTTCCACCCACACAAAATTTCTCCAAATTAAGAGTTTCACATAATGCCACCAAAAAAATTTAAAAAAAAAATCTGGATTTATAGAAAGCTTTCTTCACAATAGTTCTTGTCTTTATCCATTCTTAACTGACATTCAGAGCAACTCTTACTCATGTTGTTTATTTACAGTGCCTCTGCAAACAAGGAAATAATCAGTTTTCAAACAGTAGTAGCAGTCGTGACACAAATGGCTTGTATCAAGCCATGGTCAATTTGATTATTGTCAAGAAATATCAAGTTTTCACTGACTGATCATACAAACCAAGAAAAAAGCTTTCACAATTTCTTTAGGACAATTCTGTTAGATCAGATAACTCAGCACTTCCAAAATCATGTCAAAAGGCTTCCTCAAAAATGAGAATAAAGAAGCCGTTTTCATTGTAAACATATTCAATTAACAAATTAGAAATATGGCCACTGATCAGGTCTCTCAGATTCAGAGTATTTAACCAATGCCACCTTTAGGAGCTCTCCTCCCAGCATACCAGTTGGTTTTGATACAGAATTGATAAAGATCTGAATGAATTACAGAAATGTTAATAACTGTAGGCATTAATTGGTCAGTTAGGGCCATGAATTTTCACAGTTCTCAAACAGTTTTCAGTTTCTGCTATTCCTTATGTAAGTTCCTATTCCAAATATTATGTATTTGCTTTGTTGACACTAAAAAATGAGGTTTCTTTTCTGAATTCTCAGTATTTCATTCATGAGCCCTTTTTATGCAGTGATTCCACACCTGACAGCAGGCCCTAAAGCAATCATACACCCTAAACAATTACAACAACTCATAAAAATAAGCAGTGCATAAAACGTAACAGAAGAACATTACCTTACAATACTTGACACCCTCAGGGGATCCATTTTCCTTTCACAAACACATAGTTCCCTTTGACATTAATGGGAGCTACATGAATAAGAAAAAAAGCAATAGATCCTTTGCTTGAAAAACACATTTGTGCCAAGTGGGTATTGGCAACCTGTTTAGCCCAGGTGATTGGTGGGGATATTTACCCAGAGATATTTACCTGCAGGCTGCTGCCTCATATTCCATACAGCTGCAAACCACAAGTGTCATCAGTGCTCTGAGCATCACTTGCTGATTTATTGTCTTGGTGCACTTCACATTCACTTCTAAGGAAGAGCACTAATGGGGGTATGTTCTGTAAAGTGGTCCTTCCAGTGTGTTCAAACACACTGCTACACTCTAGTGTTAATTATAGCAACACAATTTGTACAGCACTGGAGCAATTCTCTGCCTTTGGGAAATATGCAGTAAATTAGAGATAAACTTTTAAGTTTCCAGATCTCAGCACAGTTATATGCAATTAGATGCATTTCATAAAAAAAAAAAAAGTCAGAACTACTTTGTATTCTGTATTTTCCTTCATGCTCTAGAAAATAATTACACAAGAACAGAGTTAAGTAAAACAAACAAACACGTCATACCTTTTGCATCAATTCTTAAAATCTAAATGTATATCTATGCTATATATCCATATAATTATATTTATATCTATTTGGTCTCAGAATTATAGAGACCAGCCCTTTCATAATATGCTTCTATGGTAGAGTTATGAACCAAACATTTTGAGTTCTTCTGTTAAATCTCAGCTTGAAGTTTTGATATGGAGCCAAATGCAATAGCTCTGTGAAGGTAAGGCAACAACACCACAGCCACCAAAAAGCCAAAAAACAAATACATAGGTAAAAAAATGTTAAAATAAAAAACAAAAAAACAAAGAAAGTCAGGAGGCACAAGAAACGTGTGGTTGTCTAATAAGCCTCAAAAACTCACTTTCACCAAAAAAAAAAAAAAAATTCTTCTGCCCTGTATGCTCATCCTTAGCCCTCCTGTCGACCTTCCCTTTTCTGACTCTTCTCCCATAGCTCAATTTGTGTTCTCTCTTCCTCACTGATGCCTGGAAATGTAAGCTTGCTTTCAGTCACCACTGTATATTCCACATCCTCTGCCATTAACTTTGCTGATTAGTGTAGAATTATTTTCTGGTTCTCTCCCAGCCCATTAATTTTTAAAAATCCAACCAAATCTCGATTTGTATGTAGATCATATTTTCTTATTACCAAATGATGCACTATCACTAACTCTTGTTGTCACAGCCACACCACAATTTGTGTAGACCTTAAAAGAGGGAAGGGCAGAGGTTGCTTAAGATTTCCATGGTTCTAAATTAAGTATTCTTTCAGCCAGCCTAACTACCTAACCTTGTACTTGATCTTGTGTTAATACAGCTGCTTTCCTTTGAAATGGAGATCCAGTCTGCCCATATCACAAGACTTCTTGTTGGTTTTGTCATTAATCCTATGAGCAGGATGCTCAGATGGAGCCATTCTGCCATGAAAGTAGATTTGTCTCTTAGAAAACTGACAAAAATCTTTCCACTATCTGAGATTAAATTTCTTAACACTACTGAAAGCAGTCGCTGATCCCTTCACGTAAACACACAGAACTCTCTGACAAAAAGAAAGAAAAAAATCTTCTACAATTTGGCATCAAGGACAGCACAGAAACATAAATGTCCCCGTTAGGGACAGAAACTAAAATTACTGTTTAACAAAATGACTTAACAGAATATTTTCACCATCTACACTCAAATTTACTCCATGTCAAGGTACCATCACACAGGTTATATCCCTTTTTGTCACTTGTTCCTACCATACAATTAAAGAGCCATGACATATCTTTTACAACAGAAGTTTGATGTTCTTGAGGAGGGAGGGCTTTGGGAACTGATGCTCCATCCTATTGGCTTTTGATAACAATTAACAAAGCTTACATCTCTAACAGGTTTGAATTTTAAAAATTCAGTGTCTGTTCTGAAAGCATGCAAGTACACCCTTGTCATTTAAGACAACACTGGTGACCCATTTTCAGACTCAGCCTGTAAACAGGATTTCATGTTGATGCTTTTCTTCCCCTTTTACACATTTCTGCTTCTTTCTGCTTTGCATTAGCACAGTAGTCGAGCAATGGGAGCCTGACCCATGGCAGCTGTTTCCAGTTGTTAGCATGATAGAATCATATCAAATAGAAAAGGCAGAATTTGCTCATTTTCTTGCTCTTTAAAAACTTAGAACTGTAAATAAATTCATTGTCCTTAGTCACAGTGAGGCAACTCTCAACCTTTTAAAAAGTTAACTCTGCTACCTCTGGTTGCCCACTACAACAAAGAATTCTGCATTTTGAAATTAAAAAAAATACTTAGGAATAACACACAGTTGTAATCTCAGAACACAAAGGAATTTTTACTTTAAAAGCAGTTTTTGAAGTGTACATTTTTATATTGTCACCTTGACCTACTCACCCACTATCTGCCCATTAAGTAACTTCAGTAAGTATTATTTTTATCACATCCCTCTAAACAGGTACTTCTCTAGATATCATAGAAAGAAGAAAAAATCCCACACCATAAAGAAGGCCTTATCCTATTCTCACATCTATATCAAGCACAAGGCTAAAGGATTTTTGACATCCAGGCAAAAACAGTTATAGATTTGAAGTCAAGTTTCTGAAATCCATAAACTACAATTTTAATTAGCATTTGCAGATACAAACACAGACAAAAAAATGCTGTTAATGGGCAATCTTTTAAATAACAGATTTGCTCTGTTCATCCACTCCTCACACAAATATCTGCAGAAACACATCACAATAGTACCAGATTTAAGAGTAACATGAACCATCTAAATAATTGCACTTGGCTGTGTACAAGTACTCTGTAGCTCTGTAATTTATTTCCTGCAATGATATACCCCTGCCTGGATGCTCAGCCTCTGAGAAGAGCTCACAATTCAGTTATAAAAACACACTACCCTGAGACAAAACAGACGAGATCTGTCTCACACCTATTAGAATTCTGTACTGACTTTAATTATGGCCCAGATTTCCTAATGACTCTGGGTACCCCCTAATAAAATGAAGATGATGTATTGATTTCAGCCACCAAGGACTTTGCAATTATGGGGGTATTTTCTAGAATGAAGAAATGAAGGAGGGGAAAAATGCAAAGGGTGATTCATTGGGCCACAAAGAATCATTCTCAAAAGAAAAAAATATCATGTTTTTCCCTCTTCCCTTGTGGAATAGAATGAAAAATAAAACTATTATTCTGTATTTCAATGCCTGCAGCATATGCTTTTACAGGGTAATCCCTTGTGTGCAGAGACGTTTTATTACACAAGAAACATTCCAGAAAAGAGCAAGAAAATCCAGTGAAACTAAGGGGTCACAGTAGGGTAACTTTTATTGGGCACATTCTTTACATCCTTAGGCCACTGAAGCAGTTAATGTTTTAAGAACCCTTCAGTCCTGTCATTATTTACAGGAATCCATCCCCCTTGCACTGCAAACTCCAGAACAAGCAACAATCAAGTCCATGACCCTCTAAGATAAGAAAGCACACATGTGATATCACCCAGATGCAGATAACCTTTGGTAAATATTCATAGAATATTTTTTGACTCCTATGCTGCGATTTTGCTGGACTACAGCAAGAAATCATGTGTTCAGGGATAAATTAAACTATTTCTCTTGCACATAAATGGGGGTTTCATCCCTTTCTGCTACTGCTGAATGAAAGCAGAGCTAACAGAGACAGAAATTACCATAGCGAGAAGATGAGATTTTTCAGTTGACATGAGACCCAAATATAGCTGGGTGGATCAGTACAGGTGCCCCACAGTCAGTGATTGATATTTTGTCTCCAAGATACATAAGCTGCAAATTTTATAGGTAATTCTTTCTCCAGTTTTTGTTAGAGTTACAAAACCAAAATAAAACAACAAAAAATATCTCAAATCCAAAGAAGCAAAGAAAGCAAAAAAAATGAGTTGGAGGAAAATGGGAGAGTCACTGCAGTCACTGCTGATAAAATGTTTTGATGACTGGGCCACTGGAGTGATACTAAATATTGAGAAATGTAGGATGCCCATAAAAGCCAGCTGGGTCAGCTAACAAGTTAAAGCTATTCACAGCCAAACACAAGGTCAGACATTTGGTACAGAGGTTCAGAACAGGAGACTGTATGCTGGAAAGCAGTATCTAAAAAACGATTCAAGCAACATCTTGGGCAAACATCTGCATTTCAGGATTCTGGCCCCATGCAGGGAGACACTGGGACAGGTGAAAGCATCTAAAAACCAGAGCTGAGGTCTGGTTGTATCATGGTATCAGCATCTTCTTTAACCAAGAATACATTTCTGAAGCTTGTTTTAAGAATAAACAAACTACTTACAATCCTGAAAAATAATTTAGACCCTGACTCAACAGCATTTAAATACATGTCTAAACGCCAATAAATTGTGCTGTAAGACACAGAAAAATGTTTTCCTCTTCTAGAGCCTTCAGGCTTATTTCCAGGCATTATCATTTTTAAAGCAAGCCATTTTCTCTACAATTCAAGCTGGGCATGCTTCTTTCAGACAAAAGAGAACTGCTGGCCACACTCTCAGAAGGCACATTGAGCCCAGAATAAATAGCTTGCAGCTCCAAAGCAAGGTCACACTTTCATCAGCACAGACCACAGCAATGCCAGCAGGTCAATATACTCTTACTGAAAAATATGTCACATTACACTCAGTGTTTTGAATATTTCTTTTGTCTTGCATGAAAAAAACAGAAGAAGTATTTGTCTGCAAACATTGGATGTTAATGATGAGCTTTATGCAGAATTCATTATGAACATAGGACCTGCTACTTGTACAGTTTTATTTTAATAAGAGGGGGTTTAGTCTTTTTAATTATATATAAACTTATCCAGATATTTTTGTAATAGGTGTTCTCATTATTTTCACTCACATTAAAGGCCACATGCGTAGCTAGCAGAGGAAAATGAGCAGTAAACCCCTACAGAGCTGCAGGCAGGGGAGGGGGCAATGCACTTTTCCCTAAATGTTCATGTAATGAAGCAGCCAATCCATCCTATTCAGACTGTACAAGTATTTAGACTGGCCTATTAAAACACACTAACAAATAGAATTTCAATGTCATATCTTCAAGGCTAAGTTCTCCATGGCCCCCTTGCAGGCTGTGGTGTGTTGACCCTGACTGGATTCCAGGTGCCCAACAAAGCCACTCCATCACTTCCCTCCTCAGATGGACAAGGAAGAAAATAAAGCAAAATGTCCTTAGGTCAAGATAAGGGCAAGGAGACATCACTCACCAGTTACTCCCATGGGCAATGCAGACTGGAGGAAATTAATTTAATTTATTACCAATCAAATCAGAGTAGGATAATGAGAAATAAAACATAAATCTTATCACACCTTTAGCCTATCCCTCCTTTCTTGAAGAGCTTAACTTCCCTCTCAAGTTCTCTACTTCCTCCCTGCCTCCACAGTCAGTTCATCACTCATTGTTTCTGCTGCTGCTTCCTCCTCCTGACAACCTCACCCTGGTCCAGCATGGGGTCCCCCCATGGGAGACAGTCCTCCATGACCTGTCACAGTGTGAATGTCCTGCATGGACTGCCTTCAGCACCTGCTGCAGATGGATCCCTTCCCCATGCTGCACCTCAGGAGCAGAGCACACTGCTCCAGGGTGGCTGGGTCCCCTGTGGGCTCACAAATGCTGCCACCAAACCTGCTCCAGCCTGGGCTCCTCTCTGCACACAGGACCTGCAAGGACCCTGCTCCAGCCTGGGCTCCTCACAGCCTCCTTTGGGCATCCCCCTGCTCTGCCATGGGGTCCTGTGGGGCTGCAGGTGGATCTCTGCTCCCCCAGGAGCTGCAGGGCACGGCTGCCTCTCCATGGGCTGCACCAGGGGAATCTCAGCTCCAGAGCCTGGAGCAGCTCCTGCCCTTCTGCACTGGCCTGGGCTCTCAGGGAATTGCTGCTCTCACGTGTTCCCACTCCTTTTCCCTCTCTGTTGTCACAGAGGTGCTGCTGCCACACTGGGGCTCTGCCTTGGCCCCAGGAGCTGTGCCCGGAGCTGGCAGGCTGGGCTCTGTCAGATGCAGGTGAAGCCTCAAACAGCTGCTCACAGACACCCCCTCTATTCACCCCTGCAATCAGGACCTGGCCATGCAAAGCCAGTACACAGCTAAATTCTAATGTGCACAGCCCAGAGCTAGGAAAGAGTGACTTTGTGAGACCTTAGTCAATTAGGTTACAGAATAAGCCATCCTGCTCCAGGGTGCTTCTCAGAATTCTGTCAGAAGGTACAGAGCATGATGAAAAAAGAAAATATTTAACATTTAATTAACATTTTATGCTTCAATTTCAGTCATTATTGTACTAGGAGAAATATTATGATTACATACGGTGCTCTAAAAGTATTCTTGGTTTGTAACTGAAGAAGTTATTTTCAGGATTTATAACAAATCCATGAAATACCAACACTTTTTATTTGGGATCTTTCATGTAGGCTTTTTTAACTTGAAAATATTTTAGATATTTAAACAACAAAATCCTGAAAAACTCAAGGTCAAATATGGCATATTTCAGTATTTTCCATGTCTCTGAAAGACAGGAAGGGTACATTTATTTCCAACAGAAGGATCAGGCTTTCACTTTCAATAAAAGACAGACAAGAGAAACTCGTAGCTTAGCCAGAAGAACCCACATCCCTTGTGCCAGAAGCATAAAGCAGAATCATCTGACCCCTCTTTCCTAGAAGGATCTTATTTTTGCTTTTACGAAGGGTGAATGTTTCTAACATTAACTCTGTCATTCCACTACTTCTTTGTTGAGTTTATCACTGTATACTGACCATTCAAATGTCTACAAATATAAGTATTGATATACTTCAGTGAGGGAAAACAGTGAATCAAATCTTAACCATTTTTGAGCAGTTCAGCAGTCATGTGCTCACTGAGACAAGGTTATCCATCTAGTACACAAGTTTTATGAATATGATACCAGAACTCAGTGGCTCAATCCACCTACTTGAAAATAAATACTTAATCTACTCGTAACTTCTGAAATAAACAACTATATAGGATAAGGACAGTAAATAGCTCTAGTAGGAATCACAAGTTTGCTTCATAAAAGGTAAACCACAGCCAAATAATAATAGAAAAAATTGATTTTGAAACAGGTAAGAAGGGAATCTTTGTTAAAAAAAAATCACAAGCAAAAAAAGTCAACATTTTTTCTTATATCCTATTTTTTAATAACCTGCTCTAAGAGTCTTAGAGTGAATTCAGTCTTCTGGTATCTTGAAATACACAGTTACACATTCCTGTGGATTTAATTTTTCTTCAGTAATCTTCTGCTTTAAAGTCTGACTATTTTCAGAAGACTTGTACAGTCCTCCGTGCAAGTATAGTAGAAAAAAAGCCTGTAAAAGCAGTTTACTAGGTGCTGGGGCCTCAATCCATGAACCAGAAAAGGCAGACATGAAAAGTGTCTGTATACGTTTAAAGTTATAGACAGGCATTCCACTAAGTAAGGGGTAACCAAGTGATTAACATTCTTCACATCTTTTCCCAGAGGCTCTCTTCTGCCAGTGACAGCACCACAGAGTTAGCTACAAGCTCAGTAAATTATTCCAGTGGCAGCTACACCCTCACCGTTGCTTTTCCCCTGCAGCTTTTCCATCCATGTAGTCACACAACAGAAATGGAGCCCAGCATTGAGGTCTGTGAAACAGCAAACACAACCAGTTCTGCTGGCATCCATCAGCCCCAGCCTGCTGCCTTTGGCATGGGCAGGACATCAAAGCCACGTCTCAGCTCCATGAGCTGTCCTGTTGAGGTGAGCCCAGACCAACCAGCACAGGTCAGAGCTGTGGGTGCAGCTCCTTCAGAAGGAATCCAGTACCCCTAACACGTGGAACTCTCCTGCATCTGGAAATTGCTTCTCCAGATCATCAGGCATTACCCACATTGTGTGGGGCATTGTCACAGCACCTCCTTTCCCCGCTGGTCTCTCCCCACAGACATTATACAACGATTTTCCCCCCCTGAGAATAGCAACATTCTATTGCAAACACTGTGCACCAAGCCACATTACCCCTGGGGACACTCATCACTTTTATGGATATGAAAAAGAAAGGAAGATGACAAGAAATAACAACTGCCCGTCATGACAGCCTTCCCAGTGTCTAAAGTTTTCTGACAACATGATTGTCATTAATGCACTACAAATCCTAATTAATGGAAAATGGAAAAGCATGCCTTGTTTCTTCTTCCTTTTTCTAAAAGCAGTCACCATTTTCAAGTGCTGTCAAAAGTGGCACCATTTAAAGGTCAAAAAGTTGACAAAAATGTGAGCAATTAGCTGCTGTCAAGTAAAAATGATGGTCTAAGGGATTACACTGCTAGAAGATTGCTGCATTACCAGAAGAAATGGAATTAGATCAAAGAAGTAAGCCTTGATCTGTCCGTATATTTTTTTTTAGAGGTGATAGTACAGCAGCAAAGGACAAGGTCTCTTGTAAGTTATCTCTAGAATCAAACTTTCCTTTTCCTGGGTGCTGGAATACTAGTAATGCTCTCTACCTCAAAAGGAGAAACAGAGGCAGAGTGAATTTTTATAGGTACATTTGCATACCAGGCAAACGGAGGAACAAAATTGCAAATTGAATCAATGCAAGTGGCTTGGCCCTGCCTCTCACTGCTGAACGAGGCTCAAATTCAGTTTTCAGTTCAGCTCCTGCCCAGAGGGAGCTTCACCCCCATCAGTGAAGTCCAGAAGGGGACAGGCTCTTCTTTCTGACCACTCTTCTGTGTGCAGGCTTGGCTGCAAACATGACTGTACAGCCACAAACTTAATAAAGCTCCCTCAGGATTCCATAGATGCATAATAAACAACACATTTCCAAATTACTTTTGAGTTCTTCAGCTGAAAAAAAGCACAACCCCAAGGTAGTACTTCTGTAATATATTAGCAAATTCTACCTGAGCTTTCATTTTCAGAAATAATTTAAGACCAAAGCATTAACCAACATCTAAGATATTCAAATATCTGAGAGGCAGATAACCATCTATATATGGAATCCAAAAAGGGAAGGAGATTAATTATTGTATTTTTTACAGTTTTACTGCAGCAGCCTAAAAATATCATAAAGTATACTCCTATTTAAATAATAACTTCTATGATAATTCAAAAGAAGGGATCTGGCCCATTAGAGTTTAAATAGAGCAGGCATGTGACAAAGGTTACAGTTGCATTTAACTGCATTAAATTTCAAAGATATTATTGGTTTTTCTAAAAAAACTTTTTTAAAAAGAAATATATACATTACATATATTACAGCATCTTTGATTGGCAGGATTGTCACACTGGGAACAGGCTCTAGCACAGGACAGAGAGAAAAATCACCCAAAGAGCTGGAATTACAGGTTTTCAATGCTTCAGAACAAATAAAAGATTCTGCCCTGTTTTTTCACTAGATAGTGTGGCAAATAGGTTTTATTTGCTGTATTACAATTATTTTTATTTACCAAAATCAATCTCCAGATAGCTGCATTGATCCTGCTACACTTGAGGCCATTTAATCTAAGGAAAACTGTTGTTAAGAAAAATGTTTTTAAAAAAGCCAACAATAGCAGCAAAGGGCATCTTGGGGAGTTTTAATGAGATTTTTCTGTTCAGTGCAAGTTTAACATTCCCACAGAACAGATCAATACCACTTTTTTCTCCCAGATACATGGGGGAGCATCCTGCACTTGAACCCACCCAGGAAGATCAATCCCCCCTGGCACTTTTGACTCTCTTCTCACTGCTCTGCAGCAGAATATTGCTCACACAGCTGGCAGGAGTGTCAGGGACAAGACAGGACTCTGCAGCATCCCACTCATCCCCAGTCACAGTCAAAAAGGATTTTTTTCTGGAGAAGTGAATACTATGTAGTCCAGCCTGAAAAGTGTGTGTTCTGTACTTTATTTACACACACACAAATATCTGTGGAAAGATGAAAATCTTATATTGTAAAGCTGGCAGCTGTTCTCCAATCACAAGTAGAGCACAGCTTTGAGATGGCTTCTAACTCTTTGTAATGTTAAAAAACTAATTTAGTTAGGGCAGCAAAATCCAGCAGTATTCAAGGATGAAATTGTGCTGCTCTCCATCCAGTCACTTAATGTCTTCTGGCTACTTTTAAATTTCCTTTGAAGTTTTTCATTCTTATTTTCCCATTTCACTTCACCCTTTCAACCACTCATACTTTTTCAGGACACAGTGTGGGAATTAATTTCTTTTTCCACTTCTTTACTTGTAAACATAACCTCCCTGAATTTATAAATAAAGCTAGCCAAAATTATAGGAGACTTAAACTATTTGGTGTCTCCTCTTGTTTCTTAAAGTAGACCCTCACACAATTCTGTATTTCATAATAAAAAATGTCCATGAGAAAAGCAGGCTAAAAGGACTAGGGTTAAAGCCACCCACAAACATAGCTTCTCACTTGAATGCAGCGCTTGGGATTTGGTACACAGCAGAAAAGACTTTTATTTTATTTTTTGAAAAAAGAGAAAGTACTCTGAAGTGAATTGATTGCCCTTCATCTTTTCCTCCCACACAGCCCTTTTTCCCTTTTCTCTTGTTTTAGGTCCTCATTTCCATGCTGTATCGATACAAAGTGTGTGAAACTGATCCTTTTCCCCTCACATATAAACTGCTCTCCCAAATGCCTAAAAAACCCCAAAAACAGAAAATACCACAAAAAAAATAGCACAGGCATGACCCTAAAAGCTTCTGGCTTCCCTGCCATGGCCACAGACAGCACTATGCTGCTAACCCTGTCTGCTCACTGCTTGTGGGATCTCCTTGAAATAAATATCATTTCTTCATCCAAACCACACAGCAAGAGCAGTGAGAGAAATTAGTATAAACAAATACCAGCTGAATTCATAGCTGTTTTTTAGTGAAGATGCTTAAACTCAGTCCTAGGAGGTTTTGCAATGTCAAGGATAAAAGCAAAGAATGAAAGAAACCACACATAACAGAAATTATTTAAAACTATTCACACACTCAAGCCATTCTCCATACATCTTTATTCTCAATTCCATGACATTTTCAAAGACAACAAAAATACTCCTAGATTAAAATATCTCTCTGCAAACCCTGTCTCCCATCTCCATTTGTGCCGAAACTGCTACTCCTATTACAGTTCATACTCAGTGTTAATTGCAGTTGTAATGGCAAAGGTCAGTATTGATCCATCAACCCATCTACCCAGCAAGACTTCACAAGCTTATTCTCATTCATACAGAATATTGAACAGCATTAAGAGCTATTGACAAGTGAAAACAGGGTCAAGGACTATGTCTTAGCTACTCCCTGCAATATTATCCCACCTCAGGTATTCCAATAAGCTTCTAGATTGGGCAACAGAAAAAGTATAGAAGAGAGCCAAACCTGCAGACCTTCTCAGATTTTACTGATTAGACACTGTCAAACATTTGCAGTGTTTGGAAATGCAACACTTCCCAACAGAATAAAAACAAACCAACAAATCCACCCCTCCACAGGATTCTCCTCGTCAAAGGGTGCAAAAGCAGCAACTCCATCCTTGGGTGCCCCATCACACCCTTTGGTTTGGTATATGCCAAATTATTACTGATTCATGGTTCTGTACAACTCCTAGGGTATGTGCATCCATGACTCCCCCTTACCTATGGCAGAATGCTTGTCAGGAGCCAAAGCCTGAAGGCTTTTGGAGAGCTGAAAAGTAAATCACTTTCTGGAAGGCATGGGAAATTTTTATCCTGGAATCTGAACCAGATCAAAGCTCATATGCTCTATATTCATAAACTATTTATTCCTATGATTAGAAACACCTCAAAGGGACCTGCTTGCTGGAAAGAAAGGTGCTCCTTACGTCAGACAGTGTGTCAGAAGTAGGTCACTCTAAACAGACATTTATTTTAGAGGCACATAATTCAAAAGATTCAACAGCACCTAGTACAGATTAGTGCTTTGGCATATATTTCATACATAGTTGCTAATATTCAGGCTGATGGCTCCCAAAGGCTTTTAAAAGATTAAATACTAAGCCCAAAACTAACCAGAATGGGGCCCAGGAACTCTCAGAAACTAAGAGATTTCAGAAGCCTTGGAAAGATTTTTCCTACCACTTTCTCTCTTATCCTGCAGGATTTAAAACCCTCCTACTGTAAAGAAAAACGAAAATGAAATCCAAGGGATGAAATCCACAGCACCTGGCTGGTGGTGACATCTATATCTAAGTAAAAGTTTAAAACTTTAGGATTAAAATGACTCTGAGTGAAAAAGAGCAATTTAAACACTGGTGGTCAGAATACCAAAAACTGGTCAGCCTTGCTGCTGTACAGAGTGCTATTCATTTTTTCCACAATATTTTGAGATAAATACTACTCTCCCTCATATTATGACTACTGCCATACAGAGCTGAGCCATTCCCACCGAAAGGCAGAAAAATTACTTTTCCTGTAGATTTCCCATCTCCTTTCAGGTCCTTTTCCTGCTATCAATGGTTTGGCCACTGTTTCTCCCAAGCAGCAGCCCCAGTGCTGGAGCCATGTCCCACCCTGCCCACCCCCACTGTTCACCTGGGGGCTTTCAGGGCTGCGAGGCACCAGCAGCCACAAGGAAGGAGCTGATGTGGGACAATGCTGATGTTCCAGTGTAGGACAGCACAGTGAGCACTGGGGTGGCCCTGCCCAGGTGTGGGGGCTGCAGGGTGACACTGAATTCAGCTGGCAAATAAACTTTCTAACACAATTTGAAGCATTAGAAAGCAGGCATTGTTTATCAGCACTGGATGCACCAAAGGATCAGATGGGTGTGGTGAAACTTTCCAACAGGGTATTTATTCTCTCGGGATAATTCATATTCATTACAAAGCATTTCCTAGCTCATACATAAACAAGGATATTGCTGGAAGCCACATGCAGGGGGCTGAGGGGAGGAGATGTGACAAACAGCTGGCTGGGGGTCAGGCTGCAGCCAGGGACCACACTGACCACAAGAACTCCAACATCACTGGACGTGGCTATTCACAAAACCCCACCTGTGTCCCAGAGAGAGCAGGAGAACACAAATCTGACCGATTCCTACAGCAAAGCACAGGTCACAGAGACAAGACCTCTTCTGCTGGGGCCATACAGTTTGGGTGCTTGAATGGAGATGTAAGATAGAGAAGAAACCAAAAAAGCCTGAAATGCTCTGACTGACAACCTGGCTCTGACAGGTAGCAAAAGAAGCAGATTTTGGGTTCAGCACCGGTTAAGCAACAGGGGAATAATAATTATAGAAAAATAAAATTAGGAATACCAGCTCAAAAAAATTACATTTGGAGCCTGCTTACACCTAGGGTTTTGTGCAAATTGCTTTCAAAGAAACAAAGCCGTGTTAGTGAAAGGAAGCTCATCGCCGACTTTCAATTTCCCTCTTTAGATGAACAATATGCAAGGTGATTTATGTTGATTATCGTTAGATTAAAAACAGTTTGCTTTTCGTTTGTTTCATTTATTTTCCTGGTTTAAAAAAAAAAAAAAAAAGCAAAAGAACTATCAAAACCAGAGAACAGATACACTAAAAAAAAAAAAAAAAACAAAGAAAAAAAAATAAAAAAACACCAAACCAAAACAAAAAAACCCACAGACTTAGGAACACAGGAATAATTCAGGCACAGATAAGAAAGGAAACAAACAAGTCTCTTTATTGCAACCATCCAGAGCAGTGGCAGCAGGGAAAGAAAATACAACTGATTTTATCCTCTTACTTAAGCCAGGACACTAACGAGATGTGGCTATAATATAAAATAAAAGAGGAAAAAGTGGCTTATGTCTACACAAACCCCTTGTAGCTTTCAGTTAAGCATCTCCTTCTGCTCTCAGTAGCAGCCCAAACGTATGAAGAGTAGTCACAGAAGAAAAATAAATGCTGGAATCGATTCAATGCATTGAACAAATCCTCCGAGTTTGTAACTCCCCAGCATTCTCTTCCCTCCAGATGCTACTCAGGATTTTTTAAAAAATTAAGTTACATGAAAATGGTTTCATTCCTAGGAAATGGAATTTCATTTCATCCTATTCAGACAACTTAATAACTGTACAGATTACTGTACCTCATGTTGCATAGGAAACCACTTTAGAAAAAAATGAAGTCTTATCACTAAAAGAAGAAAGAAAATGCTTTTCAATAGATTTACATTTGCAGTAGATTTGCATCTGCTGCTATAGCAAAGTGTCACTGGTAGAAGCGGAATTTAGATAAAATACCTCCTTATAAAATGAGTATCATATCCACTTACAACAAGAAAATATTAATAAATCAAGACTGAAAAAAATTATTATTCCTTCAAAAGAAGCCACATGGTAGGGTGTGTAAAGATAATCTTGACATGAATACAGTTATCTTCTATGAGATAATTTATATGAACCCCTTTCATGGAAGGCCCAATAACAAGGCATAACAAAACCCATAATTAATCTAAAAACAAGAATGCCACATCAAGTTTCTCAGCACCTCAAGTTTTCTAATGAATGAAATATTTCCTGCTGTCTTTCGTCAGAAGAGTAATCTAATAAAGTTTTATTAAAATGTACAGTTACAGAACAGATAGGTTTAAAGTACAGCCTCTGTACAGTGTAATGAGGTTTTGGCTCATAAAAATGCTTAGGCTTTCATTAAAGAGATCAATGAACCCAAAAGGAAATTAGTTTAGCAGAAGTACACACGCAGGTTCTGCAGAACACCATTGTGTGTGAGCACCAGGATGAACCAGGGCATGCTTCACAAAAGAATATAAACGAAGGCAAAACCACAATTACAGAGTAACAAGACAAAGTCTTGACAAAGCACTAAAGGGGAAGCCCCAAACTTAGCAATAACCTCTGAGTACAACACATTTGAGCAACTTCAAAGAGAGAAACGTGGAGTGTGAGGAAAAGCAGAGCATTGCACAGCCATGGCATCACCAGAAGGTGCAGTGGAGGATTAATGGAGGGAGGGTTTGCTTCCATATAGGGATGTCCTGCACACAGCCAAGGATTATGTTTAAACTCTTCTACACACCCAGTTCTGAGACAGATTTATGTGTTTTAAACTGGGTGTGCACCATTGCATTGCTCTACAACAACATATATAGCTCATATCACAAGGAGACATACTAAAAAGCAAACCAAGTCTAGGACTTGGAAATGTTTGCATTTTCATTCCAGTTGCAATGATATATAAAAATTGCCTTTAAAGTTTCCTAGGCATAAGGCATAAAATTTTAGTAGTAAATATTACTAAACAAGTAATAACAGTCATGTTGTAACAGCTAGAAGTCCCTCGTAGATCCAAAATATGCTTTCATCTTGTGCCCACTGCAAATTTCTGAGGTCACTAAGTAGCTCTCTCACTCTTCCCACTAAAGCAACCCCAGCTGTCCTCAGACTGTTTTCTCCAGAAGTGCCTGGCAATAACACCGGCAGTTATTGTTTAGCTTTTATTGCACTCTTTGGAACTAAGGAGCACAATATGTATTTATACACACAGAGAGAGAAAAATACAGTTATCACATTCCTTTGGGCTTTCATTGAGCTGGTTTTACTGGTTCACCTGGATTTTTATTTAATGATCCAACAGATATAAATATACTTTTTCAAATACTTTACTGGGATGCTCCCCACTACCCAGAGTAAAATAAATATTACCAGTTAAAGTGTAGATCTGTTTTATATGCAGTGCTTGCAAGAACATTGAGAATAGTCACTCTATTAATCAAACATGATTAATAATCTCCAAAAGGAATAACACTGCACAAAGTCCACGTTGGAATAGCCACCAAGAAAAAATAATCCAATAAGTAAATATAACTTCTGAAATCCAAACATTGCTGAGGAAACTAGCTAAACATAAACCTAATCTAATCTGAGATAGACAAGTTTAGGGTATTACCAAGCAGCAGCAGGAAAACATTGACCTTTCAGGTGTATCCCTTTTCCAATCCATCCACTGAAACACGTTTTTCAAAACTACAGGCCAGAGTTTTCAAAGTTGCAATACTAAAACAAAAGTTTTATGAGGGTGATATGGTGTAATGTAATTCAATATTTATTGATGCTCCCAGTCTTGGTACAGGTTATCAAGACTAAGAATGGGACAAATAGCTTCAAGTGCTCCTACAGCTGTCAGTGAGACTCCTGAATACAATTAGTTTCCTTCTGATCATAGCAAGATTTAAAAGACATGTACCCATAGTCACAATCCAAGGAGAGGTGGCATCCATGGCAGGTAACAGCATATTCAGATTACTCCTATTCAAACTGTTCACACAATGTTTGTGTGGATAGCTTAAGGGATAACAGCTCTACTGAGCCAAAAGGCTTCCCAGTAAAAGTGTGTGTACACCAGGTCTTGGAATAGCTGTGCTTGGGGTTCCAGCCCAGTGGTGCACAGCAAACTCCTGGCTGTCATTAGTCAGGCAATTCCCAGCAGAGAGAAATTTGCAATCTGAGAATGAACTACGTTCAGATGATTGTGTGAAGTCCATGAGTACAACCAGGCTTGCATGACACATAACTCTTTAGCTGGATTTGTTCCACAAAGCCACTTCGTCAGCCTACTGCACTCTCCGGATAAAACAGAGTTTGGCTGGCCCTGCTCCCCGAGTCATAAACAACACAGACAGCAGCCATTAAGTCACCTGCTCCTCCCTGCAAACCAGGCAGCCCCTGGGACACTCCCCAGGAACCATCCACTGCCAAGTGGGGCCAGAGGCACAGGGGAGAACCAAGGCCTTGGGGCAGAGCTCTGGGGCCAGCAGCAGGAAAGACAGGTGGCTATAAGGGAGCAAAAATAGAAAGCCATAGGTGATACACTGTGGAGAAACTTCAAAACTACAGAAACCTGCAGGCAAAAAATGAAATCTTAGCCTGGGATAATATAGCCAGCTTCATTCTCTCCCCATACATCCCCAAGTCACTGCCAGACAAGTGTCTGGTCAGTCATCCAGGGCCAGGGAAAGGGAGTTTGTAGCAGCTGATTAAGAGTGACTGCTCATCAGCATTAACTGCTTATTCCTAAATGGTTTCATCCAGTAAGATAGAACCAAGATGATTACTGTTGTCCAGAAAGATCTATGGAAAAGGGAAAAACAACCAGGGAGAAGAGTCAAAAATAGATTGAAGATTGGCAGGTTTAATCTGGAAGTGCAGACCAATAACCAAGGAGGCAGAGGAGGGTTTCAATAACTGGAACAGGGAAGCCACGGGAAGGTGAGCAATGACAGGAACTTCTCAACAGCTCCAGATGTTACAGCTGCTTACAGGGGCAGGGGATTGTGTTTCTGGATCTGGAGGATCCCTTCAGCTGAGATACAGAGGAAGGCAAAGCCTGTCCTCCCCCAAATCAATAGCACTATCTGAAAGGCAATTGGATTTATCCAGGGATTTGCAAACTGGGCACTCAAAGTATTAATTTCAAGAACATTTTTACTCACCAAAAACCTATTTTGAGAAAAACAAGTCAGTTTAGACTAGACAATCACATGCTTGGAAAAACAGTTTGTTGTACAACCAGTAATTGATCTAAGTTTTGTAGCTGTCTTAGTTTTGCTATGCTAAAGATTAAGCCAGCTGCCAAAATATTAGCCTTGGGCTTCCTCACAAACCATATACTTCCATATTAAAGGCTATACTGTATTTTAAAATGTCAGTTAAGTAGTTTTCTATAGACTGTATTTTTCCTAAGTTGAAAATGGTTAAAATTATCCTTGATTTATAGAAATAGCATTAAATCTTTCTCAGCTTTGTAAGCACAAATGAAATTACTTCAATTTAGATTTTCTTACAGTGTGTACCTGTGCAGCAACATATGCTTAGTACAATGAAATTAAGAATATTTTCATAATTAGTGATTTTACTACAGATTAGTATCTCCAATATAACACAGCAATGTTCAATTGGGCACACAATGGAAAGAAAATAAAAGGCTTAAGTTTCAGATGAACTCATTTAGTAATCTAGAGCAGCGTGCTAAATGATCAATAATATAAGCGATATTCTGCTTATTCTATTGATTAAGAACACAGTTATTAATCCAACTAGATTCTAGAAAGGACATGAGAAAAATTAAAGTGAGACAGTTATATACTATCTGTATAAATATACATATAATCTTTCAAGTAAAACTGTGTTTAGGGAGCAGAGTTACATAAATTTTCTGTAGCACTGCAAGAGGCATTATTCCATTCTTTGGTACACAGAAGAGTGGGATTAAGTAATCAGAAGAATGTTATGGTTTGAGATATACCCCAAGTAAAACAATATGTAATCTGAAAAAAAAATTTAGCAAACCACAATCCTGAAAAAAAATGCTTGGAGGTTCACACACTAAGTGTCTACACACTAAGATTCAGAAATTTAGAATCTTCAAGTCTGAGTTATTGTGCTCTTAGCTAAAATGTGGATTAACCCTAAGTAAAATAGACAGGCAGCAGCATTTCCCCCTCTCCATTAACCCCTCTTTCACAATAAGCACTGTCCCTTCACACAACACAGAACGTCACCACAGTCACCAAGGCCCCTCTAGGAATGTGTACTACAAACCTGGATTTCTCAAGACCAGAAAATTTCATGTTAGGAGAGCTCACATATTCCCCTACCACATCCCAAGGGAATGAACTGAGACTCATCTGACCTGAACCTCATCTGACTGGGCAGTCCTGGGCTGCCTCCAGGAGCACAGGCTGAGCACAGCAGAGCATCCCCAGGGATGGCTCCCAGCCCCAGGGATGGATCCCAGCCCAAGGGATGGCTCCCAGCCCCAGGGATGGATCCCAGCCCAAGGGATGGCTCCCAGCCCCAGGGAATGGCTCCCAGCCCCAGGAAGCAGCACAGCTTCCCTCGGGCTGCCCAACAGTGCTACAGAGTCCAAACGACTGCAGGGCAAGGAGGGAGACAGTTTTTAACCTCAGCAAATTGAGGAATTAATATTTTATATTGCGTCTACATCTTCTGTAAATGGATGCATGGAGGTGATAAAGGAGGCAGACAGGCAGGCAGAAAGAAAAATCTTTCACAAAATCTGGACAGCAAAATAGCTTCCTCAAGGCAAATTTAATTAGTATTATTAAAATGAATGCCAAAGAATGTTGGGGGCAGTGAGATTGGCATGATGGATTGTCACCTCTAAAGAGAACAGAAAACTACTGCCTGGTTCAACACACATGGCAGAAGAATTTTATTCAAATTGATTAACCAGTATCTTCTAAGTAGCTTAAGGTTTGTGTCTCCAACCACTTAAGCGAATAGGATTTTTGACATTGATTGCAGTAACCACAGGAATCTGCTTTACAGACTTGCCCACTGCACAACTATAAAACACTGTAATTCTCAACATTCTTTTATTTGGCCAGACATTCCCCATGTGACATTTTCCAGTGGAAAATCTCTTGGAGATTCTCTTACTCTTGGAGAAAAAATATCTAAAAATTCTCAACAAAAACAATAGAGGACTTTCTATTACATACTCTTTGGGCTGAAAATCTCCTCATAAAATGTTAATACACTCAATGAAAAATTAGTACTGAAGGGGATTTTAAGGGATAGCCAAAAACATTTCCCTGCCCCAAGGAAGGATCGGCTACTTCTTGATATCGCTGACAGATGCTTATTTCACTTCTTCTTTAAGAGTACCCATGGCAGAAATGCCATATTTCCACATTCAATATGTGCTGTTTCCCCAACTGTTTTCGTTTGTTTGTTTTTCTTTCCTACCTAACAGAAATCTGATTCATCACCTTAGTTTTGTCTTATCTATTGAACTATTCAGGTTATTCCCTTCCTTTCTAGAGTGGCCTGTTTCTTGTCCTGTATGAAGGAGTTGTGGCTGTCTGCTTCTAGAATAAATAAACCCACACTCTCATACCTCCTGTTTTCTACACCCCTGTGCTTTCTCTTTACTTCCCATCTGGTCCAAGTCCTCTTTGATATGCAGTGAATGGAAAAACAGGAGCCTTCTCCCAGCCTAGATCTATACAATTATCTCTAGAGTATGGCCTGCTCTGCCTGCCACACCTCTAACAAAGCCAACCACGCCTGTTGTGCAGAGTATTCTCTGCACAGGGCACTGAAGCCCAAAAAAGCAGCAAGATGGAGACAATTTTTTAGATTTTTGTTACAAGAAAAAAAAATTTTCTGAATACCTCCAAGTAACGACATTACATTTCATACACCCTAGTGAGCACTCCTGCATTTAGATGCTAAATGCAGCAATCTTGGATTCTGAGCACTCAGGCCTTGTGCAGAGGGAGCACCTTTGCCTTTGCCTGTCATTATTCTTCCAGCCTGATTTGTATGGTGCACCTGAGCTGCAAAGCATGGTCAAGAATTGGTTTGGCTTCTGAGTCACAAATTAGAGAATAAATACATGGAGAATGAAATCTAAAAATAGAAAGCATCTTCTAGAATAAGAAGATAAGAAGAGGTTATACATGGCCTATGCCACAAGACAAAGATGAAAAGGAAATGCCTAAACAACTGAATGACAAGATGGATGAGATAGCATAATATATGATTTTAGGCACTGCAATTATTTTGCCTTTTTTTTTCCCAGGGCAAAAAAATGCAGAAAAAATGCAGGTCTTATCCTCTGTTCCTTTCATATCATGAAGCTAACAAGTTCTATTATGATATTGCATTACAGCCTACACCACTACCACTGAATAAAGACGTATATATTACTGTCAGCTACCAATTTCAAAGCTTCCAATTCCAGAAACATGAATCCATTTGGACAAAAAAAAAAAAGTGATCCTGCAGAGTAATAAGTATTAAAATTCTTTGTTCCCTCTGTGCTTACATTGATTTCCTCTAGTTTCCCTCTGGAGGTTTTAAGAAATGTTATTTTACCACAAACACTTCCAAGCTCAGGCTGCATGCTGGTAGGAATCTATACCTACCCTTAGGACTTCCTAGAGAGAGAGATTCTTAAGATCGATGTAGGCACCTACCAATGTAGAAACATAATGGTATAAATGATAAATGAGGATTATAACTGTATCAACCCTTGGAATATAAATTGTGGATTTGACTGTGGATCCCATACACCTTCTCAAACGCAATCCTAGTTTACAATCATTTTTTGCAGACTATACCTTGTAATTCAGGTGTAGTTCATGCTGAAGGAGGGGTTCACAGGGAAAATGTGTCCTCACTGCAGTTAGCCATCCTGCAATAAACCATTCCCCTTCCACATCAGCCATCCCTGTGTCTTTAATTCAGCACAAACTCTGAAACCTCCCAATAAAGCAGTACCACCGTGATGTTCTTTCTGTAGGTTTTGTAACACATGATCAGTTGTGTGCACGGTGCAAGAAGCAGGACCAAGCAGAGCCTGCACATTCCCAGGGCCCTCATTCCTGGGGTCACTTCCTTGCATTCTTAGCGTGGCAACTGCATGTTCATTTGTGAAAACTGCACCTCCACTGATGATGCAGCATGAATTAAAGTCTATTTCCATTCAAGGCTCAGTGAACAATTAACAATCCTGCAGTGATACTATAGTTCAGAAATTCATGCAGTTTCAAACACCTTGAACCATCTGTGTTCAGAAACATTAGAGCTTTGGTGTTAAAAGTGCTCTTATCAGTAGTTAGTTAATCCCATGATAAATCTGAGTAGTGAATTTAGCACTTTAGAAACAGAGTCAAAAGAAGCAATGTATAATTTTTATTTCAACACATTTCTATAATTGCTAATTGGACCTTCCTGGACCATGAAGATAATTAGGTTATTTTTTCCTCTCATTTTGTGATATCTCAACTTTTGCCTACACTGTGCCTGTGAGAACACAATGTTCCAGCTGAGGGAAAGAAACACTGAAGGATGCTAATTAGAGAAAATAGCAATGCAGAGTTGTGACCCATATCATGAACATTAACAAGTACTCAGGAAAGAGATCCCACTAGGAACAACCACCTAATGATTGTATGAGAAGTGCAAGTTTTTCTGCTTGAAAAGGCGTGAGCTACTGAGCAGAGTAAAGTGCTTGCTGGCAAACTGAAAATAGGATTTGCAGAGAGGCCCCCACTCAAACTTCACATCAAGTTTGACATTTACAATTTAATATGTTTGTACATTGAGAGCACACAGAGGAGAAACTGCTTCAGACACAGACAGCATGTCTGGTTTGGGAAGTGAAAAAGCTCTAATTTCTTGTTTTCATAGAGTGAAGAAAATGTGTTTCATTATACGAGTGAGAGAACAATATCTTTCTATTTTTAAGATGTCTGTATACATTTTAGGATATGCATATATTTTTTTGAAGACACATAAATGTGTTCCTTGGCAATTTGAATATTTGGACCTTTACCTGAGAGACTATTTACACATGATTCTCATTTAGTCTGAGTTCATTTACCATCCTTCACATCTTTCTTAAATTTCACAAAGTTGATTCCACAAAACTGAAATGAGAAGGATAATAAAGTTTTGTCTGCTTAGTAGTGATCCACAACTCCAGAACATCCATCTTAGCTATCATGTACCCACACACGTTAATCTCAAAACTTTGTTCAAGGTATAATGCCCAATGGCATCCTAAAGAGTAGCCAGGCCTTAGCAGAGACATCTCCAGGTATTTTGTCCATATGAAATCAGGCAGCAATTAATTAACTCTTCCCCCCTCCCCTTCTTTTCTCGGGATTAGCCAGCTGAAATCTTACAGGCAGCACTACATGTCCCCCACCCAAGGCTGGTTGAGGCAGTGGAGAGAGGTGCACTCAGAGAATTTCACATCAGAAGACTCTGCCTTCAGCAGAAGGATGTGGCTGGAATATCCCCCATCAGGGGCAGGCCTGAATTCAGAGGGAATCCTTGTAAAGATAATGACATTATATTCCGTGCTTTAACATAACACACCTGATTTTACCTTCTAAAACTCCTAATCTTTATGAAGATCTCAGGAAAAATTCCTACAAGTATTTTATTCACTCATTAGGATGGAATATGCTGGATATATAACTACTAAGGGAGAAAGTGGACTCTAATATAAGTATGGGTTTAAAAATTCATTTAAAAACAACAAATAGATTTCATAGTTTTAATAAAGGAAATGGGCTGTAGGAGCAACACTTTATAGGCTAAAAACAAATTAACATGTAGTATGATAGTTATCTGAGTCACACATTTATGATCTTACACTACACTAAAACACTAACTAGGAGGGTAGTGTGGCAGCTTAATACAACTTAGAAGAAATGCCTTAATAATTAAGCAATTGCATGATTTTATTTGCAGTCTATCACATATAGTGCCATCAAATTTATCTCACGTTTTTCCTAAGTAATTTACTATAACATTTATAATCCCTTTAACCTGAATCAGTCCGTATCCATAGAGATAAAAGGGGAAAAAAAAGAACAATATGGAAACATATTAAAGATTCCATTCAGCTTTCCCTGAAGGCTTCCAGGCAGTTTCAATTATAGCTGTGTCAAACATAACACTCTAATGGTCCCTATACACGTTGTTTCATATATTTATACTCCGTGAAATTACTGGTAGAAAATAAGGACCGAAGTAAAAAGTTCCTAGCAAAGCATGACTGAAGGCAAGCTTTAGATAAATTATACATCAATTACAATCGTATTCTTGTAGCTATTACTGATACAAGATGTTCATGGGTCGAAATAAAATCCTCTTATTGGTGCCATTTTCCAAGTTGTACAGGCGTTCCAGGGAATCACCAGGTAAAAGACAGATAGGAGTTGTGGGATTGATAGTTGTGCTTTAATTCTCCTACTTTGAGGGCTTTTTTAAACGTTTACTAAAGGCCTTTCATTTTGAGGTACCTCAATACTTATAAGGATTGCACAAGGCCCCAGCTTCAGCTGATCTTCAGTTCAAGCCAAATCCATACACTTTTTCTAGTATTTGGTTTTGGCCCTTTCAGAGATGCTGTTTAACTAATAGCAAAGGGTATCTGGTAGAGACTTTATGTTCAGAACACAGGACAAATTATTTCCAAAACCTATTTGAAGGCATTTAGGAGACGACAGGGAAAGAATTTAATTGTATTGTGAAAGGCTCTGTGGAAAACCTATAGGCTAAGAGCAAGCTTAATTAGCAGGAATATGTGGTGGCATTGGTCTATGCAGCTACTAGAATTAGAACAATATATGCACAGTTAATTGTTTTATATTTACATAGGTCAGGTACATTATGTACAGACTTAGTGCTGACTTCATTAATGTTTGAATAAAAGTTTAAAATGTTTGGGGTTCATAGGTCAGAGCAATTAGAAACAGGGAGTATTTGGTGGAGGTTTGAAAGGTGCTTAACTTCAGTGAGAGTCACCTCAAAAAGGTGGATGCTGTGAAAACATCACAGAGAATATTTTATAATGAGATACTGATTTTTATCAGCACAATGATATGCCTTGCTCACTGTTTCAAAATAGGGGGGAAAAAAGTCTGATTTCATGTCAAATTATGATCCAGTTCTTGTCAACAGATTAGCAATTAGGCCAGAGAAGCATATTGATATTCACATTTTGTGGAACTAAAATGCACCATATTTATCAGCTTCAGTGCTTTAAAATAAATATTGACAAGAAAAGATGGGAAAAAATTATTTGCTATCCCATCTGCCACTCAAAATGTCAAGTCTGAGCAATGCCATTTTTCAGTCTTTCCTGATATGTGATGATCAGATATTGTTTATCTTTATTTTGTGATGGCGTTGCAAAAGAATAGTCAAAACTACAAAGGTCAAGTTGTTCCTTCTGGTTTGTCAAGCTGTATAATCCTCCTTCAGCAGACTTAGATTTTGGGAGAGATGTGGATGACAGCACTTTTAAGAGAATTGGAAACCAGTTCTGCCACTGAAAAGCTTTTGGAAAAAAAATGTATTGATCATAGGACAGCAAAGAAAGTCACGTTATAAAAACTATTAAGGATTTATATAACAATACATTTGTCATCATATGCTCCTCACAGCTAGTGAGGATGAGTATGGCCAAAGGGACTCCTTAGGCACATTGTCAGAAGGGCTGAATTCAATGTAAACACTGCCTATCAATTTCCCTGCTTTGAGAAATGGCCCTTTTACACTTCCATGGGAACATCATTTTGCATTAGTTCAAATGACACCCAATGGTTGTTTGGAGTCCAAGGTTAAAGTTTCAGTCCCATAATAATGACTGCATGTGATCCATTCAATGACTGGGGTGTGATTACAGTCCATACATGATGGGATAATGTCATAGAGACTATACAAAGTTGGTACTTGGATAAATTAAAGGATGATATCTCACTTTTATCTGTATGAACAAAACTGACTGAGCCCTTTGGAGGTGGGAACTGCAAAGGAAACTGGCTTACATTTGCTTTCAAACTACACCACTTGGGAGGTGGTTTCTGAAAAACTACCTACATGTGTGACATCTGATATAAAGCTTAACAGAGGAGCTTGGCCCAAGAATATTCTACTCTTGAGATTTGAACATTATCAGTTTGGAGTAAGAAAATTCTGTGCTTGAGTGATTTTAATTTTTTTAAACTAAATTTTATTTCTTAGAAACAGCTTACAGCTTGGAGCTGTATGGACAGATGGCACTGAGTTGGAAAGGTTATCTATAACTGTCCCACAAATTCAGGATATGGGTATTGATTACATAACTCTAAGTTGTCCATATTGCTGGATTTTGAGGGGTAAATACACATGTATCTGCAAAACAGCATTATGAGATCCAGTTATTGCTATATAGCAGCATATACATTTAATGACAAAAGAGTATGACTTCTGTAGGCTCAACCTCACATACTCATTAGCAGACGTTAATGAGGTGGAAAATTAAAAAAGACAACAGTATGTGGTATTTGCTAATTCCAACCACTAAAATAACTTATTTTGCAAGCCTAGATCTGAAATTTTCTTAGCCAGAGATCACCATGCTCCAGATTTAAATCACAGAAAATGTGGAAGTGTAAATTATTGAAATTTGTTTTCACTTGGGGCTGTTTGGCTCATCTGTGAAGATGTACAAGTTAATTATTTTTATTCTATTAGAACAATATCACTAATGAGATGTGAGCAGAAGGGAGAAGAACCATGCAGCTGAAGTTATTGTCAGACTCTGGTAGTGCTATTTCATATGCTCCTGAGAATAGAATAACAAGTACATCCATATAATTTAAGAAGTCAAATTACATTTTTTTCTCAGCTCACTTCACATAACAAATAACATGTTCACTATAAAGTCCAAAACTACACGTCAAAAAAAGCAACAGGCTTGTGTTGAATAAATACCTGTGACAAAAGAAATTAGATATAAAAGAGGCATGTTTGTATCTCAGTGCTGTAAGCATTTCTCAAATAATTTCTAGAATTAGGACCTTGGTTGAGCAGTCACTGGCTTAGTACAGATGTACATTTTGTCTCCATTGGCCAGTGGCTGGGTAACAAGGCACCTTTTCTTCCCTCAGATGGGTCTCAGAGCCTAATAAACCCTGCTTTTCCCCTCCTGGGCAGTGGCAGAAATCTTCCCAATATTCTCAGAAGAATGCATTGCTGGAAGATCCCTTAGAGCTACAAGGCCCACATGTCCCTGTCCCTGTGCCACAGCTTCTGCATTCCAGCCTGAGCACAAAAGCACAAAACCCAGCAAAGTCAAGGACAAGGTTTTACCAATCCTCGAGAGATCAGCTCTTCCTGACTTGATTTGAAAGATTTATGGTTGCATCTGACCCTTGACAATAGCCTCATCTTTCTTGGTGACTGCCAAAAAATTTTGTTCTCTTTAATTTGCATCTTTGCTTCCAAATGTGTACACGGGCCTCAGTGTTTGAATAGAGTTCCTGTTGATTTATACAGTGAGAGCAGAACAGAAGGGACTGAAATGGTTCAAAAATATTGCATTCACCCTTCTAATGTATCTTTAATTTTTTTTCTTTTAAAATCCTGAAAGATAAAGACTGCAAACGTGCATGTGACATCTTTCATTGACTTTGTAGCCTTTCCAAGCCCTACTGATATGGTATAACTTTTATGACACAGTTACTATTTTTTGCCTTCTAAGCAATCATGATCTCAATGGAAGTGACAGTAAGAGATGCTCCCACTGAAACTGTGTCTCAGGAGATAGAGCTTTATTGGAAGAAATTCAATACACTTTTGACACAATGAAAACACTATTAACAGTAACTAAAATATATTCATAAAAGCAGTTTCTTTTCAATAGCAAAATCCTTGGTATTTACACTGTTAAAAAAAGGATCTCTGGAGCTTTGCAGTGACATTGTGCTCCCCTCCCTGAAGCCCTGCAGATGCAATGTGACTAATGGCACAGCTATTTTCTTCTCTTCTCAGAAAGAAGTGGTCTCAGTGGAAGTGACACTAAGAGAGAGATGCTTCCACTGAAATCATATCTTTGGGGATAGGAATTTCATGGAATTGATTTATCTATGGCACAGTGAAAACACTAGTAAGAGCAACTGGCATATTCACAGTAGTGGCTACTTTTCAAATGCAAAATCCTCAGTAGCTGAGACTTCAAAGGACAGCAAACACCACAGCTGGAGCAGAGCCTTAATGCATTTTGCAAAGCTGAGGGCAAACAAACAGGTCTACCGTCAGTAAGCCTCTATTATATTTGGAAGATAAAGTTAATACAGTTTCCAAAATTCAACATAGCAGAATAAAAATTTTCATTCCATGCTTAGTCTCTGTACCTAATCTCTGTGGAAGAAATTATGTCCTTAAACTCTTCGACTAAAGGGACAGTGTTTCTCCTCTAATTACAAAAACTAGAGAACCCAAAGTGACTTCGAAGCACAAACCTGAGATATGAGGTGGCTGCAGGGGAAAAAAAACCAACCAAGTCACCAAGTCTACCATGAAGCTGACACTGTGGCCTTAACCTTCTAAGGATTACTGTATACAACTTCCCCTGCAGCAAGGACAAGGTGGGCAGTGTCCAGCATTTTTCTGTGTCCTGTCCACAGAAGCTGCAGCCACACTGGGATTATGGATCCTGCTTCCTGCACATGACGTGTTTGGAAATTGCAGCAGCAAGCAGCTAATGATCCTCACTGCATGGGCATTAATGGAAATTTCTGCCACAAACTCTTGACAGTAAACTATATTCCTGAGAAAGAGAAAAGAAAACCAAGGAAAAAACTACCCCACTAAAAACAGAGAGAACCCCCCCCACAAACACCCCAAGGAACTGGAATAGCCAAACAGCCATTTTCTCCCCTAACAGGTCTAAAAAATGTGGAATCATTTAATCAAACTTAAACACCAATTTAGACTACTCAAAATAATACTGGGAGCGGGAATAATCTCAATTTCAATCTGAAAATTTACAATTAAAATGCAACTGAAAGACACAAGTTAAATTGGAATTATTAGGTGAACTTTCATTGTTATGGTTCACTTCTATTCTCATTTTATGACATCTGGCTGTATTGAAAACTTAGTAACTCACCTTTCTTACAAAAAAGTAAATCTTTCTTTAGCACTAGCCTTTTCTCATATCTGTCTGATTTTGTTATGCAATTTTCCCTCAGTGATTCCATTTTTTCTGTGGCAATATATTTTACAAGAAGAAGCAATGGAACCGAAATGAAATGCTGCATGTTGCAAATATTCTATTTTTTTAAAATTATGAATACAACCAATCCTACTGCAATAACAATAATAAAACAAAAGCAGTACGAATGGAGAACTTGTAAATACTGTCGTTGCTGACACGAAAGATGACTCAGAAATGAAATCTTAATCTCCTCAAATAAATGAGATCTTAGCTGTTGACTTTTATGTGCATGGTATTTCATGCAAAGAGCAATAAATGTGTATTTTCTTGAGAGTGTGAGAATGACAGCAGTAAAAAATGTTCTCAGTGGCATCTCTTCTGGGCAGTTACAATCCAAATTGAAAAAGCAAGAAAATGAATCTTTAACAAGTCTGTAGGTATTGTTTCCATTCTGCTGTCTTCCATATTAATTGAACAGGATTAGAGTTCTCACATGTTCTAATCTACAGTAATTCATTCACACTATTTGTTTTCAATTAAAGAGAAAAGAGAGAGAGAGAGGAATATTTGAGATGTCAATTAGGAAAAGTAATAAAATGCCTTTTTTAACCCTTCTGCATCCACTTAGATGCAGATCTGAGTGGAACAGAGACGATGCCTTTGTGTAAACTCTGAGGCACTCGTGGATGTTGCCATCCAAGCCCAGTGCCACAGTGCCAGCGAGTGCCACAGTGCTGTTCTGTTAACAAGGACCTCACTCCTGGCCTGCCTCATCCCATCCCTCCTTCTGACGTGTTGATTTCTAGCAGGATAATCATAATCTTCGTATTTGTCCATGGGTAAAATTCCTCAGGATCCCATTTTCAAAGGGGCCTCAGACTGATTGCTCACATTTCAGCAGCAGCTCTGCTCTGCTCTGAAGCTCCGCACACACCAAATTCTTTCTGTGTTTGCACAGATCGAGAGAACTCGCATCAATCGAGCAGCAGAGGAGCTCTCGGAGCTCGGTGCTCTGGCAGTGCCAGTTGTTTGAAGTTCACAAAGGAGCTATGTCCTGTTCTGTGCTGTTGAGCACTGCCTGGGAATTTATTGTCCTCTAGTTTTTCATGCAAAAGCTTGATAGTGAAACCATCAGTACAGAGTGCTGAAAAGACAGATTGCAGCAGCACTGGAACACAGATGACTTTGGTTTTGGGTTTCTCTTTCCTCACCTTCCAATTCTATTCCAACCTTTCTACTTTTTGTCTTTACAATATTTTCATTTCATTTTTTTTTTTTTTTTACATTTAATAAAATGCACTTTTACACTTACATTTTAAAATTTGTGTAATCTCCAATTATTTATTTTATGTATAAAACAGAGTCCTTGGAAGGATCGCTAGTGAACAGATTTTTGATAATAACTTTCAATATTTTACCTTATTCTTATTTTATGTTAAAAATACTCTTGTACAAAACAGAAATCTGGACTTCCAAAGTAAAACATATCTGGCAGAAAAGCAGAAAGAAGAAACCACAAACAAATGTTTCTTCAATTACTCTAGAGAAGTGTCAGTTTGAAGACCTGATAACATGGTACAGTCTCCAAATGATACCTTGCCTGCTGGTCATCAAACAAAAATCTCAAGATGTTTCTTTGGATTCAGGCCAAAATCACATGTTCAGAAAGCAAAAAGGCACACTGTGTTTTGTGCTTCAAGTACCAGGTAAGTTATACTGTACAAATGCTGGGCTCCTTTCCAAGCCTCCACAGGCTGTAAAACAGAATTGCAAGCAAGACATTGTCCCATGGTAAGGCTTCTCTTTCAGTGTGCATCCAAATATATCCTCATTTTTATCTAGCTCTAGATTTAAACTTTTTTATGCCATGATTTTTAACCAGTTATTTTTAAAGAAATTATTTTAATCAAACTGGACTAAGAGGAATATTCTTCCAATTCATTCATTCACTCCCATTCACAAATACCTCTGGATTAAGAGATAGTGTGGTCTCCCAAGGGACAGTTCAGTGTTGCTCCAATGCAATTATTGCTCCCCCTTGGGCATAACCGAACCAACCCATTTAATGTTAAGCAGCTGTTGAATCTAAGCAGGTACGGGATGCAGTCATGCAGTCTCTAAATAAAACAGAAATGCCAGTTGTCCACCCAAGAGAAAACAGAGCAGGGAAAGTGAGTTCCTGTGAACAGCCCTGAGGGGTGCAGCTGGGGCTGGCTTTTGTCTCCTCTGTGCCAGAGGGCTCAGCAGGAGATTGTTGGGGCTCACACTCAGGAGATTGTTGGGGCTCACACTCAGCAGATTGTTGGGGCTCACATTCAGCAGATTGTTGGGGCTCACACTCAGCAGGAGATTGTTGGGGCTCACACTCAGCAGGAGATTGTTGGGGCTCACAGGAGATTGTTGGGGCTCACAGGAGATTGTTGGGGCTCACACTCAGGAGATTGTTGGGGCTCACACTCAGCAGGAGATTGTTGGGGCTCACAGGAGATTGTTGGGGCTCACACTCAGGAGATTGTTGGGGCTCTTGGGTGCCTTCCCCCTGCACCAGGCCCAGAGTCAGTGTGGGAAGGGTTTGATCCCAAATGAAACTGAAAAACAACCATGGCCAGCCTTCTTTAAAACACTAGGTACCTGTGTCTCACAGTGGCACATAATGAACTGAACAGCATTGGAAACTGCATATAAATTCATAGCAAATTCACGAAGTCCAATTCTCTCATTTAATTATTTCAGCAAATATTGGATCCATGTTTAATTTGCAATTACATTATAAGTTTTACCAATGGGTACACTCTCCCAAGAGGTGACATTCTCTGAGAAGGCTGAACAAGATGTGGAATGGTGCAGTTTCCTGTTATAAACAATTTTCCAAGTCCCACTACACATCAGCAGCATTTTACAGACAGGTCTTAGTGTGTATGAGCAGTGACTGAACAAACAGAGGTGTTTGCACAATAGGTTCTGTTTGTGATGGGATCTACATGCATTGCTTTGGTAACATCAGTGAGGACAACTTCCACGAGTAACATATAGTAAATCCACAGAAAGCCTAAAAAGTTATGTATAAGCAGCCCTGATTCAGCACTACTTCAAACAGAAGCAGAATACCAATTAGTGCAGCAGTGATGCAACACAACCAAAATATCAGGGACAAAACATCAGAGACAAAAATATCAGGGAAAAACTCCCATTTCTTCACTTTATAAAACACCCTTTGTTTCTACCAGCCACTTCTACCCTCCTTCAGTTTTGATACAATAGTGAATTGAGACAGAAGAGAGAACTTTAGTTGACTAAGGGGAAAAAATAGCAGTACAAGTACAAAAAGCATTTAGATCTTTCACAAATGGTTACAAGTTACAGTATATGCAAAGGAAATTATCAGTAATGAAGCAGACAAAAGGTAATGAAGCAATAGTTTTAAGTCACTAGTCCCAAGAAAGACCAAATCTTGATTTTTGCACTCAATGTAACAGATAAAATTTCTTTGCCACAGTCTGGAGTTGTTGGTAATGTTACAAAGTGGTGCTGAGCGTCAGAGTCTGTCATTAAACATAGAATACCTCATTATACACAGCATTCAGCATTTTTTGAATTTTAAATATAGTCTTATATATTTGTGTACTAAAGTATCTGCAGAGTTGTAATCAGATCAGTGGAACTGACAGACAAGTAAGGAATTGTTTGCTTGTCACGCCCAGAAGTATCAGAAAATGGCTGAGAAACAATCCATGCTAAATAAAAGTGTTCCTTTCCCAAAGTCTTTAACATGGTTTGGAAAAATCTTTGTTCATTATTACTAATAGAGAAGAAAGTCACAAAGGCCTGGCAGAAACAAATTGAAAAGTATTTGGCTTCTCTCCTCTGCCTTTCATGCCAGCCACTTGCACCATCTACAAGGCTGTCCCTACAAAATTTCCACCAGCAGAGATGCACAGCGTGAAGTTTATCCACATCAAACAGCCTCCTCCAGAGCTTCCCAGTCACTCATTTCATTGTGTTTCTGTCTTTCTAATCAGCTTGGTCAATCTCTGGGTTTTTGCATCTCACATGTATATCTACATATTATACTGCTGGTGGTTTATTGAATTTATGAAATTTCTTTACACTGGTGGACCAGCCAATGAGTTTTCTACTGATAATTTAACCGTGGTAAGTAAGCTTCATCCATCATTTCCTTATTTATCTCTGGAAGCAAAAGCAGTAGGCACAGAGTCTTTGAAAAAAAAAAGGTTTGTGACCTGACCTCGTGCCTTCAATGAAAACTAATAATGAATTGATAATAACAGAATTTTTCTTAGAAGTATGAGACCTGTCAAAGCATGGGCTGGAAAAAAGTTCCATTAAACAGCTTGGTAATGATGCAATGTTGGTAGGCCTGACTGCTCCTCCTTCAGGAGTTATAAATCAATAGCACGTGCCCAGATTCATTTAAAAAGTTAAAATCTCTTTCATGAAATATTATTCAAAGGATTTTTGTTATGTGTTTTCATACATTATTTAATAATTTGATTCATATTAATTTTTATTATCAAACTATGAAGAATTACCATTTCATGTTCTTTGTATTACAGTCTGTACAACTGCATAATGAAAAGGTAGATCTAGAAAGAAACAAATTGTTATCTCCATCCTCCATAGAAAATAATATCCAGATCCAAATACATGCTATTTTACCTGATTGAAAAAAAAAAAAAAAAAAAAAAAAAAAAAAAAAAAAAAAAAGCTGTCGTTTAAAAAATTTCCTCTGACATTTTTCATGATTACTTTGCAAGGGGCATATTGGGTTTCTATTTTACATATGGATAAATATTCACCTCTTTGCCAGCAATGAAAAATATCTCCAAAATAATACAAAATGAATCCTCAATGGTACCTTCATGAATCACATGAAACTGTGTGCATAGGACAATATTTTCTGGGATGTCAGAATCTCATTTGGAATGCAAGACACTGAAGCAAAGTCTGTCTCACTCCAGCATGAGACTGATCCTTCAGAAGAACCTCAGCCCTAAACAAGGCAACTACCAAGAATACAAATATTTTTCTGCTCTATCTATACAACAACTAAAACAAGTGAAACTTTTAGCTTGAAAAGCCTCAAACAGAGCAAGAGTCACAATAATATTTTGTAATCTTTATATAGTCTGTCTTGAGACCAAACTTGTTGAATTAACCACACTGTTACTGTTACTGAACTGGTCCAGAACTGATTGATTCCTATCATTTCCTGTATATGCATTTATTCATCAATAAGTTATACAGAGCTTTACCTGGGTCAGATATTATCCTTTCTCCTTCTTAGTGTTTCTCCTGTTCACTCTTATCCCTTTACATTACTTAATTAAATTAATTTTAAATAAATAAAGGTGTTCTAATTAAATCCCATTAATAAGAGCAAATATCGCCTCTCATTTCTCCTTTTTTTATTGTGTTAAACTAAACAAAGTTTAGCTGCTCCCACAGTCCTTTTCCCACTCACTTTTCAAACTTGTTGTCTTTCTCTGAATGTTAATTTTCTTTCATTTTGTAGGACCAGAAACTAAATTTTGCAGATAAAGAAGGCCATCACTTACACAATAGTACCAGTGCTTTGGTGTATTCACACTTGTCAGAAGTCAGAGTCCACAGCTGAGTATGGAACAAGGTGCACTTCTGGTACACCAACATTTACCCTACTGAGCATTAGAAAAAAAAGAAGCTGGAAGTGGAAAGAGTGAGACCTGCAATTTGATCACTGTCTGGGGAGAGCATCTTACAAGCAAAGCAGGAGAAGAGTATTTATGTTCAAGTAAATGTTTCAAACAAAGGGTGCAACCATTTCCTCAAAAAACTGTCAAGATAAATCTTTCATCCTTTGGTTCTCCTTGCTTTGCAATCACCTTCTCCTCCCATCTGCAGTGTGACAAATATGTACGAGCACACGTGTAAGGGCTTGCATTTGTCACTGTCTGTGAGCTTTCAGAAAGTGCTTTTGCTTAATGCAAGCATTGAATCTTTGTGTAAATGCAAGGCACTGTTTAGCGCTGAGCATTCTGCTGCATTATTTGCATGTTGGATTTTATTCAGAATCACACTTTGTGTTTTCCAGTCTTTTATTTTTTCCAGCATAGCTAGCAATTCCAATTCTTTGTTTTGAAAACTAGGTCCCCTGAGTCATTATATCATCTTTCTGCCAAAACTTCTGTGCTCTCCTACTTTAAACAATTTTGTTTCTCCTAAGCCAGACTTTGAAGCAGTCTTTTAGTTATTTTGGGTGTTCTGATCCCTGATAGAATCTCAAATTCCATGAGTCCCAAAGACATTAATCCAACCTCACTAATTCCTATGGAACCGCTTTGGGTTTTATTCTGACAATGCAGCATTCTTTAAATCTCTAAAGTGCAGTCTGATTTGGTTTGTTCACTTTCTGTAAGCTGCAAAAAAAATCTAAGGTGTTATAGAGCTCAATATTTTGAAAACACCTAAAACTTACTGTTCTTTTCAGCTAAATCTACTTATTTGAACGGTTTCAAATTATCTGCACCACCTAGAATTACAATGAAATTTAAAATCACGCTTTTTTTTGTAACATCTTTGCTAACTTTTTTTTTTTTTAGTAATTTATTTTTCTCCCTGCAATTGCTTCATTTCAAGTGCTATGATTAAAAATAACTAAATAAGAGTTAGGAGTTTTGACACAAATTGGAGGGGACTGCTTAACACTAGAGGTGCTATGCTGGATGTCAGAGGAAGGAGCTTGAGAGAGGAGGAGGAGGAGGATGTGGGCACAGGATCAGCACACTTCCATTCCTCCAGCCCCATGGGCTGCTCCAAGGCAGCTGAGGGAGCATCTCTGCCCCTTCCCACACATCTCCCACCACTCTGTGCGTGTTCCTAAAGGAAAATGGAAATACTGCTGGAATTATCTCCTGTGATGTGTGGCTGTGTGCAGCACGGAGGGTCAGGGAACACAGAAGGGTACATGGAATACGTTTAGAGGCTTTTTGCCACCTGTTAGAGTGAAAAAACTCTGGAAGTGGGAGGCCAGATGATGGCCCCCATAGTCCACAGTTGCTTTCTCTGTAGAGCCCAACGAAAAGAAATATTTCCAGAAAAAAAATAAAGTCATTTTCTTAGGTTACCTGCCAAGCCACAGCAGCAAGATATTCCACATATCAATGCACAAGGTACCCCATTGAGTCAGTTCCTTTGCTAGAGAAATTCAGCATAAATGACTCCAGAGTGGATATGTATCTCTGCTGAAGGAATCTCCAGGTGTGCTCAGCACCTTGCCCAGGCTGCACCCTCTGAAGCCTCCATAGTTACCATGGCAGCCATGGAAAGAGATGCTGCAGGGCCCAGAAAGGTAACCTGAAATGCCTGAAGAATGTCATTTAGCACACAACAGTAGTCTCCTCCAGAATTCAGCCAGGATTTCTCCACTTCAGCCCATTTTTATTCTTTTTTACAGACCTTGTACTATAAGACAACATTTTCTCTATTTTTTTTTATTAATTTGAATACTTTTTTCCCTTGTCCAGAAGATTCTCAGTACCAATTTAAAGGTAAGCAAAAACCTTGCTCTTGAAGTCACAGATTACAGGGGGTAGGGGGAAGTAACCCACTGGTATTCTCACAGGCTTTCTCTGTGTCTCTCTGCCACACCCATCTCCTCAAACACTACAAGTTTTGAATTACATTCTGCCAAGTGCCAAGACATAAAGCTTCTATCTTGTCCACAATATGTTTTTGTGAAACTCTGTCATTGCTTTAAGCAGCATCTGTTTCAAATAATATGAATAAAAAGACAAATTATCACGAACAGAAAATGAAGAGAAAAATAAGCAACAATAATAGGAGAAACCATAAGCACACGTGCTTGGCTAAGATGTATATATTTTAAGTGAAATGCATAGTCAACATTTCAGAAAATCATTATTTTTTCCTCAAAAAAAAAATTCTTATGGAATACTGTATATATTGTCAATCTTGGGCAAAAGCAATCCCAGGTAAAACTAAAAGAGCACTTAAAAAGCAGAATGTCCCAGCAGCAGGGAGCAAGTGAGTTGGAGAAGTGGTGAGGAGAACAGAGGAGAAAACATGAGTCCTATGCAAGTCAATTCTTCCTACAAAAATAGAAGCAGCAGAAGGAACAAATTAGCAGGGTTTTTTTAGATACAACCCAGAGCAGTTAAAAAGAAGTATGATGTAATTGGGGTCATGGAGATTTGGTTTATGCAGGAGACTGGCTAAGATACCAAACTGAAAAGCAAAAGGAGACTCATAAAAATTGAAAGCAAATGCTGAATAAGGGGAGATTCAATACCTAAACTTTATATTGCAGATTTGATAAGGAACAGAGAACAAATTCTCATTCTAATTACAGAGGTGTGGAAGTGAAAGACAGAAGTATTAAATGTTGGGATACCATAATAACCCTATGTCCTAAAAGGCAAAATATGCCATCTGATCCCATATACTCAACCATGGTGGAACTTCTCTGCAGCCTGCCTGGGAACAGATATGAAGAAGAGAGCAGGAAGCTGGCTGAGCTATTACAGCCAATGCTCCTTTGTGATCAGACACCCTGGATCAAGATACAGATGTTGTATTTGGGGGTTTTCCCCATTTCTGTTGAATTCCCTATGGTTTTTAGGACCTGATACAGAGGATATTTTAAAAGTTCTCCTCTTTTGAGATATTCATGGACAAAATTATTATCTTATTTCTGCAACAGTAAGAAGAGAGCAAAGAGGTTGGGGTGAGGAGATGTTGCCAACTGTCCAGCAATTGCTGAGGGAAACAGAAATAGTGGGACAGCTAATCTCTGACAGACTGCTCATCCAGCATGATGCAGAGGAAAGAGCCTGCCTCTGGCAGGAATTAATGAACAGCAGAATCTGGCAACAGTCTTCTGCTTGCAATGCAAATCTGAATTTATGGCTTCAGAAGAGACTGAAATTCCTAAAGGCAAACATTCCAGATATAGTAAAATTGAAAAATATCACTACCACGATGGGCCAAACACAGATAGAAATGCAAGGATGAGGAGACTGCATTTTGGAAGACCTCTTCAAATGCTAGAAGTGACCTGCCTTAGAAACAAAACTGCTCTGAACCTCTGTATCTTCTGAGCCAAACAATTCTAACATCTGCATAAAAATCCAATTATCATCATTGCATGAACTGCTTGAAAGTCTCACCCACACCTTTCACTCTACCCTCAGAAATGCCTTCCTTCCATCTTTACTATTAATTACAGTAGATTCATCAGTTACTAACCTCAGGCAGAATATCATTAATCAACAACTAAATATGATATAATAAGGTACCCACAGTGTCTCAGCATCTTCCTTTATTGTCCCTGTGTTAAAATCTTTATCAAATATTAATGAAGTTTCTTGAAACTGCTCCTGCAATGAGGCCTTTTCAAAGGAAACACATCTGGTAATGTGTTTCAGCTCAAGTATTTACAAGTGTCTTCTGTTTCCCTTGTTGAGAATCAGTTAAATAATTGCAATTTGTGCAGATCTTCCCTCATGCAAGATCTGGCTGATTCCAGCCAAGTATGTGAGCATGCAGCCTGGTATAATTCTTTCAATTAACTAAATATAAAGGGAAATTTATACCAGAGAAAAACAAAACAAAACAAAACAAGCCTCAGGTGAAACTCTGCAGACAATTTTACTCTTTTCCTTCAGACTCACACCATATTTTTGTTCCTTTTCCTTGAGCTTTGTCCTCTGCAGAACAGAGGACAGACTTTAGACTCTGGTTTATAAAGGTACTTTCAAAATACAGACATCAAGCTTTTTCCAATTCAGTAAATTATGCTTAAAATTGACTTTCTGGTCATTTCTTCAAAGGTGTCCTTCTGGCTTCAATATCACAAGGCTCTAGGACTTCAAATGCACTTTTCCCCACACTTCTAAAGATCTCCAGAGCATTTTATCCTATTTCCATCCTTTTCATTCTTTAATTTTTTATATTTATAGCTAAGTTTAACTATGAATAATCTAGAAAATACCTTGAAATGCATTGCCTTTATTTAATGTTAATCAAAGATATAATCAAAATAAGTTACAATAGTTACAATGATTTAAAGAACCTTAGGCACCAAAACAGTTTAAATAAATTGACACAGCACTCAAATATGCTAGAGTGATAAATTATTTCTAATCCATTAATATTGCAAGCTCCTTTTACCATTTCAAGACTATTTTTACGTGGATTCAGGGCTTATATTCTAATGTTATTTATTTAAAATAGCAAATAGAGGTAAACACTCAGCTAGTGAACCTTTATGCTTTCTTAGGATTCCATTTCTCCACTCTGTCTGCAATATTTTATTATACAATATTTATATTCTGTCAACCATCTACTTGGCACACACAAGCCATCACTTACTGATTCAACTGAGAGGTGACATTCTGTAACCACTGAGGTACTGGGTACATATTTTGGAGGGATTATTATGCAATTCTTGATTGCATGTTTCAGTACTGTTTAAAGCCTGGGTATTTAACAATAGTTGGCTGTAATTTTTCAAATATTTATGAAAGAAATATATTAGTCTGGTATAGGTGCACAGAGTTTCAGACCTTCACATATGGAAAAACTTGGCTTATTTGATCTGCTGGAAGTGGGGTAAACTGCCATGTGTATAGACAGCAGGGATGGTGGGAGAGAAGGAAAGACAAACACCAAGAAAAAGGGAATAGCAAGTGTGATGAATTTCTTAGCTCCTCTGAAATGGAGAAATAAAATGACCATTTCTAGAATTCAGAAATGTAAAGCATGATGGAAAACATGGAAAATCATGATGGGCCATCAGAATAGTACCTCAATAGAGTTCACGACATTTATCATCTGGTTGGAGTTACAGTCTTTGGATCATCTTTTGACAGTGTGTTACAGCTCTCCCTCTGGGGCTGAGGGCTCCTGGTTTATATCTTTTTATTCCTTGCTTGCTTTCCCTGGCATAGTATTGATGAGGGCAGGGTGTTATCCTCCCTAAAGCATGCTCAGTGTCTGTGAAATCTGGTAATTCTACTATGCAGGACAGTCAGTTTTGTATCTGATGTTCAGAAATGTTAATAAAATATGTGTTTGTTCAAATTCTTAGCATTGTACAGGCTTTTACACTTTAGTTATACAGTAGGCTCAGTGATTAATATAGCACAAGTAAAAGACTTTTGGAATAATAACTGATGCTCCCAAATGACTATTCTACACAAACTGTATATTTTAATTTGATCTCAATTTTCGTTTGGAAATTAGGGAGCAAGACATTTTAAAATGTTGTATGTCTGCTAAATTTCCTTTCCCACAGTAAATGGTGGCCATCTGAGAAAAAATCTGAAAGACAGATAAAAGTCTGAAGCTCTTACACACATTCTGGAAATCAGCAGCTGTACAGGAAAGAAACAAATTAGTGCTCTAACAGAGGTAAAGGCAGGATTGAGCCATTATACACTCCTCTTTGGCAGCTGCATGTTAACTGCAGAAAGTGCTATTTCCTGCCAGTGTGATCCTCACAGGAGACTTGGGAAGGAACTGGAGTAATGTCCAGAAGAGTGGACTTAGGACACAAAGGACAGAAATCCATAGGAAGCCAGACCTCCTTCATTTCCCTGATCATAATAAAATGTTCTCATTCTTAACAACTACTTTTTGCATTCTAATTGCATTTTTATATAAATGTATACATTTACTACATACACAAATTTACTGAAACATTAAGAAGTGCATATTTTACCTCCCATTTTCCCTTCCTTGCTCTTCACAGAACTCATTACATGTACACTCCCACACCCATCTCATTCACTAATGAGATGTTGAACCTGTTCAGTGAGAGATTTATCCAAGAAAGATTGCAGCAGGAAAACCTGCAGGTGAACTGCATATCAAGGAGAACACTGAGCAGTAAATATTTTTCAAGGTACAATCCACATGGATATTTCCTTTTGGAGAGGGGATATCTGATTTTTGAGATTAGTAACAGTAATGGGAGGGAGGGAGGGAAGGAAGGAAGGAAGGAAGGAAGGAAGGAAGGAAGGAAGGAAGGAAGGAAGGAAGGAAGGAAGGAAGGAAGGAAGGAAGGAAGGAAGGAAGGAAGGAAGGAAGGAAGGAAGGAAGGAAGGAAGGAAGGAAGGAAGGAAGGAAGGAAGGAAGGAAGGAAGGAAGGAAGGAAGGAAGGAAGGAAGGAAGGAAGGAAGGAAGGAAGGAAGGAAGGAAGGAAGGAAGGAATTGAAGAAAAAATTGAAGAAAAAATTGAAGAAAAAATTGAAGAAAAAATTGAAGAAAAAATTGAAGAAAAAATTGAAGAAAATGAGATTACCACTGACAAAGAAGATATTTGTTTTGCTCTCAGTGTTTTCTCTAGAAACCCTTAAAAAGGGGGGGAAGGAAATCATGTGGGTTTTTCTTTAGCTTTTCAACTACTGCTGCCAGGTTCTGGAATGTAGAAGATAGAAAGAGACAGCAGTGCTATGGGCAGGGAAGATGTGCAGGGAGGGAAGAAGGGCATTTGGATAATGAACTTCTAGTTTAGCAGCAAATCATTGTTGTTGGAAATTCAGAATACTATCCAAAATAAGTAAAAAGTATTGTGGGAAACAGATTATTTCAGGATTTCATGGTACCAACAGAAAGAAGAAAACTGTATTTTTAAACTGAAGTCACGGGATAAGTGTTAAGACTTTAAAGGATCTGTAGTGCAGTCTGAGCTATAAAATGCTGCTATAACAGTCGGTTGTAAATCTCCTTGACAGTTATGTCTGCAGTTCTAAAACTGAACTACTGAAACAGTGATACAATAATAATAAAACCAATGCAACATAAGTCCTGGATGTACTAGATTTATGTATAGGATATTCTTTCTTGAAAAGGGCAAAGAAACCCCAATTAGCTAGAGAAAAAAAAAGATTAATAGAATTTTGTCGGTATCCACCAATGTGACTGTCACCCAGACAATTAATTATGCATTCCTTAAACTAATCTGATTCTTCAGTAATGTCATGTTAAAAAATTTACACTTGCAATTTACACTTGGTTTCTGTATTTTGGTGTAGCAAAGGAGATCACTATCAATATTTCACAGGAGTAAGGAAGAAATGGAGAGTAAAAAATAGGAAGAGCTGCCTACAAACCGCCTGATCAATACCAAACATCAATAGGGCTTGTGCTTCAGTACCACCAGCTCACCAGAACACAATGGTATTGTTATAGAAGTTTTCTGGCTTGATTTCTTCTGTAGAACATTTTCAGAAGATTTTTAAGAAAGTTTTTTTTCCACACAAACTCAGTATACCAGTAATTAGAATCTTTGTATCACTAAAGAGATACTTAGAAACCTTGAACCTTGAAAGTATTGGATTGAGTCCTATTTACAGACCTTAATGCTGCATTATGTATTTGAGCACAGGAACAATCCCATCAACATAAATTAGATTTAAATCAGATTTAAGTTTCAATTAGGTGCTTGAAGTTAGACAGGGACATAAATATTTGGAATACCTGCCTCTTTTTCTTCATTGATCTAGCAAAACAACCAAAGCAATGGCAAATCTGAGTCAGAAATTGTTGATCCATCCTCTTCCTGCAGTCACTTCAGCATCAGACTGCAGCTGGGGAAAGCACAGTCCTGTGGGCTGCCTTTGAAGGCATCACAAAACTGGGTAATGCTGATTGTGGCAAGAGGTTGTGGTTCCACTGGATGGCCACATGAAGATCAAATACCTACAGGCCTCATGCCATTAAAATTGTATTTGACAGGTCTGAATATATAATTATATAAAACCCTTCAATAATTTAGCATGATAATAACTCAGCTTCCACTGTGCTTTGTATAGACATGAGGTGGGGAAGAGCAATCCCACAGCTCTATCAGTGCATCTCATTATCAGTTTCTGACAGCTGCTTCCTCATACTTCATCCTGATAGAGATGGCAGACAACTGGTTCAGAATTCCAATTGTGCTTTGTCTAAGGGTGATTGTACAGTTTGCATCAAACATTCAGTCAAGAAATCTCAGTTCTGATTGATTGCAGTAGGGACAAAGGATTTTAGACTAACCTGGTTCCACTCAGAAGTCTTAGCCATGTCCTCAGATAAAGGATTGCCTAGTATTTGTCTGAGAGGGAGGAGTATAAATCCTTTACTTTCATTGCCAATCTCATTCATTTAGGAACACAGATCAACTTTCTCACTGCACATTAATATAACAAAATCAGTTAATGGAAAAAAAACTACTGATGCTATTTAGTTTCCCAGCATAGCCACCCTCAATACAGTCAGTGTTAGGAGAACTGAATGGCTCAGAGAGACAGGAAATTCAGTATATTAAATGTAGTTCAAGGAGGTGCGGGAGGATTTCAAAGATTCCAGAGAAAGAGCACTAACTGCCCAAAAAATTAACAGTGCAGAAACAGGGATGGATACCATCCTGATTGAATAAAATTATGGTTCTGTAAAATCAGTGTGAATACAATATCATGCCAAGTTTTCTTTAAAGCAGAAAGCAAATTGCAGCTTCTACAGAATTTTACCCTTACTTTCAGGAAAACTCATATGCATGAGCCAGCTGTCATTCACCTACTGTCAGCAAGTGACACATTTGGAAATATCCATCAAAACCTGCAGAGGAAGAACTTGTCCCCAGTACAGTGAATAGAAACCTCTCTTTCTCCCAGAGTTCATTCCTTGTGACTGCATTTGCCTCATGAACTTAAAGAGAAAGTGGATGAGGAACTGCAGTTCCATTTTGGCAGTGACTGTTATCACCCACTGAGTTCCAAAATAAAGCAAACATAAATATCCCCTAGAGCTTGCAGGATATACATCTCTATCTGCATATGGATGTACAAGAGCTGGGGGTGGAGGTTGTTTGTCTTAGGTTTTGTACTTGTGAACAACATCCAGGACATTTCAAAAGCACCACAGGTCTAGCAGGGAACACTACCCCCACTATATTATCAAGGTTGCAGGAAATGAGAGCTGATGAAAGACAGCCAATGTTTTACAAGTGGTGATAAGCCATCAACCCAAATGTTTTATTAGTAACTTTTCTCAAATGATTTTGTTCTCTTAGAGGAAAAAAAATCCTGCACCATACTGTACTGTAGAAAAAGGATAAAAGTTAATTTCAAAACAAACTGTCAAGAGCCATGGTGCTAAAAGCATAATTTTCACAATAAAATTAAGCTTTTCCTCATATGAATTATGTTGCCACAGAAACCAGCAACCATAGGATCTGAGACCATTTTCTGTAGAATAGAATTCATGTGACCTTGAGTTTGATCAGTAGTGATGGCATTAATTTAAAAGCTGGAAAGTAATAAAAAAAAAGTATTCTGCTATTTTCTGAGAGTTAATAATTTCACAGCTGTGGAAAGGGCCATTCTTTTTCTATAGTGTAATTTTGTAATTTGCACTCCACTGCTGTGAACACTCTTGGACATAGTAGCATCTTATTAACTTCACTGGAGTTGCTCATAATTGCAAGCACAGCTGACACATCCAGCAGTAAGATTTTGGAAGGCAAAGCTTTTAGCTTAAGAGACTTCAAAACAGATTTTATCTTCTTTTATTTGTCAGGAAAAAAAAAAAAAAAAGAAAACTCCAAATATAGCTGCAACACTTCAGAAATGATTGCTAATATGCTTTGGAGAGGAAGACAGGGAGATCACTCGAGGGAGTTCTCCCTCAGCAGCTCCATATTCTCTCCCACGCCCTGTAATTTCCACCCTGGGGAGGCTGACAGAGATTGGGTCTGTCTATGAAATTTCCATAAGTACCAAACTAAGTGCTATTAAACCCATGGAAGAGAAATTTGATGTTAAATTGGACTCTCATGCTCTACAAAAAAATGGGAAAAATTAGGGGATAAAATGGAAATGCTTGAAGGTACACACTCAGCTATAAATGCTCAATATGATATTTAAAAAAAAAAAAAGAATCTAAGGGCTAATGTAAGAAAGCTTTCTGCTCTGTTAAAAACAATGGTATTTTATGCCATAAATTAGAGGCTCGAGAGAAGCAGAGTCAGAGCAGGTGTTTTAGCATAAATGGTGTTTTCAAAGGAAATGGTGACATTGAAGTAGTTTGTGAGTATTCCACTTGCACAGCATGGCAAAAAGAGCATCTGACCCAGTGAACCTGCCAATAATCACTCAGAAATGTGAGCTGCCTCACAGGAATCCGGGCTGCCTGCAAGAGTTTCTCTTTTCCAGCTAAGCATATTCCAACTTCACTGCCATTTCCTAAGTAGATTTAAACTTCTAAGAATCTTACAATTGACTCAATGGGAACAGAATTTCTAATTTCGAATGGGTTCAAATCACATCATATGCATATTTTTATTGAAAGTAAAACAATTTTTAAGTTTTGTCAAATATATTCCTTTATGGGAAAAGATAAATTTGTTTTCATATGTATTTTGTGATATAAAAGCACTTCTTTTCACACAAAACGTAAATATGATATTTTTTAATGTAATGTATATAAAATATAATTTTCAATCTTATAAAAAGCAGAAGTAGCCTAGAAAGATATTTACAGTACCCAAGTGGGGTAGGACAGTAAGAGTTTTAATGGTTATTGAATGAATGCATGTCCTTAGTGATGAAATGGCTCTTCCTACTGTCCTAATCTACTTTTATTCCAAAAGAAATTTTCCTCCTTCCAGTGACGTGCTCTGTCAAAAAGCTGCACAACCATCCACACACCTTTCTAAAGTGCAAGTAAACATAAAATGTCCTTATTCTGATTCCAAGGGTAGAGCATAGTAGTGAACACATTGTTGGAAATTAGACATTTCCCAAGAGATATCCATTCTAAACCCTCTCCTGAGATCTGTGTCAATCACATTTTGCTGTCATTTCTGTACAATTTCAAAACATGGGCTTCATGACATCCTGGAAGTAAATAATACAAAGCTTTCAGGAAACAGCCCCTCTTTGAAGGAACCAGAACCATTTCACTGATATCTGATGCTTGCAACTTGTCAAAAATAAGCAATATAAACCTATCTTGCACCTACAAGAGATGAGGGAGGATGCCTTTTATATCTCCAGTGTCTATGATTTAGCTTTTCTCTCCCCTCCATGCTCATGCACTTGGCCTAACTTTTAAAGATATTTGCAGATTGTTAAAGCTATATATATATATATATATTGATTTTAAAAATGTAAAAACTTTCCATATTGTGTTTTAGTTATAGAATCACTGGTTTGTAATATTTTTTTTTCCATGAGGTGCTTTCTATATGTACTATGTAGTGCAGAATGCAGATACTCTCCAGGAGGTCCCCGAGGTAAGAAAACATCATATAAAATTTAACACTCTCCTCTGACACTTCAGTAATAACTAAAGGCATGAGCTGAAACTTGGTAGGAGGAAAAAAAGAAAAACAAAGGAAATAAAAAAAAATAACAACCAGGAGTTCTGACAACACATTTTGGCATAGCAAACCTGACACATTTTGAGACTACATTGAATTAGAGATTTCAGACAATACTTCCAACTCATTTAACATCCTGGTTCCTGCAGTGCTCATTTTCTTTCCCAATCGTTATCAATTATTATTTGTGTTGCGCTGAAAACACAAGAAGTCTAGAGTTTTATAATTTTTTTTCTTGTTCATTTATTGTGGATGTCCAGTGAAATATATTACTGCTTTTAAACCCTGGTGTCATCAGAATACTGTAGCAAGAAGGTATTTATTCTATCTAGTGTCATTATAAAGTAGCCAGATAAAGAACTGTACACACAGAAATAAACAGCAGAGGTGATGCTTTAAAAAAAACCAAACTTGTCATAGAAATCAGTGGTATTTAGAAAGATTTTAGAACCAGAGGAGAGGCGAGACTACACAACATAACCTGAGTTAACATGGAACTCAACAAGGAAATATGGAAATATGGATTGGAGGTGAGGAAAATGCTACCTCTATACCAGCATGTCAGTGAGGCTTTTGGTGGGCTGTGGCATTCAGCTCCATGTTTAAAAAGATACAGAAATTCCTAGACCTTAGCAAAAGTGCTACAATAATTATTTTGCATTGTAAAAAAGTCTACAAAACAGTCACATTGAGAAAGAACAAAACAAATTCTAGTTCTGAGCAAAGCTCTAGTTCTGAACTAGACAAAGAAATGATGGTTCTGGAAGAGTTACTCAAGGCTGTATAAGATTCACCATCAGTTCAGCTTTTTAAATCCTGATAAGATCTTTTAGAATTAGCAGAAGTTCAGAAATTCAAAGTTATTATTGGCTACAAGCACCATTTACTGAAACTCAAGCTGTCTGTGTTTCTGTAGAATCACACCAGACAAATTTAATGATCTGTTCTGACTATAACAGTCTACAGGTCTACCCAGAATTAAACGTTAAAAATGTTGTTATAGCTTTTCAAAGTATTATCATTGAATTTCACCAATATTATTTTGTCCTTTAAAAAGCCCAAATAGTATTCTCATTTTGTAAAAGCACTGAAGCTCGACTTAGCTCTGAAGAGCCTATTTTTAAGAGCTTCTGAAGTTCTCTCCAAACCTAATCACCCCACTCCTTTTAATGCCTTCATGTCTTGAAAATCTTCTAAAATTCTAGGTCACAATCACCCTTCCATATCCCCATACTTCTTTAAAGTTGAATTATTTGCAGGAGGATATCTAGAAGCAATTAGTAATTTCTAAGTCAAACAACTGGTATTTTTGGTAATACTGTTTTCTTCTTTCTACATTATAGAAATTCTTTCTCCTAGCCTATTCAGGTGGAAGTAAACAAGAACTAGTTCTTGGTAAACCAAATGTCTGCTGAGCCTAACTTGTTTTCTTTAGGATTTTTGGTGGGGTTTGGGGGGGTTTTGTTTGGGTTTTTTTGTTTGTTTTGTTGACGGTTTTTGGTTGGTTGGTTGGTTGGTTGTGGGGTGGAGGGGACTGAAAAAAGAAAAAGATTTTCCTGGAGTCCATTATGAACATGTGAATATTTGTTCCACCTTGCTGAGTCTATGTAACATTTGGGTGAATAATTTTCCAAACAATCAGAGCAGTAAATCTAGAGATAGTAATTTTTGGTGTTACTAGAGATGCTCAAAGTTCTGTTGTCAATGCAACTGATGTAGTAAATTCAGAATTACCTTAAAACGTCTATCAGACTGAAAACAGAGGAATATTACCCCTATTATTATTCTCAACATGTTCAAGAACTTTTTAAAAATTATATATTAAGTTTTTGTGCACAAATCTCATTTGTTGAAATAGTTTGAGATCCACATGAGGACATCAATATTGTAGATGACTGTAATATCCATGAAATTATGACAGCTAAAAGCAATTTGGACTCAGTTCTAGATCCCTGTAAAGAATCAAGGGTGATTTGATATTTAAGTGTAGGTATTGAATAACCAGTGAGACTGGAAGGGGTTCCTAAAACTTTTTGTTCACTGTTTTGCCAGAATTTGGTTGTTTGAAATTAGTGTTACAGAGTACTAAAATGAAAAATCTCACAGGATCTACCTGTAAATTCAGTTATATTTTCCTTTCCCTTTCTTCTCAGTTCAGTGTATTGTAAATTTTGAAGACAGAAAACCTAGGTCAGAAGATACTGTTTCCTGACTTGTGGAATTATAGCATAAGAAGGGATATGTGCATCTCCTATTCAGGTCTTGGGAAGATGTTAAATTATTTTTCTCCATAAGATCCCATGTAAATTTCACCTACCTCCCTGTTTTACAACACTGAAATACTTTTCTTAAATATAGACAGGACTCTGAATTATTCTACATTGGGAAATGGTTAGAGAGTTAGCATTTTAATCTATACCTAGAAATTATATTTATACAAGACCTATTCCCCCTGTTCCCTCCATGGTGCAGTGTGTGTGTGTGTGTGCATGTTCTCAGAGATAACCTCTCAAAACCTATCACTCAGTCCATTTTCTATTCTGAATAGTGTACTTGTCCTGTCATAAACAAAAAATAAAACAAAATGAAAGCAATAATTTTTTTGGCAAGCAGAGAAATAGAAGCAGAGAGATATATTTGAAATATTTGGCCTTTTGCAACAAGCAGACTGTCTAAAAAATGGGACTCGTACTTATGGGATAAAAATGTCTTGACACTCAAAAGGGCAATCAATGACTGCAGAATTTCTTTAAGTAGTGGACAGATTTAATGGAAATTGAGAAAAGGCTAACCTTGAAATGATTTGCTGCCTTTTTGCAGGCCCAAATTCTTAATGCTTGCAAGGGTAGCCAATCTGTCCATCAAGATCAATAGCCATAACAGCCTAGGCAATATCTCACAGGCAAAGGGCAGCAGGAAAGGGAAAGGAAGTGATAGTTATGTCCTTTTCTTGAAAAATATTTTTCAGAAGTTTAAATCTGAACACTGAATCTTCTCTTCAAGTGATCAACATTTACTAAAGAAAAAAGACAAAGCACAGGATCTAACTCTTGCAAACGAGGAAAGAAAGAAATCTTGTTTACTTCAGAGCAGCAGACTATTTGAACCAACAAAAAGACATTAAAATGAAAAACTGATTTTGTCAAACCAATTCCTACTATGAAAAAATTGTCTAAGTCACCAGAACTCTTACCCTTGGATAAATACATTAAATTTTAGGTAGCATATTCAGGCAGAAGTTTTCAAAGGTAACACAATTTCAGTGGAATGCAGGACTTTATCTTTCTCATTTCTTTAAATATACTTTACTTAATCTGTAAGTCAAGATTATTCTGACAAGATCACAAAGTCATATTTCTAGCAGAAGAATAGCCTGTGAATGCATTTGATCACTTGACAATTACATTTATCTCCATCTATACCAATAATATGTAGTAGTAATAATATATTAGAATAAATATCATCAGAGAATATCTGGAGATTATTTTCTCAGTATGTTATCAGTATAAATCTAACTTATGTCATGTGTATCCTGTTTTCCAAGAGGCTCATCTGAATATTATCAAGACAGCATTTAGCAGCAAAGTCATTATAACAATCTATGTCTAAGCTCCTATCCTGCCTAGATATTAGAGAAAACATTTCTGTTAAAGACTCAAGCTGAGGATTAATATGACATGTTTTAGCTCACAACAGGTGAAAACATCACAGGTCAAATATAATTTACAAAGAAAACTATGATGGTCAAGCTAGCAAGGAGAAATCTGTTCCAGAGCTGCCTGTGCCCCTTTCCTAAGGTTAAAGTTAAGCCTAAAGTTATCTACTCAGGGAACGTCCCTGGAAGCTTCTAGAAATCCTGCTATGGGCATCTCTTCAGTCTTAAATGTAGAAGTACATTCTAAAATTTGATTATAAGAGGCTGTCTGAAGCTGAGCATCCTCAACTGAAACTACCCTGGTAACTTCCTCAAAAAACAGGACTAATTATCACTAGTTATATATTAGTATGAAGCAAATAATTAGCTAGTTATATACTATTATCCAGAAAATAAACCCAGAATAATTCTGCTTTTCACTTGCAAAAGCAAATCTGTAAGAATCCTAAAAACTTTACAGAAGCTATTTTTTATATTCCTTATATCACCTTGAGGCAGTATTTTCAAAGCAAAAACATAACGCTCCCTGTATGTGTCACTTTTACAGTTTCAGACAGTCAGCCCCCAAACCCTCTGTAGGCATCATTTCACACCTTTGCCATTATGCTGCTTGCATACTTCATAAATTAGGTAACTTTATTAAAAGGATCTTGGTTTGCTGCTTTGAGGCAGGCAAATTGCACTATAATTTTGGAAATGAAAGGAAACTGAAGCCCAGAGAAATTTTCAGAGTTATGTGAAAAAAACTCAGGCCAAACCAGAAAGGCTCACACTGAAAAACAAACTGGTTCAGAGGTCAGTGCCTCATGGCAGTGATTAGTCACCAGAACAAACCTTAAGAAAGGCCTGTAAAGTTCCTCCTCATTCAAAGCATTGCACAGCTCTGAGACACCTGATTGAAAAAGGCATTTCCTGCTACACCTGTCAGGAATCCAGCTCACAGCAGGAGCTCAGGTCCTATTCTTGCCAGCCAGCTTTCCTTGCTTACCCTGCCCAAACCTAATCAGTCTTCTCTTGGTCACCTTAACAATGCTGGATGGTTCCAAGGTGCTTCTTTTTATTAAAACAACTTTCTGCCAATGGAGAGCCTGAAGGAATTTATGCCAACTGAATGGAAAGGGATCTGGTTTTGCTGGTCTTAAGAGACAGAAAAGTGTTACTCTAAACTAAATGTAAGAGGAATTTGAGGTTCAGAAGAAATAGAGTTATAAGGTGGCAAGACAAACATCTAATAAAACTTATGACTGGGATCTGCAAAAATGCAAAAATACATGCCTGGGCTTGTATTCCTTAGCATTCATAGCATTCCTGACTGAAGTTTATTCTTGACAAGACATATGTATGTAGAACCATTTTTAATGAGACTGCTCAAAGTCAGATTTTAAAATCTTAGAACCCAAGGAAATAGCGTTCTACCTGATCCCTCCATCTGCCCCATAACAGTATCAGATGATTGAGGAAAAGGGAAAATCACCTGCACTATACCCCACCTTTGAATATTCTGGGGATATAAGAGCATTTGAGTCACTTCAGGTCACAAGATTGTTGGATATCTTCAAGTCTCAACTTCCCACTCAGTGAATTCGTTGGAAGACATTGAATCTGAAGGGATCACAGATTCACAGAATTCTGCAGAAATATCTATTGTCAAAAAAAATTTAAAAGAAATACTAAAAGTGTCTTCAATGCCATTGGCTCCCTCATTCCCCAAACCCAAACCATGACTACATGTACTTAACTATTTTTGACAAAACAAAAAAATTTCTTCTACTAATGAAAACTCCATAATCTTTGTTGGAAATTCATTCTAGTACTCAATTTTACTTATTATTAGAAAGTTTTCACAAAATAATCTAACATATCCTGTTAAAATCCAAGGTCTCTATGTATTAACTACAGTGAAAAAATCTATGAATTAACTACAAATGCGAGGTCTCTATAATCTATGTATTAACTACAGTGAAAAATTACCCAATTACTTCACTGAGTAATTAAATACATGCCTGTATCCTTACACATTTTTTTCTCATAATCATGTTCATTCTAAACTTGGTTTTCAAAATGTTTATTAGTTTTAAGTTTCAATTTTAAAATGGCTGGTAGTTTTAGATACAGATTTTTCTTTTGAAACTAAAAAACTGATAGCCCTCTACCATCAAATTTCCCTCTAAAAGAAAGTTATCTATTAATTTTTTTAAGTTATTATCAGAGGCTTATTGAGCCTCTATAAAGAAAAGTTCAGAAGGATCTAAGAAGAGAGTGTTCATCCAAAAAACGTTTTCTGCACCATTCATTTGATTGTGATTGGTACAACTGTAGAAAAGAATATGCAAAGAACAAGTGACAGTTCTGTGGTATTAAGAACCCTTTACAGTAAGAGGCCTAAACAGTTCCATCTGTTTATTTTATCAAGAAAGAATGCATGGTGCATAGAACAGGAAATATAAGCAGGAAGAAAACCCACAGTGTAAGGCCTCTGTAATGCAGAGAAAGGGCAGTGAATGAAAGCTAAAATAACCACAGAGAGATAATTAGCCACTGCAACAATGGTAGATTCCTGTCCATCAAAATCTAGAAGTCTCTTGGAATTTTATGATTTTGGCAACAAAACTGATGTATAGAATTCTGGCAACTCAAAGAGGTAAAATGGGTAAAATGACTTGATATTTAGAGAGGGTCTTCTAGCTTAGAAATTCACTCTACCCAAACTGCAAAAAAGTTAAATTATTATGGAAAAAGAAGAAAAGAAAAAAAAAAAAAACAAAAAACATAGAAATGGTTTACAAAGAAGCATATTCCTAACTCAAGCCTCTCACAACTCCGGTTTGTCTTGATGGAGAGTGAGGGATGAGCTAAGCTGTAACTTAATGTATTTTTCAATTGCTATTCATGCTTTTAAAAATGTGCAAATAGTAGGAGTAATCAAACAAAAACATGCTGTGTCCATGATCAAGGACTTGCAATGCTGCTTTCTGTAGGAAGGAACTCTGATGTAAGGTTTTCATCTCCTGTTTGCTGTCCACAGAGCAACTGCAAAGTAAAACATGCAAACATCATAACCTCTGCAACATAAAGCTTCTGGCAAAAGATCAAAGGAGGTGGAACATACAAGTGCCAGATAAGGCTTAAAACTATAAAGCTTGAACCAAAGGCGTGAGAATTCACAAGTCTGTTTGTAGAAGAAATACCTCTAATAAAAAGCATTGCCTCCATGGAAACAAGGCCTTGAGTCTGGGCTGGATCCAAGGAGTGACAAAGGACAGCAGACACTGAAGGGCTGCAATTTTCTTTAGAATCTGAAATATCACGATCCTCATAAGTACCATTTCTTTTAAGGTAAAAAAAACAAAACATTGCAATGTGCTTCCCATTCTAATCACTAAACAGCCTTGCAGGGAAACCAGGCAATTTGTCAATAACAAAAGGAAAGAAAGAAAACTTTTAGAGAACCAGACAATGGCCAGAATATCACAAAGAAAGGCTGCAGAATATTCCCACACACACCAAATGCTCAAAAGTGATCACCTGGTAGACAAAAGCTGAGCTCACAGAGCTCTGCCCTGCACAGACACCTGCCCTAACAGCTCACCCAAGAACCTCTTCCTGCTCAGCAGGAGCAGTGGAGCTGCTCTGAAGCCTTCACAGAATGATGCCTAGGCAAAGGACTCTGGCGCCTGAGCTCTAGTTGTTATACACAATATTTACTAATATGCATGATCATACCTTGAAATATTCTTTTCTTGAAGAGGATGTTCTAACTGATTCCCTGTCTAAAACAGGTAATAAATTCTTCCTGTTTATTTTTGTCCACCCTATTCCTGGTGTATTTTTTTAAACCACTGAGAAGATAATTTTATTTATTATCATGATAAAACCAGTACCCATTTAATGTCAATGAATCAGGAAATTCTACAACCACTATGCTAATAGGAAGAAGGAACTAGAAAAAATCTTGACTAAAATCTTTTCGTGCTTTTAGTGCACGTACTCCAATCATTAATTTATACTACCCTGATCCTGCAATTTTCCCTTACCCATAAGGCAGTGTGTGAATTAATCACCCCTAAAACAAATACCTTTTACTTCAAATTATGGAAATAAATCTTTAAAATTTCATGCCAATGTGAATTTAAATTAGAGAGTATTTATAGATGAAGTCTTTATGATTTTCTTTATTCACTCATTCAATTTGTTTTTAAGCAAAAACTCCCAGCTCGCTGGCTTCCCTTTTCCCCAGGTACCCCCACTGCAAGCATACAGCCCTGTGCTTGTGACACTGCTGCTGCCTCCAGGAGGAAAATGCAATTCCCCAGACATTCTCTTGTGATTTTTCTGCATTATTAATCAACAGAACTAGCAGTGAAAGAGCAATTAACTTTTTTTAGCACAAAGAAAAGGAAAACTAAATTAGGAAGTCAAACAACAAGAGATAAGCAGATTACAACTCTCACAGAAGAAACACAGCCCAATCTTGTCTGACCAAGCTCCAGATGGATGAGTTTAATGGTGGAGGGGTTTAGGCAGAGGGAAGTAACTAAGTCTTGCCCTGTAACTGATATTAGATATAAACACTTCTTTCACCCTCTCTTAAACCCTTCACAGCACTGCCATTCTCCTTTGAACCCCTGTGCTTGCCTGACTGAAGGAGGAAGCAGAGAAGGAAGCAATAATTGCCTTCAATCCCGCATTAACTTTGCACCATGAATTTTAAGGTGGAGCACACTTATCCATGTGTGGCATATGGATAAGGCACTGAAGCTACCTCACAGGGAAGGCTTTGTGAGATGAACGTTTCATGGAAAGATAATATGAAGCCATTTCTTCCTTTTGCAAATCAGGCTTGGTCGCCAAGTCTGGTGTCCTGCCATCAGTGGTGCAGCTCAGAGTGCACAGATCATTTGCTCACTTTGGTCCCTCTCTCCACAAATCTCAGCAACCCCATCTATCATGTATGGGACACCTTTACTCTTTGGTAAACATCTTACAAAAATTACAGATCCAAATATAATGGTAACAACTCCCTTTATGCTAACACAGACTCATTTTTTTTTCCATGGATCCAGCAAAAAAACATGTTTTAAATTAGTTTATTCAGATTTCAAGTTTTTTTGAAGCGTGCTCTGAATCTGCGAAAAGTGTTTGACTTGCATGTGGAAAGAAAAAGTGCTACAACAGTGCATTTTCTATTGCAAATTTCTCATACACGATGAACCAGGAAAACTCCTTTTCTGGCAGTCTGCAGACTTCAATGAGATATATTTGGTAACACGTGCCAACATAGCTTCCACTATAAACTGCAATCAATTTAATTGACTAAGTCCTTATTGGCTAGGCAGGCTATTTGAATGTGGTAGAAGGGCAACAAAGTGCTTTAATTGCTTTAACCACAGATAGAGCACAGAGATGGAAATGGTGGTTCCAGAGAGCAATGTGCTCACCAGTCAGGATCATAAGGAAGGGAAAAAAGGGCTGTATATGTTTGTGCCTCATGCTGTGCAACCATCTCCTACTGGAGCTGCTGGGCTCAGAATCCCTCACACAGCACCTGCACCTGTTAGAGCATGGTGAGCCCTGTAATGAAAAAATGGTCTGGGAAGATGCAGCTGAAAGGGAAGGATCTAGAGCAGCCTTGGGAGGTAGAGGCTTTAATAAAAAATACTGGTCATGGCTTTGCTTTCCAAAACTCAGGAAAAATGAATGCCTGGCTGAGACAGCCAGTTTAGCTGCATTATCTTGGCATTGGTCTGTTTTCAGTTTGCCAGCAATAAGTGAATAGTCCATTTCACATGTACTGCCAGCAATCAAAAAAATCAACTGAGTAGATACATCCTCTATTAGGTATGGAGCTGCCACTGCATTAGCTCTCAGCAATCTCTTAACTCTGTTAATAGGAGCTGGGATCATTTCAGAGTAAAGCTGTTTTGGCTTCTCACTAAACTTCAAGAAAAAAAGAAAATAATTTAAAATTGGACATTAATCATTCAACAAAATCACATAGCTCATCTGAACAAGATAGATTTTTAAAATTTTTGAACCAGCTTTCTCAGATCACATCTTTAATTCTATACATAATTTAGAAAAATAAAATCGTACTGAAAGTTCCACTTTGGTTATGCTCATCAAAAAGTTGAGAAAAAACATTGACAACATTTCTAGGCAGATTTCACCGGCCTTTATCAAACATATTGTTTATAAATTGTTTATTAATTTAAAACCAGGAAGCACACCACTACCCCCTAGAAACTGCACGTGCTTTTTCCTGTGTAACATTCCCCTGACATTACAAAACAAGATATTAGCATAAGAAATAACGTGAAAGCAAAAGAGGAGGATGGCTCTGAATTCCTTCTCCTACCCTGTGCCACTCTTTTATGTTTTGAAGATATGGATGTGCTGATCCCTCTGTGTCTACGCAGATTTTTATTGTTGTTTCCGTTAATATTAAAAGCACAGACACAATTCAGCTGATACATATTCCCAGATTCCTAAATAGAACTGAGAGTGTTTTGATCAAATTACTATTCTTGAAGCTTCCCTCTCAAGGCCATAAACTTAGTTGTCCAGATTTACAGTTCTCTTTTCAATATGAGACTGTCATGGCAAGCTATGTGATATTCTTTTACAGAAATTCAAACCGTAGTTTATAAATTTAAATTAAATCTATAGAGTTATTTAAATTGGACTTTTTGTTCCATAGAAAAATTATGCTGCAGAACAAATCTCCCAAGGACCACACACTTCCCAAAGTACCAGCATCCTCCAAATCCCTCATCTGCTAAACTGAACAGACTTTGGCTTAGTTTCCATTTAATTTCTTCACAATTCCTGTCATTGAGGCACTTGAAGTTTCACAAAAGAGAGCCTCTGGAGCTCAGGTAACTCGTCAGTCAATTCCCATTGTGATGGAATGGATTGCTCCCCTATTCATTCCTCGTAATATTTCAATTTTGGGGCTTTTATTAATGCTGTTCTCAATTATTTTTCATTTTAGGAACAAAAGACTGTGATTAACAGGTACAGATGTAATTTTTTTTATTCTGTTTTAAGGAAAACTTTTTGATATTTAAGTTTGAAGCTGTTGCCCCAGTATAATTTTTAGAGTTTTACTTGCTTCCAAATTCAATTCTGTATTGTATGGCAGGAGTCAATTTTTTTTAACTTTGTCATTATTAATTTAGGTGAGCTGAGATTGCACTGATAGAAATGTAAACAAAAGTTGGCATAAAATTTCAATACAGAAGCTCATTTAGGAATCAACCCTGAAATTTTGCAGCTAATATATTCATAACCTGGATCAATTCAGTTCAATTCTACTCTTACTTATTTGAGGACAAAAAGCATATTAAACCAGTTATTTCAATATTAGTCACTTCCATTTTTACATTTAAATTATTATTCTTTTTATTTTATTTCTTCTTTTAATATGATGGTGATAAAAACTGAGAGGCATTTGTGAAATCATTATAGTAATTTTTTGCTCAGTACAAACTGAAATGGCTGTAGCACTTCATAACAGCATAAGGAAAATGTGGATGACTCCTCTCTGCTTTTCCTTACAGATTTATTGTATTCTCTGGTTTAATTGACATGTTTTATTTTAGCACTCAGTTCCAATATATGAAAAGAAAGATTTGGGTGGATGGTTGGCTGCTCTGATTCAATGGATCCAAAGCAGCCCAGAGGAGAAGCTCAACACGACCCAGCCATGAGCACCCCCAGAGACACAAACGGGTCCTGGGCTGCATCCAGAGCCTGTGGGCAGCAGGGCAGGGAGGGGCTCTGCCCACACCACACCTGCAGGGCTGTGTCCAGCCCTGGCATTCCCAGGACATGGAGCTGTTGGAGCGAGTCCAGAGGAGGCCATGAAGATGATGCAAGGGCTGGAGCATTTCTCCTGCAAAGACAGGCTGTGAGTAGGGGCTGTTCAGCCTGGACTAGGGAAGGCTTTTTGAGACCTAACAGGACTTCCCAGTACCTGAAGGGTCAATGTTTATGAGATCAATAGAGTGAGTGAGAAATGTCCAATCTCACCTGCAGTTTACTGGACAGAAATCTAAGCTAGTTTGCTAATTCATATGTGGGACACGTGGTTTAACCAAGCCCAGGCATGAAACACCCTCAGCAACAGTCGATCCCTAAAGAGTACCCCTAGAACTCTTTTGAAGAGTCAAATTCCATCCCTATTGCATCAGGCAGCTCAAATATCATTCAAATCTTACCTCTAACTCTCCCATTCTCAGGTGAAGAGCTCCATAAGATAAAAAATTTGCTCTTGGAAGTACTTCCATGATTGCATGGCACACCAGAGTCCACTGCAGACTCTGTGCTCTGAATGCTATCCCACATTTTCTAGCAGGAGTTGTGAATGTCAAGTGGTGCAGGTGGAGCTAATAAAAGGTTGCACTACTGTCAAAAGTGCCATTATTTTTGTTGATTCGTCTGTTGTAGAGCTACTCTAAGCCAGGTTTGTGAAAGGATGAGGGGAAATCAATCAGCTTCCTGCTGCTCTGGAGCCAACAGTTTTGATGCCCTATTTCTCTGCTACTGTTAGTGTAAGATCCTCTGAGATATACACGGGCTCTGTTTGGAATCATGAATCAGTGTAGGAATGCAAAGGTTTCTGTCACCATTTATTTGTTTAAATACAATGCTGTCAAGTCAAAATTTAAGCTTCAACTCAACTCATTTCCCAAAGAATTCATGTGAGACACCATAACATATCCTGTGCTAGGTGTAGTATATTCTCTGCCAGCCAGAGACTCCAGCATCACAACTCCCATTGCTCCATGTCTAAATTACACTCCCAGCAAAGTAGTCATGAGAGGGTGATAAAGAAGAAAACCTGAGCTGTCATCTCAATTCACAGTAAATTGCAAGTTTCTCCCATCCCTTGAAGGAAAAAATCAATAAGATAAAATCACCTGTGACGTCAAAGCACCTTGTCTGGGGCAGGTGGGGCTGCCAAGCTCCTGTCTGCTCCCACCTCCAGAGCAGCAGGCACCAAGCCCAGGTCTCCACTGCCCTGGGGAAGCCCTCTAGGGAACACGGGGCCTATCCAAGGGCATCCTTTTACATTTTCATAGCTTGGCCTGATAAATTGTAGTTTATCAATTTTTTACTATTTACTGGCCTCAGTTCTCACCTGACAATTCTTTATAAGCCTGCAAGGTCACAGGGATTTACATGCCTGGGGAATCAGGGGCTGCACCTATCACATGGCAAAAGAAGTTTTATAAGTATCATTTCTTATTGTTTGCATTCTCACCTGATTAGAATAATATAATTCACGATTAATACTACTGCCAAATCCGAGAACAGAGTCCAGTTTAGGACTGAATAAGTGTGAGAAGTGAGTTCATTATAAAAGTGCAGCATGAGAGGTTTCATCACTCCTCTTTGCATTGCTGCAAACAGCTGTAGGTATCAGCTATTCTGGCTGTTTTGTGCTGATTCAAGCTGCTCTTCCCAGCCTACCCAAGAAGGCATCAAAAACCCCCAGTCATTAACTGAACAATTTCTCTTTATAGCTTTATCATTTTTATTTCCTAAAAGTTCAACATAACTACCCAACATGTTTTGAAAGAATCACTAAAATTAAGAACACTTGCTTACCTAGTCTTAAATACTATTTTGGCTTTCACTAAAAATACAGTGTTCTCATTCCTTTAATATCTTGTTCAAAATAATACCCATAAAGTTAAACTTTTCCTGGGAAATGGTAGACAATAACTAAATCGGAATCAACATCTCAGATGAATCAACATCTGTCAGATATTATCAGGACAAAATTTAAAAATAAAAAACAAAACAAAACACCAAATATCAATGCAAAGCTAAATAATTAAATAAAACATTAAATCAGACAGTAAAATCCTAAGGAGACGCTATCTGAAATATCAGTTTCTGTCCTTGCATCCAAGTACCTGATACTCAAGCAATTTCATGAATTATTACAATCAAAACCTTTCAGAAAACTAAAAAATTAACACTCAAATAACAGCACTGAACTCCTGCTTCCAGTGACTGTGATCAAAACTGAAAATGGACAAGCAATAGGGAGAAGGTAGGGGGAGGGAGAAAAAAAAAGCTGGCCTGTAATTTGAGGTAACACAACTGTGAAAATGCTGAACACAGAAATATTTTCTACTATGAAATTCCATCAGCACTCATTTCCATTCAAAATTCTTGAACATTGGTGCATGTTTAAACACAAATATGTATCATCTAAGCACTGAAAATATAATCCAGGCTTGAACAAATTACTTGTTTTAATATGATATCAATTATATTTTCCTGCTTGGTGTGAAGGTTTCTTAGCACTGCCAGCTATTTACCCCTATAAAATTTTGGAAAGTGACTTGATAACTATAAAAACATTTATGCTGAAGAGCTACATACTGTAATGTAATGTAATAGAAACAGATTTTGCTTAATGCAAGTTTTAAGTGCACATTAAAAGCACTGGAACCACCCATCATATTTTGCTGTTATTGTTTGCACTTACTGTATAAACAGAACATTAAATTCAAGATAGAAACTAAGACCTTGGCTTTTTCATTAAGTTTCATAGGCAGTAAGAAAAAGACTTTCCAACTAAGAGTGCAAATTGCAGAATGGTGCAAGGTTAAACAAGATTAAAAGCTGTGCCCAAAGTTCCATACCCACGGTGCACCTTTGCCTAATGGAAACCATTTTTTCAGAGAGGCAATTACACCTTCAAGAAAGCAGGCACTGCCCAGAGGCACAGGCACGTGGAGAGCCCAGTGCCAGAGCTGCCACCCTGCCACTGGCATTGCCCATGCCACTGCACCCACGGGGCAGCAAACAGCACCCAAAAATGCACACAAGGCTCCACACACCTACATGAGCTCTTTCCAAAAGCATCAGTGAATAAAATTTCAGAGTACAATTTAGAGCTAAAAGGAATGTGATGCCAAAGGGAGTGTTAAACACAAGGAATGACATCTCTCCCCAGTTCAGTGGTGATGTTTCATTCACACACACAAAAGCTGGCAAGTTTAAAAGGGGATACTTCAGGGACAGGCAAGGTGCTTCCCCCAGGGAAATCACTCCTTTTAAGGCTCAGCTTCACTTTCTGCCAATGCTAAGAGCTGTGGCTGCTGCTGGGGGTGCCATGAAATAGCCACGGGCCTCTGCACTGGCACCAGAGCCCAGCATGCCATCTCTAGCCAATGCAAGCAGCCAAAGCAGTAACGCTAGAGACAGTTCTGTGCTCTCCAGAAAGGGAATTGCCATGCCAGGCACATCCCACAGGAACCCCAGGATGGCCTCTTGGTCCCAGTGATTTGTCACCTTCACTGAGTTGCAGTGTGCAGCAGCCAGCAGGCTGCAGATTACAGCTCCACTATCACGGTCACCCCTGGAGCTGCAAAATCCTTAACTTAGTCTTCAACAGGATCACCCAAGGTCTTTTCTATCCTGCTGATTGATTCTACTGCTTTTCTTGAAGATCTCACAGTATTGGCCAATGGACTCCAGCTATGTATTTTCATCTTTATCATTGTAGCTGACAAGAGTGTTTTGTCTTTTAAATCTAAAATATCTCTAAATCTTGAGAGAAGTGATTTAGAGCCATCTATGCAGGAAAAAAACTAATGATAAAAACCACCTGAATAGAAACAGAAATGAATTGCTATAGTAATGGGAGATCTATAACTACAACACATCAATAAGATTAGATAAACAGACTGTTATCTTAATGAATTTGTCTATACAAGCAATTCCAGAGTCTTCCTTTATCATATCTTTCTTGTAAGCCACACATATCAGTTTACACACATGAAGCAGCTATTGATCTCTCTGGGAAAAAGTGCTTAGATTGGACTTTCAGAAATAAAAAAACAACCCAAAAAAAAGGGAATATAGCAGAGCTTCCAGAATAGGGAACTGCTGCATTGCATTTCCTGTACACACACACAGGGTATGTTTTAGTGTTGGTTGTTGCTATCTGAAGTGTAAACACTGTTACCAGAGAGAAGAAAGCTGGAATGGCTTTGAGGCACAGAAAGAAAAATATTTCTCCTAAAATTTGCATCATCTCACTTTTGCAAAATTCAACTAGCTCATTAGTAAAAAAAAAAAATTAAAAACAACAAACAAACAACTATTGAGAAAGGTACTGACTAGCCCTGTCAACAGCCTTTGTTCCTTCCAGGGTGAGAGGAGTTAGCTGTACTAAATTCTGGGATACCACCACTGCATTTGGAGGGCTTAATTCACAGCTTGTGAGGGTGTGAAAACAGGCTCTCCTCCTCACAGCTCCACATGCACACATGCTCTACCCCAAATCTTCAGTGCTACTGAGAAGAGACAGATGAACAAAACATAGCTAATTTTTTTCATATACCTTTTTGTTTCTCCTTAGCATGAAGGAGCAGCAAGGATGATTTAACTTGCTACACAGCTTCCAAAATTTCTGGTGTCTTAAAATCCTTCACTGTCACCACATCATTATCTTTGTTAACATTTGATTTAAATTATTATTTCACACTGCATACACTAAGCCCCAAACTACACTAGGCTGAAGAGCAGAAAAACTGTATCCACCACCAGTCTGAGCTCCACACCTCGGATCTCTACATCTGCAGAAAGCCACCTACACCCTTCCAACAGCTGAGCCTCTAATCCTGATGGGAAGATGGGTCTCATCATTATGATCGTCATGCATTTAAAAGTCACACTGTGTGTGGCAGTATTCAGGGTTTGAAACATGTAATGTGAAACTGCAAGTCATACACATATTTGTTTAAAAAAAAAAAAAATCAAATATTTAATTGTACAGATCTCCCTAGGTGTTTCCTACACTCTTTAAACCAAAAGCAAGTGAAAAAACCCAACATTGAAAGGACAGCTTTTCCCCCAAATCACTGCACAAAATTCAGATTCCACACATCTTATAGCTGGAAGCATGGAATATTAGCAAAACTCAAATCCAGCTCTGTTCAGCTGTATCCATGAGAGTTTGGGGGGAGGGTTGCTTGCATACATCTAGTTCATTGCATATCCAGAGACCCTTATATAATTGTTTTATTAATTATTCCTGGCCATTAAGAAAAAGAATCTTTAAATTGAATTTCTTTCTAAAATTATTATTGCTTATTAATGTACAATTATCTTACCATTGCCCATTGTTTTCTCAAGTCAAGTTTTCATTAGAACAAAAATGCATGTGTGAAAGGGTCCTTGAAGTGCAGTCAGACCTTTTGCATGGGTTTGTGCTAATTACCAGAGATCCTTTTGTTATCAGCCCAGACGTTAATGACAAAAGAAGACAAGTGTAGAGTCTATTTTGCTTGAGCTAATTACTAACCATTCCCCATTCAATTTATGCTCGGAGGAGTACAATAATCATGACACAGTGCATTAGCTCTGTCCCAGGCAGTTTCTGCCATGCTGAGTGTTAATTGTCAGGACAGATTCCAGTCAGGAATAACAGTGTCTCAGGCATGTCTGCTCACGAGCAGTGCTCTAGCAATTTCTTCTGTGCAGTAAGACAGGCCCTTTTAATTTTTTATGTCGGGGAATATCAGAAAATTTCCTCTTTTGCAGAGGCAAATGGCATTGCTCTCAGTGGCTTACAGTTTTTACGATTAAACAATGTGCCTAGTTAGAAAAAATTAATGAACCAGAATTAAGAACCAAATAGCATGACAGAAATTAAACAACTCCCCTGGACCTATTTCTAAAGTACATGTTTTGGGAAAATATATCAATACAACTAACTGAGCTGTGTACCTTGCACCAAAAGCAGGGAGCTTAGAGGGCTAGTCATAGGTAGTAAGCCATTTCGTATTATCCAAAAGCCACTGAATGTGAAAAGGTTTTGGGGGATTTAGCATTGCTTCAGGGTCTTTGCGATCTTGAAAATTAATGGATTTATGGTAAATCCTCCAAAAATCATTTCACAGAGTGTAATGAATAGTGATAGATATTTCAAAGTCATTAGTCTCCTCTACCCTGCGCTTTGGTGACATCACACTCTAAACTAAAAGCACCTGTTCTGTAATGAGCTAATGTCTCACCAAGTCTGGAGGGGTAAATAGGAAAAGAAGGCTCATTTCCCCTCTGTGCTCATGCTTCTTTAACAAAAGATCTTGGAAACCCAAAGTACAGGCACACAAAATCTACTCATAAATTTCTTCAGAACGTCACATGGCAAACAATGTACCATCATGCCATCCTAAGAAACTTCACACATAAACAAGAAACAAAAGTTTTAGCAATTATCAGTATAGTGGTTGCTTTTAGGATGACCATCTAGAAGATGCAGACACAAAGAGACAAATTTGGGTGAAACAATCCACACTTACTCTAACAGCTCTATTAATTTTCCTGGTCCAGTCTGCAAGATTATCCAATGCCCCAGAATAGCACTGTTTGGGTGAGTGACAGGAAAACATCCTGATAAAACTGTGAGTGAGGGTTATTAAGTTATTAGATCTTAAAGAAGGTACCAAAGCCTTCTTATTATCTAAATGCTAACGGAGACATAACCAAAAGTGCGTCTTCCACCCACTGTTAACAAGGAAATCATCTCCTCCCGAGGCAAAATGTTTGAAGTGAAGATTTTGCCACATGTTATTATCACAGAGCCATGTCATGTGAGATTAGACAGATTCCACAAATCAGCACAAACTTTCCCAAACCAGCAGGAGAACAGCAAGAGCACAAACTTGTGCAGTGTGATCCCCAGCAAGGTGCCTGAAGGACTGGAGGTTTATCCTGCCTGAACACCACTCTCACAGCCCTGTGCATTTTAATGGCACCATTCAAATATGGAGACAGAAGCATGCAAATACAGATCTCTGTAGAAAATCATCTGCTGTCACTTGCAAGCCTCAGCACAACTTTCACAGACTGACATTTCACTTTCTAGTTTAGTGCAGAGGTTTTCTTTAATTTTGGAAAAACACACTCGGTCCTGCCCTACAAACAGAATCAATGTCAGAAAAAAATTAATTTGTTTCATAAAATTGTTAACTTATTTGCACCTATAAAAGTTAAGTGAAAAGGACCAGTGTTTTCCTAGGAAAAAAATAATTACCATGGCTGAGAGTTCTAAAATGTAGGATTCATGTTTTTGCAGTGTCCCATCAGTTCATTAGTAATGGTGGTCTCAGTCAAACAACATGACCACATGTTCAGAGTTACACAGAAATGGAGGTGTCAGGCTTAGAAGGCTGATATCTTTTTCTTTTATCTCTCATTTTCTTTTATCTCCTCTGCCCTCTGATACAGCACCAGGAAGTTTCTCTGCACATTTACTTCTGCGTTTGCAGTCATCAAACGCCAAACTGCTTTTGGTCCCCTTGCTGTAACAGGTGGGTTCATTGACACGCTCATTAATTTGTAACTTAAAAGCAGAGGGAAGAGAAACAGCTAATTGCTGTAGCTGATAGAGGTGGCATTTCCATAAACTGCAGCACACACACATCTCTGTAGGTTCATCTTTTCAGTGTGGTACCTCCTCGTTTGATGCAGCTGAACTATGCAAGGCAGCCCCATAGTATGAGTTTCAGCATAGCACAGCAGGGAGGAACATCACAACAAATGAATCATCAGAGCTCTTCCAGGCGTCAAGACCTCCATTTTCCTAATTTACATTTCAAAAGAGTCTGCAGTTTGAAGTAGTAAAGAAATCATTGCTTTTGCAAGATAAGTGCATTTCCAAGTAGGAAACTCATTGGCAATACCAAAAAGTGTTCTGATTATAATTTTTGTCTGTATTAGAACAGACACAAAAGACGTTTAGAATCTCTCCATCAAAAGCTACCCAGTATTCAGCGTTTCTGCAATCTTTGACCATGTACTGCTCCCATGGAACACTAGGTCAACATGCTCAGCTGCCTTGAACACTTGGCAGAAACAAAGTGCTCTTTAAGACGATGTTTGTAGGCTAAAATACAGTTAATTGTGTGGAATAAAAACACCTCCAAGAGGCATTGTCAGAAGCAGCACAGAGTGAGAAGATTTATATAATCTTGCCTACGGAGATGCCTCCCAGAATTTTTTGGAGCAATTTGCAGCATTGTCGGCTGGTGAGCCTCTGGGCAGAAGGAGGAGTTTGTGCCTCCAAGCTACTGCCATCTATTTGTACATAAGGTTCTTGCTCACTCTCTCATTTCTGCAAGGCAGGATACTCTAAATATAATAATGGTCCATCAGTGGTCCTAAAGGGAGGAAAAGAAAGAAGCAGAGCATGTTCTCACATAGTCACTCCCTCTCTCTGCCTGGAGCAAGGAATTCCCACTCTAGGAATGACAGTGAAGTGACAGAGTACTACAACCTTTCTTGCTCTGTATTTGGGCAGAATTACAGGGATCTCATCATAGGCTCCAGCACAATGTATTTGTTTCTTGTTCATCTGGATAACAAAAATTAAGCCTTATAAAACCAACTTTCAATCATTTGCTCTGGGGTGTCACACTTCTTCATCTCAGCCTGCCAGGTTATTATTACATGTTCTTCCTATAATTGAAACTCCAGCTAGAGGGAACAAAGATGCCAAGGACTCCTACAGCTCAGCACAGTGATATTTCCTAGCAAGTACCTGGCTTTCACCGTGCTCACGACAAAGCCTGTCATGAGAACAGGTAATTGCAAAACAAATTTATTTCCTTAATGCTGAGAGGAACCAAAAAAGGGTGTTACACTTTAAGTTGTTGCTGCTAATTCTTAAATTGACTGCACTTCAAACACTGTAGCTGCCAAAATTCAGGCTTCTCATTAACTGTATCCAGGTAATTACAGAACTTTTTGGATAGAGGTAACAAGAGAACAATCCTTTCAAAAGCAAGGAAGCAGAAAATCAGAGTGGCTCAGTGATCTCCCTGTAGCCACCTTGTTGACTAATTTTGGGAAAAGGAAAATTTGAAAAAATGGACTGACATTCTGTTCCCCAGATGTAACAGAAAGCAACTCAAAGTTGGCTCCCTCTGTCTGGGAGATTACATTATGCCTTCAGTCAAATTCATGGTATGTGGATTCCTCCTTTCATCACTGTTTACCTGGAACAGTAATACTCTAATTACTTCACAAATACCTATTTGCATATAATGAAGCAATTATGTACATCATTTAATCACTCTAATTGAAGTTATCAAATACAAAATTCTCTTGTAGGGTTCATATCTTTAATGCCCTGGATAATTATGTGACAGCACAGTGTTGAGTGGGAGGCAGTATTAAAATTAAAAATATTGAGAAAGATCTAATAATCAAGGTAAAGTTCTCATGAAAACAAGTCCAACTGGATAGCACATCTTACATGACATTCAAATATATCACATTTTATATATCCAATGAAATCTATCATGATAGCTTGTTCCAATAGATTATTCCTTTCAGGTGTAGGTAAAGAAATTCTCTGAGACAAGAGTCACATTCCTTTTAATGCCATTATTGCACTCTCTTGGCCTATGCAATAGTGAATTCCAATACAGAACAGCCTGAGCTCAGCATCCAAACACCTGTTTGGAGTTTAGAAAAACCCCTCCATACAAAGCATCCTCTTGGGTGACCTGATTTGAAAGCCTGAGACAGACTACAAAATAAAGATTTGCATATACTTAATCTGGAATTTGCTTCAGATACAAGGTAACATCTTGAAAAACAGAGTTTATATACACTTCTTTAGGATCTACAAAATCACCTGTGTCCCATTCTCATCCTAATTCTCTCTACCTCTAGAGACAGTCTCTGTCTAAAGCAATGAGCTTTAATACAGAGATGATTTGATGCACGTGAACATTTCTGGCAATTGCTGTTTCCTGGGAAACAATGGCAACTCCTCTCAGCACACAGCATCAGCATCAGCACACACATCTTGACCCTGAGCCTCACCTGTGTACAGGACCAAGTACTGAATTCACTTGGTAATTAACTGATCCACTTCAGCCTTTCATTTGCACTATCAAATACATTTAAAGGTTTATTGAGTGCTTCCTTTCCACTGCATCTGTACCTTTTCACATCTTTATTTCAGCTAATCATTATTGCATTATCCCATCACGTTTGCATTTGATTATGATGGCCCACAGGTGGCAAAACAGTACAAATCAATCAGGAGAGTCTGCTTTGTTTGTTCACAAAAAAATTAAGCAAATATTCTTGGAAAACCTTGAAGCGCATTTTAACAGGTAATGTTTGAATTTGAGAACCAAAGACTGGCTATTCTCAATGTCAGAAAATAAATGAAAAGAAAAAATGAAAAAAAAATAGACTTAAAAATATTTCCATCTCAAAGCTTTTCATATCCAAGAAAACCTGTTCACCAATCTTTACTTAGTAGTGAAGGACAAGTATTAAACTGAAAAGCTGAAATTTAGAGACTTATTATGCTGTTTATTTACCACCAACAGGAAAAGCACAATGCAGATCTCCTTGTACACTGTCTTCTGCACATTGAAAGTACAGTGTACCCACACTGAAATCCTTCCATTTAATAGGAATTGACAAGACTCCACAAGGGTTAGATACTACAACGATCACAAAAAAATCCCATAGCGGATTTGGACTGGAAATGATTGCACATTTTGCTTTGCATCTACAAATGTGGAAGCTTAAAGCAATTCTTGGCAATTAACAATTTGGTGTTTTCCAAGGTTACAGCTGGTGGAACTGCTTTCAAGTGATTTATCAGCCTTTTAGTGACACACCCAGAGTTTCCTGAGCATGAACCCTGCTGCAGCCACACACTGGTGATCCATTCTCCTTATCATGGCAATGTTTTCTTGAGATTCAAGGGGGGAAAATGGACTTGGAGTGACCTGCATATCAGAAAGAGCAAAATGCTTTTGAACTCAGTAAAACACAAGCCTCATTTATCTAGGTCCAGCTTTTCTTTGCATCTCTGAAGTCCCCTTTCCTTAGAAAACAACGTAGTGTTCTTATTTAAAGCTGGCTTCTGTTGTCCCTCATGTAATTCACAAATACTCTATCAATTTCATTGACATGAAACTAAGCTCAAGAAAATCAGACCTCACTTGGTTTAAACTCAAAATAAAAAACCCAAATGTACTGATTTCCTTGTATTTAGCAAATAGAAAATTTCATTTTAAAACAGTGAGGAAATCAAAACTTCTTGGTCTTCTCTTCTGCAGTATTGTCAAAACCAATAATGACACAAAAATTCCAACTGCCAAATATTTTTTGTAGAAAAGCTCTGCAGAAAATTCTAATTGAATACATTCGAGTAACTTAAATCTTATCAGCCATGAACTTCTGATAACTCCCCAGTCCCTTCCAGGGAAAGGCACACATTTATGGATTTATGGAGCAATGCCTCACAACTGAACATCCATGGCATCCCAGCAAACCTGCCAGGCTGAGTCCCTGGAGCTGGGATTCCTGGGGCAGTGCCCTCCAGGCAAGCTCCTGCCTCTGTCACCAGGGGCCACAGCTCCCATGTCCCTCTTGAGACAGATGAGCTCAGCAAGAACACAAAAACTGAGAAGAACATTTAATTTGGAGTATTTTGGGACAGAGGATTTTGGCATTGCCAAGGCAATCAGAGTTGAAACAGAATAAATTATTGAAAAAAAAATCTTCATTTTTGAAGAAATTCCAGAGCTGAGAAAAGCTGTAACAAATCTCCACTTTAGATGAAGTGACCAGGCAGCAGCCAGTCCACACACAGATCGGTGTGATACCTTTCCTCCCTTAGAACAATCAGGCACCAGGGAATAATCTCAGTAACTACCCATGGAAAAGCAGACACTAGACTGTTTCAGCCATCCTAAATTACCTGCCAGCTGATTGACCTGCCTAACCCACACAGGTCACTCTAGTGTGCTCCTCTAAAAGTACATGAGAACATTCTTCTTCCCCACCTCTTCCAAGTTAAATCCAAGGGGAGGGAGGAAAAGAAACTCACTTTACCTCTAGTTCAGCATTGCCTTACACTACTTCTTACCACGTGATAGTAGAATACTCATTCATTAAAAAAATCTACAGATCACAGCATGGTCCCTGGTCTTAGCCTGCATTGCTGACTCTAAGAGAAGCTGTAACTGCAATGTCACCAGTTTGAGGCAGCAGACAAAATAAATAGATTGCTAGCAAGCGTTAGTACTTTCCTCCATTTCACATTGCTCATATCAATCAAGATAAGTGTTTTAGACTCTGGGGAAGAGAATTCAGACTGTTTGGTTGAAGATCTAGTTAAAAGGTTTTCCTCACCTTAGATCATGTTGGAGCTATAAACCTGAGCTTGCTTGCAACAACTATAATTCAATGAAGCCTGGGAGAAGGGGGCAGGGAAAAAGAAAGTTTAATTGTTCCTCAATAACTGTTCCATAGCATTATTGCAACAAATCAAAGCTGTTATCACAGAAGGAAGAAGCTTTTATTTTAAATAATGACAATTCGAGCTTCAAGAACCAAGATCCTCAGAAAATGCAGCCTCAAATCTCAGTCAGGGTACCTCTGATCTCTTCAAAAGCCCTAAGGATATTTATTCCATGCTGCTCAAGGATTCCTCAGATAGTTTGGCAGAGACAGCAAAGCAACTTGGTTTTGCCCTCTAAAGCCATATAATAAAGTGCTAATAAGAATTCCCCAAGTGTGATATCAAGATGCCAGTGTTTCCCTGAGAAAGCTTTTATCTTTGTAGGACACCATTTTTTTCCTGTCTAGACAAGCAGAACGGGATTGTCAAAAGAATTCACTTTAGGCTGACTCAGAGAAGAAAGTAAAATTTCTAGTGATTTCAGAGGAAAGAGATGACCAGCTACTTCTGAAAATGCGTCCTGTACCCTACATAGTGTATGAAACCACCACTGATGGAGGAATGCATTAAATAGAGCAAAAATACAGCAACCTCATCAGTCAGGAGACTTAAGCCACATATCACTATCCAATGGACAGGGACAAAAAATCATGAGCAGAGAGAAAAGCTGGAAGTTCTCATAATTCACATAAATCTTAATAGAAAAATTACAGAAGTATAAGTAAATATGACATTGTTTTACGTTTTGGACATATTTCCTATGGAAAAAAACAAGATCATAGAATACAGCATATCTGGGTGGTGCATGGCATTCATTTTCAATCTAACCACATCAGCATGCATTGCAGTTTTGACAAATTTATTAAGCCTAAATAAAAGTGTTCATTAATAAAGACTGAACAGTTGTTTTCTGAGGCAAAGCCATCATGCATTACGTTGTGGAAATAGAAAATTTATGCTAAGCATTAAGACAGAATAAAAAATATAGAGATTGCTTCATTTCTCTTTTCTAAAACTGTCAGCTGTTAATGATCTTTCAGAGGTAGAATTACTTCATATATCAAGCAGAAATCTGCCTTAAATTACTGCTTCAAAATAGGGCTTCTAGACAAAATTCTACTTTTGAGCATTATATGGTTGGCCAATGTAAATATTTTACACTGGAGGAACAGTAAAAAATGACAAGGTGGACGGTTTCTATTTCTAACAAATATTCATCAATAAACAAACTGTTAAAGAGTTTCAGCTAAAAGCTGCTTCAGGAATATGGCTAAAAATGTCAGTGATCTTCACAACATAGCAAGATGCTAAAGATGAGAATGGCCAAGCCTAGGCAGGGTGTATGGGTGAGCATTTCAAACTTTGCTTAGTGAAATTAGAAAAAACAGAAATAGAACCTTCCTACTTCTGGGAGAATATTTCATAACAAATCATTGATTCGATTAATTTCTCTTTACCTATTCACAAATTGCCTGCAAAACACTTATAATTTTCTCCAAGGTGCTACTTCAATTAATTCACTGTATAATTTCAGTGAATAACTTTTCAGCTGCAGATTGTGACAAGTGTTCAGTGTCCATAACTTGAAAGGTATTGATTAGCTCTGATCTGGGGATGATTGATGCCAGAATAGGTCTTGCCCATAACCCTCTGCATTTATTCTTCCTGTGCAACCTGGCACTAGCAAACCACCCAGAGGCTGAGCTACATCTGTTATTTACTTGCAGTCGTTCAAATGCAGCTTTACAATTAGCATAAACATCTTTCTGTTCAAACTTGACTGCAGGAACTCAACTTTGCTTGCAAATAGATAACCACATATGGTTATTTTATACCTAAATGACTATGTTTTTCTGGATTGAAGTAAGTTTGAAAGTAGCTCAATCTAGCAAGGCTTGATGAAATCAGCATAACTGATTTCAGTAAATGACATCTCTCACTGGGAATAGCCAACAGTCCAGGCAGATTCCAGAACTGAACAAGGTTTCTGTCTTGCTTCTACTGACAGCTACCAGAAACCAGGCCATTAAAAACCATAAAGCCAATCAGCATTTGGGGGAGAAATCTCATGGTCATGCCTTGCTAGAAAAAATAAGCATGATGCAAATATTTCTAAGTGAAAGCCTTCAGCTATTTAGTGGTGAGGGCTGAGTCACACAATGGATGTTTAACTTCCTGCATATATAGGTCTGGGTAACCAACACTAGTTATGTCTTTAAGAAATTAAACATTTGTTATACTGTGCCATCATCCAATGTGTTTTCCCATTTACTAAGCAGAAATTTTGAATTATCTTTGAGAGTTGAAAAGCAGGAGATTCCACAAAAGAGGTTTCAGGAAGAAAATCAAAATGAAATCTCCTGCCTGTAGAGCCAGATCCACCTCCTGTACCCAGTGACACAAAGCCATTCTGTCACTGAGCTCCTCACCCATGGCCTCAATTTGCCACCTCCACTGCTGAGTTACCTGCTCTGTATGAATGATCTGTTAGGTGTCTTCTCTTTGGCACATGACACCACCTGCACCTTTCAACAACTGACCTTTTGCTCCTCAGCCATCTTTCTTCTTTCAGGACTAGGTTTCAGTTTCACTGTCATTATTTTATGTTGTTCTGTGCTGCTTTTTCTGACAATCCATTTCCCTGCACACCTCTCACCTGATCCTCAGTGCTCACCATCTTTAACTCTTCCCAGTCCTCCCCTCACTCCTGCAGCTTTGCTGGTCCCCCACACCACAGTTCTTGCCTCTTCATCCTCCTCACACACGACACCAACCTGAAATGCACCTTCACCTGCTGGCAGTCACACAGCACCAACCTCTCCTCCTCCTCTGGAGAGGAGCTCACCCTCTGACAAGCAAGTTGAATTCCATCAATTTCATACACACCTTCTTCTACTTATTGCACATTTCCACATAAAATATTTATTAGATCTTCAGGTCAGAGGGCACCATAAGATCATTTACCTAGATCTTAATCTCTTTCCTTATGGAAACCTTTAGATTTCTCCATGTATCAAACAATTTTCCCATATACTTGTCCATAGATGTTTCCAGACAAACTACACCACGAAGAGGATCAAGGATTGAAGCCATTGAGGCAAATAAACAAATTTAACTGGCAAAAATTCCTGCCTTGCCCTGAGGCTGGTGAGCAGTTTGATGACAGTGTGAATGTGACAGGTCCACCAGGCCTGGAGGAGTCTGGCTCCTTGTCTACCAGTAGGGCTTGTTAGACACGTGGGTGGCCACTCAGAGGCACCTCTGAAGAAATTAAACCAACAAAACCAGCAGGCTGTTGCTGTGCTGAGTGGCTGGGAGGGGAATTCCTCAGCCAGGCATTGAAAGGATGAGTTTGGCTCACATTCCCTGTGTTTGGAGCCTATGGAAGGTGATGCAGGCAGGCTTGCAGAACACAGCTCCCTGGTGAGCCATCCCTGCACACAGCTGTCCTCCCTCCATTCCCAGGTACAGACAAATAGTCCTTGGAGATATTCTCCTTTGAGCTGATGTGCAGTAAAATGTCACTGTGATGGAAGAAACACCATTTTTGTACATGTCACTACAAAGACACGAGCCAATGCTGGCAAATACAGCTGATCCGAAGCAAGAGGCATCTGCACATTGTTTATAAGACACTGACAGACTTCAAAAATTATCAGTCAAAATAAGATGCTTGAGCAAAGCAGCTCAGTTACAGAACAGTGTTCCTCTAGATTAAAAAATGTGTCTCACTTGCAGTGCCATTCCACTGGAATTAGTGTGACTGGTTGCCAAGTGGAGTTATCATCAGGGTTGGCAATGCCATGACATCACTTAACATTCTGGCTGTGCAAGTCCTCCAGGACATGGGGTATCTTTGGAGTTGCACAGGAACAAATAATCATAGAAAAGATTCAAATTACTTCATAAACCTAATTTTAAGACATTAAAAAAAAAAAAAACAAAAAACAACCACCAAACGTTTTCAGAGTGGTTGCCTAATGTTTCCTGACTATTAGAGGCTCTACAAAGCCTCTGAGTGGATACTCTGATACATTCGGCCAAGATTAAGAGAGGAAAAATTCCAAATTTCAGAAATACTTCCTTCTTTCTTTTTTTTTTTTTTTAATCAATCCTCTGATTAATCTACAGAGGATGGTAACAGATTTTATGTATACAGCTCCCATTAAAGGCTATGGAACTTCAGCAATTAAATCAACATACCTTTCCAAGTCTTAGGCTAAGAAGGTGAAGCTGAAATTGGCAGTATGTTTGAGCTCTTTTCTCCCTCTCTGGTTTGATCAGTAGAAAATCTGAGATTATTTTAAAGAATCTTTTACACTGTGGCTTATCCTGACAACTGGTGACTTTCTTTAAATATGTAAGTCAATTTTCAGATTCGATAGGGATGAACAAAATTAGAGATAAGTCTCAGTGGAGTGTTAGGAGTCATCTCAGACTTGGAGTATACCACTGGCATACAGATATCTAGGAACATCACAGTTAAACTGACACCACTGTTGAGAAAAAGCTTCTATATAATCACTTAGGCCACATTAATTAAAGTATTTCATCACATTGCTGGACTAGTCACAATAAAACCTGGTCAAAAGGCTGTAATATGTAAGATATTCATTCCTTTCCTAGAGTTTAAATGAAGAATGTGGTTAAGAATTTACAACTACAGCATGAGAGATTATTCATTTTGTAACAGCAATATAAAATACATTGGCTTTGCCACAGAATATTTCATTAAAAGCTGTTTTATAATTAGTTTTACCACAAACTAAAAAATCCAAATGCAATTGCTTTAATGTAATTAGTCCATCTTATATTTCAATGATGCAAAGTCTTGTTGAGCCATAATAAGATCAAAATAGATTTTTCTCTGCATTCCCTTTACATTTGTGATTTTAAATCCAAGACTTAGTATCCAACTTCTGATGAAATTTCTTCCTCCTTTCCTACCAACTCTCATAACATTTGAGTATTCCCATCTCTTAGTGTATCAGTCAGAAGTTACTACTCAGTTTTAAGAGGGAAAATTATACACAGAAATCTGCAATGTTCATGTTATATTTAGTTTTTCAATCTGTTACATGGTATTAGAACTCAGAAAAAGAAGGTTGCTGCCTATTAAATGGAAATTAAATAGGAAATTCAAGATGTGACTCAGTTTAGAAGATGCTTGAGCTGCCCTCTTTGCAGTGTTTCTCTGAATATTGCATGTGACCATGTCAAAACATTGAATTTTGAAACTCTGGGATCTATTTATTTCCTAGTTTGTATGTACTTTCATTTCTAATTTAAAAGATAAATGTATTCAATGAAATAGAAATACCTTATTGATATTCCAAAGAAAAAAACATCTGGGAGAGACACTGTGGATTGTGAAACTATTTTACTGAATAATTCTTCAGGATACTAATCATATAAGGTTTATTTTAAAAACACTAAGACTATACTTTATCTTACATTAAAACTGAGAGAAAGAGTCCTTTCACTGCAACTCTATTCTGGTTTATTTCCTCTGCTTTGGCATCTACAGAACCTCACAGGCAGGAAAGATGATGCTCTCTGCCCCAAAGACATTATTATAGCTTTAGAGTAGGCCAGTTCTCTCCTAACAGATCCTTGTTTTTAGTGTTAACTATTTGACAATATCTCTACCTAAATATTTATTTACTTATTTGCTTGGGCCTAAAACATCCGTTTCTCTGCAAATGCAAACTAAAGTTTGATCTTAAGAGCTGGTAGTTTATTCCTTTCGAGGAGAAAAATTGGCTTTCCTCCTGTATTTTTCTTGCTGAGAGGTCATTTTAAAACCATTTTAGAAGGTTTTTTATACTCCACAACAGCAGCTAAGCTCCATCTCTGCTTTCAGCAGCCCCACTAATTAGAGATATTCAGATTATTCCCCTCTTCAGTGCATAGTTTATAGGCCATTTCCTGCCCTCAGTCACACCCATGCAGCCCATCTTTAACTGCACTGATTTCTAAAGGACTTTCAATTACATAACTGGAAATGCAATTTATCCATTGTGGTACCTGGCTTCATGACCTGTTTAGGTCTCAGGATATCAGTTAGCCAAATTGAATAATTAAGATGTAAAATTGTTTATACTGTTCTGTGTAAGACAGCTAGAGAAAGGTGCATCAGGTATGGATGTTTCTCCAGCAGTGGCATAAAAATAAAACTATCTCTAAATTAATGAAACAGTATTCTTTTATAAAACTTTTTGTTCTGACTACACAGAACTGTAGATAAACAACTATCACAGAACAATTCTTCTGTCTTCCCCTGAGCATATAATATCCTGTCACTGAAAATAACCCTCTGAAATGGCAAGAACAAATATGTATCAAAACCCCTGACATGTGGCCATGTGTGTCCTGCAGTCAGGTCAGTGCATCAGGTCTGAATCTCATTTAACAAGTGCAATCACTTAAGTGCTCAGGATGGGAAGAAAAAATCAGCTGTGCTGTGTCAAAATCCATAAAGCCATTTGCCTAGGATTTCAGACAGACTCATTGCTTTTATCAGATGCCTATAACTTAAATATGTTGAGTGGAACAAGTAAGGGGACACAAAGATACCTTGGTTTCATCAGTAAGCCAAACTATGAGGATTTCCTTGTTCAAACAGCTCCTTATCTTCAGGGAAAGGTTGGAGGACAAATCATAATAAAGTGTTTCTTTCAAGTTTAGTTGAATATAGCTGCTGAAAAGAAGGTTCTGTCTATGTGCACGTAGGATACAGGATTTCAAATCCAACTGCAAATAAACAAAGAGTAATTCTGTACAAAAATATAGCAAAGATAACCACAGAAACTGTCTCAAACATCTTTCAGCAGCTGTACTGTTATACATTTGAATGTCTGAGACTCTTGGTAAATTCCATATTCCATAAAGTTCCCTCACTGCTTTTCCTTTTTTTTTCCCCTAGTGCATGCTTCATTCATAGGTTTCTAATTTCATAATTATTCATTTCATAAGTTCCTATCAACCATGGAAATAAATTCTCAGAGTCTTAGAAGAAGGTCACGGAGATAACAACTATCTTCACATCTTAATATAGATATTTTAGAAAGACAAATGTGATATAGACAGGAGTCAAGTTGCACATGAATTTTCATCACTACAATTTGTCTGTTGTTCACATGGATACAGGAGGAAGAGAATTTAGACATTTATTTATTGCCTGGTATTCCTTGCAAGTCACTGGATGGGTCACCTTAATCTGAAAAGAGAAACTCTCTCTTTCTAATTAATTTAGGATAATGGCCTAAATTGTCTTTAAATTGTGACAGAGATCTGGATTAATCCAAGTCCTTATTAGCATAATGACTTTTGCATCCTACTTTACCATATTTAAAGAAAAATCTGTTTATGACTTCTTCAACTTTAAAAAGAAAAACATTGGGGATTACCTGAGAATAAATGTATCCTGCTCAAGTCTAGTGCTTTATTCTACAATCCTTGCTCTGAGAAATTCCAACTGTTTTCCAACATTTGAGATAAAAATTCTTGAGATAAAATTAATTTTCAGAAAGCTAGATCCTTCTAATCTAGCAGTAAATTTGGACCAGTGGGACTTTTGTCTTTATAAGGATGTTGTGGTGAGATGCTTAATTAATTTCTAATGAGTTGCACTGTGCTTTTGCTAAGTATGTGTTAATCTGTTATTTTTTTTCCCCAGTAATTGTGAATCTTCTTGGTTCAGAGCACAACTGTCATGTCCCTTTGATGTATAATAGATATAAAAAGTCATAAAGGCAAGCCCAGAGCTCTCTGGTTTAACTGTATTTAGGTATGCAACCAAATTGGTTCTCCTAATGTTCATTATGACACTAGCACTATACATGTAATTTGAAGCCTATAAAGTAAAACATGAAATTTCTTACAGATTCTCCAAACTACATTCTAAACTTCATCAAAGCATTGCCTTAAGGAACTAATCAGTTTCAGAGTTATAATCAAGTGAGTTATAATGACTGTGTTCACAATGGAAGCTATATCAGAATTAAACCCCATTTTGCTCTTAAAAAGATACAAACTCCACTCCTCCTCAAAAAAATCCAACCAAAGACAAAATTCCCTGGACCCTAGGTCTTTGTCTCATTACAAAGCACAACTCAAATAATTTTTGGCAATTTTTCATTGCCTTACCTCATCTTTCTTATCTTCTACTTTGCTGTGACAGGGTAGTGATTTTCTTACGAGTTTTTCCTATGAATTATTTTCTCTTCTGATTCTTTAAAAGCCTGTTGACTGTAATTTGATGCTACACTCTATAGGGGACAGCACAGGCTTGTCTTTTCCCTCCCTTGCAAATATTTGCCTTCTCTAGAGCAAAGCAAAGGAAACAATTTCCTTCCAAACAAATATTTTTAGCACTAGCAATCAACTTCCAACCTCTGTTCTGTTATTCATTATGACTACAAAGTGCATCGAGCACTGATATTGATGTCCGCCCAAAATTTTACACAATGTGCTTGAGAAACAGAATTTGGTCAATTGTGATTACCTGGAAGGCCAGTAGTCAGAAAATTCTGAATCTGCCTGGGGGTACTATAGCAAAATAATTGCCAAAAAACAACCCTGCCATTGAGATTTATATCTTAAAACTCAGCAATGGGTTTGTGGGCTGTAGCAGTTCTGTAGTTTTGGCACTTGCTACTATCATAAACCTGTGAGAAGAGGAAAGTGGTTCCAGTCTTTGGCTGGTAAATTACACTAACACAGAAGGACTAAAAAAACCCCAGCCATTCCTGTTGGTTGTAAGTCATTTCATCCCTGATACGCTAGAAAAACATGATTATTTTCACATTTCACTCATATAACAGATGAGATGTGAAATGAGTGTCATGGTAGATAAACACCACAGTGGCTGCTAAGTCTCACACTATGTAAACAAAAACTTCTCTGTTCACTGTACACAAAATTAACAATAAAAATTACTGTGAAATCTGGGTATAAAACCAAGCACAACTTCAGAGAGAAAAGGGTCATTACAGAGGAAATGAATTGGTGACAGCAGCTCTCCCAGCCAGCTGCAGCTGTAGGAACTTACCCATTGACTTTGATGGGAAATCCAGCCTGTGCATAAAATATTGCACCAAATACTCTAATTCCTACACAATTCTAGAGTTTAGTGGAACAAAACAGGAAGGAAGAAAGCACGGAGGTCACTTGTGGGCAATGCACCTACACGTGGGCCACCTCACAGTGACTTCAGCATGGCCCAATAGTCTCTGACACAGAAAGGTCTTTGACTCAGAGCTGGAAGAACAGCTCTCACTAAAGTCATCTACTGCTCTTAACTTTCTGAAATTAAAAGTTCCTCAGAAATGCATTAGTTATGCTGCACCCCTGCATGACTATAATACAGATTGACTAACACACCTGGAAGAATGAGGAGAAAAAAAAAAGAGAACAGAACAATTGCAAGCAAAGAAAATGCTTAGTTAACTGCAACTTCTCCTCCCACACTTCCCTGTTATAATACAGAACATCTGCTGTGAACAAGAACTAACCTGTTACTAACCAAATTCCTGCACTGATGTATGCATGATTATACACTCCCTCAATCATGGCATTATCCCCTTAAATGGGGCTGAAATAATTACTCAAAATGCTCAGGTATGCTCTATAACAGGTGGATATTGTTTCAGCTTTCACTAAAAGCAATGTAGCGCTGCATTACAGATTTACTTGGGCTTGACTCTGCCTTAACTATTGCTACTGAACAGGTAAATAAGTAGGGCACTCCTCAGATTACAACAAAATCAGCTGATGCTGTGTGACTCCAGGTATGCTCTGGGTTCTGCCACACAACTAAAGAGCAGAGTTGAGTTTGTAGAAGTTTGTAGGAGTCAAAGCAAGTCTTCTGCACTTCTGTAGCTGCTCATTACTGCACTGTCCCATCGTAGCAGGCTGCTGCAGGAGCAAGGGCTGAGCAGCCTGCCTGCTGAATGATTGTCTGCTACAGAGTGCTCTGTGGGGGCCATTCTGAGATTCCAAATTAAATGCTTTCCTTTTCCATTGAACAAATGCTGTGGGCCAGCATGTGATAACATGAATTCCATAGCCTCATGCTATTAAACTTTCTCCTTACATGGAAGGAGTACCTACAGGTTCTTTACACTTATTAGGTAGACTTAGATTTCCACATTCCCAAACTGAACCAGTAAGAGCATGGAAATAGCTTACACCTAAATAAACAGCCCCTGCAGCCTTGGCTTTTCCACTGCAAATCAGACACCTCAGTGATACATTGCTGTGGATATGGATAAGTGCAGTGATTTAGGAAAACTACAGAACCAAATAGAAACAGAGACACTTTCTAGGAGACACTGAAAGAGTTAAAAACAGATATTGGAAAGATGGGAGGGGAAAAGTACAATTTTCCACTCAAAAAATTCCAGCCCTTCAAACTTCCAGCAATTTCTAAACTCTGCCCAAAATGAGTGACTGTACATGGAAAGAACTCTGCAGAAGGAGAAATCTCATCTCTTTGCCACTCCCATGCACAGAATTCTCATCATTCATGAATGGGAAGTAAGCCAGCAGAGAACAAGTGCAGCACAGGGCACAGATACTATTTGTTGTGTACATTGCACAGGTTTAGGTATGCACAGTATATATATAGATAAAGGCGTAAGTGCAAAGCTTTTGAGGAGCTTTTTGCTCAAATATATAGTAGTAAAGTGTGGAAGCAGAGGCTTTTAAAATAGTTTTTATTGCAATACACTGCAACCAGAGAATAGCTCCCATGAAACAGAATAGAAAGGGATACTGGGTGAAATAATGAATGGGTACCATTGTTGGTTTGCAAGATGGAGATCAAGAGGTTGGCGTCAGGCTTTTTGTCTGCTTGGTACAACAATTTCTTACACTGTATAAATGTGAAGGAAGAAGTGCATTTTTATACTCCTTGGATTAGCTTCAGGTTTTCTGTGATGAGAAAAAATTGTTTTCTTAGATGTGCTACCTGAATTTGCTGGCTTGCGCCATATTAAAACTTAGTTTTAAAGTGTGAAATGTTTTCTGAAAAAAAATGCACTTTCTAGGCAGCTTAAAGTGGATCAGTTTCCTCTGCAGCATTTACAGAATGAACATGAAACTTTTCAAAATCCCCCAGAAAAGTTCTTTGAAATATCTTCCTTTTCAAATATGTTCTTCTTTCTCTCTACTTCTACCTTTTTTAAAAAGCACAGTTTACTTGCAAGTAGGAATCTGTTGTATGCTGAACCTGCTGAACCTGAATTTCACAACTATACATAATTATGATAGGTGACTACATTATGTAAGTAGAGATATTTATTTCAATACAGCCATTTTTCAGCATTCTAATAAAAGAACTTTTGAAGCTGTGAAAAAACGGTGTCTGGTGGAATCTCTCCTCAATAGCAGCAGTGTTTAGTTAGGCTTGTTAACACTGTTCATGGTAAACATTTAATTTCCTTTTAGTCTTTAATTTTTTTGTGGTTAGTCAGAACCCACGAAGGGACTCAGACCATGAGTTCTGGAAAGATGACTTTGCTCCTTCTGGTAACTCAAGTACAGACATTGGCCAAGCTGGATATTTTGACTTAAAACAGCCCCCAAAGATCCCTGGCATCTGTAAGGCAAGCCAAGCCTTACAGACTTCTAAAATTTAACTTCTTCTCTGAGGGAATCACAGGCTGCCAGAATAAAAAGTCGTGGTCTTTCCCTTCCTTACCACAACCACTTCTGTAGTCAGCAGATGACAAGCACCAAAAAAACCTAGCTGTGGGATTTCCAAAAGGAGATAAGTGCCCTACAAACACATATCCAGTGCAACGTGATATCTCTTGGCAGTCTTTGACGCTTTCTTTTTGGAATTTCAACACTTTGGCACCTAGTGGTATCACTATAAAACACAGGCAACAAATGGCATAGATGGCACAACACCTTTAAATGCCTTTTTTCTCCTTCTCCCGAGAAGCAGAACCAACAATTTGTGCCAAAAAGTGTGAAGCAGTTTAGAAAAAGACAATTGTTCATACAAAAGAATGCTTTGGGTATTAAGTGGATCGTTGTGAATTTTAGAGCTAAAAGGTATGTTGTCCTGAGTTACATGAGAACTTTGTATGGCTGAGAGTTAAAAATTGTGTGAACTAAATCAGTTTTCTCAGTGCAGACCAAGTCACTTATAAGAAGCTGATACATTCACACTTGCATTGACGTCAGCAGGCCTGGAGTATGCAGCCCTTTAAAAAAAAATAAAAAAATCAGGATACTGCTCTGCTGTCTGCATAAATGTTTGTCACAACATTTGGGCCCTATTAAACCCACATAGACTACTTAGAGATAAGAGGCTCTGCATCTTATTAAGCAATCCTTCCAGCCATGCACTTTTACATTACTTTCCTGTCATTTGTTCAGGCCCCTGAAACTGAGCTGCACAGCAGAAACCAAAAATATACAGTGGCCATTATTGGCCAATAGAATACAACAGCCTTTGCTTCCCTGCAAATTGCTTCTAGGACTGAACAACTCGTTTCCCTGCAGTATAATTTACCAGTATAAATCCACATAGCCTTCAACAGAGCAGGGCACTCCTCCAGAGGCACGGCCAGGTATGAGAGCCCTGTTCCACCTTTGTTTATCAGATCTCTATTCATCATCCTTCCAGACACTCCTGCTTTCCCGTGTTTTCCCAGGGAGGGGTGGGATGGTTGATGGATTGTGAGATAGATGATAAGACATACCTGATCTGGGAGCTTGAATAGTTTGTTTAAAGAAACTCTGTTCAGTTTTGCAGACATCCTGTCATCTGACTGCTGCTGGCACAAGGCGTGTGAAACAGCTGGAATTTTCAAAGCTGCTCTTTATCTAAAATAAATAGGTGAATGTATCCAAAATATATTTCATTTGCACCCTGAATATATTTAGATAAAATACCTTGATCCAAATAATTTTTGGTAGGGAAAAAACAGCTGGAAAGCACTATATTCTTTCTTTTCCTGTCAGTCATGGCTTACTCTACAGCATTAGTAAAAGAAAAAGCAAGCGTCAAACAATCCTTTTACACAACCATACATTTTCATAGTATCACAAGAATATTTGCCATAGTTGTGGGGTGCATTAAATTGCTTGATTAATGTTACATTCCAATTAGAACAGTACATTTGTCTTCATATGGCAGTGAGAAAAGTACTGCAATCAAGTGCACAACTTTCTAAGTCAGATCTAACTATTCAGGTAAAAAAAAAAAACCACATAAATAAAAAAAAACAAACCACAGATTAAAATTACTGGTCCGAAACAGTGCCATCTGTAAAGCCAAAGTTTGTATCTATTCTCAGATACACATATTTTCTGGAAGACATATTACTTCTCATTAAACCTGTGTGAGCCAAGAGCCACAGTAGTATCTGAAATTCAAATCCTATATGGAAGATATTATTTACCTTCACATAAACCACTGCTTAGTTTTTTCCTAATTTCTAAAATTTGCCAAGTCAAAGACTTACAGAAGTTAAACTTCTATTTGTTTTTTGGGGGTTTTTTTAAGTAACTGATGCTAGAAGCTTGAATTTATCTCAGCAGGTGCTAACTCTAAAACCAAGTGGCAGCACTTAAATACCTTCACTTTAACTGTTCCACTGTTAATCATTTTGGCAGCCACACCAAAGCAGTGGTTATCAAAAGCATACACTTATTTTACACAAGCAGAGATGTTGAGATAAGAGCTAATTCTGCTCTGGTTTTACAGCACCAAGATAGGATCAGGTGTGGCCTTTTTAACGAACTTATGATCAGTACTTCCCCAACAGAGGAGAGACAGGAATTATATCCTTTCCCAGGTACAAGATTTGCCTCTGCCACCTGCATGTCAAACCTGGAAACAGACTACTCCAATCTTCTCACACCAGAAGACTCCTTGAATGATCTCTCAAAGCCTGAAGCTTCTCTCCCTTCTTTTTCTACCACAATCGTTTGCCTTTTATATTTTCCATCTGAAAATCTGCAGGACCCAAACAATCTGTGCATTTCCTCAATTACACAAGTAAATACACCAGATACCCAACTTGAGAAATAGGAAACAGAGCCATGAGAACTACAATGTGCACTGATAGTCTTGGGAAGGCAATTAAGGGAGCAGCACAGCACAATCCTGGGACATGTCCAGAATCCAGCTGTTATACAACATATGAATCCTGTCCTTATTTCCTAGCATATTTGAGAAAGGTATTGTTCTTCCTCCTCTGACACCACAGTCATGCATTCTGTGTTCACAGAGGAAAAGCACTGTCCTGTCTTATGCAAGAGTGGAGAAGGAAAGCTTGATTTTAAGCACCTAGGAAAAGGAACAACTGCTGACTGAAACAGCCTGCAGTGACCTAATTCAAGAAAGCTTTGTCAGGTGATAATCTTTCTCACCCTTTCTGTGTCATTCCCTGAAGTACATAAGTGTTCAAAACAGTTTTAAAACATTCAGAAATGTGAGAGAAGTAGCTGTCCTCCTGTGCAGCTCTGACAAAGATTAGAATTCCCGATATAGTTGCTGGTTGCAAAAGTGCTCTTAAGCTGCTGTTTCCCTGGGTTCATGTCTGAGTGCCACTAATCAAATTAACTGTGATGGCTGCAGTAAGCTGTTTATAGAGATGAAAGACCTACCAAAAGAAGTTTCTGTTACAGCTTATGAAGCTGAATACTGTTAAGCACATAAACACCCACTGCACAGAAAATCTTGACTTTTTTCTTTCTGCAGTTCCTCACTAGAGGGTCAAGAGTACATAACTGCTCCTGTTAAGTCTTCCACAAGCCCAAAAATCTCTCTTCTCTTCATCAAACTGTTTTTTATTTTTCCCCTGGGGAAAAAAAAGCAGCATTTATTTTTGTTGCCTCTCTTAGAAAAAAAATAAAATTAAACGTAATAGAAGCAGTAAACAATGTTTTAATAGAATAGATTATTACAGTATGATGGTTGTGTCAAGCTGCAAGCTCTTCCCCATGGTGCAGTTAAAAAATCAAAAAGCAGTCAGGAGTCTGTTCCAAACCAGGAAACTGCCAAGCAGGCACTTTTAGCCTGTCAGACTGTTGTGACTTTGAAAAGGAATATCAGGCTGTTGATGTTTGTGGAAAGCATCACTATGCCACCAAAAAAAAAAAAAAAAAAAAAAAAAAAAAAAAGAGAAAAGAGAGCAGCTACTGAGATGACACAGGAGGCCCCTCACACACAACCAATTACCTGTAACTACAGCACCCCAGGAAGACAAGGAAGGCAGCAGACACTGCACAGAGAAGGATGGTGGCCCCAGCTCTCTACCAGCATCTGGAGCAGATGCCTGAGGACTGAAGATCTGGGAGCTCTCTGCAGCATTACAGATCTGCTAAAGGGTCACTCACACAGGATCTGTAATAGGCTTTCTCTCAGTTCACATCAGCCCATTTATTTTACTTCATCATCAGAATACCCTCCTTCAGTGTTGGCTGAATAAAGTTATGCAAACAAAAAAAAAGTGCTGAAAAGATGACTAATTTATGAAGTATACAGATATTTTCTAGGAAGTCTTATTAAAAAATACAAAATCTGTGTCCTCCCTTCATTTTATCATTAATATATACGAAAGTCATAAAAACCATACTTTTAAACTATTTAATACCAAAATATCTGTTCCTAATTTTCACAGGTTAAGTGGAAAGAAGGAAAATGAAGCCTCAGACTGCTTTGTACCTGCAGCCCTTGCTTAAGGAGCACAAGGTAACTCTGCCACTAATGAGTGGCACTGTGGCCCACTCTGGAACAGCTACACAGCAGGCACAGTGCAGGCAAATCACAGAGGTCCTTCTAAATTAGGCTTGAGAACCCTCCTGACAGGAAGAATTAATTAGTGGTATTAAAAATGTCAGAGGTCTCTTCCTTTGATAGTATTACATCTCTCCTAAATAAATATGTAGCATAAGGTTCCTCTGGATTTCAAAGCAGAGAAAATCATGTGTCCATGTCTTTTTGGCATTAGTAACCATTTATGTATCCGCTGAATGTACAATCATTATATCTAACGATATCATCCAGTCAGGCAAATGACTGCCAAGTTTCTCTATTGTAATCCAACAATGAAGAAAACACTTAATCTTCTCACCGCATCTTTTCACCACTCTGACATCCTGATATCTTCCGTTTTTCCCTCCAGTTTTAGCTTTTAAGTCAGGCAGTGCTAGATTAATACATGTTTAAAAGCAGTACTCTGTAGACTTCACAAAAGTACAGAATTTTTTTTAAGCTCAGCACAAATTTGTGGTAACTGATACTTTACCAGAAATTTCTTTTTGAATATTTTGTTCCATAAAATAAATCCGTTCCTATCATTCATCACAATACCATACCTTTTCTGTACTTAAAGAAAGCTTCTTTGTGATTCCTGGGTGAGCTTATCTATTATTAGAAATATTAAAACCAGTTACATTAAGAGATTAGGGTAATTTCTAAATAGAGAGATCAAATCTGTTCTTAGAAAATACAGAAATACTAACAAGCCATGATTTAGCCAGTTCAACAGCTATTTTAGAACTCTAATTAAGATAAAAATGGATAACAAGAAAATATTTTCATTTTATACATGATGCACCAGATTAGCCCTCAGTGGTCAAGTATTAAACACTGCAAAAGCGTAAATACATAGAATGGGACAAAAGGCTATTAAAGCTTAGCATAGAGAAACATGAAATAACCCAACATTTCCTGATACAGCTTCCTAGAAACTGCCAGAATCAATTTGAACAGATAACTTTCAGAGGCAGAATTATTTCTCTGCAATGTAAATATTCTCTGATGTTAGAGAGAAAACGTTTACTCTCAGATAAAAGCTGGCTTTTAACAAAGCACATCTTAAGCTTCAGACTAGCGACATATTACAATTTTCTTTGAAACATTCTGTGCTGCTGGCATTGGATGTATCACCCTCATGACACATTAAGCCAGGGAATTCTGCAGTGGGGAGCACATTAGTAAAAATTACCCTTAAAGACCAGTGCTTGCATTCATATGCACAACTGATGTAAAGCAGATACCTCTGTGCTTGAGCTCCTATTTTAAGCCCAGACTAAAGCATTTTGTGCCTGTACAATGAGATGTGTTGCACCACCAGTCCTGTGTGTGCAGAACTCTGAATTTACCTGGCTGCTGTGCCACAGGGATGTCCCTGCTGCCTGCCTGAGCTGGGGCGAGGGGCTGTGCACAGGGCTGGGAGCAGAGGGTACAGGGCTCCCCAGGCTGCCACATCCCCACGCTCTCTGCCCACATCTGATAAGCGCAGACACACGACAACTGATGGTGATTCCATCTGTCTTGTGGTGGGGACTGACGTGACCTATCATGAGGAAACACCTTCTTATCTTTACCAACAGATAATGAAGTCTTGGTGGGATTTTTAGGATGCAAGTAGCTAGACCACCAAAGATGCTGTTAATAGATTTCTTGCCAAGGAGACGTGCAAAGCCTTACCAGGCAAGCCTGCAGCAACAGCTGCAAGGGGCACACCTTGGAGAAGACTTTGTTGTCACACATCTTCTAAGGCCTGTGGAAGGCCCTGAGAGAACTCTGAAGTTCAGGTACTGCCCTTGCCCTTGGCCCAGCAGGATGGAGGCAGGAGGAGACAGCTACAGTGCTCTCAGTGCTGGCACTGCTGCTGAGCAGGGCAAGCCAAACCCACCAGTGCCTGGCACACTGACCACAATGCAAAGGCAGGAAAAGAGGATGCTCACAGCTCAGCAAGGATTGCCCCCTCTTCTTGATCTCCTCACTTCTGCCACATAAGACAGCAGCAGAGCACATGGCTGCAGGTATTTCACCCGTCACAGCCATGATTTGCCCCCATCATGACTCAGGATTATGTGTGGTGGTCCCTTCCTCCCCTGAGAGCCTGCACACCTTAAACATAACAGGATCAACAGAGGCCCTGCTGAAGTCAGGTAGCCTCTTCCCATTTCCATGAGGCTTTGGGTCTGCTCCTTAATGTACTGCTGATGAAGTGTATTAAAATCTATACACTCGGCTTTCTCCAGCTTGTTCAGTATAAATGATGCTGCTTCTTATCTACAAATATAAATTGTTTTGTTGTTTATGTGTTTTTGTAAAGTGAGTTCTTGCTGCACATTGAGAAGCTGCTCTCTCTATCAAAAGGCACGAGCATGTGTCTTGCTAGAAGCAGCATTATCTATTGCCAGAGACACCAGTTTCATTGTTTGATTAGGGAAACATGTACCATTGCTGTTAGAGTTAATACAGCAGTTTTACTACACAGGTCACATGGGAGGAAATATATTAACTGTCCTACTGAGGAATGCAAACAGCACAGTGTTTGGATTTCCAGCATCCTTGAAAAGTGACTTTGCTATTATACTAACGATGCCCCAGTGAGTAATAATCATTTTCAGGTACTAACAACTCTTGAAAATAACTCTTTCAGTCTAATTACGCTGTCGGATTAGAGAAAGCCTTTCAGTGAAGTTTATGGGCCAGATTCTTAGTCACTGTAAACAGTCATAACTCCACAGGTTCCAGAAGGAGTAATCCAATTTATATGCTGGACCTACCTCTCTCTTCTGTAAACCCTGTATTAAAGGTTATGTAATAATTAAGGATGAAGGAATAAAAAAGCCAAACTCCCTGACTTGATTCAGGCAATGACTTTGCACTTGCTGAAATGAGGATGAAGAGAACCAGGCTTCAAGAGATTAGTTATAACTAGGAGATTAGTTCAGTGCAATAAAGCCCATTTAGCATAAACAGAGAACTCGCTGCCGAATTTTAGAATAATGCATTTTAAATCTGTCAGTTGCCTCTGAAGGTCCCAATCCTGCAAAGCTTACTCATGATTTAACTTTATGTGGTATACATAATCCCACTGAAATCAGACTATTCACAGTGCAGACAGACAAGCAGAGTTAAACTACTGGAAAAATTAAGGGTTAGGCCAGGGGAGAGTTCCCTGGATTCTGTGTCTCCTCAAGACTTGACCTATAAACAAACAGGGAAATATTTGGCATTTTGCTTGGTAGAAACAGCCCCAATTTTTAGTGGTTTTGGTTCTACTTCAAAGAAAATCATCTACTCTTTCTCAAACAAATATGGTGTTCACAAGAAACCACATAAAAGGTCTAATCCTCTATAGACATGTTTTTAGCGCTTCTCCAATATGGAAAAAAATATTCAATCAAAATAGCCAAAATAAGGAAGCATACATAATTCATTTACACAATCCTGCTACAGTTCTTGCCTTCTAAACTCATTTGAAGCCTGTGTTCTAGATCAGCAACATAATGTTAAAGCAGGTTTGAGGCACATATACCAAATGAGAAAATATTCAATGAAGTCGCTGCCTTGCTCCAGCAAGAAAAATATTTTTCCCAACATGAATACAGAGGGCTAAGAAAGACAAGTGCTTTTAGCTCAAGTGTGTTTTAGAAGAAATATACTAACCAAAGCCAAGGCAGAAAGCCAACAACTACTAGATCAAGAACCTGAAATTTACATTTAATCAACCTTAATTAGGGACAAGAAATCAATTTAAATACTGTTCGCAGAACATTTACTCTGAAAGCATCTTGTATGATGCAGCACTGCTAAAATTATCCCCACAGAAATCAGATGTTATTAAGGAAAGTACAATGGCCAACGAAAATATGCCACAGAAGTCACTGAAATAGAACAAGGGATTTCTTTATTTGGTTTCCCAAAACTTCAAACGTAACCTTTGATAAGCTGAATGTTTGATCTTTTAGCTACCAGCACAATTTCCTAGTTACTTTTATAAACTGGAGCTTTCAAACTCCTACCTACTCCCAGTGATCTCTGCATACTGGCTTATTTAATATTCCCTCAGCTTATCTCAAGTCTCAGTGCAGCAAGGCTTTTTAGTTGCTATGGCCCTAAGCATGGAACATGAAAGAAAAGGATATCTGGGAGCCTCATTCTATATTTTCCATTTAAAAACAAGGCCTGGGAGCCTGAGGCATGTCCCCAGTCATTTTCATTTGTTTTGGAGCTCCCACTTAACACTTGGGGCATCCCATCTTCACAAGGTACTTCTTCAAATATTCGCCGAGACATGCAGAAATATCAAAGCTGTATCAGATCTGTAACTTTGTTTCAGTATGAAATGGGATGTCTGCCTGCATGATTAGAAAAACGGACTAAATTGTTAAATTGCCCAAAATCCCATGGCCTAGTTTGCTGTTGGCCATTGTGGTACAGTCTTCCTAATCCCAGTACTCATAGAAGAAGCATTTACTTTCCACAGCCTAAATACCTCACAGCTCCTTCAATGCAGCATCCTTGCACTAATCTGGTTGTTGTCACAAGCCCAACAAGAGCTGATAAGCACAATATGTTACATAAAGCATGAGCAGACAGCAAGAGCACTACTTTCACACTGTTTGCTTTTGTTATTCCTAGTTAAAAAGGCACGATATCTTTGTGAGCACCTTCGAATTACTGTGCTTGTATCATCTTAGGCTTGCAGAAAAGGTAAAGCATGTGTAAGAGGTAATGAATTTGGAATATCTGAGCACAGCTGTTCCTGTCCAGTTGTAGCACTGACAGAGAAACACTCAGCTTGGGATCTGCACTGACACCCAGCTCTGAAACCTCCTTAAATTGGAGACTGAGGTATTGCAGAAATGCAATGACTCTCACACTATAAAGACACCACCAGGTGGATCAGCAATATAGAGTGACAAAACACACAGACTACACTAGACTGAGGTGCTGACAGCTCTTCTGGGAGAGAAGAGCTCCTGTGGCAAAGAGGCAGCAGAAGCAAATAAAGCCTCTTCACGCCATATCCCTTCTCCAGGCAGAGGGCTGCATAACCACAGAGCACCTGATTCTGCTGGCTCAAACACCCCATCACAACTGCCTGGAGCTGGGCAGGGCTGGACTCATTGATGCTCAGGCATGAAGAATGCAACAGAGAGGAGAAATCACCTTTTCATTTCTGCCAGTGCTCATATTCTAACAGTATACTGTGCTTGGTCCCTCGGACTTCTTGCTGGAAGCACCAGGAATACTTCATTAGTTCAGCCAGAACAATCATGGCATGCTAAGCACGGCTAGTGAGAGAACAGTTCCACTGACTTTGGAGACCCCGTGGAAACTTTAGGATCTAATGCAGCCTACACCTCAAATTTCATGCTGCTGTACCTAAAATCTCTCTGCTATTTGTACACCTGGCTCAGCTCATACATTGCAATGTGCAGTGTACTTGAGCTCAGTTTGCCCTGGCAGGATGGCACAACCCAAGTAAATTCAGTGCCAAGGTCAAAGTGCTATTATATAGAAACGTGAGGATTTGCTGTTCCCTTCAGAGGTACTCTGACATCAGCAAGAATTAGACCCCACATCTTTCTCTAAATCTCCTCTCCTTCAGCAAAGAATGTTGTATACATTAAATAATCCAAACACTTAAGACAGTATTTCACAGCCAGCTTCTGGAATATCTCACCTTTTCCTGGGAGCTTTAAAGGAGCACTAGCTATAGAGATGCAAATATGAGTCCAAAGATCTACCAGGTATTATACATATGATGAAGGAAAATTATCTCTACTGAATTTAAAATATGCTGTAGACTCTCATTTCCATTTGTCCTTTTCAGTAAAGACTGGCAGACAGGTATAGTGGTAGGGCAGAGAAATTGGGAGCCTTTTACCACTGGGGAGAATGCAGAGGTGGTGGATAAGGATAAAAGCTGAATATTCTCTGCTGTTTTCCTCCTCCCAAACAAAAAGTGCTGTTCATTCAAAAACATAGGAAGGCTGACACACAAAGATAAAGATAAAGGCTGCCTGAGATAAAATTTTCCCAAGTAAGAGAACATTTCCAGCTAATAATGATACAAAAGTTGAAAAACTCCTGTATAGAGACAGAGTAGCTTAAATATGTTTTTCCACTTCCAATTTCTGATTATTTGAAAATCTTTGATTTCTGCTCTTTGAAGCTAACTAAATACTACTCATGATATCTGTAATTTAAAGCTTGCTGGTTTTAAATCATTGCATTCACAAGCAGTTTTACTGACATTAACACACAGTTATGATTATTTTAAGGTTCAATTAATAAAGAAAAATCCTGTAATTCGAAGTCAGCAACATTTTAGATGAGTAGAAAAGACATTACAATACCTTTCTTTGTGAATTCAGTTATGATTTATATGTGCTTGCTGTTGTTCATTAAAGTTTCATTAAAAATAATGCCTCATCAGTAGAAAATGAAACTTTGCTAGGGTGCAAATCTTTTGGAGATTTCACCTGAATTTCTCAAAGAAACCCAAGTATTACTCGTTTGAACTCAGCAATAACTGTGACATAGATATGAAGCATATGACAGATACTGCTGAGTGCTGTGGAACACGATTCAAAGATTATATAGACCATAACTCAGCAAATATTCCTACTATGCCAAGTATACTGCAGCACTCAGGGAACTTCAGCTTCTTCTCCACTGAGAGTTCCTAGTAGTCACGTGCTGAGCAGTTTAATAAAATAGCTATATTATTAATGCTGCCAGAAAAAGGAAGATTTCTGTGAGAAGGAAAGGATCTAATTGGGGTGTTATATGCAATTTACATTTATTATAAACTCCAGACATTGTAAACTGTGCTCTGTTTTAGGGGAGTGCTATTCCCAAGCTTGGAATTCTTTAGGGGTGTTTGAGATATTTTAGCAGCTCACTTTCTTATGCCAGTTTCTCTTCCACAATGACATGTTTGACCCCAACACATGGAACATCTGTGCATGTAGATGAACAAACCCAAACTGTTACAAAGCTCCTCGGGTTTGTTCCCTGGTGTTTACACACGAATCACACCATGGCATATGGAGATCTAATAGGGCTAAGTACTGTGGGGTTTGGAAACGAGGTGAAAGCACTGGACTCCAGCATGCTTAGGGGATGATGACATCAAGAAGCCACCCCGACTGATGTCAGCCTGCAGGAACAGACAGGAAAGCAACATCCCACCATTTTTAGTAACTCCACGTTGTGGCACTGCAGGGGGTTTTTATGACCCAGCTGCAGGACCTGCTGCTTTGCCTTACTGAACCTTGCAGAACTGCCATCAGCCCATCAATCCAGCCTGTCCACATCCCTCTGCAGAGCCTTCCTGCCCTCCAGCAGATCCACATTCCCACCCAACTTGGCGCTGTCTGCAAACTCACTGAGAGTGCACTTGATCCCCTTGTGCAGATCATCAGTGAAGACACAAAACAGGGCTGGCCCCAGGACTGAGCTCTGGGGACCCAGCAGTGACCAGGTGCCAGCTGGCTGGAATTCCATTCCCCACTCTCTGGGCCCGGCCATCCAGCCCCTTTTCACCCAGCAAAGAGAGCACCTGTGCAGGCCATGAGCAGCTGGGTTCTCCAGGAGATGCTGTGGGAAACAGTGACAGGCTGTCCTACAGTCCAGACAGACACATCCACAGCCATCTCCTCATCCACAGAGCAGGTCACCCTGCCATGGAAGGAGATGAGGCTGGTCAAGCAGGACCTGCCTTTTCTATGCCCCTGGTTGTCCTGTATGTGCCCTCGGGATGATGTCCCTGACCTTGCCCAGCACTGAGCCCAGGCTGACAGCCTGCAGCTCCCTGGGTGCTCCTGCTGCCACACTGCAGCCCCCTGGGACCTGCTGGACTTGATGGGTAAATGATGGACAGCAGGTGGACATGCTCTTCTCCCAGCACCTTCACTGCCCTTGGCTGGGCTCTCAAGTACCTGGGATTTGGAAGGGTCTAAGTGGCTCAGCAGGGCATCACCTACTCCCTCCAGAGTCACAGGGGTTCCAATGTCCATCCCTCTCTGCCATCTCAGGGGGTTAGTTGCCCTGAGGATAACTGGCCTTTCTGTTAAAGTCTGAGGTAAAGAAGGTATTAACTAACCTTGTTAAGTCTACAGAATGCAATTAACCTGCAAGGTTCACATTACTTAGTGATGTGATTTTAAATTATGTTAAAATAAAATTTACTACCCAACTGTTTTTATCCATCAAACCTGCATTTCTGCGAAATGGATAACAGATTTGTTTACCAAAAAATACTTGTCCTGAAGCCATATTAATTGACATCTCCCATTTTTATCCTTAAATTGTGTGTTTACAGTCTCTGTTTAACTATTGTATTTATTATGCCTCTGCATGACCTGTAGCTAATCAGATTAGAGTTTCCTGTTCTTAAAAAAAAACAAATTTCCCCTTTTTTTACATCAATAAAAAAAAACACTGTTGATCCTGTCTTTTAGGTCTCTGACAAATTTTCTGAATCTGTGGTTTAAAAAAAAAAAAATAAATCTTAGATTCAGTAAGTGCTACCTCCTTTTTTTTTTTTGTCCTAACTGGTGAATATTCAATTCTCTCAAAATCTGCCTCCTGCATGCATGTTCTTGCTTCATTCCAAATATAGGACACAAACTGTTGTTGACATTTCTTGCCTCTTTTGCATCACTATTCAGGATTTCACCATCTGTATCAAGAAAAGAATCCAGTAAAGGTTCCTTTTGATCCCAATTATACTCTAAAAAGCTTTTAAAAATTGTTTTACCCTTTAGCCATTGACATATTTCCATTAGTATCCTTTGTCAGATAAAGCTTCTTTCCAATACTGTGTGTTTTACCAAGAATGGCTTTTGACCGCTATAATATATTATTTAGGCAAGATTGCTTTATCTGACTGTAGTTTTGCTTAACATTTTTCACTTTAAATGTGTGATTTAGGCAGAAAGTTTCAGCTGTTTTGAGTCAGAGTTGTCACACTCAAGCTATATTCTATTTTGAAAAGAAAGGGTAGTGAATTATAATTAGAGAATGTACAAATTGTTTTTCTAAAAGAAATCCAACTCCACAGTAGGCTCAAAACAAAGCTCTACTAAGAAGTTACATTTCAATAAAGAATCTGATTAAATTGTTTAGTACTCTGCCAGCATTCAACATTATATATAGTTATAGCTATTATTAAAAAGAGTTTTCTTCATGCATGCCACAGACTGATGCATATCCAACAATAGTCATATTCCTCTTCCTATATTTTTTAATGGAGAACTTAGCACTTACCTGATCCAATAACCCTACACATGAGAAAGTTGTACAATTTAGAAATCCATTGATGGCTTTTCATCTGTAAAATTATTTGATCGTAGGTCTCACTTCAAAATCTATTCACTTTTAAAAGATAATTATATCTTTGTATAAAGAGAAACCACCCCAACCTGAATCAGCCACTACATAACATTCACTGATGAAAAAAGAGAAAAAAACAAATGAAGAGGAAAATAGCTAATATTCACTATACATTGGATGCAAAACTCCATTTACTTACTTTATGAGGGATTTTTGGAAAGTTTAAAGAAGCTGGAGTGATAGGTTAGTTTTGTATGCCAAATTAACCTAAAATTTGCAGTAGGGAAATGGAGCATATAGTAAGATGTAATACTTTAATACTAGTTAAGGAGCAAATGTGGCTTTTCTATGGAGAACTAAAAGCTCAGTGGAAAGACATAAATCACTGTTTGCTTTCTACATTTAGTTTGATCTAATGCGTACATGAAAGAAATATGCTGGCAGCCTGGAGAAAATAATAGGAGTTACAGCAAAGGAGATGCTTACTTGAAGAGTGCTTCTTTTAAAGTCTAGTGAAAAATTGTCTGTGCAGTGTGAATGGGACACTACAAAAGCCCACACATGCTATTGTTCCCAGTAGTTGCAAGAATCTAAATGAATGCAGAATAATAATCTCATTTGTCATCAGTATGGGAACCTTCTTCCAACATTCAATCAAACTTCAAAAGAAAGTCTGTTTGCAAAGCTACTCATACCTTGCCATCTTTCTGAGCATTCTCAGAGTTGGAATTTCTAAAACACTAAGTCATTTTTTCTTTCATGGTGACTGTAAAAAAATAGAGAGAATCATGTAGAGTTTCTTTTAAGAGAGATCACAAATTCATTTTACTAATAAAATAGTCTTTCATGCAAAAGCTTCAAATGAATTTGCCCCAGGACCAGCTTGAACTTTTGGCACCCCCAGTGTTCCTTGTCAAGGAGATCACAGGCCTGCTACCCCTTAATCCTGCTCATCTTGTTTATTTTGATCCCCACCCATCCTGGCTTCATTCAATGCCCTCCAGTTACCATTGCTGCAGAAAACAGCAGCAGCCAGTCCCCCTGCACACTTTGCATGTTGCTAATGATTTTACAGACTGCAATCATATGGCTGTTTGTCGAGTTGAAAGAGCCTGGCTTCTTCACTCAGACACCAAAGCTAAGCAGGCTAACTTTGGTGCTTTAACTATATCTTGCTTCACTCTTTTTCTTTATCTTTGTGTGTGGCAAAGAAAAAAAAAAAAAAAAAAAAAAAAAAAAAAAAAAAAAAAAACTTTCCCACAACCAGTCTTTGCCTCTTACAAAAATAAAAGAGGAAAGTTTTTCTAATGCATAGAGGCTGTAAACAGAGAACAACCACTCTATTTTCATGAGGTAATTTCAATAGGAGTTTCAATAGTTCCAGACATCACTTGCACCATAATGCAGCAAACCCAGTAGAGAGGGCTACTTCTAGAACTGATATTCTATTTTTCCTTCCTTCCTCTCTTGAGCATCCTGTGCTCGTCTTTATTCCTTCTCTCCTTCCCAGCTGTTCCATGTCTCTGAAGACCATAAAAGATCTTCCACTTAGGCAGATGACCAAAATAATTCGTTTTCAAAAGTAGAAGGGATGTGGGTTTTTAAAAAAAGATGATGAACACTGATATGACCCACCTGGCATTACATGAAAGAAAAAAAACTGTTAAAAAGTAAAGGTCATAGGCAGCAAAGTTGCTTATTGCACTGCACTTTGCTTTCAGTCATAAACCAGCTTTCAATTTCTAAATTATCTCTTGGTGTTTGTCCAAGCTGACAGCCAAAGGAGAGACACCACCCCAAGAGCAAGCTAATTATCCCCAAAGACTTCAAAACTTGAAAGGCAAACTGAAGGAAAAAAAATCAGAAAAATGAGAGTCTGGCAGTTCATCAGTTCTATTCTTAGTGTATATTTGATGAGATGGTTTAAACGCTTTGAAATGAAAGGATCTTGATCACCTCAATGGCTGATAAAGTTAAACTGTTTATGAGGGAAGGAGATATCACAGACAATTCCTATTCACAAGACTGAAATCAACCCTTTTAAAAAAAATTATTCCTTTTATCCTTGTGAACATACCAATTGCTGACTCTCAGGTAATTGACAAAATGGTTTACAACATTTCTATAACAAAGGCCATGATTCTATAGTGAAAGATGTAGTCAAAGAGTGACTTTAAAAAACCTTGTACTTACCGTCCTCAGAAAAAGAAAATAAAGGTTTCTGCTAAAAATCTGAAATGGACTAAGTTAATAATGTGAAGTCCCTTGAGTGATTTCTAATTTGACTATAAGCATAACTCAAATATAAGATTTGCATGATGCCCTCAAGTGTCATTATTGTTGCTTGATTGCATTAATTAATACATTGCCAGCATCAGCTAAATAATTGCTGGTTCCTGCTTTGCGAATGATTCCTTAAATTGTAAGTCAGTGCAGGATTTTGTGAAAACAAGTTATTGTTATGTTTACTTCATATGTTATAGTTCATTGCAATTATATAATAATATAAAATTTTGTATGCAAAGAAGAATTTGCATTTCTAATGTCTTGGGGTTTTTCCCCTTCAGAATTTCTGCTGCTACATTTTCAACTGTCATAATCAGTCAGAAAGGATTCTCTCAAGGATAACAAGGCAGGATGGAAAATTCAAACCAACCTCCATAGACAGCAAGATGTCTTTCATTAGATTTGGTAGCATACAGCTGCACTTTGTTCTTTCAAACACACAGATAAATACTTTCATTCTGTATGTTAATCAGACTGGGAAAAGATATAGAAAATGGAAGAGTCAGATTTAAACTACATTTCTGAATAATTACATCAAGATGTGCCACTTACTGAGGGTTTCTTTTTTCCTAAGTGAAAAACATTAAAGAAAATGTGCAATAATTATTTTTCTTGGAGGATGCAAACCTTTATACTGACATGAAAAAGAAATGAACCAGTATTTCTACTATAATAGATATTAATAGGCATCCCAAGGACAGTGGTACACACTGTCTCACAATACTTCAGAAAGGAAGGAAAATCAAAGCAGTTCAGTATAGAGCAAACAAGGCTTTCAATAAGCTCCTTCTATATTAAAGGCTCGAGCAAGAAGGTTCAGAGACCTTCCAAGACAGGGAAGGCACCAGCACACACAATTCCCCTTGGACACAGAGGTTACAGCCACAGTCCTATTGATTCTGATGAGACTATTATGTACTGAAATGAATGCTGTTGGATTCAATGGGACTTTTTATAGATACAGATTGCTTTCCTTAATTGTGATGGGTAGAATGGAGGTAAGAGAACAGTATTGGATCCTCAGTCTTTTTGTGTAGAGAAAAGAGCAATTTCCTGAGCTGCAGAACTGAAATGTTCCACTCCATCAGGGAGGTAAGAGGCGTTTTTTCATCTTTGATTTTAGGGTGGTTTTGTCCTAATATTATTTCTGAACAAAGCATCCTTAATCTATGTTTAAAAAAAAAACAAAAACAAAAACAAAAAAAAAACAGACATTCAACTTCATCTTCTAATGTCTTTTAGTTATTACTACAACAGTATTTAATTATCCTTTATCACCTGACCTGAGCCCATTACAGTTGATGAAAAAATTTTGTAGGCTTTTGACTAAGCCTATTATAACAGAAAACCTCATTTCTCTTCCTCAATCTCAATTTGATATACAACTACAGTACAATTTTAGCACATTCTATCCAAGAAAAGACAATTTACTAAGATTTTATTGCATCACACTCATCATATGAATTGTAGATGCACTGACTACCCAAAATCTCAGTTGAAGCTTGTTTTAAGTAAAAACAAATGAAATGAACAATTATTCAAACTATAAATTCCAAAATGTAGCAGTATTTAAAGTCTGTCTGCCTGGTATGAAAGGGAATGAAAAGACAAGCGTTAAGCAGTGACTAGTGCAGAACATGGGGGGTTCTGGTCCAAGCTGTAGGCATGAGAAGCAGCCTGGGAGTGGATTGGAGCTCACAGTGCTGTGGAGATGATTCAAAGAACAAAGTAAGTCTGACACCCTTCAGCCTCATCCTTCTCTCTGCACAGCTTACACCATCACCAGCAAACAGCACTGCACAGTAGGAGTCCAGTCAATCTTTTCTTAACCTGTTTCACAGATCCTTCTCTGTGGAACACAGTATCATGACACACAGGATAACTCACACTGAAGTATTTGACCAGAATTCCATCGATGGAAGGGATTTCCATCCATTCTTATTCCAATTAAAATCCATTCAATGTGTGTTATAATGACCTTCAAACTCCCAGTAAAAGTGACAGATTTCCAATGCTTGCTAAAAAAACCTACCCTAACCTCAGTTCTTAACACAGAGAATTCGTTGAATAAATATACAAAAAGTATTAGTTAATTGACTTATTAAACATGCTATTAAAATTATGGAATGCATTCTGATTTGGCATCTTAAATTGGCCACACTTGTTGAAGCACCCAAGGCAAACCACTAATTTTTACCACTGCTATAAGGCTTCTGCAAAGGAAATGCATTCTGACAGACAAATTACAACCTCAGCTTCCATCAGCTTCTTTTGGGTACAGCAGTCAAGATTATGAAATGCTTAAATAACCAAAGGACTCAAACCACATAGTATGTAGCATTCTGACTTGGTAAGAACATAAACATAAAATTCAAGTAAAAATGTTCCTCTTCTCCCTCTAGAATGGTTTAGTCCAAGAAATCTCATTTCCCATTAAGTAAAGAATATAGAATATGCTACATATGTTCTCAACACTTACTAACTCAAGGGAATTAGTGAGTAATAGATCATTTAAATTCAAAAAGACAATTTCCCTTTTCAGCCAGCACTCCACACAGAATTATTTGAAATGGTGAGAGGACAGGGAATCGTTTCAATCTTTTTCACTAACTAGATGAGCTCTAACAGGTAAAAAACTAATTACACCTTTGGTGGGTAACTAACCAAACCTCTCCCTGGAAGCAATTACAGCAGCTGCCTGAGACCTGGAATTGTGCCACTGGAAAATGGGCAAACACCCATGGCATAAAGGAAAACCTGACTTCCTTTTAGGATTTTGCTGCATCTCTAGAGCCTGAGCAGCTGCACTGCCCTCAGGGTTCCTGGGGCTGCATTCCCTAACACACACTGCCAGATCCACACCCCACAGGGATGAAGTGTCAGGGGATGGGAGGGAGAGACAGGCTGGGGGCAAAACACACTAACAACTGCTATCAAAAACCCTTCATCAGCCATGGTGTCTACTGGGAAAATTTCCCACTTTGTTCCTCTTACAGTGCATTTCTGTACCTCATTTGTTCTTTTGTGTAACACAAGCCAAGTTTGAGCATCATCTGTGTTTTAATGCTTTCTTCTCAGCTGGGAGAACCTGTAATTGTACATGTTTCTATTCCTATGAAGGATTTAATGAGATACTAATAAAATCTGCTATCAAAATCAAATATGCCAGCCATAAGGACAAAAATATGTGTGCACCTTGGTTAAATTTCAAATACCCTGAGGATCTCCATGAACTTTCGTTATGTCCTGCCTTGTGTCTGTCTGAAATAGCATAATAAATAAAAATGAACCAATTAAAATCCAAGCCTTTTACTTGCTAAAATCTCCAGGTTCATCCAATGGAAGAGCTTTTACTCTGCCATGTCAATGTGTTCTATGTAATGAAGGCAACATAGGAACAGAATTGTCCTTAAAGCTTCTGGCTATAATAAGCAGCATGCTGCAGGAAGAATATCCAGTGCAGGATAAAACCCTGCACTGATGTTTTATACTACATAAAAACAAAGAGCATAAACAAAACTTTGTCAAAACATGCACACGAAAATCCAAACCCCACAAAAAAAATTCAAACTAAAAATTTTAATAAAAATATTAAGTTCCCAACTATTTTTATGGCATTTGCTCATCTTTTTCAACTTCTTGCTTACTTTGCTCTTCAAGAAAATGAGCTTTCACAGTTCAAATATTATCACAAGTGGGTACATTTCTTATCAACCCAGTCAATTTTACAAAATTATGGCTAAAAGCAACTGAATAATGTTCTTACTAAAAGGGTAGGCAGCAGAAAACTATCTCATGGGCAGCCTCTTGCACCTGTGTTAGGTGCTCTGAGATCAGAAGGAAGGATTTTTTCTCTTGGGGTGAACACAGCTGAATAACTGAACTATGCAGAGACTGGCTCTGCATTGGGAGGCTTTAACTGCAGTAAAGGGAAGGCTCCTCGAAAATTATGATCTGTTTACTTAAGTAACTCATTTAACAGTGAAATTACTTTTAAAACTGAAACAGTATTACAGATATGCAAAAATTAACTCCTCAGCTTGCTTTGGTTTCCAGTAATGTCAGAATTTTGAAGCATTTGAGGTATGGAGAAGCAGCAGCCCTCCTTTAAAAGCTGGCAGACATGGCCAGCATTGAACAGGTTCCCCAGGGCAGCCTGGGGCAGCTTGGTCACAGCCCCAAGCCTGACAGAGCTCAAGTGCCTGGACAAGGGAGGGACTCTTGGGGTGTCCTGGGCAGGGGCAGGACTTGGACTCCAAGATCCTGATGGGTCCCTGCCAACTCAGCTTATTCTGCAGTCCTGTGATTAATAGATCTGCTAAATAACATTCCTGTCTTTCACACTATTTCACATTCACAGTATCTCAGGCAGTTTAGCCTCCAGCTCACCCATAAATATCCTTGATAAATCTGTGGCAGTAAAACCAATAACAATGAGAAATATTTGACAAAGGAGGGGAAAATTTTGCAAAACACATAGTACAGTTCAATGTAATTTGGTTGTCATGCTGTGACCAGTCAGCTGTTTTACATGGCAGTGTACATTCATTTCCACATGGACTTTATTCATACTCTACATCTGTACTCCAGAGTCATGGAAAAGCTCTTCTTCTTGGAGATCTAACTTTAATAATAGACCACAGAATGATGAAAACAACATATTTTATTCTTATTATTTTAAAATAAGAAAATAATCAATAATAAAGTAATTTCCTTGACTTCCAGGGGAAGAAGTATGAAAGCTCTGCATGATTATCTGGATGACCTCAAATTCTTCTTTAATAGCATTTCATCTATGATCAGACTAAAATCTGACACCTAAGACTGATGATATATACCCTTTTTGGGGGGCTGCTACTAGACTGACTCTCTTTATTTTCCCATATTGCATAGCACAGAAGAGAAACACATTTCAACTTCTGCAGGATTCCAGTTTCACTGGCAGTGAAATTGTGATCTGACAAACATGAATTGGATGATATTCCACCACTCACCAGATCTTCAAGAACCTGGGATAAACACATTAGAAGGGCATTGCCATTAATTGCACAGTCTCACACAGACAGTTACTAACAGTACTTCTAGAAGGTGTAAAGACACAAATTAAGACACCTCATGAAAATCCAATGAGAGTGGAATTCTGTAACAGTAAAAAAAAATTACTAATACAACATGTGCTCCCTAGATGCCATATTGATATCTATACTCCTTTCCACTTTTAAAGGGGAAAAAAACCCACTACCTATGAAGCCACATGCCTTCACACGTCTTTGCTAATTCAGGACCTCTGGTGATTTACAAATTACCAGCTATGGGTCATAACTTCTCTTTTCTAATACAGACTGATAGCTCTCATTGTGTGCAAATGACTATATCAGCCCCCTTTCAGATGAGGAGGAAAGTTCTGCCACTAATCATCTTCCAATCATTTTGTCACAAAAGAAGTCAGAGAATTGTCATATAATGGAAAGCTCATAATAACTTTTCCACTCTTTGACAGGCATACATTTATTAGTGTACATGGGGTCCTTTGTTTGGATCATTGCAATATGGAGAGACAAATAAGCTGTAAAACTGAGATTTTTTGATCTCTATAGGGCTCCTTACTAGCAGCATAAGGGAACAAAGAACATCTCATACATGTAGCCTTATATTAAGAGGATACTCAAAGTGCAGAATAAGAAACTTATTAGATCTTTGAAATTCTAAAAGGCTAGGTATTCATATATCAAAATTTAAATTACCTCTGACAAAAATGGAGAAAAAATAGACTAATTAGAAGAAATATCTATAATCAGTTTGCTGAAGAACCTTAGCTACCCAATTTTTTAAAAGACCATCTATAGTACCACATTCTAAATTATTATACCTTTTTCTCCTTACAAGGATATTCTACTTGTGAAATTTATTCATGATGGGAAAGGCCCATGCCCTAAGAAAGACAAATGACAGAATACATTAACTCATAAGAGTGAACACTTTGAGGGTTATTCAGCAACTCACTGATTCTCCATATTTTTGTCATGTACAACAGTGGCTTTATGCTAGAAGATGAAATCTCCATCCTAGGTACTCTAGGTAGTTTTACAGAACTGCACTTCCCCAAGAATATTTTATTGTAACCATAAATAAGTATTTGTAGAGTACCAGAGATAATTGATGTTGGCTGTGAGCAACTCTGTTAATAACAGCTCCCTCCAATGCTCTAAATAAAATTTATTTATGGTCACACAGGAACCATATAAAACACAGTATACACACTACTACAGACATCAAAAACTGGTTAAATAAATGATGTTTCATTTGCATGTGAAGGTAATAAACATTCTTGCATTTGCTAAATTTATTTGTGCCTTACATCACTCTCTGGCTCCTCAGCAGTACATAAGTCTCTGCATCCACATGAGAATTCTAGCATTTCCTGACTCTTCAGAACTCTTTATATCCCCAGGATTCTTCTTCTACCATACTACCCCTACATGAGTTACTCGTGTTCCTGCATCTATTTGCCCTTCTATCTCTTTAGAGCAACACAATTTTTGTTACCAGCCCTCAAGCCTTTCCAAAACCCTAAATATAACATATAAATATTAACTCTCTAAATTAGGGTCAGTAAAGCCACTGGCTTAGTCTTGCTTTGCATCAAAGATACATGAATGTAGGGTTTACAGATTTGAGCAATAAACATTAGGTATGTTTACAGATGCCAGCACAATGCAGCAGCGTGTCACTAGCAAGGATTTTCACATCTCTGTGTACAAAGTACTGCACACAAGCACCTTGCACAGCCCAAGGCATTCACTCTTACCTGGAGAGTTAAAGCTCTGGAGTTAAAGGAATGGTAGTAACTGAGTAGCTAATGCATGTGCTTAAAAATTTATACATTGTCTTTCAATATAATACTAATTACATGGAATATGAATTTTCTTTTAAACTTCAATAGTCATGAAGATTTAAGTCAGACCTCTCTTCTCTGACTTAGCACCCAAAAGACAAAATATATGTATTCAACCTTAACCATATAATACTAAAATTCATTCTTCACCCATCACTCCACAGTTTTTCCCCTAGCATGAAAAGCAATTCTGATTTCACTTTTTTTTACTAGCACTCACATGTTTTTTTCTATTTTCACATATACTTTCTACCTAATTTATCCCATGTACCCTGGTCTAGATATGCTTTATGCTCTTATATGCATGTGTTCAGCAAACTACTTTTAGGATATCTTCCTGCATTAAGTAGAGTCATCAGCTGAAACAGCTTTGAATCCAATTAATCTTTAAAACAGCATATCACAGGATTTTAGATACCTGACAAAAAAAGGAATGCTCCTCACTTGTAAGCAATGTTCTAAGGAGCTGTTCACACAAGGAAATGACTTTTAAGAAGGATGCAAATGTAAGGGGAGAGTGCTTCCTGAACAGACTTATGTGAGCACTTACATACTGAAATGAAAATGCTTCATATACTGAGCAAAACAGTTTCCCTTGTAGGTAAACTCTGAGTGAGCATCCTCAGGAGCCAGTGCAGGTCCTAAGTTTCTTGATAAGTTGATCATATTTTCTGGGTGGCTCGTTTTTATTACAAATCCTCTAGATGAAATAAATACCAACACTTTGGAGGAGCAGACTACCTTAACCAGAAGCCCAGCAGATGAACCCATGCACTGACAGAGCACAGCTTCAGATTTAGTCCAGCATCACAGCCAGCACTAGAGGCACTGAGCCTTCCCCTCTGCACCCTCTCTCAGCTGTGCCAGGGCTGAGGTTTGTGTCCAAATCTGGATCAGAGCTCTCTTTGTGTAAAGATGCCTCCAAAACTAGAGCAGGAGCAGTGAGCCCAGACAGGGAAACCTCTCAGGCTTCCTGTGAAGGGACAGCCTCAGCACCTGCTGTCCACGAGGTTCCCTAATCTGATGTCTCCTACAAAACCCACCAAAGAAATTATTTTCAGACCCTCTAAAAGAGAAGTTATTTATATTAATCTTCATTAATATGCATTTAGAATCTGTTCTTAGCTATAATAATTTCTTTCTCGAGGTCCTTTCCTTTAGACCAAACAAAACAACCAAGTCTTTAAAGAAAACACATAAATATTCACTTAAATATAGTAATTGGCTCTAACGCTCTAGATTGTCCTTTCCCTAATCAGAGATGGAAGGAGATGTTCACAACCAGGCAAAATTGCTGAAGCAGTTGCTGAAAGGCCTAGCAAGGAAGACTAAGAATATGCTTGACTTTCAACTACTAGTTGTGGTTAAACATTAGAATATTTCATGCCCCCTTAGACCGTGATTTTTTACTTTTCATAAATGCGTTCATCTAAGTTGCCTGAGTGGGGTCTTTTTTCTCCATAGCTTCAAACATTAAACAATTTTTTTTTAGCAAAAATGTGTCTTTCTATTTCATTTTCTCTGATGTCTGGTTTTTAAAAAGGCTTAAGCAAATTTGTATTTTTGGTCTCATATTCTAAAGACTTTTTTCATCTTCTCTCTTTGTATTCCATATACTTTGCTCAATACAAAAATCACTAACAGGCTAAAGCATGAATTTGATGTGTATTTCCAAGATACAATTAAGCCAACAGCTTCCAAGAAATAATAGCAAATAACAAGAGCCTAAGGGCTTAACATATTAAAAAAAAAAAAGAAGCAAAACAGATTTTTCGCATTTACAAGTACATTCTTCTGTTACTTTTGAACACATCTGTGCATACTGTGCATAATCTATAATTTGTGCTACTAATACAGTGCCAGAGAAATGTGGAAAAATACACAAAATATACCTAAAAAAATTACTTCTCTTTAAGGGGGAAAAAACCTGAAAACAACAAAAACCTCTTCTAGGAATTCTGAAGGAGCTGTGTCCAAGCTCCTCTTATCTCATGCTCAGTATCAGCCAAGAAGCACCTTTCCTAAAAAGGCAGATTTTTGACAGACACAGCAATGCCAAAGCAGCAGATGGGAAGGTCAGCTCAAACCCTGCTGAACAATTCATCAGAATTTGGAAAACCACAAATTTTATATTCATAACTGTAAAGATTCAACAGGAAACATATATATTCTTAAGCACTAGGTATTCATGACAATGTTTGCTAAATCTAACTAAAAGACTACAGAACAAAACATTCCTTCTTAAAAGAGGCTTTTGAGAGATATGGAGCACAATATGTGAGGAACCCAACCCTGCTCAGAGTGTTGCAGTGGGGAAAAAAAGCTGAGTAGTTTCAAATGGAAGCTTTTGCTGTTAAAAAATTCTCCCTTCATGGAAATAGAAATGTGGATTTTTCAATTTCACATTCTAGTGTTATTAAAGAAAAAAAAAAGGCATTTTTATAAAGTCCCATAACCATGCGTTGCAGATTTTTTTGTCATTCCACTTGAATTTTTATGAAGTCTTTAGTATTTATGTTTTGTTCCTATTAAGCATAGAGCTATAATACATGTTTTCTATATGCCCACCCCTTTCAATCACTTTAGATGATTTTCTTTCCAAACAAACAATAAGTATAAAAGGAAATTTCTGCTTCACAAGTGCCACTCATGTGGAACTAAACTAAATCACACAACAATTAACAATATGTTAATGAACTAAGCCAGAAGTTTAATGGAGATGAAAAAAGTATTTCTAGCAGTTATAGTGAGGAGATTATTTTAAACAAAAGCTTCCTGCAGCTAAATACATCACAGAAACAATAAATTCCAGTTTGTGATTACAAAAATTGATTTTTATTTGCAAATTTAGCAAAAGGCAGAGACTAGAAATGGAGCATTTCCTGCTACAGATAAAGTGGAAACTTATTCATCTCATAAAAAGTGGAGCATGGCAACCATAAAACACAGGGATTTTGGCAAGTGATCACCACGCCTGGTATTATTTAATAGGCAAAATCCTAGCAGAAGGTATAGTAGCTTCAAACTGAAGTTAATGAAATACTGGCTTCAGAGAGACCACAGTTTATGTTAAACTGATCTTAATACAGCCAGAAATGAGTTCTCAAGTTATGAGATACAAATATACCTGATATTACAAAAACCAGGTGATTAATACATCTTAAGTAGGTATATATCTTGTTAGCATAAATCCTGTTAATATTAATCTCCATTTTCATATACACATTTTAGCTCCCCCTCACTTGTTGAATTGAATTCTACAATTATTTACAAGGAGAAATATTAGGCAAAAGAAGGTTAGGTTAGAAACCTCCAGAAATATTTATGGATATTTTTTCATCCTCCCCAAATTCTTTTAATAGTATTTAATATTAAAGCTTAAAAAAAAAAAAAAAAGATATTTAACTAAGAAATATTTAGCTCAGAAAATTACTGCATTGATTATTGTTTTGAACTCCTCGTTACTCTTTGTTACCATTCATTCTCTATAAATCTCAAAGAACCAGCCGTGGTATCCCCAGCACACAAAGGGTGGGTGATACCTGACTGGGCAGGTTTGCTGTCTGGAATTCAGAAGAGAAATGAAATTCACCCTTGCTCAAATGGCAGCTTCACCCAGTGCTGCAAGATGCAGACTCTGTGTGTGACACACATGGGGAAAGGACTTTGGCAACATCTGTGACCATTCCTGGCCACCAACAACTTTCTACATTTTGCTTCCAGATACAGACAAACTCATCTGGGTACATCAGGTACATCACTGCAGTCCCAAAATGTCTTTGATATCCAAATAACACTTTTTCTTACCAAAGACAAAACAATTTCAGCCATTTTAGATTTGCCATTAATATCATCTCTCTTGTTTATTAATGGTCTTCATTCTACTTGGAATTTTTTGTAAATGTTTTTCTTAATGTAGTCAACTCATTTGTCTGGCGTGGCTTTCTCTGTTTGTCTATTGTCCATATGCTCATCAAACCCAAAATATAATTGACTGCATAAGCTTATTTGCATGGCTTCCCATCTGTCCCTGTCAAGTAAACTTTGTTTTATTATTTCCTAATGGAAAATTAACCTTCTGTGCTCTTGAAAAATGAATCAGTCACCTCCATTAAGTAACTTATTGTCCTATTGGACTTGTAAGGCAGTGCCCCTTTACAAAGGAGGGCCCTACTGCCAGCAAAGACTAAGGGAGGAGGGCAAGCACACGGGTGCTACCACTTCCAGCAGGAACAGCACTGGTCTGCATAACAGTTCCTGCTTCCTTATAGTTGATTAAGCTTTTCTCTTTGTCTAGAGCCTCCACAAGACACTTCACCATCTTTCTGTAGCTCAAACTAAACAAAAAAAAACTTTATAACATATACAGGAATTGCAATGTCATGGTGTTATTAAGTCATTCCTGAAATGATGCCACAGTACATCTGGTTAATAAGTACTGACATGTGATTACTTCCAGTACACATATACTTAATAGCTAAACTCTTGTTCCTACTAACACTTAACACTTAAAGCCAAAATTATATTTAAAGATGAAAAATGAAATTATTTTCAATTACTTTATGCAGCAAGGAGGGTTTGCTGAATTTAGATCAAGCACATCAATTGGAGCCATACCCCTGACTCCACAGCCTCTGAATGCATCCAAAACAGTCGTGCCACATACAGACACAAACAGAAGAATATAATTCACCCAAAGGAAATATCAAGATCCATAATTTATCTTTGCATACAAAGGGGAAATACCTCTTTAAGAGTGAGGGAAGCCTGTAGTAACAAACAGGGAGGGTAGGTAAGGACAGCATGTGTGAGCAATCCCTGCTCAGCTGGCAGGGAGCAGCTTTCACCAGGAACAAAGGTTGATAAGCTAGGCTTCAGCATTCTTGTACAACTGTTTTGTGCCGAAATTGAACATAAAAAAGAAACTAGAGAAGTGCCCGGGAACAAAATTCACTTCCCTGAGGTTTCTGAAAGCTAGCATGGTGCAGAGCTGTGATCTCCATTACAGAGCAGGCGCTGCCATACAAAGCCATTTAAAAAGCAGCAGCACAGAAACAATGTAGTGTGAGGTGTTATACACCATGTCCCTGGCAGCAGGGTCACATTCAAACATTGCAAAACTGCTTTGGCAATGAGATTGCAAAGCACGTGAACACTGTCTAAAAGTACACACAAATATTTATTCTATCTACATAAATGGGATCAGTAACCTTTACATTTGAAGGCTATTTCTTTACACCAAGCAGAAATAATCAATTAAGCTTTTAATTAATTCCCAAACAGCAGGGCTTAGCTGCATTTACTTAGCTCAGAAGCAGATGATGTCTAGGTCTTTTTACTGCCCCTCATGTATGTACCTATGGGTAAAAACAGAAGTTTTTGCACCAAGGTTGATTCGCACTGCAGGAGTATCTCTAAGCAAAGTTGGAAAAAATTGTTACCTTTTTTAGGTGAGCAAAAACCCGCAAAAATGAGTCCATACAGACACTTCCCAAACAGCATCAATACACATTTTCCTGCTATAAATTCAGCCCAAGTTTGTTATGACACAGAGCTGACTGGCATTGCTTTTGATTGATTTTGTACCTTAGGTCAGACTCTTAAGCAATTGTTTCCAGTCAAGTGTTTTGGACACAACTAGAGAAGCACATAAATGTATTTGGATACAAACAGGAAAAGAAAATATGTACATAAGTATATATACATATATATATACACACACAGACACCAGTTTGACTCACTGTTGATAGAAGTCCTTGGGTCTGGTGTTGCCTGAGAAAATGCTGAGAATTCAGAAGCAGGCTTTCCTCATTACCAGAAACTAAAGAGTAATTTATGCCCTCATCTCTCCTTTCTGCATGCCACAGAGGAGGAGAGGAGCACTCTCCCACCATTTCAGGCTTCTTGCACAACTGGGCTGGGATGGAAACACAAGAGTGACTAACTTGGAAAACTTACTTGGCCATGCTTTGTGAGGTGCCATGTTGCTTTTCTACTCCTTGCCAAAGGGCCCTGGGAAGAGGAGGACAGAACTGGTGGCCAGGCTCTGCCACTTTGCACCCCAAAGGAGGAGAAGCAGGAGGGGCAGGGGCTCAGCAGTGACACTGCTTTGCACAGAGGAGCCCAGGTCACCAGGGTATTTTGCATTCTGCATTTCCTCGGGTTCCCAAAAGTTAGAATTTGAATTTAGCTAAGTATTTCTTGGATTTCAGTGTGTATTTACAATATATGGTGTAGGAAATAAATATGAAATGAAATAAAGAAATTAATATAGACACCTTAGACAGGTATGCCTTCTACTTTCAAATAAATACACAGTTCTCATAGATTTCTGTGGGAGTCCTGCATGAATAACAACCAAATAAAAACTTTGCAATCAACCTTTATGTGTTCTTATACATTACAACTCATAAATATGCAATATGAACACAAAATATACTCAGAGAGACTACAGCCATCCAGAAAAAAAACAACAAACCAAGCTTCTCTTGGTTAATATATACATAGCTATAGATTCTCTTACCTAATGTTTTAAAGCTGCAGTGCTGTTGGCATACTTGTCTGACATTTCAGAAAATCAATTAAAATATGCCCTTTGCTTTATTTCCCGATTTTGTAAACCTGGTCCTTTGAAATACTGGGTGCTGCTAATGGAAGTTTTTGTGGACACTGAACATCTGAGCACAAATTAAAATAAAAGCATCCTGTGTCCAGTGGTGCCCGGGCAGTGGCTTTGCTTCCAGCAGGGCCTTGTGGTCCTTTACCAAGACTGTACAAAACACTTCAAATACCTGATTTACATAATCCAGCTAATTCCCATCTCAAATGCAATCACAAATCTCAATGTGTGATTTGACAATCTGCCTGAAGGCTGAGCTGTGTGGCTCCTTGTTCCCACCCAGGCGAGTGCAGCCCCTGCTCCATCCGTGCCTGGCTGGTGGCTTCTGGTGGCTCTGGAACTGCAGGTCCCTGCTCAGGCTGCAGCACTGGGGCCATGTGCTCCTCTGTCCCCCCATGTGCTGCTCAGTGCTCCCCTGTGCCCCCATATGCCCCAATGTGCCCCCATGTGCTCCCATGCACTGCTCTGTGCCCCCCTGTGCCCCCAGAACCCGAGCAGTAAATCCCAGCTGATAATCCACCGCAGACAGCTGCACCCACAGCAATTAGCAGCTTGTAAACTTGAATCGCCGCGCTAAAGCCGGAGGTGCTAAAGCCAGTGTGAAGGAGTCTGGAGGATTAGACGTGCAGACTGCTTAGCAGGCTTTACTTTGCCACAACAGACTGAAGCTAAAAATCCTGAAGTGATAAATTCCTCAGGATGCTGCTCTAATCAGCGGGGTTTACATAAGCATGTCCTACCTGCGAACTGCACTCAAACATGGAATTATTTAATCAAAAGGAAATTTAAGTGCTTGAAAGGAAATAAAGGTTTTATCTGCAGGCAATTGTTCAGTTGTTGTGCTCTTGTTCATTGTCTGGGGGAACTGAGATGATTCATGAATATATTCTGCTGTCACTTCCACTACAGGTGCAAGCTAACTGCTGAAATATCAGAACAATTTTTATTTTGTTCCTGCTTAACTGTATCATCTTCTGTCAATGTAAAACATGAATCGCCCAAAGAGAATCAATCAAAAACTAAATTAAAAACAGACACTGAAGTCCAATAGTAAGTGAGGAAAATTAGGCCCTGCAAAAATGGTGAACGAAAAGTTTAGGAAATATGTGGATTTTAGTCAGTGTTGCAGCACAAGCAGCCCAAGATTCAGCTGAATGGATTCTACAACAATAACCAAAAAAATCAAACAACAACAACAAAAAAGAAAGTCTGTTGAAAAATAAATAAAAGGCATTAGTGTAGGATTTAAGGGAGGATTACTTTTAAAACTGCTTTGACAGAAGTTTGGTGGAGGTTTTTTAATTTGATTTTTCTTTTAATTGTAAATTTACCTTTGTCACCAAGCTCTTGCTTCAGAGTAGGAAAGTCCATTATGTACCTGTTGCTCAAGACTGACAAAAAGACAATTTATGATCTTTTGCTCAGCACTTCCAATTACAGTATAGAGCAGGAAGAGTAAAGAAATTATCTCAAATTTTCCTCATCCTTTAGATGAAAAATAATGAATAGAAGACCAGTCTGCAAAGCCTCATCTTATTGAATTAACATTGACTCAAAGGCAAATTCAATGTACCCCATATTTTACTTCTATATAGATGATATTTATGCTATACTTGCATAATCCTGATTTTTATCAAGTCACTGTTTGCTGACATACTTGATTTGGGTGTGATTTTGACTCTGGAATGGTCGCATAATCATTGGCCTCCTTTCACAGTCCATTATGTTAACCCAAAGCTGCAAAAACACAATTATTTCAGTCCAGAGACATTAAATATTTAAAAGTTTTCCCTTTTAGCTGCTGAGTGACTCCTGAATAACCATTAAAAAAAAAAAAAAAGAGCACCAGCAAATCACTGGCACATGCAGACATTGGTTTATTTCACACTCAGTTGTTACCCTCTTTTGGCAGCGACAAAGTGACAAAATGAAGGGAAAAATGAAGCACCTGAACTGTGGTATCATAGCACAGATGTTGGATCCAGTGAACGATGCAGATCAGGTCAAGTGTGCCCTGTCTTTGCTGCCCCCAGAGAGGATGCCTGGCATATCTGCAGCTGCAAGGGCAGAGGTTTCTGTCTGTAGCACTGTGACCTACATTTAAGGTGCACATACCCTTTACATTTTCAGTAAACCAGTAACCTGCAATTAACATTTCAAATGCAAAATGTACTGCAGAAGGGCGGTGCTGTTCAACCTACTCTGTCACAAGTAATCATCATTCCCCAGTCCTTACACCACCAAGGCACATGCATAAAACATATTTCTTTATCTGTTAGCATCCTTAGATTCCTGCCACCTTGCTACATCTAGCATCACACTGACAAACTGAGACTCCTTTGACCACGCAAGCATAAACAAACATAACAGAAAAGAAAACAACTGTATGAATACAAAGGCCTTGTGGAGAAAAAAAAAGTATACAGGTGTAAACAACAGAAAATTTACAGAAAAGGCAAGGCTGAATTCTTCAGACCGGTGTGAGCCCTCCCCTTATTCCCCCTGCAGCACTGAAAGATCAGCCACTGGACAGATGATTCCCCTGTGTTATGTAAGGTAGTGGGTTTGGAGTAGAGCTGACAGAAGTGCTTTACCTTATTCATGGGCCAGCTCCTCAACTTTGACTTCTGGCACACCCAGAAGAGGAGGCAAATCAGAGACATCTCAAAATTATGTCGGGAAACAGCCTGTTCCCATCTCCCCCTGCTGTCCCTCAGAGAACTGAATCTATGTGGGCAGGATTCTGTTTATTTGCTGTTGGTGAAGCAATGGTTACCTGACTGCCTGTAGAACTGAAAAGACGAGATCTGACTTCCAGGTGAGGTTTGCCATCTCCTTGTCACACACCTGCTTCCCGCTCTCACCTGACTGCTGAGCGTTCACAGGGACTCAGGCAATTCTTCACCAATATTTGGAGCTATGGGAAGTGCCAATTGCTTCCACTGCCTCAGGCCTGACAGCCTGTGGCCATCCCTGTGACACCTCAGCTGGGTAGGAAACAGGTGTGGGAGCACAAGCTGAAAATATTGATGCAACACTTAAGTAAAAATGAACACAACCATAAAGTCAAACTAATTGAAAACCCTTAAATCCCTTGAAACTCTTTATATGAGTTATTTAAAGAAGCCAAAGGTACAGACAATTTAAAAGCAGTCATCATTGCTAGCAGTACAAGAAAAATATATCATTATTTGTTGTATTGAAGACTTCCAGAAGGAATTTTACTGTGATACCACCATTGAACGCTCTGTAGAAGTGTGTTAAAACTGGGCTGTTAAACATTTGGATGCTCCCATTTATATAACATTCTGTGAAGATCCCAGGAAAGCTGGGGAAATGATACACTTTAGAGACAACACATAAAAAAATTGATAGCCATGAAGTTCAGCAGTGGCTTGGTAGCTAAGAAGAAGAAGGAAAAAAAATCATTAAAAAGTAGCCAGATGAGTGAAAGTAGACCTAGTTCAAACATTACCCAGAGGATCTGTGCTATTTTTTTATGTGATTTCTATGACACATCACAAGTGAGCAAATAAAAAAAACAGAATAAAACAGAACACTGGGTCAGATCCTGATTTTTAGTGACTGCAGCCCCAAAAGTAAATATTGAAAAACCAGACATTGAGTAGCTATCACATACAAACATGAAATTTGGAAATCATAATGCAAATTGTAGGCACAGTGTACGATACAGGAAACCAGGCAGGCATAAAATTGAAATATGGAGAAAAGATTATTATGTTTTTATGATCTGCTCACATGCTTAAAATAATATTTTACTGAAACTAGGTCAGAAAGCTCAGAATCTTGCAGGATCAAATGCAGAAAGAAATAATATTAGGACTAAAAAGAGAACTGGTGAAGAAACTGGGTCCTGTTTTTCACAGTGTTCATAACATGTTTCCAGCATATCCAGTCTCTAGACTGCTCAACTAATTCTACAGACATCTTACACTTGTAGAAAGAAAACTTCTACTTTTTTTTTCTCTTGAGGTATATAGACATAATGCCATAAGACTGTCTAGGCATGAAGTTCTGGTGTTTGGAAAGCAAAAGCAAAGCTGCAGTTGAGACTTAATTACCAAGAGCAAAAAGAGCTTCTACAGCTGCATTGGTGGTAAAATATTCACCTTGGAGGTCTCCCTGCTTTCAGCTGGAGATGGGACTGAGGTTCCTTCCAACCTGAATCATCCCTTAATATTACTATTTTTAATACTGACTATTCCATTAAGTTATATTAGCATTTACTTAGTTAAATTAATTTATATTAGTTGGAAGTACATAGAAAAAACACACAAGATTATATAAGTGAAAAATATATGCATGATTCAGAAATAACTTGTGTGGGAATAAAGGTTTAACATTTTCTTTTTATAAGCGTTCTCTATTTTGTTAAAGTTCATATCTACAAATTTTGCAGCCATTTGTATTCCATGAATACCTCTTATGACCAATTCATCCAAAATTCATCTTTTTTGTATTCATACTATGCTCATTACAAGCACATTAATCCACTGAGGTATTTTTGAACCCCATAAAGTGGTGTAAATTTCTACCATATTTCTGATGTTTTAAAGTTTCTGCTCACTCTCCAGCAGGACACAACAAAAGACATTTTGATATACAGGGTAAAACTTTTGGCCTGTTTTAATCTGAAGTAAAAATTCTGTTAACATCCGTGTACCTGGATATTCTTGCATATCATTCCAAGTCAATGGCCAGACAGATACAGGCAGTGGAGAGCATCACTCTCCTGCAAAGCAGCCAACTTCAGCTGAGGGGGAAGAGCAGCTCAGGGCAAGAGATCAAAAGAGTAGAGATATTAAAGATCTTTCTTTATTCAAACTCAATTTGTCTTTCACTTGAGCAGAGCATTACCTCACAATGCAGAATATACCAGCAGCTTCGTTGGTATTAGCAAAAAAGAGACAGAGCATAACCCTAAATAATTTAGATATCGTTTTCTAATACATTTCAAGATTTCAGCCTTCTAACGCATTTCTAGGCATCTAAGTGAAGCCTTCTTTACACAATTTTTCTAAAGAATTATATATATTGTAGAGTAAAAAATAATTGTTTGCAAAAGTCCCTCACTACAGACTTGTCCTTGTTTGCAAAAGTTGATGATTCTATGACTGACACATAAACATTGAGCTAATTTGAACCAGAAGTTCCCTGAACCAAGAGCAGTATAAAATAATCCTGCCAGATTGGAACTCTAAACATCATGTTTCTGACCCTGATACAATAAACAGTGTGCAAACAGATAGACACCTTATTTAGACACACATTAACACATTTTTAGGAGAAAATATGCATTTTCTGACATTTGTATGCAGCTCTCTTCAAATGAATTGCTTGTGCTTTTAAACACAGTGAGCTGGGAAGCTAAACTAAATAGAAGAGATGTTGTGTGCCTGCCATACCTTCTGAAGCACAGTTTTATGTCATTTAAAAGGAAAACGTTGGAAGGAAAACAGCAATATGTAAACAATCTCTTCATTGCTAGAACTGCCTCTTTCCTGCAGGCTCCTCAGTGCTAACAGCAGCCTCATAAGCAGCAAGGTCTTCAGAAAGGAGAAAAAGGGGTTGAAATCCAAATGTTATTTATTTGAAATTTCAGTGAGATGTAGAAAGAGAGAAAAACCTGGGCTCTGAAGTTAGACAGGCCCGTACAAACCAGATCAGCTCTAAATTTTCTTGGTCCAGCCAAGAGAAAACCATAACCACATGACAATATCTGTACAGAAGAAGGAGCAGGTCAAAGTAATAAGATCTTGGTCCTCTATCCCAAGAACTTAAAAATCTTTAATTGCCACTCACGAGAGCTGTGATTTCAACTTCTTCCTATGCTCACTGCAGTTCTTCAGACTATTATTTCTACATCCATCACACATGGTAACTCTTCAGGGACTGTAAGATCACAACCACTTCATAACAAAACTGCATTAAATCTGTTGAATCTCCAGTGTGCATGTTATATAAGCAACAATTCATAAATCATCATTAATATTTGCCCTTGCAGGAGAGTTATGGAAACTTCTGTGCTTGACCCTAATATTAAGCCAAATCCCAGATATTATTACTCTTTGTGGGATGATTTTACTTTTCCTTGGAACCCAAATTTCAGGCTTTCTATTTACTTCGTTTAAATGCATATATTTATTCCTCAAGTCAAAACAGCAGTTCTGGAATCCAAATTTAAAGTGCTATTACCCTACCAAAAGTATACCAAATGAAAGCAGAATTATATAAATATTCGATTCCTATGTTACATTATTCTTTATTCTAAGCTCATGGCTTCCTGACACTGAAACATATAAAAATGGTCACATTTTTGGAGTCCCCTGGGCCACACAAGAGAAATTTGTACTAAAGAGATATGGAACATTTTAACGTTTGGGGTTTTTCTCTATTATCTCTCTCTTTAACCAGGAATGAAAATTTTCTATGACACAATGGCTCAGGCCCAAGCAGCTCAGCCTGTACCCTTGGAATTTGTATGTAACATCTCAGAATCCCAGGTACCTGAGCCCTTGTGCTCCACACATCCCTGTGCTGGCACTCACACCATGACAGCAGTGTACATTATGGATTTCCTAATGAACATCAGGACAAGGAAGAGCCATCACTTCATCCAGCTTTTGTTCTCCAGAACAGTAATGTTTTCTTCTCAGTACCCCTGGTCAATGCTGGTGACCCCAGAGGGGTGAAAGAATTAAAAAAGCTTAAGAGCAGGAACAGAAAACAAAGATCAGAACAAAGACTTAACAAGACAAGGATTGAACGCCTGGAGAGCAGTGCAGCAAGAACAGCCATGGCAGCAGATTAAACAGAGGCACAAACCTCAGTTTAATCACAGGTTTCTCAGGTTTATATACTATGACTGTCTCTATCCAACCAGTAGAATTTTAATCATCAGTTTTATGGTTTTCTTCCCTGTTATTTTGATCTCAACATGGTTCCAACCTGTCAGGTATTAGGGATTTAAAGCTTAATTAGTTATGAACAAGAATAAGTTTGATTTCACACTACAGAATTTCACACTTACTTGATTCTAATCACAGCAAAACAAAACAGAAATCTAAAGTCTGATCCCAGAGTGACAATACTGGAAATCATTCTAATGATTTTTTTCCAAAGTCTACCTGTAGATTTGTTGGAAACTGTCATTTCCAAACTACTTGTAGTTTGTGGACTAGGAATCAGACTAAAGCCAGGAAACCTGGATTCAATTCCCAATCTCATGTAAATCTGAAGAGTCATTTTCCTAAGCCAAGAAAGAGGGACTGCTTCTCTAGCAGGCACTGTTCCTTATTTCCCAATCTTGCCTGCACAATCCTGCTTGGTTATTTTCTAAGCTTGGGGAAGAGCACAGGGTTGAGAATGTCTGCAGCAGCAGGTGTTTGACACTTGAAGAATATACCAAGCAGCTGCTGTTTCCTCTTTCTCGGCAAGGATTCTACAGTTACCCAGGGCAGCACAGAAAAACACTCACTAGAGAGAAGTGGGACAGAAAACCTTAAAGAAGTAAAAGCATTTGGGGAAATACAATTTTTAACACTGATTAAGACAACTTTATAAGAAATATCAGCTAGGAAAAAACCTTAGATCAAAATAGCTGGGGTGTACTGTTTCGTGCCACTATTTTTCTGTTTACCTTCTCTTTTTATTCCTCTCCTGGTAGCCCTCCACATTTCTGTTCCAAATTGTCAAGCATTCTATTGCTTTGCATATACAAGATATGCTTAAAGAATGGAAAGAAAATTCTGCAGTACACTCTCCTTCCCCAAACTATTTGCTTTCCAAATCTCCAGCTAATAAGATGCTCTTCACCAAGAGGCTGCTAAATCACATCTGCCTCCAGAAGTGACATGCAACTGAGCGAGTGCTGCAAGCTCTCAGCTTGAGACAGAAATTGTGGATAAGAGAAGGGTAAGCAGTATATTTAGTTAGCCATTAATCTGGGCTAAGAACATACACTATCAGGAAAATTCCTTCCACAACCTCTTATTGCGGTTACAGCTACATTTTATAAATGTAACCATTAGCATGTTCTACTCCAGGCTGTGCAAAGGAAGATAACCACAGCCAAAACACAAACACTGGTGTGTCACATTTTGACAGAAAATGCTGCATTTTGACCCCAGGAGCAAAAAAAAAAGTGAAATTAATTTGACTAATGCACACTGATACTAACTCTGCCTTGAGTGAGTTACATGCAACATCCATCAAAGCTGAGTGTGAGGAGGAAATAATGAATTTATGGATGCATGAACAATGAACATCTCATGTTTTATAGATCTATGGTCACTGTGGGAGGCATTCAAGCAGGAGGGAGCATGCTAGTTACTACACAGAAGAGATACAACTTAATGACGGTTTGCAAAGAAGTGGCTTTTCATTTTATGGGAAAAAAAAAGACTAGTAGTGGATAAAGAATGAAGACATGTTTGCAGAAAGAGAGAAAGGTCTTTAACTGTTGTCAGCATGTGCATAAGGATGCAAGAACTGGATTTCCAGTATCCTCTCATTCCCAAACTGGCCTTAACAATAATTGCAAAGTCCACTCAAAGAATTAAGTTCTCCTTAACTGTGTCACTGTCTGCACAGCTGCAGCATCTTAAAGAAATATTTGTCTTCATGTGCTCTAAACTCACGTTTTAGTTTCCCTGTCATAACTGTTACACTTCCAAAGGAGAAGTTCAGACTTCTGTTCCACTGCAACACGTCTGCATGTTATTTTTTTGTCTTCAGTTTGTTTAGTAGCAAAGGCAAATCTGGGGGAAGATGACAAACCACAGCTGCATTTGCTTGTGCAACAGCCAGGGTTGGCTCACAGAAAATCTCTCGGAGTTTGCGACCCACCATGGAAACTTGGGGTTGGGGACTTTGTCCTGCCAAGTTTCCACGGTCACGTTTGCAGCTGATATTGCTGAATCTCGTGTCAATGAACTTCCAGAGAGGGGAAGGACGGGAAGAGAAGCCACGATGGAAGAAGCCCTCCCTGCTGGGAGCCAGCCCAGCTCAGCAGAGCTGTCAGTCGGGGTGCAGCAGACCCCTGGCTTGTGCAGCTCAGGAGCCCAGGCTATTGTCACAGCTGCTCCACTGGTGCGGGAGGCAAACTGCAGCCTGCCCAGGCTGGCTGCACTGTTACTCATGGGCAAGACTCTGGGGAAACCGGAGTAATCCTTGAAGAATTAGAAACAAGCTGATACATGAATGATAATGTGTTAATCAGGAGTAAAGGGAATAAATTACTTCACTTTGTTTGCTTGCAAGTTATCAAAACCAGGTCTTATGGTTAAGTCGTGCAATTTTTATTATAATCAAATTAATGATAAAGTTAATTTATTACTCCCTATATGAACAGCTCTGCCCTTGACACAAGGGATTTTTTTTTCCCCAAATCATCTGTACACAGGACTATTGAAGCTTCCTTTTGTATTCCTTTTTCAGTACCCCATCCACCACCCAGTGTTACACCTGTGGAAAAAAGAAGAAGCAAAATTTTCCATGTTGTGCAGCAGCACTGTCAAACAGGCCATGGAGCTCATAGCAAAGAAAAAATATAGGAAGACAGACTAAAGGTATTCACTTTAGAACTGCAAGTTATTTTGCTAGTGAATTTCCATAGGTCACTCAGTGTCAGCAACAAGATAATGATGACTGTGATTGCCACCACAACACACACCTGCTCACTCTCACATAATTCCTGCTTTTGATGGACTTTAGCACCTCTATCCAAAGGTTCTAAGTCTGGCCCTACACATTTAGGACACAGCCACACCAACAGAAGGCACTGCTCTTCACACTCAGCTGAACAAAAGCAGGCAGCCTGTTCAGCTGTCTCTAATGCTCAAACAGGGAATTGTTTATGTCCAGAGCTGGGGCTCTTTTACTGGCAGTGAGAAAAAATGACTGAAAGGGACAGGAATTATGTTTGAGGGCAGGCTTGCAGGGGAGGGTCAGAGATACCAGGCATGATACCAGTCACACCAATAACAGCAGAACACACTGATGTAATGTGGGATATTACATATAAATAATACTCAGGAAGCTGATTAGAACGTTGTTATTCCCTGCTATACAGTTGACTATTGTAGTACAGATGGAATTATTTTCCATGCATACTAAAACACTTAAATAAACTATAACCAACTCGGATGACAGCTGTGTTTGACTGGGTTTAATTCACAATGTCAAAATAAATAACAGACAAGCCTAAATTCTGGGGCTTATGAGTATGGCCCATTTTGAACAGGTCTCAAAAGTCAAGGTCAGCAACTTTAGGGAAGAAAGATCTAAGAAGCAAACACAAACTTATCCCATGCCTGGCCAAAGAATGCCTGTACTGTCTCATTTAAAGTTTTTATGGAGATAAGGATGAGTACTTTCTAATAATTACATGAATACTGACATTTCAGTTGATGAGAGTCATTTTAATGATTGTATGTTAAAAAGTAACTATATTTAAGTTCTAATAAAATGTTGCTATAATCTAACTTCTTTTGCCTTTATACTCAGTGGTACAGTCCCATGAGGAGCCTGCACATGGGAGTGCACACAGTGCAGCCCTGTACAGCAGGAGCTCTGTGAGCAGGATAATCTTAATCCAGACATGTAGAAAAAATTATTTAATACAATGCTGATTTGGGTTTGGAAGCACAAACAGGACTATTTAGGTTTTGGATACTTAGTTATCATTGTAAACAAGCATGTTTATAAAGCACCAGGACAGCATTTTTTAGCCACTAGAGAGGGAAAAAACAATGAAAATAACTTTTTCCACACAAATTGTATCACACCCTGACAATGAGATCCAGACTACTTGAAGAGGTAAGCAGCTCCATACATTTTATCTATATGTCTAAGTTTTATTTTAATCTCATCTAACAGGATCGTGTGCTATTTATGCTTCCTAGAATGGAAGGAGCAGCATGGCAATATTAATAAAGCCCGACTTTAATTCAAGTATGTGAACAGACACGTTTTTAACATACTCAGTGGATAAAGAGACAGGATACTCCTGTTAAAATTCAGATTATGCTTCCCTAAAGTAGTGTCTGCCATCATCATCCTCATCCACAGAAAAGTGTAAGGAAACTGGATTCCCTGGTCTAAAACTAACCTACATAAAATCCTTCTCCTTCTCCACATCACTCCCTTCCAACTCACATGTGTTTGTTTTCAGCCAACAGGAAAAAAGTTTAGTTGGTTTGTCCTGATAACACCTGTATCATGGGTGTGGGGGGTATTGTGTGGGCTCCTGTCAGTTTTTGCATACATTGCAAAATAGTTATCCAGGCTAATCAGCTGCAGGGAATTATTGGCATAGTCAAAGACAGGGCTTGGATAGAGGTACTGCACCAAGTTCTTCAAGGTTCATGTAAAAAAACAGCACCCCAATAAAGGGAAATATTTCTCCTTTTGGATGTACTTATCTCTTTGCAACTTCTGAGAAAATACTTCAGCATGTTTCAGATCAACTGCAACTTTTTTCCAGGTCAGAAAAGAGACCAAGCAAAATTCAGAAGGAGCTAAAATTCTGAAACCTAAATTACCTCCACTCTCAAAGAAAATTGTGCAAAATTATGCCTTTAAATTCAGGCAGAAACAAATATATAACTCTTGGTAACCTTAAACACTAGCAGGTATTTATTTATACTTGAGAAGTTCTACATCTTCTGGAATAAAAGAATTTCTGTGCTGGTTCGAGCTGACATGTTAATTTTGCCCCCAATTATCCTGTTCATTGCAGTGGATGGATAAACACCCCGTGCTGTAACAGCCATGTCAGGCACCTCCAGAGGTGCAAAGCTATTCCCAGGTGGTGCAAAGCATTATTCCAGGATACCTGTAGTGGTGTGTGCTACCAAATATCCTCAGGTGGCCTTCAGGTATTTCACCTGTCAAGTCTACCTCAGCTGCAGTTACAGTGTGCTGTTATTTGAGGAACACGCCAAAGCCAGGGTACCACCCAAATAAATATGTTCTGCAGGTACAGAACTACCACAGCAAAGCAGCTCAGATATTGCTCAGTTGTGTGAAGGATTTTGACACCAAGTAGAATAAATTAGTAGACAGAATAAACTAATCATGCTTTAACAGAAGAGCAGTGACAGGAGAGTTGTATTTTTCATGCATTGTTTCAAAATTTTCCAGTTTATACAAATGCTGGCTCCTTAGTCACTTTTTTCTATCATATGAACAAAAAAAAATACATTTTAAAAGTGTGTATTATAGGACATGTAGCCAAGAGATGAAATAATTCTCAAAGTAAAAACTCTTCTAGATTCCCAAGACATTACAGACTTCCATTCTGTTAAAAGATAAATTACATACACTTCTGAAAAATGTTTGCTTAATCTCGTGACTGTAAGACAACTAGATCCTCCAGAACAAGTGAGGTCTAAATTATACGTGTATGAATACATGTATTTTAAAGTGAATAAATATAAAAGGTCAGTATGCTATAGAGTAAGAAAGAACGATAAATCTAAAGAAACTGGCTAAATTTAAGGTCTCATTTTTGATCAGTCAAAAAGGTCAATTTTGATCAACTTCTCCAAAATGGTTCCACCTACATTTGGAAATGCATCTTTAAAAAAAAATATATTTTTCCTACTGCTGCTTTTAGTGTGTTCTCTCCCCTTACGCAATTTCTGAAAGTAGTTTCAAGAGAAAAGTGAGTAATTTTAGAATGACTGATCAACCTCGAGAGAGTAAAAGGGGTTGTGTTAGTTTTCACTAGCATGGAGCAGGGAGGAGGTCTTCTCTAAGTAACTCGAAATCCTGCTGAGTAGGATGACCTTTTTATACTGCAGAATGTTCTGGGCAGGGGCCAGCTTTTCCAGAGACAGCTTTTCATCTGCTTAACTTGAGTGCATTAAAATTCCCTGCTCCTCATCATCAATTTCCTTGCTTTCACACCTCCATTCTGACCAGAGAGCACAAAATCAGGTAAAGAAGTAATTGCTTCAAATGCTTCTTGGTGGTTTGAAAGAGACCTGTACCTTTTCCAAGCAGCAGCAAATCAGCCAGGTAATATTATGCCAATAACTAAAAGCAGGCAGAATGGAAAACTTCAGAATTAAAAGTGGTTGAGTGCATTTTAAAAGCATATAAAGCACTCCCTTCTCTTCTGCAGCCTGCTTGGGGAAGCATGTACCATGTCCTTCTTGAAAGCCTCAGAGAAGGAATTTAACACAGTAAATCTAACACTATCCAGAAGCCTCCTCCTCTCCCAGAATTAAGCAAAATCAACAGACACACAGAGATTCCTTCCTATGTAGAGGCCTTCTTACATCGTTTCCAAATTTAAGGTTTGGTCACGTTGTTCCTCAGTCTTTTCCATCCGGCTGCAGAGCCTTAGGAAAGCGCAGACTGACTCAGCCGAATGCTTTGGAGCTGGGCTGGCTGTCAGTGCCAGCAGAGATGGGAGGGGTGTGGGTGTGAGCAGAGGCATTGCTCAGTCACACCATCAGCTTTTGCTGACCCCTGCATTGCTGCTCAGCTCCTCCAGATGTGCCAGTGCAGATTTACAGGTGTCACTTGTGCAGCAGGGCAGTGCTGCTCAGCCCAGGTATTCATAGATCTCTTATTCATCCTCAAAATAACCTCCCTAAAGTTCCTGAGATTTACCAGCTGGAAAAAGAAAGAGCAGTACAGGAAGGCACTTTTTTTCTATCATTCTTCTCTCCAGATACAAACTAAACAGTCAGTACTCTCTGTACAGCTCTACACCCTTACTGAGCACTTAGGGCATCCTGACCTTTTTCATGTCTGCTCTGAGATGCAAGTCATAAACAACATCAACCCAAAAGATGTTATTGCAGCCGTCTCTGTTCTGAGGAGCTAGTCCTTGAACCTAGCTTATGGCATCAGTTTCTAAATGAAATTTTATTGAAGTGATCAGTTTTAGTTGTTAAACTTTCTGATCTTCTATCCTACATAAACAGATCATAGTAGCATAATTTTCAGAAGAAATGGAGATCAATCATTATAGAAGATTTTCTGAGATCTTTCCAAACAGATACTATATTTTCCTTGGTAATAATGGATGAAATCCATTTGACCAGTTTTGAAAACTGGGATACTTCAGGTACAGGACATGCAGAAGGCTGATGCACATAAGCACTCAAATGGTTTCTAGTAATTTCCAGAAAAAGCAGATATCTGTTTCAGGAAAGTATTACCATTTCCCAGACACAACTAACACATAAGCTTTCCAACAGGAATTATGTTAAAAAAAAAAAAAGAAAAAGAAAAAAGGAAAACTAAGCCACTTATGACAATTATTACATGTGAAAAAACAAAACCTCAGACCACTGGTTAGAAATTGGGAAGCAACAGGCCGTCTTCTACAAGACAGAAAAAATACATTATATAACTTGTGAATAATCTGAACCGCAATTATGACATCTGCAAACAAAAAAACCAAACATTTTCTTCACATAACAAAGCAAAAAAGCATCTCAGTAAATCTTCCTTAAATCAATCCTGAAATTCTAGTGTTCAAAAATCCCTCTGTTCCCAAGGCATTCTGAAAATCCTTTTGCATCCTCAAGAGAAAAATCTCTACTCCAAATGTAGTTTTGGGACATGCCTTGGTTCCAACTATTGGCACAGATGATCCTATAATAACCACCTACGTTTTATCTTCTAGATTTCTCTTTTTATTGATACATTTCCCAGAATATTCAAGTTGCTTTTCCTAATTTAGATCAATTAGAGTACAAGGCCACATATGTTTCTCCTTTTCCTCTGACACACCTAGATGTAGGAGAACTCCTGCGGATAATGACCCTATTATAAATAACCATACAATGATAACAGGTATCATCTGTAACCAGGATTTGTTAAAATTCACTGAGCAGAAATCTCCCAAGGTGGCTGCAGGAGATGCCTGCTGAATACAGGGTTCTTTGTACACTTAAACAGATGTTCATCCTGCTTATTCATTTTAATCTGCTAAAAGTATCTTAGCTAGAAACATCTTAAGAACAATTTTATCAGCTTAACTGTACAGTAAGGAATAGAACCTGGGGCATGATTAGAGCACAAAGAATTATAAAAGCCTTGAATATGTGCCACATATCAATTGGCATTAAGCCGACCCAAAAAATAACCATCTTTCTTTTCAGAAGGATGCATCTTCATAGAATTGCAACATGTAAGTTAATGGCTTTTATAAATCTTCAGTAAGAACATAAAAAACATAATGAAACTTAATGAGACTTAACTATGATGTAAATCTTAATTCATCTTACTCTAACCAGTGATTTTCAGGGATTTTTATGGCAGTATTTTTAAAGCTGTTTTCTAATGAGCAAGAGATTTTCTCTCACAGTGTCTCATTAGGTTGCCTTATGAAATAAGTTGTCCAGCACTGAAACGCTCCTTGCAGTTTAGAATTCTATATGTCACAAATGGAAGCAGACAGCTGCTTTGATTTACCTTCTTATATTCAGCTGTCTTGCCCCCCATTTAATGCAGAAACTATTAAGAAGATTAGGTAAATAGATTCAATTTGCTATGTGTCAATCAATATTACAGAGTCAGTGTCTTTTTTGTGTTAATAAATAGAAAAAACAGTACAAGTTAATTGCAAAATCACGTATCAAAAATTACTACAAATCTGCTTTTGCTATCTCCATTTTGCTTTATTTCACAATGGCTTTGGTAACCTTCATACTCATCACACTAAACCACTAACCCTGATTAGGGGCACTAAACGACTGGAATGTTCCTGGGAGCTGATTACATGCATTTTGTTCATGGCTTATCAAGTCTTATCTACTGATAAGGTCTTCTTCATCTCTCTTCTTCAGAATACCAGCTGTGGGATATGGGAAATATCCCACTGGTTTTATCAAAGACATAAATGAACTGAATCTTCACTGGTAGAATTCTCTGTGGTCAAACAGTTCTTTGCCAGTTTACCCAGCCTGACACTGTGTTTACAAAGCAGACACCGTAGATTCCACGGATGGATACTTCTTTGGGTTTAAACATGACATGACATATTTGTTCCAGGATCTTTTTAAAAAATATTTTTCATAGTTTTAAATATGTAGTTTTGAACTGGACTTTTCCACATCACAATCCAACAAATAACCTCCAAACTAAACAAAACAAAAGGCCAAAAAAGGTGCTCCTGCCTCCCCAAACCACACCCCCCCAAAAAAAAAACCCAGTAAAATTAACCCAAGCAAATAAAGAGCTTGAGTCATTAAGCTAAACAATTCAACTACACAGCACAAAGACAGAAATTAAATAGCTGGCAAGAAAGATTGATCTTCCCAGCTGTACAGTTTTCCATGAAAACAGTCATGGATCAACAACTTTTCTCCACAAAGGCAGAGGGAACAGAGAGTACAACAGGTGCACTTTATAACTGTAAATTTCTTGCACAGTTGATGGAACTGACACTCCACTGCATCAGTATTTGGACAGGAATTCAAAGTTGATTGGATCAGAATAAAAACTGGCAAGCACTTATTCCTTGTTCATTGTTCTGGGGATTTCTTATATGAATTCAGTGAAAAATGGAAGCAAACCAAGAGTTTCCCATTTCTGTATCACAGTACACTAGAAAAGAGCCTTAAGCTTAGGATGGGAAAAGATTCTTTAAAATGAAATCTTATCATGCCCAGCTCTGCAAAACAGTTACAGAACTAACAGATCCTCTATCTACATCACTTTTGGACATAACCATTTACAGAAATAAAATACCTTTTCATATATTTATTTGTAAATAAGATTTATATATATAAATTTATTGAGAATTATTAAAAATAATATCTAATAATCACAGTGCCTCTCAACACATGAAAACCCAATTTAAATCATCTGGCTTCATTTTTCCCCTGCTAACAAAAGTCTTGAGCAGATGATTATTCATATCTGATTTAAGTAATCATGCTAACAACTACAGAAGACCTGGCTCTTCTCATACTATAGGCCTGCATTATATTGACTACTTCCATTACTTAGAAATAAACATTTAAAAGCCTACATAATTAGAAGTTCAAAGCCTGTTTTGAATATTATAATCCCATGGTCGCTATATTTTTCTGAATTAGTTGTATAAACACGAAGAATTGATAAACCAAACCAATCAGAGAATGAATGATTTTGTTGCTGCTTGAATAGTGATTATCCAATATCTGGTAGACAGATGAGTCTTTTTTTTTTTCACATGTTATCTATTGTTCCTTCATCTCATTTGTCCTGAAATATAAATATTTTGTGTGTTTTAATTTAATGAGCCTAATACAGATAGCAAAGCAGTTTAGGATTATAGGTACTTAATAGTTAATCACTCCTTATTAGTTCATTCTTCATTATAGTTCTAATTTTAAAGAGGCATGACCAAATTAAAAGAAAAACAATAAAAAAATAAGTAATTTTTTTCATCTGGACCATAACTTTGAAACTAAAAACCTTTTCTCTGATATTTTCATTTAGTTAATTTTTTACCAAAGGAATTCACTGGAACATTATGCAATGCCAGGAGGGAGGAGGAAATACTCCTGCTAGATGGATCACTATTAGTCTGAAACCCTTGGATATCAAAACGACAAAAAAAAAAAGAGGTGAGTATTAAAGGAATTGTGCTTCCAAAGCTGGCCAAGCACAAAACAAAGCCACTCAGACACACCAACTGCAGTGGCACCAACTGCAGTGAGATGGGTGACTTTGAAGGCTTTTAACAATATTTTTCAGTAGTCATTCAGTCACAAATGCTTGGACAGAGAATTAACCTTGAATCATCTTTTCATTAATACCATCTTCCTCTAATCTTTCAACACAGAAACACTTTCATGCTCTAAAATGCCTATCCAAATACCACAATCAGAACAATTCCTCTCAGGATGAAGGGAGTCTTACTACATGTCACTGTGAAATAGAGCAATACTCCTGTTCTGCTGCTTTCTGCAGGGCACTCCCTGGCAGGGATAATGGATCTGTGCTGAAAACACCAAATTCAGCAAGTCAGAATGGCAGTAAGGGAACCAACACTGCTGTTGGCCCTCCTGGGGAACATATCCCAGTACTGTTTAGGATATCATTAGTTCTATGAGCTTTAATTAAACATTTTATATTCATTTTTTTGGACCTTCAAGAATGAGTCCTGAAGTTATTTTTGTAGGACAGTGGCCACAGTCTGGAAAGCAACACACTCAAGTCCTCGCTTTACAAGCAGAGATGTGTAGGAGGGAGAAAATTTCTCTTCAATTGCCAACTCAACACCGTTTACTGTAAATACAAAGATGATTTCTGGCCATCTCTTTTGACAGCCACAGAAGGATCCTAAGTTTCTGTGGTTCCCCATGATAGTCATGCTTCCTTTCACCACTGCCTCCAGAGGCAGCTCAAGCCAGGCTTTTGTGGGTAGGAACTCAGAAAAATGCAAAGACAGAGGGTAAGGCAAGATGACAGGAAGATGAAGGGATGAGAAAAACATAGAATTGAGAGAAATTAAAAGAAAAAGAGAAGTTGAAGCTGAAATTTTAAAAACATGTACCAAGGAAAGAATAGTAGAAGTGATTTTTTTTTTCCTAGGCTTATATTATTTAAATGCTTATGACTTACAAGTCTTCAACACTGCAGGAAATCATATATGGCACAAGATTTTCTGGACTTGGATGGGATAAAAACCTTTCAGGCGTCTCATAATAATATAAAGAATTTAAGTTATTGCAGCATATACATACTATAGACCTTAGAAGATTTAAAGCCTGCAGAGTTTTTAACTGTCTATTGCAGTGCTCATTAACATTTCTGCTAAAAATTCTGCTGCTTAGCATTCGTGGAATCAGTGTGCATTAAGCAAAAGCTGATGAATAAAAATAATATTAATGTTTATCAATCCCTCCTTTTTCAGCAATTAAATTGCAAGCATCTGCATGCTTTTGTATCTAATTAAATTTCCTAAAATACCTCTCCTACTGATGTAATTTAGATGTTTCCTAGAACATTTAAAAGCTGCTGGAATTGTTTAAGTGAACATGCTATTCAATAACTGAATGACATGTGAGACAGGGAAAGCACCCTGTTTATACCAATTCCAACGTTACTGACTTATTTTAGACATAGTAAATAGCTTATATGATTCCCTAGCTTGTAAAAATTACACTAATTTATGATTTTCTGAACACATTACAATAAGCAGTGTATTCTTGCAGTACATAAGGGGAAGCTTTATCTGAGGTCCCTGTACCCACCAGTAGATTACTGACATTCGTTTGCATTTATTTGTCCTGGTTTCTGTGGCCACAAGTGTAATATTGATATACTCCCACACAAGCATGCTGACTGAAAAACCTGGCTTTGTAAGTGTGTTTACATTTTAACATTATTAAGATGGGCATGTTAAGACCTACTGCTTTTTCCCTTGCTCCACTCCCATCCATCCCACATCATCCCCATTGGTTAAAACTGAATTAATTTCACTCCTGCCTACCCAACACACATCATTAGGGGCAGCAGCCATACAACCCTCCAGCACGTCTCCACAGCCTTTAATTTCTTGCAAACTTTTAAACCACAAGCCCTGTGGGACAAGGACAGGTATTCACCACATTTTCCTCAGACCTAGCTGAGGCAATATTTGACCACAAACTACATCAATCAGCAGCACAGTCCTCCTGACTCCTCAGTCAAAGCTGGGGATTCCAAGCCTGCAATTAATGTGCTTCCAAAAGCAAAAAATGGCACATCTTAGACTCATTCATCTGTTTCCTACATCATGACCAGCAGCAACGTAGGACACTTCTTTTTGCCTGCCTCTTTTTATTTCCCTTTCCTCAATCCCTTGTAGAATAACAGAAATTAAAATCTAGAATTTCACTTACTTACAAGATTCTTTATTCTTTTGTCTTGTCAGATTTACTGCATCTATACAATTCCCCTAGTAGATTAAGAAGCCTCAGAGGCTATTGCTCAGATTAAGCACTAGCTCTTACTGTAATCTTCTTATTCTCAATGTTTCCATCTTGTTCTCTATCCACATGATTAAACAATAAGTATATTATATCTTTCATTGCATCTGTCAGTTCAGGTCCCATCACTCAGCCTATTTCTGACATAGTCCATTGCAATGAGACTTGGTATCTCTCCTTCATAGACAGTGCATTTAGTGCAATTTCCAAGCATTCTAGAAAATTGTCTTATTCAGCAATGCCTAGGTTATTTCATATACTGCCATTTTCTGCCATCTTTCAGCACAAAAGGTCTTTAATGAGGTACCAGGCAGGGCCATTACTTAAATTACAAGTGAAGCTATGTGGGTCTAAACAGACTATCCTACCTTAAAAAAATTGAATCAATCTTCTTCTGAAGTATAATATGACTATTAATTTTAACACAATTTGCTGCTGTGGGAAATAGGCATGATCCCACTCACAAGCTTTCAATAATTTCCAAAAAAAGGCTGGACTGATGGAACATTATTACAAATTCTACTGACAGACAGTTCAGCACCTTAGAAAATGAAGAAAATATAATACTCCAAGTGTGGTGCATTTCTGTTTTCCTCCTTTCTGGCTGGATCCTCAGCAGATCAGTTAAATACAGACTAAAGAAAAGAGACATACTGAGGAAGCATTTTATTGTCAAATGTCTCAGTAGGGTAGGAAGAATATTTGTTTCCCTTGGAACATATTTATCTAACAAAAAATATTTCTTTCCTATTATTGGCTCTAATTGCAGGAATTTTTTATTGTTGGGTTTCATTAAAATATTAAAATAAACATGAGACAATAGGATAGGCCAGAATGCTAAAATTAGCAGCAACTTAAATAACATTCTTCTGGTCAAAATATACCAAGTTCAGGCTCAGTCTTCTAGAGTGTGGAGAGTTCTTTTGGCCTGGTGATTGGGATTAGGTTGCCAATAAATAAAAGCCTGACCTTTTGATGAGGGCACCCAAATATATTTGTTACAGCAAATAAAGCTCCAGTAAGAAGCATTTGCCTACAACCCATCGTTCTGCTGGCTCTGGAAAGGCTCCATCCCTGCCCTGCTGTCAGGGACTGAGCAAAGCCAGGAGCAGGGAGCACTTTCCAAGAGAGAGAATGGAAGGGAGCGGGGCAGTGGGAGAAAAAACCCAAAACAGGACAGAAAAATACCCCACAAAACCAGAGCTTAGTGCTCAGGTTTGATCTGTTGGACATTATTAGTTAAGTACTTAACTAAACCAGCTGAGTATTACCCAAAGCAGAAACAGCAACTTCCAATATCAAGTGTGGTGCCAGGACAGCCTATAAACATTGCTGTGCAGAAAGAGCTGTAGCAATGAGCCCTAACCAGGAAATGCTAGAGCTACAACCAGAGTTCCTGTTTGGGAAGGGGAGAAGGAAGGTGTTCTTCACATGTGAAACATCTGGAGGTGAGCAGGAAGGGATGTAGGATCTGTGCTTTTGCTCCATGGTTATTAATACCTAAGAAGTAGAATCCTAGGTCATGTTTAGAGCTCCTAAACAAATCGTAACAATGGAACTTCACCTCTTGTCACTCTACTGGGACTAAAAGATCTGAAAAACAGTAATCTCATTAGAAAAGCCAAGAAAATGAGCCTTCAGCAGCTGGTCATTATCTCACAGAAAACATTAACATGCCGGACTTCCTTGACACAATATACAAAAATAAATAGACACACACAAAAAAAAATTAAAACACTCTTCTGCAACACACCAGCCAAACAATACAAGTATTCATGTCAGTCACATTCCTCACATTTTGCGTATCAGATTTTGAGTCTCGCATTTCTTCCTGTGTCAGATAAGGTATGAACATCCTTTATTTCCATCTAAATGTCTCATTTAAACCAAAGGCTTGAACGTGCTTTTCCTTTCCAACTCCTCTTCCTGCTTGCTTTTCTAGAAGCAAGGTAACAGCCACTGCCTGGCCTTTTGTCTCAGGCACTTTTAAACAGTATAGAAATGCAATAAAAGTCCTGAATTAATCAGAATAATTCTATTATAGTGACAATTTTTAGCTCTACACATAGTCTTTTCTGAGTCTTGCAAAGTCTGTGGTACATTCATCTTCCATCCTGCATCTCTGAAAAACTACTGGAGCAGCAGCTGGGCTTCACTTTTTCAAGAAAAACCCAGACTGAAGCCTGCAACCAGACACCAACAAGAACAATTGGGAAGAACAAACAGTACGAGCTCTGGGAAACCAGCACTATGGAGACTGGACCAAAGCAGAGCTGAATTTCTTTAGTTAAAATAGATTGTGAAAAGTCAGGAAATTCTATTGCAACTAATAAAAACAAGGACGGTGTTTTGGGAAAAGGACATAATGCAAAAAGAGGCACAGCCACTTCTTCAGTACTCCCAAACCATGAATCCCACACAGCAGCCTGCAAGCCTGCTGGGACTGTGCCTCCCAGTTGCTGCAGGCACAGGGCTCCTCACAGCACACAGTCCCCACTGTCCCCACTGCAGATCCCCATCCCTCATCACAGGCCAGCCCCTCTCTCCTGCCCTCAGCCTGCCTGTGCACACAGACCTGAAAGCTTGGGAGCCGGGCACACATACAAGCGGGATTTGTCACCTCGTTAGAGGAAGCGCCCTAACAGGACAGCTCTTGGGAGTGAATCATCCTCTTCCCAAAGGCAGCTAAACTCGAGCCTTTCTAGAAAACTGCTGAACAAAGTTATTGGTCCAATTTGCTCCAGGATTTGATCTGCAGAAAGACATCCAGCTGCAAAAGAGCATTGACCTAAGATATGTAGGAGTGCTAACCTTCCGTATTATCTCCAAATATTACTTCTGTGGGAAGGGAGTCATTCCAAGAAATTACAAATGGCTTTTACAGACTGAAAGGTGCAGGGTCACTTTTCTCCAGTTACTCAAAGTACAGAGATTTTATCTAATTCTAGTGCTTTGGCTTCCAGCATTTGTAAGATTAAAGCACAGTCATTTGGCTTCTCGCTGAGGAAATATGTTGTTAGGCTAAGACCTGATGTTAGGGATCATGTCATATATGCAAATGATTGTGCATATTCATTAATATGCAAATTAGAACACAAAATCAGATTAATCCCAAAGCCTAAAATCTCCAGCTCTCATGACCTACAGGCTTAAACTGTGCCTGTACAACTGCTTGTTCATCAGTGTGACTTTGGCTTGCTTCATGATTAAATACAGATCAGCCACATACACGTAATTTTTCTATGTGACTAGATGCTATCTAGGTTAAAACTGAGATATTTATTGTAAAGACTTACTCTTCCAAATACCTTTCAAAGACTACTCAGACATCTTCAGGTTTGCATGTTTATTCATACTTCAGGCAGATGTTCAAGGGCACCAGCTTTCCTTTTTAACCCCTCATCACATGGAATGAGTTGCCAATGCAACAAGCCCGTTTATTTAGTTTTTGATTGATTTTCTAAGATTTACACAGCAAAAAACTCCACTGAGGTCTGATCATCTGCATGGGGGACAGCAAGTATACAAAAACCTTTGGCAACCAATTATAAATCAAAAACATGTTTCAAAACACTGTGTGAAAATCTTCACCACACTGGATACACTCATACAGCTACTGGATAACAGAGTTATGACAGTCTGCATTAATTAAGCAACTTCAGACTTGTTAACTTTTACAGTTAAGTCCAGAAACTGGCTTCTACACTGATGAATCCTTTGAATAAAGGGACATGGAGATAAAGTCTCTCTCATCAAAAGCAATCATCGATTACACTTTCCTCCAAACTATACCAAACTATCATCTTCATAATTTCAGGGTTAGGAAAATTAATTTTGTTTTGACTGGATTAACAAAATATTAATTCTTATATGATAACTGTATCCTGCAGAGCACAAATATTCAAATAGTTTCAATTTATCATATATATTTTCAGCAGCTACATAAGGCTTGATTGTGTGTGATTGAAAGATTCTAATTTAATCATGGGTTTATTAGTCTTTTCATAGATGTTGATTTAAGTATGAAAGAAACTGTCACCGTGCCATTTATTTTAGTAAGGAGCTTCCTGTGTTCTAAGGTGCCACATATTGCTGATATGTCTGCAATTAAGGCAACTACATTTATACCTCTTCAGAGCTGTCTTAAATGAACAGCTAGTCATGGAGTAATATTTTGCATTCCTTAGATTAAACACCTCTAAGAAAGTTATGGTCAGAGGTTTAAAAGACAACGTTGCATTCAGAAATTTGTAAATACAAGCCTAGGAAAAAAAATAAGCCTGACATTTTTCATCTCTGAAGAATTCTTTGCTTGTTTGAGTTCTGCAATTCAGACTTTCTGCTGTATTTAAGATACTTAAACATCTGCTGTAGCCAGGTCTTGATCACTGGGTCATAGAGTGGTCATAGTTCTCCCCAACAGGGACATCACTGGAAAAATTGTAATGGCAAACTAGATAGTTATTCATTCACAACCCATGATAATTTAGGAATGAGTTTGATTAAAAATATTGATATTTAAGTTTTCGCACTTATACATGCTTGTTAGCAACTTCTGACAACACATTCACAGTTACAGACAGATACTCTGAAATCTGAGGTAACTACTGAAAATTAGAAACTGGGAGAAAGCTAACACCAACTAAATATAAAAATATTATCTTCCCATTCCTGTGTTAGCCCAGAGCAAAGGGCTGAAGAGAAAATATGTTCAAGTCAGTATTCCCCCAGAAAATAACATTCAATCTAGGGTTTCTGTCTGAATAGTCTACATTTCCAGAATGAAATATGTTACAGGAATCTGAAAGGGGAGTGGTGGCAACACACAACACAGACAGGCAAGTCTGAAAAAGACATAATTATGATGAAGCCATGGGGCACATCCTTTCCCATGCCACAGAGAATAATCCATAGCCAACACAAGTTACCTTCAAGCATTCAAACAACCTTTTTTGTTTTGGACGTTTTGCTTGAGGGACTTGATAAAATTCAATGAGAGAGGATCTGGGTTAAATCCTTCCCTGAAGTTAATTTATAGGAACAACAAAAGAGGTGGATTTTATCTGAAGGGATGCAGACTGCATTGGAGAGCACTAGATCCAGATGTTTGCATCATAACCCTCTTGCCATGGGGCTGGCTGACAGATAAGGGACAGTTACAGACTCCTAGTCTAAAGACTGCAGAGTCCAAGTCAGCTACCAGACACCACCAGAGTTTCAGAGGTTGAGGTTGAGAACTATTTTGATTGTATCCTTCCCAAACCATTTTCCTTTTTTAAAGAAATATCACATCATATTGTCAATTTCTGCTCCCTCCCTAGCTTTGTCCCCACTTAAAAGGGCAAAGCTCTTGACCCCAGCTACAGCAGAACTCTTCCTCTCCCTGCAATAAAACTCCCTGATCTCTAAATATGCCAATACAAGCAGATAAACATGTCGAAACAGCCACAATCTTCCCCATAAAAAGGATGGACAAAAGCCTGCTGACTGGATGTACACCACAATAATCATCCAGATTTGTCTAGGAACAATACAGGATTGACTTCCTGTAACCTATGGTTTCAGCAGGGGCTTATTAAACATGTTTAGCCCACATCAGTGAATATTTGAAACTGATGCAAGTTGCTGCAGCCCCAACAAAAGAACAGATGGCTGTGAAAGCTGCTGTTCATACACCAGAGATCTCATATGTATGCAAATTTGCATTGCAGTATATACTGAGTCTGTTCCCTCCCTCTTCCCCTCCACCTTCTTACTTCAATGTACAATTAAAATATCAAAAAGTCCTGCTTTGTTCCTCTTGCCAGCAGCAGGAATGAGCATTGAAGTTGTGACCCTTCCAGTCACCTCATCCCTAACATCCTCTCCAAAAGTGAAATCTAAACCATAAGCTAGAATCCAAATATGCCTCAAGAGTTTTTCTTTTGTTGTGCACCAGCAGGTATTTTTAATTGGGTTTTTAATGCAAAAATAAAGAGAAAAGAATGAAAAAAAAAAAAAAAGGAAAGTTAAAAAAAAGTATTTTTCTGGTCAGATTTACAGTAAGAACAGTAAGTTGTAGTTCTTGCATTAATACACAGGCACATTTGAAATTTTTTTACTCTTAAACCCTTGAGACTTCACTAACATTAACTATTAAAATGAAAATAATGTAAGTTCACATTTAGTTCAGTGTCATGTTGTAGACAAAAGTAAGGAGCGTTTTTCTTGTGTACTATTGCAATGCAGTGAGCACTGCCTTAGGTACTATTGTGTTCCACAAAGATGGCTTCATAGCATTTATTGACACTGCTTTAAGCTCCCACACAAACACAACCACAACTTGAAGCACAAGCAAACCCTGACTTCATCTGCAGCCCAAAAGCTGCTCTGGAGATTACTCAGGCGTTCTGGCAGTGAACCCAAGCACCAATAAAGGCTACGGAAACTTTTACAAGCATGACATAAGTAAACTATTCATCACATTATCAACACTAAATATGTCATCATACTTCAGAAATGTAAAAGGGTTCAAAAAATATTTGATGCAGGGCCTTAACTTGTTTAGGATTACCAGATAATAAAGAAAAATATTGTTCTTATTTCTGTGAGAGAGGGAGGAGAATGGAGAAGACAGAGGAGGCATTACTGTTATTCTTGGCTCTGGGTCAAACGGGTCTGGTTTATTCTGCTGAGTGAAGAGTGGAAAACTACTTAAAGCTGAACAAAATAACATTAACATAGATTTTGACTACTTTTTATCTGGTCCTCTGGCAAAAAAAGAAGACACATTCACATGCCATTATTTTGGTCTCAGGGAAAACATGATGAAAAAATTGTTTACATGAAACAGTGTGCAACCGTTTCCTTTTGAAATCAGCCCAGTTGAAAAGAAGTAACAACTAAAAGGTTAAATTCTTCATTAAAATAAGAAAAGAATGCTAAAGATCAGAACAGCCAAAAGCAGATGCTTAAAACTAGCCTGCTGAATCCACCCTCAGCCACATAAATTAGATCATGAGGATTTATACGATTAGCCATATGAAGAAACATTTCTAATTCTCATCACAGAGTTCACAAGCAAAAGAAACAATGATATATCAAATATTATTCAGACACATTTGTCTGTGATGACTTGGAATGAAGTATTCATGTTTAGTGTAATATATTATTTAGTGTAATATATATTATTATACAAGATGGCAAAATCTGAAATCAAAATATACTTGAAGACTTTGCCCTCTGCTAGTTATATGTACGAGTCATCATATTTTCAAAGGAATTCAAAGAAGTTCTTAAAATCTCTGGTGAAAATATATTAATCTAATAAAGATGTATCATCACCTCATACACCACTTAGTGATATCAATTCCTGCTCACATAAGCATGCATGCAGGATGCATATAAAGAGAAATAAAATAAAGAAAGCAAGTAGGCTAGTTTTGAGATAGTTCCTAGAAGAACTATCTTGGAAAACACTAGTAATACAGACAAACTTTAATTACACTGAGAGATCAAGGATGGATAATCCTGTACCAAAACCTCAGAATTCTCTGAATATCAATATGGCTGGAGTGATTAACATGTGATAAAACTCACCCAGGTTTCAGAATTAAAGTATTTAAACCCCAGATTTTGCACTGCCTTGCCCATAGAGAGTGTGCACAGATAAGTCTCCAGCCTGCAGCCAACAGCCTGTGAGATAACAGAGATAGGAAAGGAGGAGAGAAACAAAAGTTCAGCTGGGGTGAGCAGCCGTGATGTTTGCTGGGGGAAGATTTGCCAGTGTAAGCATGATAACATAGCAGGGCAAACTGTGAGACTTGTAAGCACCAGCCCATTGCTGGTTACCATAGTTATACACCAGCACTACTCTGGCATATTCCTTGACAGGCAGAAGTTGTTCAGCTCTGCACAAATCAGAAGTCCTTGCTCTGCAGGACTATGTTCTATACTAAAAGGTGCCAGCTCTTTAGCTCTGCTGCTATGAAGCCATTAGTACTTAAATGCTCTGCAAGAACAAAATTACAAATCTCTGATCTGGTAGGATTAAGATGTCAGTGCATATAAAACAAAGATATAGAAGAGAAAGAATAATGCTTTAAGAACAAAAAACTCCAGAGATTATCCAGAGACTGAAAAAACCTTTTAAAATACACCCAATGAAAATGAAGTACGATATCACAAAATGATATGGTTAAAAACTAGTTTATATAAAGCTTTACACGAACAGGAAAATAATAAGGTTTTTTTATCAGTGTTTAATCATCACTGTCTTTGATAAAGAAAAAATCATATGCAATGAAACTTACACTGAATTCTTCACTCAACAAAGAAATTCTAGGGCACTAGAATTATTACTAAAAGAATTTAAAATACTGGGCACTATTTCTTCATGTAAAAAATATGAAGGTCAAAGTTTGTTCTCTCTGTTACTCACTTTGCTGCATCCTATTTTCAAGGGCAGACTGCAAGAGGCAGTGTTAAGGAAAACAAAGCCAGGACCTCCAAAGATAAAACCCAGTGATGTTGAGGAGGTCACAGGAGGTCCCATCCCAGCAGCATGGCATGGTCACACAGTGCCAGCACAGCACCAGAGGCTGGGTGCCCTGCCTGTAGCCCCACTGACAGGACAGAGGGACAAGCAGGGTCTAACCTCTCATCCCTAAATCTCCTGTACTATAGTGGTTCAAGTCCTTTAATTTTTGTCTCCCAAATACTCAAATTACAAAACACAAAGCTGAATTCAGCCTTGGTGAAAATAGGTGTGAGTGCAAGGACATCCTGCAAGAGAAATCTTTCAATTGCACCAAGGCCACAGGTATGCATAAAAAATTGTTAACTTAAAAAACAGAGGAATTACAAAGAAAATTCCCCAATAACTTACCCATATTTCACTTGGTTTCTAAGGTGCAATTATTGTGGCACAGCCATTATTTCAGACAAAATCGTATATATAATGGCCATGGATAAAGTAAACAAGGGCTTAAGAATTTGAAAGCAAGCAGAAGAAATATTTAGGTTTCTAAATTGCCCTCCAGAGCTAAATGTTTGGTTTTCTGCACAACTAGAATGACTTCAAAGTTGACATTAGAGAAGTGAATGGGGGAAGGGGGAAAGACTCTGTGCTCTCTCACCCCAATCATAAACCAGAAAATACAAATAAAGATTTGTGGCTTTGCATCTGCAGACAAGCAGATATTGTACTCAATCAGTGCTCATCCAGAAAGTCACAAAGAAGAGCTACCATTAAAAGCTTTTAAGAAAGAGCTCCTTTTTATGGCTTCCCACTGCTGTGCCACAGTGTAATTAGTCTCAGTGCAGTAAAATCAAACACACTGATGACTTGGTGACCCAGTCATATTGACAGGGCCCAGGTAATGAGGATAAATACCAATGTAATCTTGTTAAGCAATATGGTTTTTAACTTCAATCCCACCCATATTGCAGGGGTTTAAAGAGATTGGCATAAACTTGCTGAAGCCAGGACTTGGAATGAGAAATGTAGACATAAGGGTTTTTTTCACCTCTTTCATATCAAAACATTTTGACATCAGTGCAGTGCTTTACAAGAAGAGAGAGCACCATAGAATAAACCCTCAAGTAAACTGGCTACCTATGTTACCTGTGCCCTTCTTATGGATGACAATTCCCATGGATTTCCTTAAAATTTCCCACAGCTACTGTCAAGGAGGAGTGCTTTTCATTACCCCTCATCAGGATAGCCCTAAAAAGCCTCTAAACAGACAAAGACTCAAAAATCTATTGCTGCTCTTAGGCACCCACCAGAGCATTGCCTGGAGCAGCACATACCAGAGTTATTATTCAGGAGAGGAACAACGCAGACTCAGCCTCATAACATGGACCTAGCCCTACTCCCAAACAGCATTTTTAGAGCAGTAAAACTCAAAGGTAGATCAACTCCAATGGAAAGTCAAGCTTCAGCAGTCAAAAGCAATTAATTTTGTTATTTTATGTTAAGCATTCTATGGAGCTATTCATTGAAAACAACTGAAAAAACAGAATTCCTGTGGAGGCCAAGTACACCAAGCAAGGAACACCTACAAGTGTAATTTTAAGAGCATCTCTTCCAGCGGCAGTGCCTGTTTGAGTAGTGCCTTTCTACCTTCTTATAATCCCCTGAACTGAGCCATGCATTAAGAAATTAACCTGCACATGTTCACTGTGCTACCACACGAACAAGGCACCATCAAGGGCCACGATGATTCCCCAGTGCCACCAGCACAGAGGGGGATGCTTAAATCAGCAGTGGCACTGATGGAAATTCAGATGAGTGTATGACATCACTGCAAGCAAGTCAAAGTACAATTCCAGGGGGATATTTAAGGCACTTCCACTCAGACTAGAATGTGATGTTGAAGAAAGCCGAGTTCTGAAAGCTCTGTAAAGTAACATTTGTTTTTCTGGTAGTATTGTGAAGGTAGTATTTACTTGAAGGCTGGTTGGTAGGTGGGAGCAGGGTGTTTAACATTAAACCATCTGAAAAAGTGTGAAAAAGCGCCAAGGTCTGGGATGCCTCTGTTCAGAAGTTCCAAAGAAAATAGGGCTTTAGGACTTCTGTCCTTTAGCAGCAGGGGTAGCTCAGGTCATTCCTTTCCTCCTGCTCACCCACCCTCTTCCTGCCTCCTGCCAGTTAACCATTTGTGGAGCTACTCCATGCAGCTGAAGAGTGAATTAATTGCTTGATGTTTTAAAAAAGACACCAGAGATTCTTTGACTTGCATGAATCTGGTTACAATGTGCTACATCAGGAAAACAAGTGGTGGGAAGCAGGAAGAACAAGAACAGGAACTGCTCAAGAGAAAAAGAACTGCCAAGAAAAGGTTCCTCAGTATCACTGCCTCCAAGACCATGATTTAACCTAATTAAGTTAATTAACTGGAAAATTTGAGAGAAAGAGTAGTTGGCATATGAGAAAGGGAAGATAAAACCATGGAACAGAGAAGGCTGTTAGCAGGAATGTCAATAACAGATCATCAGCATCTGCAGAACAGAGAATAACACTGTAAACAGTGAGATCTGAACATTTTTCAGGGACTGATTGACAAGCAAATATGTTCACCCAACTGAATTAGAAACTAAATATCCAGAAAAGCCATATCTTCTAACTTGTGACTTCAAGTCATTTCAAATCTGCTGAGCTCCAGTGCACACAGTCCAAACCTGAGGTTTAAATCCATACATCATCCTCAGCATCAGTCACATGAAGTTTGAGTGTCAAAATAAATCTACTGTATACATGTAAAATTTGAACTGTTATAGAGATTATGATCTTAGTGAAGTATAAAGAGTTTTTGAATCATTTTCTCAATGCACAAGTTTTCAGATACATGATATTCCAAATGGCATAAAAGACTTTGATAGACTTTAATTTTTAAATCTCATTTTGTGAAACACAATTAATACACAAGTTTTTAGGACAAATAAGTTAGTCATAAAATCATGACCATCTCAGAAAAGCAATTTGAAAGGAAGGGACTTTATTGCCTCAGTTACAGTAGAATAACAATTCAACCATCTCCACAACTATATGCAATTGCAATGCTATAATTACAAATCTAGAATCAAAACACAAATTAGTCAGAAGATTCCTCAGAGACAACACACAGCACAAAATGCAGGATTAATGCCTTAAGAGCAATGGCAAGCAGCACTAAAAATATCTACACAGTGATGACCTGTTCCTCTAGGTTTCATTGCTTGTCACTAGATAAAGCAAGTTATTTCAGTAAGCTCTTTCTCTCCTCACTCTCCACAGATGGAGCAGTTTTATATCTTAGGTTAGATGGATTGAAAAAAAATAAGTTGGATCATTATAAGACCTCACAGAGAAAGGCAAATTGGCAAGGTGTAGACATCACCAAGTCCAGTAACAAAGTTTAGGGAAGATGGCTCACCCTGAAGCAGGAAAATGGAACTAGTGTGTTTGGGCACGAGCCCAGGTTTGCCTATAAACAGGCCAAATCCATTGTCTTGGGAATGCCACAAGACTAAAACTTTGAAATCTGTAGATACCTAGGCACTACAGGATTGTGTATTTATATTCTCCCACCAACCTCAGCAGTGTTATATACACCTGCACTCTGATAGCTGCAATGCAGACATAATATATTAACTACTGAACATGTCATTCCTCCAGGATCATTTACAAATATCTTAATAGATCAAAGTGGGACTTGATATAAAGCAACCAAAATTAACAGACACACTCAGGAAATTTTCACAACTTAAAATAGCAGAATTTTTCTTGGAGTATTATAAATATTTCAGGAAAGTGCCCATTGTCACTACTATTTAACAGTGTTTATAGATTCGCTTTGGCCTGGGTAAACCACACAGAATCTGACTCTTGGCTAAACAAAAAAATCTTTGATTTACTCTATTTATTTCCTTTCAGCCATAGTTCTAAGTCATGACAAATACCGAGACAGGAAAAAAAGTGGCCAAGTAAAATACGGCCTAAAATATCACTCCATTTAATTTCTCTTTTCTCTACACAAGCAGTACTCAGAGGTACAATGAAAATGCCTCTGTAAGACACGTTCTAAGGGTCATTCTAGTTTGAGCTGTATAAAGCTGGGATTCACACTCACGCTGAAGATCATTAAAAACACTTTTGATTGCTTTTATAATGTATGGTGACAAGCCTAACTCCATTAACCTACTGAGGCTTAAAATTATTATTGTGCTCACTGTCCTCATCACTAAGGGATAATAAAGATGTCACAGCATATTAATTAAAGAACGTTACCATTAAATAGACAAAGAAAGAGGTAATTGATATTGGTACAAGGTTTCAAATGTACTCTATCTATACTTATGAAAGCTTTCAAGGGATGCTTGTATTTTAAAACAAAAAACTTTGTGGATTTATGCTACATATTTGCAAAGATTAAATAAGAAGTGCAGCCTTAAGCTTTTCTGCAGAGAAACATCAGCCACCTGGGGCAGAGCATGAACACAAGGCAAGCAGAACAGAGAAGTTGCTTGCAGAAAAAAAAAGAACAAAACCACATATAAGGAGCTAAAGGGAACCAATTTGCAAGCAGTGGGAAAGAAAGCACCCTATCACCCAACTCCTCTCTGCTGCAAAGGCAAGTCAGGATTCTGAGGTCCTTAGAGCCTCACACCTTTCGTGGAGGTCAGCATTAACTCCTGTTACACAGCAGGACTATGTGCTGCTGCTGTTCTGCAGCAGCTCCTGTAATACAACTGCTTCATTTTGGTACTTCCCTCCTTTAATCTAACACTAAAATCCTTCTTGCATTATTTTCTAATTTCAGCATTGTGCCCTGCTGCCCAGTTTCTGTTCTTCGCTCACACAAAGGAAAACTAAAACAGCTTCAGTACAGCCTTTTCCTTTCTCTCTACTACATATGACCTTAACAGACATCTGAAGACTCAGAGAAACATGCAGCACTCAAACCAGACTACAAACAACATAAGCATCAGCAAGTAATTCATTTCTACAGGGCTGTTGTTTTGTTGTTTGCTTTCTGTTTGATTTTTGGTTGTTTTTTTTTTTAATTTTTCTTCTGCAGAGAGTGTGCACTGTAAAAATAAAGGCTTTAAAGAAATGAGAGCTGGAAACCACTGACAGTCTTCTTCCTAAGCGTGTAAGAGTTTTCAGCCCCAAGACAGCCAATTAAAAATTAAAAGACAAAATCACCTCACGTCATATAAAAATAAATTTAAAACAAAACAAAAAAAACAACCAACCAAATCCCAAATAAACCAAACAAAAAATCAAAACCACAAAGAACACAATTCAAATATTTCTAGATCCCCTGCCAGGTGGAGGGGCCCACCTCACTGCCTGCCTCAATACAACAAAATGTGGACAGGGTAGAAAACAGGTGAACATGTCTCCCTAATAAAAATAAATAAGCAGCATATTTAAACAGGGAAGGCAGTATGACTGTTAAACTAGCAATAGTTTAGAGCAGCTTAATAAGCAGCATTTTAAATAGCATCTAGACATGCCATATCTGGTATGTGCAATTTTAGCTAAGGGTGAGTCACTTCTGCATGCTTGGATGCGATGAACTTGAATTTGGCCATGCCAATTAAAGCTCAGCATTTGAAGCTACTGAACTAAAAATGCATTTTGAAATCTCTCCTTCTATACATTCTTCACTCCCAGGAGGTGGGGGGAGTATGAGCATGAAATGCAGCCTTTGGAAATAAGCTGAGTCATGAGTTAGAATATGAAAAAGGCTATCTCCAAAAGAATACAGTTACTTATTAAATTCAATTCAACCAAAGGCCAGGAGAAATAAAGAAAAAAAAATTATCTTTTATCTTTCATTTGTATAAAAAGCAGCAAAGCTATAGATAACTTACCAAGAATAAAAGGAAATGTAAATAATTGTGGAACTTAAATGTGTTATGATGTCCAAATATAACTTCATACTTCCAGTTATCAAATTCAAATAATAAGCATGGAATTCTGATGGACTTTAAACAGAAAGGTCAGACAAATGGCTACAACAGCAAATCTATGCCAATAATAGAAACCACAGATATTGCAAAACTGGAGTAATTTGACCAAATATAGATGGAAAAGCAAAACTTCTGCCATTTTCCTTTTTTTTTTTTCTTTTTAATGGCTAAGTTTCTGCTGCAGCTAGACAAACAGTAGCCAGAAGAAGATTGGCTTTAAAGTGAATCACTGTATTATTACTGAACCATTTCTCTAAATTTTGCTATACATACATTTGTAACAAGCACAGAAGCAAAAGAAAGGAAAGCTTATACAAAGCATGCCATGTCTCCATCATGGATCCTGTCATTTCAAGACTAGATGAATAAACATTTTCTTTACAAAAGGAATGAGAGCCAGTGCCTGGTGGCCTAGCACAGCTGCAGTGCAGCACAGAACAGCTGGTTTCATAAGCCACAGCCCTGGCCTGTCACACGTGTTCAGCTGAGATTAGAAACAGCAGAGTTCAGGGGTCAAGAGAGAAGTTTACATGACACACCAGCTACCCAGAGCATTACTGGAATCTGCTGGTGAACTCTCACTCAGGGGAAGGATTTGTCAGGGAGGTTTTCAGCAGAGGGACAATGGATGGGAGTTCTCAAGCCCTCAGTTCTTAACACACTGTCCTGGCAGTGAGCAGGCTGGAGAATAAGAGATAATGTTTAATCAGGCAGAAGTTTCACAGTACATTTCTATGGTTTCTGTTTTTAATTTGATCACTGCAGCCCACGCTAACATATTCTTTCTAAATTGAAATGCAGTGTTGTGTGCATAACCACCAGGAGAGCAGTGAGACATCCACTACTTCCTTCCTCTACATTTCATGTTCAAGCTTCTCTCAAACTGCTCATCCCACATGGAAAAACAATTTCTACTCTGATTTCTTTTCCCAATCCTCTACACTTTCTGCAGTCGGGGGCTTTGTACTTCCCTCTCAGCAGGCAGAAGATTACAAAAAAGTCTAATCTCATGTGGAGTACAGGTTATATTTTAAGTTTAAACTCACTCTATTTTAATGTAATGGAGCTTCACCAATTCCACACCCAAAACTTTTGTGTCATTTAGCAGAGCTAAATTTAGCAGAGCTTTTCTACATGTTAATGTTTTCTACATTAGCATCATTCTTGGAAAGACATTGCAGTCTCCTATTTAGTGTTTGATTTATCTGCTTTACCAAAGGACAGTTGCAGGAAGGTAAGAAGTTGCTCATTTAGAGGCTTTACCAGCAATACCAACACTGCAGCCTTTGGAAGAGCTCATGCCAAAACAATTCCTCCAGTCTAGACTGTCTTGGTCATCACCTGGGGGAGAACAAGCACCTCCTCCCCACTGCTGGGAACTTCTGGCACCATCCTGCTGCAAAGTGTCATTGCCAGCACCACAGACCAGTGCTTATTCCTCAGAACATCCTTGCTGCCAGTACTGTCTCATGCCACTTGTCACAGCACTTAAGTGAAAACTCACCATTTATGGATTCCCTCTCCCAACCATGGATACACTGTCTGACCTTCTAATGCTTTCATTTCAAAGACACAATAAAGGGGAATGAGTGGCATTGTTTAACAATCAGCCCTATAACGTGGATCTTACTGAAAGTTATTGGAACAACATTCATGTAGTCACATCATCCTCAGGAAAAGAGCCCTGCATTCCAGCCTTCCTCATTCATTGTCATAAATGGGTAATTGGCATCATTAACATTCTTCCCAGCTGGAAAGAATGCCCTTCTACATTGCAGCTACAATAATATGTTCTTCAGAGATGCCTGATCTTCCATAGATATTCAATGGCAGCTTAAATTTTCTATTTATTCCTTTTATGTAGTAGTATTTTAATAAATAAAGTATTCTTTTTATTCTTAAGGAAGCTAAAATATATAATTCAAAGAACAAATCCTGCAACAACTACAAACCAGCAAGGACTATTTTGGCATTTCAGCATGACTATATCGTACCCATTCCTATGACTGGGAAAAACAGAACTATAACTACTAAAAAAAAAATCTCACTGTATGAAACCAAAACCACAAATCCTTTTCCTACAGAAAGCGTACAGGGGAAATTAACACCAAGTGACAGAAATTTAGTTTTTTCTTATGGAAGTTTATGCAGGCTGTGATTTGTATGTCTATTTATATGAAAAGCCAGTTCTCTTTATATAATTAGAACAGCTCTCGAGGCAGAAAGAATATAATAGGCAGTAATGACTTCGAAGGGAGAAAGCCTCTCAGGAGTTAGCACTACATCACAGCCAAAGCATGTTGCATAAGGAGTCCTCAAAACAAGAGACAAAAGCAATCTGGGGGAGGAGCAGCATTCAGCTGCAGACATTTTTCCTACTTCTTGGCTCTGAACATGAATGGCTGGAAAACTGACAAGTTTTCACAGGCATGACTGAGCCCAGTCTTGACTCAGAATTAAATGGGACATAAGGCTTTGGCTAGCCAAAATCACTAAGCATGAACAAAAATTAAAATTAAAATTACCTTCACTGTTTGTATCAGTGTAAGAAAACAACAAAAAGCCCAAAAGAATTGGGAATGGCACTGCTTATTGCTTGGCAGGAATCCATCATTACTATGGGCTAATGAGAACTAAAAAGAAAGAAGTGTTGTTCCAACCTGGACAATAAAAAGTGGTAAATTCTTTTTTGCCCAAATTGAAAAATAAGTTAATTTTGTTTACACCCATGATTACAATAGATTATGGCTTAATTTTTGTAAGCTAACATGATCACACTTTGGGCATTCATACTTCATCTGCACTTGTATTTCCAGCTCCTGCAAGTGCCCTGCTGGGGTGCACAGAGCCTCTACATAACTTCACTGGGCTGCTGAATCAATCAGCAGGAAGGGTCCATGGTAAAGCCAAACCCAGAGTTTCCATGTTAATGACACTCCCCACAGCCATATCGATGTGAGGCAATTATTATTCCAGCTGTACCTTCAAGGCAGTGAAGACCAGCATGACCAGAGTCCCCGTGAGAGTGCTGGCAGCTCTCAGACGGCCCTGCAGGCACCTGCAGGTACCCAAAGCAGGGTGTCAGAGGTACCTGAGCACTGCCTGCATGCCCCATCTAGAGCTGTGCAGGTCAGAGCTGTTGCCTTCACACTTAATGGCTTCATACAGGTGTGGGTTACAGACTAAACTGAACTTTTCCATTTGCTCGTGTCAGAAAATAAAAGGCTTTGTAGTACTTTGCATTTCTTAGAAATGAGGCTGAGCTGACAGGCTTATTGGCACTCATAACATTTGAAACCATGCTGACTGGACAAAAAACCTGATGAGCAAGTTCCCTGGTGGAGTCTGGCAGCAGCTTCCAAACATGGTTATCTCTTTACAATCAACCAGAAAACTGCATGCAGCCACACTTAAATACAAACTGGAAGAAAAATAAAAAATATTAATGAAGTTCTGAATTTATATTAAAAAAACTCTAAAAATCCATTTATATCATTTTGCTTACAAAATTACCACTCTTACCACGCCTATTCCAGCCAATATAATCTATCTACTCATTCACCTAAAAAAAAACTTCAGCCTTCTCAACATTAACTGACACAAAACCAAAAACTTAAAATAATTGCTGCTACCTTAGGTTTCAATCCTGCAAAAAATTATGTGGATGAATAATTCTGCATCCAAGATTATCCCCATTGACTTCAATACATGCAGAGTCAGCTTTAACATCAAATTTCACCTATATGTAAATTCCATACACCTGAGGAGATTCTACAGACAAAGTAACAAACATTGGTTTAGAGGGACATGAATTGCAAGAAACAGACAGGAAAAAAAATACTGTCTAAATCTGCAGTTCTAAAAGTTATAATGTATACACAGAAATATAGTCCTGGAATCAGTAAGAGAAAAGTGTGATTAGGAAATGAGGAATCAAAATTCATTTAAAATGACCTGCTAGTAAAACTGCAGAATTATGAGCAACTTCCTGGTTAAATTTGGCTCAACAATGAAAGATGGGAAAGGTTGTGGGAACCTGCAAGTTTAAAACCAAATTGCAGGTAAACTAGGGTTGAATAATGGGGAAGTCAAGGTGGAGAGCAAACACGTAAAACCTCACAGTAATACTGATTAACTTTCCTCAAATATTAGCATTCCTTTTCTGAAGACTGCTCATAAGATATATGACTTCTTTTCCCTGTTTATTCGGCTTTGTATTCTCCACTACACATATGCTGCTGTGCAGCAAAACAACTCAAAATATGCAAAAAGAAGGTTCAGCACCACTTTGATCTTACCATCTTTGACAGCACCAGGTTTTTGTAAAGCTGATTAAAAATTTTATGTTTATAGAAACAAAAGTGTTACTCCCAGAGCTGCTGTCCTGTGAGATCATGGCAGTGATGGAGGACAGTGGCAAGGCCACTGGAAATGCTTGCTGTTATATAAAAAGTAGAGCAAATCATAATGATGTCATAGTACTGTGTGTGGCAGTGGTTTGAACAGGTGATCAGAAGAGTGTTGACCATGAATGTTTCAGCCATATCCATGTCCATGCCTGCACAGCATCAAGGCCTTTCCCATTTGTCATGCTCCCTACAAGCAAGGAGCCTGGGAGGAGAAGCTGGGAGGGGGCACAGCCAGGACAGCAACCTCAGCTGAGCACAGGGATGCTCCTTACCATACCACATCATGCTCAGCACATGGAGGAAGAGGGTGATGTTCCAAAGTCCAGTCCTAGGAGTCCCAAGCAACCCTTACATATGGCAAAGCTCAGCTTCACTGAAAATGGCTAAATATCTGCCTTTCCACAGGAAGCAGAGAAGGAATTCCTTATTTTACTTTGCTTGTGCACTCAGCTTTTGCTTTACCTAATGAACTGCCTTTATCTCACCCTTGTAGTGTTCTCAGGTGTATGACACTGTTCAGACAGCTCTCTAGTCATTGCAGAGCTTGCAGCTAAGGTATCCAATCAGGGAAATCAGAGGTGATAACGCCAGTGAACTGCTATCACATAGTTCACTTCTGTTCTCAGCGCCAATGTAGGGCATTTTTTTGATGTAGATGGCAGTATCCCTTCCCACCTCATTTATACTCTTTCAACTGCTCCCATTTCCCTCAGGAATCTCTTGTGCAATAGTCTAATCTCACCGAGCTAAACTGAAATGTAGACTCCCTTCCTAGGGAATAAGAACAAGGTACAGTTTCCCTTTCATTTGGTGCTGTACTCAGACCTCAAGTTGTAACACAAAATTCAGCAGGATACCTATGAAAGTACTGAAAGAGCCAGGTGAGTACTGGTGAGAAGTTTGGCTCCAGTCTTGCTTCTCAAGAAGGACAGCTGAAACAGCACAGGAGTTAAATATCACTGGCATGTAAATCACTATAGCCCTAAACAAGTGTAGAAAAGACACTTGGGACTGTTTGTGAGCTAGTACTTCCTGAATTTTTCCTGAAGTACTTGCAACTTGCTCAGTGTTTTGCTCCAACACAACCAAAAATTATAAAAAATCTCCACCACAGCAGAAAACATTTATTTCTTTGCACTACTGAAAAATCAAAGTTATTAGAAACACAAATTAAATTGGCTGTAGTATACGAATACTACACTCAATCGTTTTAGTTCCTTGTATAACAAAGCTGTTAGTCTTAACATTTTAAACTGCCTTCATAAGCTTTAGGTCCAAAATTTCTATCCACTTCCACAGCTCTTAATCTGAACCCAAGTCTGTAAGATCCTATTAGCAAGGCAGCCTCTACTTGTCCCTTTCCTTTGTTCTAACCAGAAGAGGAATGAAACTATAAAATTTTTCAGAGACCTTTTACAGAGGCAATTAAGCACTTCTTAGGACATTTTGGCAAGCTGGCAAATCATCTCCATCAGCCTCTATTCACAGGTGAGCCTTTTCCTGTGAATAACTGGTAAATGCTCTTCACTTCCAAGCCAGCACATCCCAACTGATAGCCTGTGTCCCCTTGATCTGGGGACAGCTGGCTTCATGACAGGGAGGTCAGTGCATGGGGCAAATACTAATAAATAAGAGAGGATATTTAAATCTCACTGTTTGGAGATTATTCTTTAAATTTCAGCTCAAAACTCTGAATTCAAGAGACAATCCCAGTCTTGGATAATAACGAATGTTTTGACGCTTTTGTTTAAGCTTTTGATTCATAAGAGAAATTTCACTTCCTTCTCCCTCCCTCTTAAGAAAACAGAGCTTACATAGATACAACTGTTTACCCAATAATTTACCACCTTTCCCAATATTTTCAACAGCATATTTTAGCTGATCAGAGCCAAGGCTAATATCCAGACATACAATCCATTCTCCATTTTCCAATACAGCAAAAGGCCAAAATGACATTTCACAAACAGCAAGTTGTTTTTAAGTAGGCATCCATCAAAAATGCATTTTTCCTCAGAACCTTGGCCTTGAAAACACTGCTTTTTCCAATTTCCTACATGCTGCTTAATGTTATGCAGTGTCAGTCACACCACGTTGTGTCATTTTATATAGCAGGTCAGCAGGAACCACCATGTTCAGAGGTATCTGACATTTTGCCAAATCATTTGGCACATCTCACATTCTCATCAGTTTGAATTACTTGTAGATCATTTCAAAAGAGGGACATAATTATTGGCAATCATTCAGAAAATGGCAGACAGTCTGAGTGCTTTGCTGGACTTTTCCTCCATCGAGAAATTGCAAGGTAGACAGATTTCCCTGGAACAATGTAACTGCATGTCAGATTAATACCTGTGCAATTCTTGCTTACATTTACTATTTTGGGGAAATGTTTTACAATTCTTCCTTACAGTGAATAGTACTTCATTCTGCACCTTTCCTAAAGGCAGCTCAAAATCAGTGTTCATTAGGAATGCCAGATTCTGACCCTGAGGCAGAGATTAAATAATACTGGATTCAAGTATTAATTTACTACTATATGCTTTCTAAACTAAGCATGTCTTTCATTCTTTAAAACATTTAATGTTTACAGTAATTCTACACCAACTAGAATAATTAAGGCATTCTTTACATCAAACTCTAGGTGATAAATCCCTTTATTATTATGCACGTCGGGTTTTGTGTCACTTAACACGTTGCATGTAGGAGCCCAAGAGGTAAATAGTGCCACATTGATGGTTACATTCTGCTTACACACATAGGAACATTCTTGAAAAGGCCACAGGTAGTGGGAGGAAAACAAATTCCAGACTATATGTATCACAACAGTGAGACATTTTTCCACAGGTGGCTGCAAAACAGAGCTTCTTTCTCTGCAGAGGAGCCTTGCCATTGGGAGCTGCACTCCAGCCACAGCTGACTGCAGGTCAGCAACAAGAAAAAACAGGGAATGGAACTGGAAAAGCATTCCTTTAGAGTAAAACAATACAAGCCTTCACCTAGCTGCAAAACAGGCTCCCATACACAGAGAACAGACTGCAGAGCAGCAGATAGACCAGAGGCTAAATATCTGTAGTGAGTTTGCACTGATGAAAACACAGGCCAAGAGGATCCACCAGCAACTGAAGTCTGAGGGATCTGACAGACGTGTTTGGGGGATGTGCCAAGAGCCTGCAGCCTCACCCAAGGGCAGCCAGTGAGATCCTAGACTGAAATGTCAACACACTCGAGCTCACTTATGAAATACAAGCCCCCAAGCAAAGAGGACTTGACATTTTCATAGGTTCTTTGGCATACCTGCTTTCTCAAGTATGGTTTTCTAATTTAAAACCCTTGATTTTAGTAAACAGTAATTTTAAAATGGGCATAAAAGTTGACTTGTATAGCTAGCAAACAAAATTTAAAGAATATACTCCAAATCAAAGCCAAATCCAAAAGCTCCCTGAATTGAATTATAAGAGTATCTGCATCCCACAAGCATATAAAAAGAAATGTTTGTGGTGTTTGATCATGACAACACAAGCTGGCCACTGAGTGCATGTTTGGAGAGATAACAAGGAAGATGGAGACTGTAAACTTCATTCCACCTTGAAGAAGGTGTGGTAAATATCTCCTCACAGGCAGAGAATGAGAGCAGTTCAAGACTGAACAAGCTGCTTTCATTGTGATCTGCCAAATAGTGACAATTATTTCAAGTGAGAATATTTTAGCTTGTGCGGGGGAGAAAATAATTTTTAAGTGTTGCAAGGCAGCTAAAGGTTACTCAAAACTATATCTAATTTTCACCTACAGTTTTACTAAACTCAGAGATTCAAATATAAGGAGTTTGAAAGCAAACCTGAAAACCAATGTGACCTCATGGACTACTAAGAAGGTGTTTTGTTCTCAGATACAGCCATCACCTGCTCAAGATGAAGGAGTAGTCCACAAAGTGGAAGGAAAAAGGGAGGAGGAGAACTGAGAGGAGAGAAAAGGAACAGTTGTGTCTAGCAGAGGTGGCACTGCATAATACACACCTTGTATGAAACTGGTTTAATTTTTTATAGTTAAATGAAATCCACTGTCAAAAGAATTTAATTCTGCAAATTCTCACTACAAAAGGCTTGTTTAAGATGTAGTGAAAGTGAGAAGAAAATTATTTTTTTATATTCTTTTCTATATTAACAATAGCACTTGTCTAAAATGGGCTTAGATTCATATTACTTGTAATTGCATTTTCCTTTCAGTCAACATTTTTTCCCCAGTGAAGTTCCCTCTAAGTGAACGGTCTCTTTTCTCCACTGTCTAAAAAAGCAGCTGTGCAGCAAATCTAAATAAGGGTAGACACAGGAATATACCACCAACATTTCTTTATAACTTCTCCTGTTCTATAGGCACTTCAGTTAGACTGCTATCACAATATTAGTAATTTGAAGCCTATCCAAAGAGCCCAATACCATAAGTTTTCTGATCAGAGGTGACACAAAACAGAAGGTTCATCACAGAAGATTTTGCTCCCAGAAATTAATTCATTAAAAAAAAAAAAAAAAAAAAAAAAGTTATTTTTTTCAGTCAGGCAAAGTACTTGATTTTCTCCCAGAAAGTTATTTTCTTCTCCTTTCCTAGCATTTAAAGAACAGCAGAAAAATCTTTGGACATAAGTAGCCAGCATGAGATACAACCACATACAGTGCTTGTGTCCAGATGTTCATTTGTTCACAAGCTTGAGCATTAAAATTTCCAAAGAGCAGCAATGTAAAAAGCAGAAGTACACAGTGAGAAAGATAAATCCTTTCAGAGCCCATCTAGTACCTACAAGCTACATTGGACAGATAAGGAAACATTCGTATATGTCCTTCTAATTCCCCCGAAATTACTGCAATTTCTGGATTCATTTAAAAGTTACATATTTCTCTTCATCAAAAAGGAATTTCAGTACAGACATGAGTTAAAAAATAGGGCAGGACAGGGGTTACAGTCTTCCAAAAACAGGCAGGTATTCACTTCATTTCAAATTGGTGTCTTCCTCCAACATTATGGTTCAGCTTTAACAGTCTTAGAATCTGACTTTGACTTATATCTGGCATTATTTATGCAGATAATTAATCTGTTTCATTGTTTTCTACCCAGGTTTGGTAGAGTTTTGGAACACAGAGCTCCAGTCAGTCATTAGCACTGTCAGAGCACATAGGAGCACAGACAAGGTCTGCTCTGGAGCACCAAGGCACTTTGCAAGGGGCCTTTGGCTCCAGGAGCTTAAACTTTTGAACTAATGCTGAGCTGTTCTGCACGGCTTAAGCCAGGGTTAACTGCACTGCAAACACAAGTGTCAGGCTCCACTAGTGTAAGATTTTAGCAGATAATTATGGAAAAAGAAAGGATCAAGCTGAAAATAAGATCACTTAATTATACAGCTGGGTATTATATAAGTACAGCACAGGCTGATGGCACCTGAAGGTACTAATTATCATTACTATTTCAAGAAATATCTTCTGTGCAGATGTAAGCCATCACTTATTCATACATTTTGCCAGTTACAGGTATCTCAGTGGAATTTTTTTTCCTTTTTTTTTTACGTTTATCTTGAAATAACAATAAAAGTTTAATTTAGTGATCATTTTTGTTCCATCCTAGTACTTATTTCACGAGGAACACGTCTGGTGCTTGAAATTGAAAACATATTTTAGCCCTTTTCAGAACTAAGTAAGAACATAGAATCCACAGGCAGTCCTACAAGACAGGGTCCAACAAACACAGGCAGCATCCCTGCAGTTCATTGAAAGAGGCTCAATAAAAATCTCTAGGGAATATTAACTAACAATAAAGCTCTTCTCAAATAATGGACATACAGAGCGCTGTGGCAAAAGAAGCCCAGACAAAAAGGTTGTTTCCAAGGTGCTGTGTGAACAGATCCCACGTTCTGTCAAATGAGCTGCTTGCACAGGACTGATAACACGGTTCTGAAGGGGATGCTGTGCTGGGGAGTTAATAAGACAACACTGCAATGCCCCCTGCACGGGGAGAGGCAGATGGACTCAGCATGTTTTCATGCTTGGTCAGGTGTTATTAATCTATGACCAAGAGAGCAGGTGGCTGTCATAAATTGCAAGAATTTTTCAAAAATCATTTGGCTCTCCAAAGCCTGAATATGCTTTTAAAAAGAGAGAGGGAAAAAAAAAAAAAAAAAAAAAAAAAAAAAAGGAAGAGATTGCAATCAAGTGCTGTGAACATAGTGTGGCAATTCTTCCCCTCTAAAACTTAGCCTAGAAAAGTGCTTGCTCAGCACAAACGTTTTGAAATAGTCCGGTTTAAAAAAAAAAAACCCTTAAACCACATATCCTCTTGATAGTAGGTTCCTCTGAAGGATTACTGTGATAAAGTGTAACCCAAACCCCAACTGCAATGTTCCCCGAAAGAACGTTTACAAAATCTCATGTAGAGACAACACACACCGGTCAGGTTATTGTCTCATAAGGGTGCCTGATACATGGTAAGCAGGACAATTTTTTACTGGGATAATATAGGAGACAACTTCCTCAGTGGGGATTTTATGGACTCGTGTATTTAAGTCACCAGTTTTTACCTTCATAATAAAAGTAAAATTGTAAAATATTTTTCCCTTTTTCATAAGTTAATGCATCCAGTTACACTTTTACTTTGCTCAGCCTCAACAACAAAAATAATTTCGAATGAGCATACAGTTTCAATGTTTCATGGGCAAAACTGTCTCAGAAACCCTCTTATCTACGCTGAATGTAGTATCCCCATTCAATATTAACTTTTGCATTGTATCCATTTACATTTCAAAAAAACTCCATCTTATGCACAGAATACATAACAAAAGGGCAGTTTTATTAAAGCACAGTGGAAAACGGGTGTTTTCCTCAAAACCTTTTAATACTGCTACTCTTCTATTTAACTTGGATCCCATGAACTAAACACAACACTGCAATACTGACATTTGAAATAATTCTGCAATTCTTTTTCTATACTCCATACTATTAATATTTCCTTAGAGTACTGTTTCTCACTTCCACTGGTTTTGGGAGATTGGATTGTTCAATTAGGAGACAAATAAAAAAGGAGCTAAATCTATCTTGTGTTTCAATCTAGGCAATGTCACTGGATGTAATGACTCCATTTTCCATCTGTAGGAAGATAATGCAAAGTTATCTACTGCAATACATGCATATTTAAGCAAAAGTATCCTTTCACTGTAGAACCTTTGGACTAACACAACCTTTCTCCTAGCAAGGAAGTGGCTGTTTTTAGCTCACCCTTGTCACCAAGCTGATTGCTCAAAAAATAGGAACTGAGAAGGCAGGGCAGAAAAGAGAATTGACTAAGCCTAAACCACAATTGAAAAATAACTCCTGGATATGTATCTTCAGTGTCAGTGCCTCCAAGACAGATTGTGTTAGAAAAAACTCTAGACTTGCTGGCTAAGCACTGGCTAAAAATCCTTTTGAGAACAGCAGCAAATGTGTATTGTCTGCTAATAAACACAAACCAGCAGTGATGTTTGAAGGTAAAGGAAGTGCACTATTTCATTTACAATTCAGTTACAATCTGATTATTATTTCCTTCCTAAAACCAAAGGCACTTTTCTTTTGAAGAAGGAAGGGTATAAAAAAAAAACAAACAGAAGAACAACCTTGCTATGTTTAATTGCAATGATTGTTTCTGTCAGCAAGGTCATTCATTAACTTCAGCACTGTGATAATTGCCTCTTTTTATTGCAGGTGTTGCCCAAGACTTGATAGTCTGTTACAGCATTGTTGAATAGTAGAAATTGGACACAGGTTCAGGAAAACAATGTGGTCATTTAACCACTATAAATATGAATTGTTATTTCTTCCCTGCTTGCAATAACTGATTATCTCGGTAGGCATTTTCTATAAGGAGACCAGTGGATTTAATTTTGCACATAATCATTAAAATCTAATTTGTGTGATCTTTCCTTAGAGCAGACAAGATATTTAATATAGTAGTAATTACTGCTTAAAACTTACATTAGTCCAAGCTATTTTAAATGCAAAGGAAGGGGTACTGTTATGACAGTCACGATCTTAAAAGGCCAAGTTACAAAATATGACTATTGGAGAGGAGTAGAATCCTCCTGAAATATATACTGAATAGGCAGTGCTGAGGAACTGGAGATGGTTCTTTCTGCTATGCACAGGTCTTCAAAGCTTGGTAATGTTAACCTCAACATGTGAGGCAGTACTGTCACAATGGCATAGTGCTGCCTGCAAGCAAAAAACCCTGGCAGACCTATCCAACACCACCCATGACACAGTCAATCTGTAAATAAATGCATAATGACTACCTTCCTTCCCAAAAAAGCCAGTTTGGAATACTGCTTGCCAAAGTATTTGAGAAGTCATGCTGATGGATTGAGGCAGATGTATAAAAATATATGAGTTTTTTCAACCGTTTAACAAAAGACATTAGGTTACACTTTCCAAAAAAAAGTCTTTGGAATTGCAGAATTTAACATACAAAAGCCTATTTGAATATTAAAAGGATTTCAGTTTTTACATTACTATTTAGACTGAGTGGTGAAGATTTTATATAAATTCTTTACATAAATGTCATTAACAGATGTGAGCCATAAGACAACCCCCAACATCAGAACACCAAATAGTTTTAGGGAATATGCATAAATTGCAGAATAAGGCCCCTTTACTAAAAGGCACAATTCTCAGACAGACCACTTTTGCTGGGAATAGCTTCAGTGAGACTGCAGGCGAATGCAAGGATCCAAAACTGCGAGATGAGCTTCCTGTTACCAAGTATTTAATAATAAAGAAAAATGAACAGTCTTTCTATAAAAACGGAGGTTGGGAATTTATTTTTCTCTAGCTTTCATCTCTCATTGCTGCTATAGGCCTAGATTAGTATTTGCAACAATCAAAACCTGTATGTAAAAATATCACACTGTTTCTCCTTGAAAATTACTCTGGCTGCCCTGTTCTCTGAACAGTGTCATTTTTAGCATGCTTTTAACATATACTTTTCCTCTAAAAGCTGTTAAAAGTCCTCAGCTCTGTTAATGCAGTCATCCCTTTATCTGACACCAATGATTTTTACCAGGTCACTGGTTTAATGCCTTTAAGCCCTTTATAAATTAATCATCAGTGTGGCCAAATGATTTTGTCAACTTCCTAACAGTATCTGCAGTTCTGAATAGCTTTCAGTGGAAAATCTGCAATGAAAACCCCTTAGCAATTTTAAAATCTCCTTCTGTCCATGAGAGCTAAGGACTACAAGGAGCACACTGCTGTCATTCCAGTGCCACATCCCACCCTTGTGGATGGCAAAGGTGGAGGGGTAGGAATTACATCAAGGCAACTGAGGTATTTTTATTCCTTAGGAGTTAAACACACACCCCTGTCTGCCCCCCTGGACCAAATCCAGGAAACAGTTTTAGCTGGAGATAGTCCTTGCTGATCTCAACTGGCCATGTGCATTTTTAACATTAGGCACTGTTTCAATGCTTGGATCAAGATACAGCACTAGTTCCTGGATGAAAATGTAAAAGCACCGTACATAAATCTTTTCATTTTCACTTATAACTCAATATTACACATATTTGTCTATTTAACACCTCTTAAAAAAAAAAAGGCATAATGTAACAGAATTTCAGTCTCCCTTTCAGAAATCAAATTCTTTCCTAAAAAAATTAGAACTCTTAATCCTGTGCAAAAGCAGTCCATGTGGGCCTAAAATCACTGATAAAACAGTACTTAAATGAAGAAAATTTATATTATTGATGGTTCTCATGACCTGTGAAGAACTTCTGGAGAGAAGGACAATTCCAATTACTAAACCATTCAGCACTCTAATAAGATCTGCTTTCCTCCTTAGAGTATTATAGGATTTGGGGAGCCAGACTAAAACAATGCCTGCAAGATATATCTGTGTGTGAGCTGTACAGAACGTACTGATCTGGAAGCACATCTGTTTGGGTCAGGAATCACCACCAGGGAGTGGCAGATTTCCAGTCCCTGGCAGTGCTGCCTCTCCCTGAGGAGGACAGGGCAGGGCAGGGCAGCTGGGTGACCTTGCTGCACTGAGCAGTCCCAGGTCAGCATCACACCACCAGCCCCAGGGAAGCTGTGACGTTACCAAAGCAAGGCAACAGGAGAAACGCTGCCAGAGGTGCTGCTGCTGCAAAAAGAATTCGTGAGAAGGGGGAAATGAAAGAAACAGAAGTTGTTGGGAAAGAGGATTATGACAGGGGATGGATGAGTAACCAGCAGGCCAAAGAGAAAGAAGTATGTGATTTGTATACAAATCTCCTTCATAAAAATAGCAACCCGTTCTGTATTTTCACAACATTCTTGAATGTCAGGCATGATGCAGTTAAGGTACCAAGGAGCTGTGCACAGATAAAAATATCTCATGTGTTACAGTTGTGCTGAACAAATAATGAATTACTTTTTCCTTACAGCAACTAGAAATCACTGGAGGTAGAAGTGTCTGTAAAACAGATTTTGACCAGAGGGACACTGTATATATTTCTCAAGATTAAATGTAATGTCTGAATTTATATGCAAGTGTCTAAAGCAATTTTTATTATACATATTCCTTTTCTTTCCCCCTCACTCATTGCTAGTTTTCTATTAGTTTGAAAAGGTGGTAGAGTTACAACATGAATTCTCATTTAAAACACCTGAGCATATTTAAAATTGCCATTGCCCATTCCTGTACCAACACAACTTCAAATGAAACAGGAAACTAAATGCACATTTAGCATCAGCAAGTAAATAATTTTCTATTCTGGACGCTTTTGCTGAAACCTCAAAATAGGACAGGGGAAAGGGAGAGAGGAAAAGGCAGGGTCAAGTCTCATTGCTTTGACTTGCCTTAGAGTAGCTGTTGTCTTCATTCTTTGCTGGAAACATGAATTCCATGGTACTTATCACCAGGCTAAACAGAAAATGTTTGGTTCACAGCATTGTAACTTCAGCATTAAAATTGCTTGCTGGCAATTTCTAGCAATTTGTCGCTGTTGTTGCCAGCAAGTGCTAACAATCACCAGGAGCCAGATTCCAGCTAATCCTGTCAGCACTTCAGTTTTTGGCAAACATTTCACAGATAATGTTTTGACACCTCTGTGCTCACTTGCCAGTCCAGTCAGATTAGAGATCACAGGTTGAAGTACGCTGCACTATTGTGCTCTTTACAACAATTACCTTCTGTTAATCTTTGAAATGAAGGAAATCAGCTCTGGCTTCTTAACAGATGTTTCAAAAGTAGCATAGACTGTATAACCTTGTAGGTGAATTGCACCCACCTCCGTGATAGCTTCCACAAAACACACACTTGGGTTGAATTAGATGACCTTTGAGTTCCCTTCCCATTCAAGTTGTATTGTGATATGCAGGAGAAATGGGTTTTTCATTGGAATATGGGAAAATTTTAGAGCACCACCTTAAGATTCAGAAAACTTCTACATCAAAAAATGCAACAGCACAAGTGGCACCTTTGCATTGCCAGGGCACCTTGCAGTTGTGTGCTTGTACTTAGTTCAAATGTAAAGTTCAAAATGCCATGAGCCTCAGCAGCCACCCAGTGAGGCATCTGCAGGTATGCACAGTAAAAATTCAAATCAAATTAAAATGGAGATATATCCTAAAAAGGGCTCATCCTAAATCTAGCATCTGTCTCTCCCTCCTTACCTCCATTCTGGGTCTCTCAGCTTCTTGTGGCCTTCCCTGTCAGATCCACATTAGCCATTGCAAGTCTTTCACATATTTCTTGCCTGACTTCACCTTAGAGGAAAGGCATTAATATATTGAACTCTAGCCCTGTAAACGTTCCCACTAGAACACATTTTGTACAGGAATATGCCCCATTGTGACAGCAGCTGGAAACTTCAGACCAGAAAATGAAGCAGATTTTCAAGAAAGTAAAATAATGTGTAATTAACCTTTATAACAGCTTTTCAAGGTATGTGGCAGGCTTCCAACACTCACCATGTCTCAAATCAAAAACTGAAGATTAAAGATCAGCAATATTTCAGCTAGTGGGCATGATACTGGAGCTATCCATGAAATATTCACACATATTGTATAAGGTCAGGCAGTTAGATTCCTTTTAAACATACAGACAAGAATATCAGCCTGTAATAACCAAGAGAGCTTTGATTATGGCAGCATGGCTTTATACATTTCCACAAGAAGACTACCATGTGTGTTTTGGCTGCTCAGACCTCTGTGATCATTTTCAATAAAAGGACAGTTCTTTAGCATTATCAATAATTTTTGGACATATTCTGTCCACAACTGCCTTAGGGAAAAGCAACAAAAATCTAAGACTAGAGTCTAGATAGATTACTAACAAGACACAGGATACAAAGTACAAAAGGTATCTTGTTTACAAACCAGCAACCACAACCAAAATAGGACAGTAAGGCAGATGGAGTTAATACAAAGTAGTAAAATTCATTGTCTCTTTTGAGTGATCCCAGCAGTATCATTCAGTTAGAAAATAATTATCTCTTATTTTGCCGAGTTATACTTGGTAGTAGTCCTGACATTTTAGGTCATGCAGTTACATCCAAACAAATAAAATGTCTTAAAGTTTTACCAGGTAACACTACAGATATACATGACCAGGGAATAAGACAGTTAGATATACTAACATATTGACACAATATCAGAACCTACTGTTGTCACTTGAAACTAACAATTTAATTTTTCTTGCCTTTGGCATCACTCTGAAAGGTTCATTCGTGTTGTGAAAGTATGTAAAAAACTGAATCTTATTAAAGCATGGAAGGGTTAATCTTAAATTATCTACATAATCTGAAATTATGTCTGAAGAATGTATTACTCTCCAGAGTACTTTTGTTTTCTGACAGCTGCTTAGGCAGGCTGTGTGCTGAATACACTGATGATGAAGCATTCACAAGCCTAAACTGAAGCACCACTTTACCATATACTTGTGCATCACTTTCACTGTGTGCTTTTGGGATGACTATTTTTTTTTAGAAAGTTTGTAGACAAAAAAAATTAAAAATCGAAAGGTTTTTAGTTGAAAAGAACAGCCACCACAGTGAGGGACTTGGGTGGTTTGTGCCTCGCCCCAGGGGTGTCAGAGGCACCACGGAACACACAGACAGCTGCCACAGCAGCAGCAGCAGCATCTTACACAGCCCCTCGGGGAGGGCAGAGCATGGCCCCTACCTGGGCACACGGCTCTCCAGGTGAGACAAGAGTGACAGGACTGCAAGTGCCAGCAGGACTCGTGTTCATTCTCCTCTCCCTTCCCACCTTCTCCCAGCCATGGCACCCCTTGGGCTGCTGGGTTTGTGTCTCTGTGCACTCATGTGCTGTCCTCACCACAATGTCCCTGTGTGCCCACAGCTGGACTCTGCTGGGGCAAGGCAAACACGGCACCCCCACGCCCAGGGCCTGGCCCTGCAGGAGTCCCAGCAGGAACACAAAACAAAAAAAGAAAAACAGAAACACAGATAAAAAGAGGAGAAGGGTGTGAAAAGCGAGGCTTTAACAGCCAGAACACTCAGGAAGTGTTAACCATAGTGCAAGTGGTGGTGCAGAGAAAACAATGGTACCCTTTAGGGACAGACAAACAGCCAGCTTGCTTCAAAAATAATTGTTCCTAGAGCTGACTGACAATCAAATGGATGCAGAAGCTTTTACACAAGCATATGCTTAACCAAGGATTTACTGTGTTCCTTTTTGCCACTCAGGCAGTGAGTTATCAAATTCTGAGAAGTAAAAATTACTACTGGAAAACTCATCAGCCATCTCCAAAATCTCACTGACAGTACTTTTTTTTAATATTAGAATTACATCAAGGAGCATCCCTTGCTGGTACAGACCAGTGCAGCACAGACATGGAGGTGGCACACAGTGCCTGACTCCACAACACATCCATGCTAAAAGCTGGGACAGAGGAAAGGGCAAGGCAAAAAGGGCTAATTGATTTGGACAAATAATTCTGAGAAGATCGTGATGTTTCTTCAGAGCTTGTTTATGCTGATGAAATATGCTGAACTGTTGACTCTTCTTTTCAAGCTAGACAGCTGCTGACTCAGCTCTTACTATGAATTTTAGGTGATGTGTCTTCAGGGTATTTTGCCAAACTAGAAACCAGTAAAGTCATAGCACAAATAGCTTGTGAGATTAAACTATCACAGGTTATAAAGAGGATCAATCATCAAAGTATTTAAATACAGATTTACTCTGCCATACTTTAAGTTAGTTTCATATGCAGGAGGGCCATTTCCCTATTTCCTCCTTCATTTCTGTGTTACTGAAATAAACCAGAAACTTGGTACCTGATACAAAACAAACTGAATCCTGAAAAAAGAAATGGAGTATTGTGTTCTCCAATAACATATCTCATGGGATTCCCGAAAGCTTCATTAGGCATAGTTTTGAAGAGAAGATGGATTAATAGGAAATTGTGAAATATTCTATAAAATCAATAGGCAAGGCAAAATAGTTATCTCTTTTTTTCAAGTTAATAATAAAAAATATTTTGGTTACATTGTCATTCTGAATTTGGTTTTTTTTAAGATTAAAAGTTCTATACTCATATGGCACTATGCTTTGATCTGTCTCATACAATAGTACACAATGCTGGCAATACCAAGGAGGAGGAGATCTTTACACAGACCAATTTTTCTTTATCGTTCATAATTTAACTTATAAATAGTTCCACACGCAGTATGCCCATCCAGCTGAACAACCAACATACAGGCAGCACAGTAACCAGCCAAAATCAGATCTCAGAAAGGAGAACTAGAAAGGAAAAGCCAAAGAAACATTGCATTTTGGATTTATTGATCCATGTTTTTCTACACAGCCCATAAAACATGCTTGCTGGTAGGCCCTCTAAACTGGTGGAACGAGATCAATCTTCTTTAATGTAAAACAGAACTGCATCTATTGTGTATTTTAAATAGTAATTGACTTTGAGATCATTTGAAGAAATGAACTAAATTTCATTAAAGATGATAGTATCTTTAACCAAGAGGCCCCAGAAATGATGGGCTGACATGGGCAGTAAGTATGCACAGCAGAGATAACAACCACCCTTGCAGGAGGCAAATTGATTTTCTGCTTCTGTGAAGCCTAACAAATGCTACCACATGCTTTGTTCCCAAATCACTCTCAAACCAACTACCATGTTTGTCAGATTTACTCATTCCCTTAAAGAAAAATCTTCAAATTCTTTTTTTAAGTTAGCTATTTATCTTTCAAACCTAGTGTCATCTTATTAGACCTCTAAAACCACAGAAACTGGTAGCTGTGCTAGGAAGTTTCCCTGTATCCCCATCATAACAGAAGCAATTTCTAAAGATATTGTCAAGCATAATGAGATGGTTAGCAATGACTGACTAGCTTTCTGCCTTTATACAATTTACTTTCTCCTGATTTATTATTTACACAACCTTACACATACATACATAATGGCAGACAGATCCACTACAGGATTGACAAAAGATCATTTCTTTCCTATTTGCTGAGCTAGCTTTTTGGTAAGAACCATCCCATTAATATATAGCTGGAGCACGCTGGCATAAGTTCCTGCTTATGTTTTCATGTGCTGTGTGGGTACTTGCTATATTTAAAGCAGATTATTGTCCATAGGAAAAATAATTCATTTGAATCCAGTAGAAATGCACTGAGGTGTACAGAACACTTGTCAGAGAGATTAATGCAGACCTCAGTAATAAGATTCACCTCAGCACTAGGGTTAAGCTCTATCTCAGCCTCCCTGCAGACAGGCCAGGAGAGCCACAGCAGCAAACACATCCACAACACTTCCCCACACCAGGGCCAGCCAATGCCAAAAGCCACACACAGCCCAGACAAAACCAATTAGTCCCTTGGGTGACCCCAGTAGCTGTCTCTGCCAGGGTTTGGGCAACATCTCTGAGCTGCTATCAGGACTGTTCAGCCAGGTAAAACCCAGAAGGAGCCAGTGTCCAACACACCTTCCTACCCTTGGGCTGAACCTCCAATGAATGGGAGTGGGGCTGGGGCAGACACCAGCTGGGAGCTGGGGACACCCAGACCAACAGTGCTTTCTGCAAATTGGCTATAGCTCCAGGGATTTCTTCCAAAAATAATAAATGTGCACACATATGAATCACCTCTCACAATAGCAAAAGACAAAAAACATTCTTGGTCTTACCTGCAGCTCCATATTCTGATTTAGCTAATGTATTGCTCTTAAGCAATAAACGAGAAGTAGAACTAGGACATGCCTAAATGGATTCCTTCTAGGCAGCCCCCTAGAAAACCTTCTCAATCAAGCAGGCACAATTTAAACCTTCTTGATGACAACAAAAAAACCCAACAGGAATTAGCTACACAGCTGCCAGCCACAAAGGTGTTAACCTCTTCTCCAGCACAGCTGATTCTGCAAGCACAAGTTACCACCATCTTCTTCTCCCATCAAAACCTGCAGCACTCAAATAGTTAATAGTTACTGTATTTGAAACAGTTTTTATTTCCCAAGTATGAATTCAGTTTCCTACAGCATAATTGCATCACTTGGGGTAACTCTGAAACGTCACAAGCTGTCTGATTAGGCAGTCCCAAAATCTGCTAAGCCAGTCTGGAATCAAAAGCCAGTTTCTAGTCAGATGTGCTATAAGTGAATAAGCTAAATGGGGTTACAGAGAACAAAACACAAACACATTTTGTAGGTGTTTTATATCTCTTAAAGGCATTTGATTCTGTGAGTAGCCAGGAACACCAAACTGCTGTGCTTTAACAGTAATTGGAGCTGAGAACAGAGAATGAAGTTTCTTTAGTTCATTACTCCCTCTGACAAGAACAGGTTTTATTAATGTAAAGTTAAAAAAGGGAAGCTGCAAATTTCCTCTAATAGAAGCTAGTAAAAAGAAATAGTCTTTAAAAAGTAATAATGGATCTTTGTTGCTGGGAGAATTTAAAACTACCCTAGCCAAAACACCAAAGTTGGTACATAGCAATTTTCTTCTGGCAGGAAATTGATCTAGAAGAGGAAGATAACCTTTTTGGTTACAGAGAATTAATATTTATTCCACTTACCATAAGTTACAACAATGCAATTGTACTGAAGCAGTAACAAGTGTTTCGTTTTGCAGGACTCAAAAGGCACGGTAAAAGACAGAGATGTTCAGGGCATGTGTTGGTTATGTGTGCTGTCATGTGCTGTCACCTGCAGAGCATAAACTGCTGCAGGCCAGGCTGTCCTTGGTTACACCTCTGCAAATCCTGCTGAAAGCTAATAGGTTTGGACAAGTTTATTCAAAGTTGTCTCTTAAGAAAGAAATAAATGGGGGCAAAAAAAAATTTAATGGTGGCCTCATTTAGCCTGTGGTGCTCCTGCAAACAGCAGGAGTTGGAAAGGAAAGTATCCACCCTGGCTTTCACATTTAGGTGAGGTTTACAGAGCTAACAGGAATCGTAGAAAATCTTTTATGCATAAGGAGACAGTAGCTGATAAAACTCCATGACAAAAGAAAAAGTCTCCTTGAGTCATTGACACCTTTACAGAGCTAGAATAACCAGGTTTGAATTTGTCTTGAGAGATTTTTTTTAAGATACCTACCTGCAGAAGGCAAAAGTATACTCTTATCCTGTCCACAATGGCACACCACATTCTCTTTCTAGAAACTACATTTACTGAGATAATGAAAATTTTAAAACTGACAATTTTTCATGCCACGGAAGTAATGGCTACATGTATCTACATAAAAAGTTTTACAAATTAATTAACTAATCTTAATAATTCTGCTACCAAACCCAAAGTAAAGCAATAAGGATAAGGCTTGACTTGTACAGAGAAACAGCTCAAAATGATCAATGAAAAGAATGTAAAGATTATTATGTCATCTATCATCGAGGAAGCCATGGCATTCCTGAGGGATTACTGTTACTAGGGAGGAACATGGCTCTTAGATTAAGGTCAATCAATATAGAGCTAATCAGAAAACCATTGGCTCATATTGATCTGGTTCAGCAGAGCTGAGGTTAAGAACACCCCAGTGCTTGATCTATTGGCACTTGAAGATGAACTGAGTAACATTTACATTTCCATAAGAATAAATTCTTTAAAGCAAATTAGTAGTTAGCTGGCCTCTGCACTGCAGTATAGTAACTATGCCACTGTCATTCAGAAAACAAAAACAAACTTCCTCCAGCTTTTTGAAGGAATTTTTTTACCTTCATATTTGATATAAGAGTGAGCCCTCTGGTCTAACCAAGCTCTTTTACTGCAACTGGCAAATCAACAAAGGCTATGAACACCAAAGGAGGTGGTGATGACCAGCTGGAGACAGTAATCTCTGGGATCTGTAAGAAGGATACAAACCACAGTCTCACCCTAGCATTTTTGCTTATTGCTCTGAGAGAAAGAGGCTACAGAGCCAGTTTTTCAATCCTGTCCTGGCTTGTGGAGTAGCATTTACTCCACTTTCTGTTTGGAAACATGCCCAGGAACAGTGTATGTGAACTGCCTCAGGAGATGAGCAGGTCTTTGCCAAAGTAGCTCTAAAGAAAGCCAGGATCTCTGCTCTGTCTCTTGCATGTGGAGCTGACAGGACCTCTTACAGTCAGCACATTCAAAGCCTTCCATGATAAGACCTATTTTTAGTTGTTTATAACTTTGCCAGTGTTGACCATTCTGAGGAATTTCCTGTGCTGCTGGGTGCTTGCCGCAAGCTGAAAGATTTTGGAAAGCGTCAGCTTAAACAAATGTGCCAATTTCAAGAAAGATGCAAGTGAATAACGATCTACAATTCCAAAAAAAAAAAAAAAAAAAAAGAAAAAAATTTGATTTTTGATACCTTCAAGCTAGAGAGTAAGAAATTGAAATGTGGCAGAAGGAAAATATCACTGCAGTGTCATGGTGTGAAAATCCTCTCAAATTTGTTTAAAATATAAGCTTCCAAAACTCCAGTTTCACATGAACAGTTGAGACTTTTGGTACAGCCTGACAGTAAAATGCTTTGAATATGCAATTTCTGGCCTGAATTAAAGAAAGGGTTTTTTTCTGCAACTGCACAATTGCCATGGTTAATTTAACACCACACTTGAGAAACAAGAAAAGAGAAACTCCTCCTATGTTTTTGTAGTTTTGGCTCTGAAGACAAGAGTGAGCTGTGTAATTCAGGAGAAAAAAGCTGGGACAAATTGGAAAGACAAGAAGTTAGAAAGACTTGACAGTGACAGGGAGAAGAAAAAGAAGTTTAGTAAGAATGACTGAAGAAAATAAAAATAATACAATTTAGAAGGGAAGGCACGAAAACAAGTGGGAAATGGTGTAGAGACAGAATAGGTACAAACACAGAACCAGGACAGGGCAGGGAAGGTGCTGCCAAGGTCCCTGGGGACACCTGAGGCAGCTGTCTCAGAACAGGTGACATCCCAGACAGACATGTGCTAACACATGCAGACTTTTGGACCTCTGTTATTTATGTGAAGATCTGTGATGCTTCACATCCTTTCTCCTCGGGCACAGCTGGCAGGATTTGGGTCCAGTCTGGTTTGTCTAAAGTCTTTCGATGTGCTCAGGCTCACCTGAAAGGAAGTGATCTGCTGAAAAAAAGAGATCAACAGTTCATCAGCATCTCCTTTTACCTAACTCACAATCATAAAAGTTGGAATATTTTGTGGGGTTTTTTAAGGATTATAGAAGCAAGCAACCCCTTGGCAGGTATTTATTCCTAGCAAGGGCATTATATTGCATAATAGCACTCTTCTGTTCTCTTCTTCTCAGCAGGGTTCAGTTTCTCCCTTTTCATGCCAATGTAACCTTTTGTTGGTGGATATGGCCATGCCCTGCCAGACTTGAGCACAGTTGTTAGTTATTAAATAAAAAAACAATACATTCTCTAGTTTGCAGGTTTCAGAAAATTGAAGTGGTTGACCCAGCTATACACTGTCTCAGAAGGGCAGTTTTCCTTTCCTGTTTTCTGCTAGAATGTGTAGGACTGAAGGCTTTCCAACAATATACTGAAAACCTTGATCTAATCAGAAATCAGAGGCATGCCATGAAGGAGATAATTTATTACCTCATGAGTTTTATGTGGAGAGTGATTATTTTGTATAGTATGATGGAGGAACAGAAGGGTAAAACTTACCAGTTGCAGTTATCAAGGCAATGCAGACTTCACTAGAACCATAATATAATTAAGGAGATGTCTCTGATCAAAGAAAGTTGTGCTCTTGCTTTTGAACTCATTCTGAGGAAAGGCTCAGTCAGCACTTTGCTACTGTAAAACTGAAGTCCTCAACCTTTGAAGTTATTAAAAATTTTAGAGCATTTTTTTACAATGAAAAAGCAAAGTTTAGCTAAGTCTCTAAGTACATTATTTTTGAAGTAAGCATTTCTTCTAAAATCTTAACTAAGTATTTCACTTGCTGTTCTGAAGCATTTTTGTGATCTTACTTCACACAGCTAAGCAGTAACTGCATCACATTTTAGCTTTTAGCAGTTTAGTCAACATTGTTCAATTTGCATAGAGAAGGACATTTTGGAAGGTACAAATTTACTCCCTTCAGCTGCCTGCAGAATTAGATAATACACATGATTATTTTATTTCAGAGACATCCAGTTCTACCCTACCCTTAAGGAAAGGATGTCTGGGATATTAGGTAGGTCATTTCTGCGACAAAGTCTAAAGATAACTGCAGTGCAGGCACAAGCTGCAATGCTGCCAGCCACTGCTAAAGACAAATATTGTGTTTGTTCTTGTGCCCTAGATAGGAAAGTGGTGCATTAGAGGAGCTGTATCCTCCAGCCTGCGTTGAATAAGTGACAGAGGAGATCACCATGCTTTAATTACAAATCCATCTCCATAGTCAGATTGGCCCTCAGTTTCCTCATGGATAATGGATACAGAAAGGCAAAAGACACATGCATTTCCACTGCTTGATTATGGATGAAAATCAGATACATGTCAGATTAAATTACAGATTTGGTGTTTAGATTCTGTGTTAGTAAAACCTTTCCATTTTCACAGGCAAAATGCTCTCAAACTATGGATAACTTTGCACCACTTGGCCATTCCTCAGGCAGAAAATCCCACAGAGCTAACTCGTACCTACATGAGGCTCTGGCAACCTCCACAGCTATCTCTGGGCATCTGGACTGTTTCCTTTGATGTTAATAAAGACTTCTATGTTTGTATTTCCCCATATTCTGTAATTTTTTAGCCAGTTCTTAAACCAAGCCATTTTCTGTTCATCACAGAGCTTCTAGCCACCAGTCAATGGCTATACAGCTGCTAAGAAATAAATAATCAAATTTCAGCAGGATCCTTCAGGATTAATTTAAGATTCTGCAAGGGAGAAACAGAAGGTTTATGTGAGGCTTTAAACCTATTTTTAATGAACTTGACCAGACAGTTGTTTCTACTGTCAACAATAAAATATCTTGTACATACAGTCAGTGTAAGACCAGAGTTGATTGAGTTTTACAGCCAAACAGCCACTGCTTATTTAGTTCCACATTTACTGAATGTGGCCTTCTTTCATTCTCCTTTCCTCAAAGTAAAGAAAAAAAAAAAAGATAAAAGAGAAATGAGCATAAATTAGCTCTGTTCCTTACTTCTGAGCTCCAAAGACAAGTCCTCTCCAGCAGTGGTGATTTGTACTCACTCTCCCAGTCCCTGCTGTGCCTGGACCCAGTTCTTGCTGAGGAATGCCACCAGGTAAGCTGTGTACAGAACTCGACCTTTTAACCAGCCTTTCAAGCAGACAAGATGCCACTTGATGGGCAGCTGGGGGTTGCAGAGTTTCCCTAGTGCTGGCTCCTTTTCAGATTATACATTTGAGATAGAGGCAAGAGAGCCTCTGCTTCATTGATCAGCTTGTCCAGTGAACTACTGTACTTGAGTGACATCTGAGAATAATATAATGAGTGCATAGCTTCACACCTTCATCAGAGACATTTTATTGACACCATGATAGTTTATTAGTGCATCAACTTTGTAAGCTACATTGCATTAATTATGCTAAATTACTAAATACACACAGCTAAATCCAGATACTGGAAAATGAGGCTTCTGTTGTAAAGCAGTTTCTCTTGAGAATAAAGTCATTTTGGAAAGCTTAAATACGTACCTTTGCTTACTAATAATAGTGTTCTTGATATACAGAATATTTTAATTCTATAGAGTCTTTAATGTTCCCCGAATTGTTAATTTGACTGGTAAATTCCACCTGCCTTGAAGCAAAATCTTCTTGTTGCATAAGTTCACAATAAAAGATAAAGACAATTAAACTGCATCTCACATTATGGGTTTAAGACAGCATCCAAAATTCTTATAATATTCCTGAAAATCAGTATGAAAAAGGACCTGCATTTTTCTTGGGCATTTGTCAGCTTTTGTTCCTTATTCCGCAGTTTTAAACATAAAATTGCTTTTACATTCACTTTCTATTTAACTTTAAACTTTATAGCCAGGAGACTTTTTGGGAATATCTGATTACACACAAACTGAGTTCCCACAAATGGTAGCATTGTATTACACAATCTCTGACTTCACAGATTCCAAATTTTCAGCTCTTGGATAACGAAGCATTTCTGAAAACCTTGAAATACCAGCCTAGAATTATTATATTTTTTGCTTGCTTCTTAATTTAGAATTTCATTATTTAGACTTTTCCCAGGACATTTTCCGAGATGAGTTAAAATCTACATAAAATGAGTTAAAATTTACATAACTTCTAAGTTGCACTTTTTAGATATCTTTCCATTACCATCAGTATCATGAGTCAAAACTCTTGTGAGGAAAAACAATTTATTCTGCTTCAAGTATCAAGTAGCAAGTTTTCTATTTTCTCATGGCACAAGAATCTTTCTCGTTAATATTTTTTGCAGTCTTTTTCCAAGACCATTTAAAATATTTAATCTTCTTCTTAAAGCATAATTCATTCGAGATACTAATTATATTTAACAAAATAGAAGAAACAATTTCTGCTTGGCATGATTTATAAGTCATATTGCTTTACATTCATATATTCCAGAATGATTGCTGACCACTCATAACAGAGACAGGGTCCTGGTCTGACTGAAATTTGAATATTGCAGTTACTGATAATCTAAAAATTTCCACTATGAGAAGTTGCTTTCCTTGGTAGCATTTGCAATGGCACCTCAGTGACTTTAAGGCCTAAATATCCTTTTTGAAATCAAATTGGCATTTATGTAGGAGCCCAGTTGTGAATGTACCCCCAGCATTCAATGCACAGGCCTGCTGCCCATTGGATGAGACAGGAAAGCATTTGCACGATTTGGGAAAGCCCAGTGTGTTCTTTGGCTGGTCTTTAAGCCATCCCAAATCTGGCATTAGGTCATAACTGACAGTGAGGCTTGGTTTATGAACTTCTTTGGTTCTTGCTCTGACTTACAAATATTCACCTACTATTTGACCTGGTAGAGAAAATGAATACAGCAACCTCCAATGCAGCACACTCCTGGTTCTGTGGGGGGATAGGAAAGCCAGCTTAAATCACTGTAAAGCCTTGCATTGACTTCAACAGCTTTTGGATCTGCCCACAACTGACAAAAATCTCTGTTGATTATTTTCAACTTTTCATCTATTTAATTATTCCTCACAAAATCCCTTAACAGTTTTATTTTCTATATAATGTGTAGCTAAATTATACTGATAAAGCATAACATGACACCATTATTTCCCAGAAAAAATGGTCATGGCTTTTGTTTTATTTTCTAGATATTTAATGCTTAATTCTTCAATTTCTCTGAACAGAGAAACCTATCTATATGGTGGTTTCCAGCAAAGATCAAAGAAGAGCTTAATTTCATGGCTTATCAATAAGAAAATCTTTCATTTTCCTAACTATTGTTTTTATTCATAGGTTGGAAACTGAGATAAACTCCCACAGAATAAAAAGGCATTTACTCTCTGCACAGTGAGAAGGAAAGCAGTTCCTGCCAGACTGGTAAATCCCTGACTAAATGGAGGGCAGAGAACAAGGACAGTGTTAGCACTGCTTCTTTTGCAGCACAGGGAATTCCTCCACCAAATAAAGGGGGAACAAGGACTACGTGTGACTCCCTGGCTTGAGACAGCCAGAAAGGTGCTGCTTTTTTGCAAATGGCATTATTGCTGTTCTTCTGTTTGTTCTCCCAAAAGATGAGGAGAAGGTTATTTACCTTATGCAGTATGTAGGGATTTGAGGATAAAAGCACTGAAAGCATTGATATTATAAGCTGCTGAGCAGTTCTCTCAGATAATATGCCATTAGTCCAGGAGCTGACAAGGATCCCAACCTTAAATCTTCAAAGAATTCTGCCATGAATATCACACCACTAGAGACAATCATGAGTGTTTGACTAGAGTATGGAACAGTGTGTGATATAAGATAAGAATATATATTAACACGTTCTGAACTTGAATTCAGTAACAAATTCAGAGTATAATTATAATTAATTACTAGCCAAGGTTACATCTCCAAAAATAACTAAGTATGACTGGCAGGACTGCTCTGATTAAACCAATGTCCATCCTAAAAACGAAGGAGCTGTGAGAAATAAGGAGCACACAGAATCCCAGGAGAGTGAAGCACATTCATCTTGTCTGTACTTGCAGAACTCTCAGCCTTGAGTAAGAAAAGACATATGACTACAGTTTTCTAATAAAAGCCTGCTTTATATGAGAATGAGATTCATTATATTGATAAGGATTTTAAAGTATTCATTTTGGTTACTGGGGGAAAGTCAGAAGCAGAATTGTTTAATGGTAATTTTTTAGCATAAGAGGCAAGTATTGGGGTGGGATGATCCTTGACTGGCAACACTGCCAAAAGAGTAAACACTGTTCAGTGTAGGTGTGTGTTCAACCCCAAACCTCTCAGTGAAACACTGGGGGCTGTGCTCACAACTGCACTGCAACCCACAGCTCACCACCAGCCAGCACAGAGCCTGCTGCAAGGACACAAACTTCCAAGAATGTCACTTGGACTGCAAACCCACTTCCATCCTGCATAAAAAGCCTGATGTGAAAGTACATTTCCTGGGCCTGCAAGAGTAAAAGAGCTGTGTTCAGGTCTCCTGGCCTGCAGCCCTGTGCCATTCCACTATGAGGTTTAAAAGTTTTCCAACCAGGAGTGTGAATGCAAGTTCTCCAAATGACCAAGGTCAAGTTAGCAGTAGAATCCTGTGCTTAAAATGTAGGAAAGGACTGTGGGTTTTCTTCCCTCTGGGATTTTGTTTTCTTTATTTTACAAAGCTAACATCTCAAAAAGGTGACTTATGTTCCAAAGCCATGTGTAAGTAATTTATATAATTTGGTATAATTTAGGGAAAAAAAACAGATCGCTGAAACTCTGAGTCAGTCAAGTACTGTATATGTGTTTGAAGGCCACTATGAATAGTTGGCTTTTCCTAAAACTAAGCTGAGCACTTGAGCAGGCAGTGGCATGAAGAAGTAACTTGCATGAGATCCACTCATTCAGCAGCCTCAGTGTATCCCCTGTGCTTCCCCTGTGCCCCCTGTTGCATCAGCACACGCCATCGAAGGCAGACAAGTGCAGGAGACTTTGGGACAGCCCTTACAGGCAGCACTGCTGATTTTTCTGCATGAAAGTGTCCAAGTGTGAAAGAAAAGTCAGGAAATGAGAAAAGGAACAGCTACAGAAAACTGGTGCAGTGGCCTAGAGGGTAAACTCGTAGATTAGATCATGAGGTAAGAGATAGAAAGAAGTTTACATAATATTTTAACTAAAAGTCTAGAAGAACACCAGGAAGTTGTGCTGACAACCATTTTCTCACAATGCTTTCCTATATTTCTTATTCTATCCTAATGTGTCATTGTAACAATATTGCCTATCTTGTCAAGGCTTAGAAGGAAAGCCAAAAAAAAGGAAAAGCTGAAGAGACAACAGTGAAAGAGTAAACATCAGTAAGAGAAATGTGACTTGACAGGAATGTTTCAGGCTTTTTTTTCTCCTTTCTCCTAAATATAACTGCATTTTCCTAGGGTACAGTAGTGTTCAAATTTTGACCCACTAGTGTTTATCATGCAGCAGTCAATGTCATTCAGCCTTCATTCTGATTACATGAGTCATTACAACAAGTCCATGTTACAGACTTCTCACCCTTCACTTCAGGTTTCTGGTTATCTCTATCAAACCTGGCAGCCTCTCACCACCAGTGAATTCTGATGATCATGAGGGAGTTCAGCAATTAGGAGGGGCTGAACTTCCCCTGCCCTGCAGAGGCCTCACATCACTGGAGCCAAACGTGGAGTCTAACAACGTGCTGGGTCTTGCTCCCAAGATCTTGCTTTAGAAAGACTTTGTTTCTCCAGACTGCTTCTTCCTCCAAACAAAATGGATGCAACCCGGCCTCTCTTTTCTGGAGGGGACTCACACATGATCACATTTTTGGAGAACATTCACACTTCTTCATGAAATAGAAAAGCATCCAGAAGTACTGCAGCTAGGCTACACAGCTAATGTATACCAGGGAAGAAAATGTGACAAGGGCAACTAGGGCAGGACCAGTTCTTTGAAGTGTAAGGTTTATACAAGTTCATTAGTAGTGAGGAAAATATATCTCTGGAAATTACTGTCTGCCATAAGCATCAGTATTTCACAGCGTTCTAAAAATTTGTGTTCATATCTATCATTTAAAAACTTATGGACACACAAAGCAAGCCCATTTCCAGTCAGATGTAGCAATACAATTATCAGAGGTAAACCATGAACTTATGTAAATGTAAAGACTCGTCCCAACTTCACTTGTGCTCAGAAAGAGCAATTTTTAAACCAAAATGCACTGGTGATTTTGCTTTAACATTCCTAAATATCTTTTTTTTTCCCTCTCAATAGAAACACTATTTTTATGTTTCTGCTTATAAACACTTTAAACTTAGTTCTGTCATTTCCCATATTACTTGAGGGGCAAACAACAAGGGCTTCTAAAATTCCATTAAAATTTAATTGCAATAATTTTTACATCAAAATATGTCCGTAATATTGTCATTGTCATTCACACATTGTTTACAGTCCTTGTCATACATGGTGCTGGAAGTATTCTGTCACAGTCACTGTCATTGTGCCAAAGCCTTTGGACCTGAACCTGGCTCCATCCAGATGCATTTTCCAAGTTAGCCAAAGCAGCAATTCTAGAGTTCAGGCTGCCTTACACTTTTATGGAACATTACTCTAGCTGCAAAAGACAAATAATACCTGTTCAGCATAAATGAACTGGTACAATGTTAACTTGTCAATAATTTAAAAACTTATCAGAACATGCACACGTTTTAGACAGAGTCAGCATCTCTGCCATGTGCCCATAGCAATTTTTTCAGTACTAAGAGGGAACACTAAATAGGGATTTATTATATCATTAAAACACAGCCCAACTCTGCAAGCTGAGTATCTGGACAGAAGTACAGTCTCCTGAGTGGGAAGGCCTTAAAATCCATTGACAAATTTAGGAATTATCATAAAGCAAACGTATAAGGTGAAAATGGAGACACTGGAATGGAACAGATTGAAGTTTAACACCATATCAGTCAAGGTTTAATACTACAAGAATTATAAAAGGCCCAAATATCTCCAATGTATCAAATGCTACAGGTTCCATGCTGGGCACTGTGGGGAATTGCAGTGGGCACTGAATCCAAGTAGCAGCAGAGGACATTGCACAGCTGCACGTTGGTCAGGCACTGTCCTCAGATGCACCAACACCCAGATTTCCCTGCACAGCTGGGGCTGTGTGTACCTCCCCTGCTCACACCCCCAGGCACTGGGACACACCAGCACCTTCTACCTTCCTTCTACACATCAAAACCACCTCTGAATCCATGGGAGTCCACTGAAGTTACCCACGTTTAACACCTCAGACCTGAAGCCTGCTGCTCCCTTTAAAGATTGGACAAGACTTGGCAGCACTGCCAAGAGGCATCGACCTCTATGAGCAGCTTTAAATTAAGTAAGAGCCTCTAAACTTCATTACATGTGGTACCCTGGAAGGCTCAGCTGAATGAAGAGGTTGCAATAATAGCTCAGCACAATAATTACACCAGTCCCAGATCTGTTGGTTTGAAGCTCATCCATAACCTTCAATTTGGGTTTCACACACACAGCTACCATTGTAGAACTGTCATTTTAGTTCTGGTTTGTGTAGATTTTTCTTTAACAGTCCCAGTTTCAGCTACCTTGTGCTTGTGCTACATCACTTCTTTGTGACAACCTTCTCTCAAGCTCTCAGTTCTTGGCAATGCACAGTAGATTAAAATAATTGCTATTAATATTTTACTATACTAGCTCTTTTCCAGTACAGCTTTGTCATCTCATCTGTTTCTCAACACTGGTGTGGTTTTCTGAGCTCAAAATCAACCTAAACTGATTATTTAAAAAATTATTTAATTTTTATTATGGAAATTTCTATTGCAGTATTTTAGTAAAGGATGTAATGATCAAAGTACTGTAGTTCCTAGAACATGCTCTTCACACATAAAGTTATTTTTGTCCTATTCCAACTAAAATAGGAACTTTTGTTACTTTGAAAAGCCCTCATTTCTCATACAAAATATATACTTAACATTTTAATGCAACACTTTCTTAGTTATTAGAGCTGTTAGTCTAGCATTTCAGTATGATCTGCCCTACTGATTTTACACTCTAACTATAAGCCACTTTCTAAAATAAAAAAAAATCCATATATATGAGAAATTATTAATCATTTATGGTTTATAATACCTTTCATGAAGAAAAATTAAGAATAGTTTTATGGAACGTACAGTTAGTTGCCTGCAAAATAATGTTGAATACAGGGACCATTTAATGATAGCAACCTCTCACAGAAAGTAAATAGTTATTTACCCAGCTGATGCTGGAAATTCAATAATTTAATGTCAGTGTAGCACCCTCAATCCACACAGGGGCATTGGCTGATACTGGAGTGGAGAATGTCCTGCACATAACCCTTGGGGATCCCCTTTAGCAGCCTCTGCTGCTGTGACAGGTTTGTGCTGCTGTTTGGGACTGGCTGTCATGGTGATGATGGCTCTGTCACTGTGATGCTGGAAAACAAACTCAGAATCCCAAATGTCATTTATTGTTCCAATAGCCACAAGTATGGATGAGAGCCTTGGCTGATACAATGCTAGAATGGGTTTCAGCTACAGCCTAAATGATTTGGTGATGCCAGTGGCACCTCTACATGTTTTAGGCAGCACACGTGGCATTTTCTCTAGTGGTGACCCCATATGCTTAGAATGGTGTGCATGTTTTTAGTGCACAAAATGACACCTTTTTTTCATATGACTTACCAACTTCTATTCACATTAGCTTCTGCAGTGTCTAGTCAGCTTCTACAAGCCCAAAGACAGGGCACATATCCATCTTCAGAAATGAACAAATGAAATAGGACGAGACAGCAACTCAGAAGGAATTTCTGTAGAGTGCAAGCGAGCGAGTGGCATGAGCACATTCAGTGGGGGTTTCACAGCAGGCAGGAGAGACCTGCAGTTTTCCAAGGTGCCCTTTCTGACCTGGGGCCTGTCAGAGCTCATGGCCCAAAGCCAGCCCTGCTCCATAAAAATAAGAAGCAACTTCAGCATCCCTACTATGCCTCTGCCTTACTGACTTCAAGCAGCCCATTGTCTGCCCGGGGGATGTGCTGTGAGGGATTTGGGTATTGTATTTTAAAAGTGCTGAAGGGCAGCTGTGCCACAGCAGCCGGTCATTAGTGTTAATTATTGGCTCTGCACAGTTACTCAGTGAGATATTGGGTGTTCGCTGCTCTACTTGTTTTCTTTCTACACTGATTGTAGTGTTTATTCATCAGTATTCTGTGCTTTAATTTGGTTGATTGACATGTCCAGAGAACAGAGAGTTCTGGTCCTTTTATAAATTCAGAAGAAAAACTAACACAAAATAGATCGTCTCTGACATTAACCTACATCCAAAATAAAGTGAACTACTTAGCTGATGTGCAGTTTTAATTGTGCTTTTCCTGCTGCAGAGTAAAATCTTATCCTCAGTGTAAAATTTGACCCTCAGTGGAAGAAGCCAGTCTGGGGACAGGGACAAGTGCCAACCACATGTTTCCAGATGTTTCCAGACCCTACCACCCCAGCTGAGCAGCCAGCCACTCTGGGCACAGAGCACACACTGCTGGGTTTAGGAATCACTAACATATTCTCCACCAGAGATAACATTAAGTTCCCAGCTGACCATCCCTGCTCACTCAGGCCAGCTCCAGGAGTGTCCTGTGTCCTACCCCAGCCCTACCCAACTCCTCCCAGCCTTTTTCCCAGCAATGGGAAAAAAACCTAGGAGGTAACTGCCAAGTGAACTGGTTCATGGAGCTGATTCAGAAATCCTGGAGCTGGAAAGCTTGGTTTAACTCATGGCTTTTCAGTTCAGCTGCATGGAGTGGCTGCCCAGACAACTGCAGGTTTGCCAGTGCCTGAGTGAGGACCATGGCAGGACTGCAGAGCCGCAGGGGAGTCAAACCTGCAGGCTCAGCTGCTTTCTGGGAACTTCTTCTGTGTTTGGTTGGCTTTTCACAGCTACAAAGGCAGGGAAGGAGCAAAAGGTTTTTCTCCCAGTAGCATATGTGCACATCAAAGAGGATTCTTTTCCTTACTCTTATTTTCTGAACCAGTACTTTAAATCTTTTCTGAAACATGAACGTGAACTTAATATCAGTAGTATCAGAAGTATTTGGACAGGAATCAAGATCTTCCTCTCTAAAGTCTCATCTCCATCCTACTCATCAGCAAATACTGTAGCTATGTTCTGTTTTTCTGTCCCATCTAGTCTAGACTAACAGCACATGAATATTTAATTATTCTAGATTCACATCAGTATAATTGAAAGCACAATTTCTCTTAACTAATCAAGCAGGGACAAAAAAACCCAACCCAAACAAATGCTCTCGCCAATGAAAAAAAACAAAAACAAACCCACAAAACTCCATAGCTTCAACCTAATGCCATTTACAAAGAACAAGACAAAGTAAAACCTGAAGATGGCAAAATCTCAAATCTCAACTCCCATAACATTGGCAAGGGTTGTCAGTTTTTGCCCCACCTTCTTACTGCTATCAACTTTCCCTTGCAACCTCTTAAACATATTTTTCACGTTGGTTGTGCATTGTATAAATTCAAATGAAAAGGTAACACACATATCTTAAGTCATCTAATAAGCTTTGGTTGTAAAACTTAAGTTGCTCAATAAACTTTCCTGTGTAGCAAAATCTGCCGATTTCATAGCCTTAGAAAGCCCTGAGATCCTGAATTTTTTAACAAGAAAAAGTTAAGAAGTTGTTATTGTTTTAGATAACTTGGAAAGGTTTCTGAATGTTAGATACAGTGCCCGAGGCCACTACACTTGAAATCTTAATCATCAGTGTCTTCAACACTTTGGATATGGTTTTATTAAAACAGGGCTAATAGATATTTTTAAGAGTCTCCAGCCTTAAAAAGTGCACACATAACGTGCCATCCCCTAAAGAATTACTGGCACAGATTTGATATGACCTACAAAATAAAGCCATAGCTTCACTGCTTCAAACTTGAACTCATGAAACCTCTGAACTCATTACATTATTACTCTGTTCCACAAATACAGAATTGAACTTCAAGTCAATATATAATCCAATTACTAACCTTGTGAGCAACAGAGAGATCTTTCTCAATATTCTTTCCCCCTACTGTAAATGCATACATGTGCTGACAGATTTTAGATGTTTCATTGTTTATAATTTGTTTCACGATTGCAAAAGGAATACAATTTTGACGATTCTCAAACCAGAAATGTCTGATTAGAAAACATTCACCAACCAAAAATGAGCAACATCTAAACAAAACCTCCTCAAAAATCTGAAATGGGGCATCCACATTAGCACCATTTGAAAATAAAGTAGTGTGCATACTAGAAAGACACAGTGCATCAGTCAGAGCCGAGATGGTGAGCACTGCACACGAGCTCTTGGGGGAATGATCCTTTGATTCCCTTTGGTTTGCACAGCATCTAGATTGCCAGGCTAGACTTACCAGTTTGGCCTTCACTGGTGTGCTGTAGATCTTACCTGGGAATTAAGAATGGCATTTCTCTCAACAATCTTAGCAATCTCCAATGCAGGGATAACTCACGGCGTGGCTCTAGGCAAAAGGCTCCTGCAGACACTGTGCTGGAAATGCCACTAGCACAGCTGATACCAAGGTCACCCTCAAAGCTTCCCAAGAGCAGCTGCACAAGTTCCCCACCTTTTTGCTCATGCTTCAGCTCTAAGATTGATTACATTAACAGATGCACATAATATCTGATTTTACAGAATGAGGTGTAACGTTTGTTGCCAAATTATTTAATTGCCTGGGAAGCAGAAGCTCCAGACATAAATGTTATCTCCAGCAGAATCATTAATATACAGCCTCATTTAAAAGTTTGCAAAGACACTATCTCTTGGTACCCTGACCTATGTATTATTTTGACCCATGCATTATTTGAGGGAGTTGAAACTGTGACCTCTGTATATTCTCTTACATACTGATAAAATAAACTAAAAACTTAAAACAACTCATTACTTCAATTGCTTGCAAGTTTTAGGCAGCTGGCAGTAAATTTCCTTTTATATAAATAAATGTTATCTCATTACCAACAATCTCCATTAGGATCTAGCAGACCATGAAATAGACTTTGCAAGATCAAGCAGTGTGCTAAGGCCCAGAAAACCATTACTTTAGCTCCCAGCTCCAGAAATTATGAGGGAAATGAAGCACTATATTACAGTGTGAAGCACACACACTAAACAAGCCTTTTTAGTCAAGGCATTAGGAAAAGAAGCACAGATTAGTCATTACTGTGAAAAGTACAGTTGGGTTATTTGGCACCTGCCTCTTAGCTTAATTTCCTACTGTTATTAACTTCTTACAGAATGTGCTTTTTGCAGAGGATAGGCTGTAACACTTCTAATATAGGATCATGAAAAACTCGTTTTAGACACTAGGGGAGGCAAATCTATTCTAAGATACTACCCAAGATTACTTACCTGTTCAGAGAAAAAAAATATTTACAGATCTGTGGTAAGAAAAGAATCCAAGTACCACAAGAAAAGACAAAAATATCTCTCTGAATACTAAAATATTTGAGCTTCCCTACTGTTTGAATAGAAATTATGTCCAGTTTATAAAACACACTGAGCTTTAATCTCCTCATGAGGCTAAAAGGATATATTTTAAGTCAGTTCACTAAAATAACAGAGGATCACATTTGGTTCCCTAGATGCCAGAAGACACCTAAAGCTCAGGCAAAATGCAAAGTGTCAAGCAAACACAGTCCTGAGCCATCCTATCCACACATGGGGAGAACAGTGATTTTTATTTTCTAAAGGAGCTGGGGCTTCAAATTTAACTGTGCTTCTCAAGGTTTCTTTTCAAGTTGGTTTGTAGAGAAGAGAGACCCAAATTAGTAAATCCCAAGAGGGAAGATTAGCAGAATCAAAATCTAAAAATATTTGCCCATCAGCAACAATCGGAGGGTCAGCAGTCTCCCCCCCAAACCCCAGCACTGCTGTTCTTGCCCCATGGTGGGAGGGAAAACAGGGAAAACCAACTTCAGGGGCTTAGGGAACAACACAATCCAGAGCAAACATGTTTAATTCACATAAGAACTGAAGAAACAACTTGTTTCTTTCAGCTAAAAAAAAAATCCAGTCCATGAATATAAAAAAATAAACATTGAGAAAGATAAAATATTCTGATCCACAATAAGAATGCTTTTGAAATTCTGTATTTAGCACTTCTTCCAGCCTTACTTTTCCTGAATCCATATTTAAAATTATCAGAATCGTTTTTTAAATTGCCATTTAATTTAATATGATCTTACATAGGCAACAATAGAAACCAAAGTTTTGTGACACAGAAATCAAGCCATCACAATAACATTAGGATAATCATAATGGTAATACAGTAGCTTCTACAAAGGCATTCAAATACAGGACTACAGGAGCTTTAAAATGTCCATAATTGATAAATTAAACACACTTTTGTGAGAATTTACAGTGCAGTTATCCAGAAATTCCAGCTTTTACCTTTCAAAATATTAACAATGATCAAAATTCTTTTCAGAATCTGCAGTTATTCTGTGCAATTGGTTTTGTTATAGCTATATTATTATTATAAAATCAGAATAAAAAGAAAAAATGTATTTGTTTGCCATTATAGTGATGCTTACAGTAATAGCAATTCTAAGGTTAAAAGTCAAGGTATTACGAACATTGTACACTACAAAATGGAGATATTTGCAGCCAATTTCACTGTATTCTCTCCTTCAAATGTCTCCAGAATTAGAGTCTCTTACCTATAATATTATTTTTTGCAGTCACACTCTTGAAATCAGTTGAAAAGCTGCTAAACCAAGAGATCCTGAGAGCTTAAGACTAAGACTGTAATTCCTTTGGGTGATTATAGGTTTTTCAGCTTTAGCTGATAAACAATAGAGGCCACAAAAAACAAGCAACACTTTTACTGAAAGTCCCTCATGCTCCATTCCTGCAGCTCCTCAGCTGTGTCACCCTCAGACCTGGCAGCAAAAGAACCCCAAAACAGCCCCTGCTTTTCACTCCTCCCTTGCTCCAGCTCCCAGGGCTTTGGGGCCATTTGCCATCAGCTTCATATCCAGTAGGAAATGTGTATCATGTGTGGGACTCAGTGGAAGATCACATCCTCCACCACTGATTACTGGCATATTTCAGGGTATTTGAAATAAGAACTGAACTGTGCAGCCCAGGGGACCTCGTGTTTGAAAATAGAGCACAGCCCTTTGGGACTGCTGAGATAATGGGTAATTGTTCTTTTCTGTGGAGGGAATTTCAACTGCTACAAACTCAAATCCAGTTGAGAAAGCTGCTGTGGGCACTAATTTATCTGTCTGGTTTTGAAAGCTATAAACTCATTCACTGCAGGGCACTCCAAAGAAACTCAAAATCACGGTCTGAAGGGGATTTAATTCTCCAATGAGTCCAAACACAACTGAACTGTTCCATCTGGGCTCCTGGGTAGCACCCATCATCCGGATGCCCAAGTGCCTGAACCAGTCTCTCAGGAGTTAATTTCCATTTGTCCCCTCCTGCCACACCAAGACAACTTTGGGTAGCTCTTTCCCATAGAGCTTTCCTGAACCTGTCAGAAAATATTTCTCATCTCCCTCAGTATAATTAGGTCATGTTCAATAAACCACTCATCATCTGAGCTCGTTCATCAGCCCTCCTAACAGGATGATATTACCCCCAAAATCCAGACTTAAACTAAGCATGTGAAATAAACACATTTTCCCTTGTAACAGCTACCTTTGTGAGTGTCTCTTCCACAGTTCCACCTGGGTTAATTTGGGATTGCCTTTGGCCAGGCCTGGGTTAATATTTTATGTCAGCCCATTCCATGGTGAGGTTTGAGGCTGTGACTAAACCAGGCTGGATAATGCTCCAGTGTTCCAGCTGCTACTGAGCCCTGCTGGCACATCCTGGCAGGGCTTTCTGCAGCCCCCAGTCTGTCCCCCAGGACTCAGGATGCTGGGAGGGGACACCTGGGGACACCCCACAGCCCCAGCACCATGGTGGCACAGGCAGGAGCTGGAGTGGGAGCTGCTGCTCCAGGACTGGCTGGTGGAGACAACAGGGACAGCAAAGGCAAGAAAACTGCTGGGCTGACATAAAGACATTTTAATGGGTGGAGGAAAATCCTCAGTGGCACAAAGGGAGTCACCCAGCCTATTCATATCACGAGACCTCAGTGCTCAGGTGCCAAAGCCACTGGACACTTAGCACAGATGTTTCTGCATTCAGCTTCCTTCCTCCCTCAGAAATGATTGTCACAATTTATAGAATAAGAGTCATAGGAGCAGAGGGATCCAACTGCTGTTAAATTTCCGCCTCAGAACAATTTGTCTTTGTTCTTTCAAAAATATTTCGGGAAATGCTTCTATCCCCCCAAAGCAATATAGCTTCAGTGCCATGTCATGCAATGACCTATATATGCACAGAAAATGCTTGGCAAATAATAAACTCAACAGAAAAGCCACTCTTCCAAAACACTGAAAAAGGCTGGGGGATGCAGGCTAGCACATATTATGCAGGAATATTCAAACCAACAGAGAAAATAGATTTCTTGGCCGAATCTCCTCCTTTTTTAAATAGTTGAAAGATGGACAGTTCCAGATGGCACTTGGGTGAAAACATGCAGCTTCACTGACAGTGTTTACTAAAGATGTTTAAAAAAATCTACAAACAAATAAAAAGTTTTACAGCAGCACTTTAAAAAATGGTTTCTTAGCTCTTGAAAGTTTAACAGAAACAAGAGGGTAGCACTGCAGATTGTATGGAGCTGCTTCTCTTTTTTTGAGGACAGATTTTTCTCAGTTTCTTTAGGGAGAGAAAAAAATTTATCTGTGTTTACCTGCTAAAAGGCAGAGTGTCTCTGTGGAATAGACCCGTGGAAAACCCCAGTGACCATATGTGAATGCTTGGAGAAAATGACAGCTCTGCACATCTCATCAAGGTGTGCTGAATCTGAAATACATTTTGGTTTACTGTAACCACACTTAAAGGTTATGAGCCATATATAATGGAACTGTGACATTTCAAGAAATATTCATCTTCGAAGTTCAAAATACTGAAGAACCTTTTTCAATTTTAGCCAGCTCTCCTATGCACACACTACTAGAACAATCACTTTTAACTTTTACCTTTTCAATTCCACTTGGGAAATATTAAATGACAGTCCCACATTCACATATATTTCTTATGTCAGACAATCCATGGCATTAAATTTGATATCCATGCAGCAGCATTTTTTCTTTGTCTATTCCTTTAGCAGAATTTCCTGAATATTATTGTTTCATATTTTTATTATTTTCTTTTTTAGGTAATATTGAATAATTCATATTTCTAGAGGTAGGTTTTAAATCACTATCTGAAAAAGCCTCTCCATTATGTATGTAAGGACCAGAGTATAAGAACTTAGACAGTTAAGGGGTGGTATTGAGATGCACCTTCAATGAAACTGATATTTTAAAAAATGACTGCTGTCATGCCAAGCTAAAACAAGTTTTATTTTCACTAAGGTTACAGTTTTACAATAACTAAAGTTTTACAATAACTGTCAAAAGACAGTTTCAAAAAAGGGGATCAATAAAATTATTTCTCCTTTGAAAACCAAGGAAGAACTGTGCTACACCATCTACTAAGGAAACCTCCCCTCCCTCTGCATGTTTATTTCATAGGTACAGGAGATCTTTGCTGAGCAGATCCTACAAATATGTGAAAAGGATGATGCATTCTGTTAAATCAATTACTACTACTCAATTTGCTGGCCCCCTTCAGTCAAATATGACTCCAACTGCAAGAGGAAGTTTGAGATCAATCTTTCTTTAAATATTTGTTCGATTATCGACTTAAGTTAGCAGAGAAGCAAAACTGAATACTACCAGCTTCTGGATATTCAACAGCTGAAAATGTAACATACACACCCTACAATTTGCAGAGCATAATCTTCTCACTATTATTAAAGTCTTTTACCTGCATGATTAGCTTGATGTAGTCATAATAATAGTTTCCTAAATATTTTGGTTCTTTTTAATTTTCTGTTCTGATCATTAAACCCAAAAACTAATGGACAGCAATCCCAGTGCATGTTAAGGTTACATAAAAACTAGATGTAATGAATTTTTTCTGGTGTCTAATTTATGTTTCCAGAAAGGATGAATGTGCTAATGGTCCTCAAAAGCATTTTAAACAAACACAAATGTAAACTGCATTTTTTGCAACTTCATTTAAACTTCAATTTAAAGTGTGTGTTTAAGTGCTTTGCTGAATCCATTCAGCCCTGTGGTACAGAGAAGATTAGTGTTCAAATCTTAATCTTTCAAAACCAGTTCTAGTAGGACAGAACTCCTCTGATCCTTTCAAGCTGACAGGAAAGCACTGGAGTAAATGGAACTGGGAGCACAAAAGCTTATCTTTTTCCCAAAACAGAACAAAGAAAAGTTTCTGCTGGAGCTCTTGAGTTACCTTTTTCCACAGAGATTTGCATTGTGAAATTCTGTACAGCAAAATATGATCTTATTATGGCACAGCACATACATGCATTCACTTCACAGCATTGTACATCTGGATTTAAAAGCTGAAGAAAAACTATAAAGAAAACTGTGTACACATAACCTGGGAGAAAGGTGGGGAAGAAGCAAAATATTTTATGAAAATCAGAATCATGTTCTGGATTTTTCATGGGCTTTACATTTCAGGATTAACCAGTTCTTTGCCACCTCTCAGCCACTCTCCTGCACTTTGACTTACTTGCTACAATAAACCACAAGCTATTTCCAAGCCATCTTCTCAGAGGACTCCTGGACTGCTCTGAGCCCACACATCTGTATTTTCCTTCTGTGAAACTCGGAATGCACAAAGGAAACCAGATGGGAGATTATTATGCCTTCCCTACCAGGCTTGGAAACACTTCATTCTTCAAAAATAAAGAAGTAGATGTTGTAGCACAAACCTGGAACATTGAGTCCTTGGTGAGAGATTTTCACAGCTGAGCCACACTTCAAAGCCCTGAGTGTGGCACTTTACTCACCCAAAATGATTGCTTAGTGCCTTACACAGCTTCAGCAATTCCCAAGAATTCCCTTCGGGGAGAGACTTGGCCTAGAACAGTCTACTTGAAATCCTCACATTGTACAACAACTGCAGTGGATTTTTGTCCTTCACTGCTGGGAGCTCACCCTTTCCTTGCTGAATTGTGCAGTGGTGAGAGATTCCCTCGTTCCCTTTGGCCAGGACACCGTGGCAGGAGCTCAGCCATGAACTGCAGCAGCTTCCAGAGCTCACCAGGTTTGTTTGCTGTCCCTCCTCCCACATCATTTGCTGATCCATCCACGGCCATATTAATACTCAACTTGAGCAGATTCTTTTTTCTTTATCTTTTTTCCTTTTTAATTTCTCCAGGCACTGTTTTGTTCCACAGAAAAGCAAGGTGGTATCAAAAATTTTTTTACAGAAATCTTACTGTTGTACATGAGTTAACTGCAATGGAAAGATTCTCTATCACACATTATTACAGTGTAATACTACACTGTATTGTACTGAGTAGTATAGAGACATCATGCACAGCAAATAGGAGAAGTGAGAGGTTTATCACAGCCTTTTGTACAATTTAACCAGCAGTTAATGCACATGTTCTTTTATTCTATCTTTTTTCACTACGAAAACAAGTTGGCAGTTAAGAGGCTATAGTCGAGAATTTACACTATCAAAGCAGTTAAATATGACTGGATTTTAGCATATTCAGCAAGTACAGTAAATGCTACCAGATTCCTTTCAGCTTTGAAATGTGGTCTGTAATTATTAAAACATTCCCAAACACACTGGGAAAAATATCTGCAGATGTACAACCAGGATGAATATAAAGGGTATCTGTGAACATTTTAACCCCAAAACTGAACTCAACATATGAAATAAATAAATTTTAGAAACACTGCTTGGCTTTGAAGCCAATGAATGCATGAAATACTTTTCTTAAGAGACCAAATTACTTCAAAAGCACTTCTGACACATTGGACATCTATCCAAATTACAAAATGCATTGGTGGGTTGTTGTTGTTTTCCCCTGTGGCTTGCTACAAACATCAAGGGCTACTTAGCTATCTGTAAATAGGACAACTAGCAAGAACCTAGAGGCCTTGAAAAAGCCTAGAGAAGAATAGGCTTCAATAAATATAACATTAAATAACACAGATATTTGAACTACAAACATATGGTCTGAATACTCTTAAGTGATTTGCCTTTAGGGGAATCATCTGACCATACCTTTCAGCCACTGTGAATATCTGATAGATATTGGTGGAGAAAAAGTTCCCTGGAAACTGGGCTCAGTCTAGCTACAGGAATTGCAAAAGAATTATCAAGACATGTGGCTATCCCATAGTTAAACACCATTTTCTTTTTAACTGGTACTTGAGAAGCTGCCCCAAAGCTTCCTTTGGCAACTACTTCACATCAGCCAGAACTAGGAAATCATTTCCCCCAAGACCTTTGCAGTCTGGAGGGCTGTGGAGGTGAAGCCCCCTGGCCCTTCCTGCAGGGAGCTGCACCAAAGCCACCACCAGCACCCAGCAGCGCTTGGCCCGAGGCTCCTGTCACTGGTAAGGAAAAGCAGAAGTCAAATTTATTCCGGCTCTTGAATGCAAAGCAGAAAACAGCTACCAAAATGAAATCAATAGAAAAAAATCAACATCTACATGGAACACAGGATGATCATGGGCTGCTGAAGAGATTTCCTTGTGCAGACATCTGTCAGCTGCCTGGACTGAGGTGCTATTCCAGCAAACATCCTCCTTTCATTGTTTCTGCTTTGGAAAAAATACTCTTATCCTGGTTCATGGCCTTCTAATTATACTTCTTTTCTTTTTGCTAAATATTAAGCACAAATAAATCTTAAAAACAGATCCTGACCCCCCAATACCTGCTCTTCCTGCAATTCATATGCTGATACCATTGTATACCATATACAAATTACCATGTTTAGCTCATGGGAACAAAAGCTCTTGTCTCTGGATGACTTTCCAATGTGTGGGTTATTTTAAAAATGCTCCACTCTGCCTGCAATACGTAAAGTGAGAGTTAAACTTCAAACCCATTGCTTTTGTATGCTGCAAATTAATCCACTTTCTCTAACTTTACCAGCTCCTTTCAGTTCACACCAACACATCTCAGACTGTGGCTCATGCATTGGGACCAAACAATGCAGCACATTGTTTGTTTGTTTGTCGAATAGAGAAGTTCTGGTAACGTGTCACTAAAGAGCTGTGCTACAGAGCAGAAACACACACTGCTCCATGTGAAACTGCAATTGTGTCCTTACTACACATCAATTTTAGTGATAGCAGACAGAGAAAATACTGTGCCTCCTGGGTAAATTCAAGAGCGATGCTAGTGATGGTTTTGGTGGGCAGCCAACGTTCAGTGTACAGAATAAACTGCTAGCCCACACACAGAAAAAAGCACATAGAAATCATAAGATAAAAAATGTGGTTACACTTGGCAAAAATGTTTGCAATCACTGCTTATTTATGGAAATGCATCACAATAAAATTTAGAAATTCTATTTAAAAGGCACTAACAAAAATTGCTAAAAAGTGACTTTTGCAACATTTTAAGATCATAAAGGCAGCACAATTGGATTCATCTCACAAAATGTAATCAGTTGGACTCCAGATAAGTATGGAATAATGAAAAATAAACAAACACATAAAATCACCTATAAGAATTTATCTTCTCCTTTTCAGAATGCTTTTGCCTTAAGGGATATGGGTTACAGTTTCTCATGTCTCAAAAATCCAGGTATCAAACAAAACAGTCTGTCTCATTTCTACATCTCGTGAATTACAAGAGCCAGAGCTGCAATCTTTCTCTTACAGCACTAACAAAACATCTGCAAGTCTGTAAGAGTAATATTCCAAATCAAAATACCTTTGTAGCTACCAAAACAATCAGAAACCATAGCTCCTTTTCAGTAAAGCACCAAAATACAAATACAACAGTGCCATGTAAGCTCAGTAATTACATTGCAAATAAAAAATTTAAACTTGAAAATAACTTAAAATAAGAATAGGAAGATCCTTAGTTTGTTCCAAGTAATAGCTGGTTACAGATCAGTTTTTAGGTCGTTAAGACATCAGACCTGATGAACAAGGTCACAAAGAAGGCAGGGAAATTAGGTTATCAGACTTTCCACAAGTAAAGCAATTGAGTAAAGCATCATTAGTTGTGAGCTTGAAGTCCAATCTGAGTTCTGCAATAGCAGCTTATGCTAAATACACATATATGTGTACATCTATACATACATTTGTATGTACAGATAAAATTTGGATAGGACATTAGCCAAAACGAATAGATAAGTCATATACAAACTTAAGTCTAAGGAAGCTCAGTCAAAACACAGGGTCTCCATTCTGCCTAGTGAAGAATACATTCAGCTCTCAGAGCCGGGGTTTACATTAGCCCTGCTCAGGAGTACAGCAGATTGGAAAGGAATGTCTCAGTCCTGTTCCTGCTTCCCAGTGCTGGTTTGGTTGCAGAGCAGTGTTGATGCACATGAACCAGGTTCCTTGCCACCAGCTCTAACCCACGTGCACACCCCACGTCTTCCAAGCCCTAACAAATACAAACTGGAACTGTGACCTGAGCACCAATACACTGAGCAGGTTCAGTGCAGGGGACAAGCCCCAGCTCAGGCTGAGGCAGTCTCAGGCATGCACACACTGAGGATGCAGAGGCTCTGCTGCAGTCTGCTGAGCCCTGAGGGCAGTGCCAGGGGAGAGGGAGGCCCTGCTCAGGGCACAGACACCTCCTCAGCTTTTGTCTCCTTCCTACTGCACCTGCTGGTCAGGCACCTGGATAATGCAGTCATGACATAACAAGCCTTTATAAACTGAAATAGCTGTGTCCACAAGCAAATTTCTACAAAATTCTGAAAAGAACCGTTTCTGATAACATATATGGCCCTGGGGCAGGAACACATCATAGCAAGCATGTGCCAGGTAGCACTTTCATAGCATTTTCACATTTCAAACAGTGAAGACCACCACATGACACCAGCCAGCTTCTTTTTACCCAAACCCCGCCTTCCTGAAAGGAACAGGGAATGAGGTGACCCCAATACTTCTATCTCGATTGCCAATTAACTGTTTAGATAATAAGACAATGTTAGCAGAAAGCTAATCCGGTCTATTTACACTATAATAGTGCTAAATTATGCTGAAAATAAACAGGTTATATAAAGATCAAAGACAAACATAATTTAATAACATATGTATACATAATTTTACTATTTGGCAGAGACAAAATACCATCTCTTCTAGGAAGATATTAACAATAACCCTAATATGAAGTTTTGTATAATACCTTTGGGGAAGAAACATAATTAGAAAAATAATTAGGAAAATATTGTAATGGACTGCTCACAGTACCTACAGGAGACACTGGGGAGAACTGCAAAATATGTACAGCTGAGAAGTACAGGAAGGCAAACAGCTGAAGGGATAGCTATTAAACTGGTTTTATCGTCCCTGTCAAGTTTTCCTCCTTTGTAAACTAGGAAGTTTTTAAACAAAACATCACCACCAACAAAAATAAACACAACCAAGAACATCTAAGTCAAAGAATGTAAGAAGATGGTCTGAGAAGTAAATGTGTTTTCTTAACCTTTGTCAAGTCTCACCTTTCTCTAAAACAAATTGAGAACTGCCAGGTGTTTACATATTTAGATTTTATAAAACAATAAGAAAATTGACACATTTTTCAAGTATATTGATTCATATTAGAACTGGATAAAAAGCAGGAAGTGAATTCCAAGACTAAAATGCACAGTGTGCTTTGCCATATTCCTGTAACTGTGTGGGCTCACTGTACAAACTCCACTCCTCTGTAAGCCTGCTGCCTGTCAATAAAGACAGCAGCTCTTAGAAGTTAAATCTGCTTTTTGCCAGAGCTCTCAAATGACCCTTAGGAAAGCGAGCATGAGTGTGCTAAGCTGAACCACATACAGTTTCTCAAATGAGTGGATCTAAATAAACAATTAGAACTGCTCTCGATATTCTGCAGGAAGTGGAATAATTAGGCCCATTATTGGTATTCTAATTTTCTACTGTGAGGCACTGCAGTCAGCAAGTTTCCCTTCATTCAATTCCCCAGCAATATTCCTCCAATTCTTTTCCTCAGAATTCTGGTTCTATTTTTCCATGCCCTCTCCTGATGGAGGTAGGCCCTTCTTCTCACAGAAAAAAATGAAAATTAATTTGAACCAGTAAGGAGTTTCAGAACTACTTTTGGAGGAAAAATCCCCACAAAATAAAAATGCACTACATTTCAAAAATCCCATTACTTTAAAATTATTCAGGGTATGTATCTGGGAATGTGTTGTTATACCAAGGGTGCATTAAATGGATACAGCCTCCATTAATACCAAAAGATAGAATTTGTAGTAAAAGTCAAACTTATACAGAAGCATCATATTCAGAATAGAAAGATGTGTATTATATTGTTTGACTAATACTCCTCCCATCCAAAAAAGTTCTTCCTCTCTGAACAAGCTGTTTATTAAACAGCCTGTGTTGCTTTGAAACATATTCTGCTTTCACAGTGCTGCTCTCAGAACACTGGAGTTAACTCACCAAATATAAAAAACAGCCTTAGATATTTTTCCTTTTAAAGTCAGAATTTTCCCACTCAGACCTGAACATGCAAGTCCCTATTCCCTGCCAAGGTCCATTAGTAATGCCCCTAAGATTTGCCTTGATTTCCAGCCACACAGAACAGGTACTTTGTGTTCCTTTCAGCAGGACAAGCACAGACTCATCTGCTGCCACGGCAGCCCCTTCCGTGTCCCTCTGCAGACACCCCACAGGCTCAGGGCCCTCCTGTGACCCAGCCAAGGCAGGAGCCAGGCCAAGGGCTCTGCCTGCAAGGATGGGAACCAGGAGCCCTGACACACCACCCACACTTTGCATCGAACTAGAGAGGAGAACGGAAAAAAGGTTCCTATCTCTCACTGCTGATGATGGTGCATTCTGAAACACTACAAAAACTTGTTCTATGTATATTTTAATGCATCCTAGACTAAGAAAATCCTAAAAGACTCAGTGGATTTTAAAAGACTTACTGATCTGAAAATGAATAGCTGAGATGAGGTTCTTAAAGTATTCTTTATTAATATCATTAGAAGTTGCAGAAACAACTTTCTTGTAATATAAAGGCACAGGGAGACAGTTTTGATAAAATATTCCAAACAAACAGTAACTTACAGTACAAAAGGACAATTTTAATGCACATACAAACCCCAAACATCTCATTCAAAAATATTTCACCATGTTCATCAATAATAATGGGCAATGACTAAAAATATAAATTGTTATTGTACAATAAATATCTGACAGGTGCAAATGGAACAAGATTTATTGCTCTCCACAATGTTTTCCCTGTAGTGTTTTTGTTGTAGTGGGGGTTTTTAGGGTTTATTTTCCTTTAACTTCCAAGTTCCCTTCACAAGCAGCTCTAGTAACTTGTTTCTGGAAGGACTAAACCCCAAATAAAATCTAAGAGAACATTCTGACAGTTACAGAACTGTCTCAAGTAGTAACCAAAACTGGCAGTGTTTGTTTCTTTCACAACTTTAACAATCATAGTTCACTATTTCTTTGGGAAATGTGGTAGATGTTTAAAAATCAACTGTAGTGGTAAGTCAAGGCTTTTATGGTCGGGTGGTAGTGATGCCTTGAGAGGTTGCCTGGAACAGAGACTAGACAGAGTTAAAGGAATAAAGTAGTTATTTATTGAAAAGGTCTTTAAAGGATACACCTTGGGCAGTACAAGAGCCTGGCTGAGGCTACACCCCATGATGGACAGTGGGTCATGAGTTTTCACACTTTTATAAGTTTTGGTCCATTAACATATTGGAGTTAATTGTCCAATTACAGCTGCAGGTTATGAAGTCCCATCCTCCCAGATTGCTTTTCTCAATTCACCATTGTTTACACTTTTTGGGCCCGAAGCTGCAAGGGTGTCCTTGGTTCTCAGGCTGGAAAAGGATTGTTTTGTCTAACTAAACTGTGAAGAGAACTTGCTAACGCTTCATATGAAGTTCAGAGTTACACACTAATGCAGTACAGAACCTGGAAAATATGAAAGCTAAAACTTAAGGCATCAGTAGTACCTAGTCTGAGGGTTAGTCTATTTTCTTCAAATAAGTGGATTTTATGAAGAAAAGTAACATGAACCTTCTACAACAGCTTGTGCAAGAACAAGCACATAAAACTTTCAAATGAGGAGAGAAATTATAATTAAAAGCTGCACTGGGCATTCTAACTTCAGAAAACAAGACAAGGGACTGGGAACAAATTAAGACTACAGAGACAATGATGACATAAGAGTGAGAATTTCCGATTCTAAAATATTCTTAATCATAGAATCTTTAAAGTTGGAAAAGACCTTTAAGATCATGAAGTCCAACCAGCAACCCAGCACCACCACCAGGTTCACCATTAAACTGTGTCCTCAAAATACAGCGACCTAAGAAATCAAAGAGCACTCTGCACCTCTGTGCTCTTTGAGTACTCTGAGCTTTGAGTAAGGAGGGCAAGTCAGTGAGTTTGCCATTTTCCTCACTTGCAGAACAATTTCCATCAGGCTTCGATGCAGTAAAGGAGGCAGAGCAGCTCTGCTCTTGCAAGTAGCACCCATTACCTTGCTCAGAATTAAGTTTAGCTTGTAAAAAATAGTGTTTTATACACGCATTTAAGAAATATTAGTCTCCTTCATTACTGTTACTAGAAGTAATATGCACACATTTCCTAAGAGTATCTTTGTACGTACAAGACTTCAGGAAAATGAAGCATACTAGTTGTGGAAAAAAAAAAAAAAGGCAGAACCAAAAACTGAGGAGCAAGCTTTCAAGTGAGTTCTTGTAGCAGTAACTGAGGCTTTTATAAAAACTGTGATTTATGAGAACAACTCCATATTTACATAAACCTCAACAAGTCAATTTCAACTGTACTGGGAGTAGGCAAATTTAGCACAAGAAAAGGTACCTAGAGTGAGTACAGCTTACTGGTAAACCAAAAGATGAATATTCAGAAAATTTCATTCAACACTTGAGAAGAATGTAAAACAAACTGCTAACCTGCTTAATATTATTATTCAAATTAGGATTTTCTCTAGCATAAGTACACAGTTTTAGAAGTTCTTCAGAAAGTAACCAAGGACCATCAAAATCTGAATTTTCAAAATTATTAGCTTCACCACAGTATAGTACTCTTTGTTTACTCTATGTTCAAAACCTAATAAACAAAACCATTTTCTTTGGTTTATACTTAAACTACACCAGACTAGTGATTTTTTATTTTTAGTCAATCTTCTATCCCCAATTTAAATTAACACAGACCTTTTTATTGTAGTGTCTTTCCAATTTTCAAATTATCTTTGTTAAATGTAAGTTTGTTCATACCATGATTTCCTGTTCAACAGCCATGTGTATATACCGGCATGACATTTTGTACAATAGTTACATTAAGTGATATTTCCAATGGCAGAACCAAAGAAGACATTAAATGAATGTTAGTTCAAGTGAGATTTGAGCTTATGATGATCTTAAAAAAAACAAACTACAATGTCTAAGCATAGTAAAATACAGTGTAAAACCCCCTAAAATAAGACAGTAAACTCAGGAATCCTGCACTCACAGTAGGAATGTTCTGCACAGCATTAACATGAAAGCCTGTTCAGTTTGAAACAATGCAGACAGCTAGATACCTGAATGTAAATGCCACTTCAAGGTGTTTAAACAAACACAAAAATGAGACAACGATGTCAGGAAAAAGGCCTTTAAAACAGGCCACCAGTCTAACTTGACTTTCCAAGTAAGAACATCAGTTTCACAAAACTGTGACACTAATGCAGTTTTATGTAAAGTACCCTTTGACACACTGTCAATTAAGCTATCAGTCTTTTGTGACCTACTCCCTTTTAAACAGTTAGGGAGGACAGTCAATAGTAGCTCAAGTTTTAATTCAGTAAGTACCTTGTTTGTTTGCAAAGGAACATTATAACACCATAAAATTCTATTTTTACAGTATTTAGAAAACTGATGAACTAGGGATTTTTATTCTTTTTAACACAGGAGTCCAAAACTTCTGTTTTCTATGTGTCTTTGCAATAGTGTTTTAGCCAGTGCTGCAAAATAATTTCACTGTGGACTACCTCACGTTGTTACTGAGCTGTGCAAGGTATTCCCGGAGTTCCTTGGCAGCTTGGAATCGACCATATCTCTTCTTTGGGTTGGCACACTCATCCAGCAGGGCCTCCAGGCGTCCCTCTTTGGCAATCTCAGCTGGGGGGTCGTGCAGCAGCCCCCCCGAGGTGCCCCGCCATGTGGCATGTCTGGACAAAAGGTTCTGGCAGATGGCGTAATAGTTGTGGTCCACAGTGACACGAGCACAAAGAATCTCCTTCGAGAAGGACAGACAAGCTTCTTTATCACAGTCATCAAACTTGCTCTCGTACCACACGTCCCAGTTCTCAGGTTTATCTGGGAAATACAAGGAGACAGGAAAACAAGTGAGAGAGGGGAAGAAAGAGCATATGTGTGTCTGAACACAATCAGAAGCTCAATACACAGCAAACTGGTAATATTTAAACTACAAACCAGTTTTGTTTAGGTAATCTCAGAAACGTTCGAGCCTAAAACTGCATCAGACAGTCTGATACATCCTTCTGCTGAAATGGTCCTGAGAAAACAAAAAATATGGGAAAGAAAGAAAGAGGGCAAAATAGATAGCAAGGAGAGGGCAAGAAAAAAAAGCAGCACAGTAAACACATGAAATCTACATTCACACATACCCAGAGGAAAATATGCAGCATGAGCAAGTACAAGAGAACAATCCAGAGCCAAAGCTGAGAGAAAAACAAACAAGCAACATGATTTATTTTAGCAACCTAGACTTGGGTTCTCCAGTTGCCCTGGAAACTACTGCTGGCAAGTGGTCTACCAAAGACTAAAACAACATTGCAAAGTAATTGCTATAAACTTCTGAAACTTTATCTTCTTACTTTCGACATGGCAGTAACCAGAAAGAACATAAAAAAGCAGATACATTACTTATAATCTTTGAAAAAAGTAAAATTCAACAAGGCTAATGGCATTTATGCACATGTACATGTACACTTCGTCACAGCTTTCTTTACCTTAAAATCTGATTTACATAAAATACCTTGTGCAGTAATAACACTTAAAAGGTTACTAAGTGTGAGCTCTCTCGAGTTCTTACTATTTTTTGTAAGAAAACTTTCAGCTTAAGATTCCAGACTATTGCCAGCTTTGAGAATAAGTCTTTATCATGCAGTCCCATAGTTTTGCAGATCACTCTTAGCAGTGTGAGGTACAAAGAGAAACTAATCTGTGCTTGGCTAGTCTCTGAGCTGACTATTGGTCTTCTCATTCACAGCACACTGAGAGTCAGTTTAGGAAAAAAAAAGAACTGAAGGATAATAGCTAAAACTATAAAAACATGATGTAAGATCTGTAGAATTAATGGCAAATTCAATGTGGGAAAAAAAAAAAAGCCAGCAAAGGAGAACGTGAAAAAAGGGCTTCAGCAAACTCAAATGTGACATCCCCCACAGAATACAATTAGGTATTAGTGTACAGTGCAACTGGATAGAAGGTACATATTGAAATAATAAACAGGCACATTGATCTGGACAGAGACTGTCTAATGGAACTTCCCAAAAGATCCATGAAATCAGTATTAAATGTCAACCACGGCACAAAAGTTGATAGAAAGACTAAGAATTTTCTTATATCCTCTTTTATTTTCTGTGTTCTTGATTGTTAGATCATGAATCACACCAAAACCCTGTTTTGTTATTTGTCCTGTTGGGACAACATATATGACACTTGGAGCATTCATGTTCTGCAAGGACCTACTCATTCCTATTCCACATACATTCTTAACATTTCAGATGTATCAAATGTATCAACATTTTCAGAGATCATCTGGACATCTTTCTGCCTGAACAATTCAGACATGCTCCAAAAATGAAAGCCTTCAGTAGTATTAAGAGGGAGGGAAAGGAACAGAAGTGAAAGGAATGGAGCAGAGAGGAAAGGGTTCTACAGTAAATTTACTGAATAGTCAATATATTAAAAGGTTTCCTTGATAGGCTCATATAGTTTTAATCTAAGCTGCTTGAGAAAGTACTAAATCTAATAAAAAAACCCCAACCAAATAACCCTAAAACACACATTCTTGTAGGCAAATGTGTGGGAGAGAAAAATACAGTCTAAAATTAAATCTGCAGCACAACACATGAAGCCTATTTGCAAAGCTTAGAAAAATCCCTTCACCCAAAGCAAACTGGAGTCACTTGGCCTGTTGCCATGAACTTCTGCAGAATCCAGAGTTTCATGTTTAATGTCTCCAGCCCTTAGGTCTGCAAGTTTTCTTTATATGCTCAAGAAGAATACAAACCTATGTGATGCCACTTTGTCAAACACCTCTCCTGCTGCCACTCCTTTGAGCTTTTACAGCAGACAGAGAGAAAATGAATTTGTAAACAGCACTAGAATTACCCATCCCTTCGGTTCCATTATTACAGAGAACCAATGGGAAGCAAAGCCAGGCTATGGGACTAAGGCAAAGCAGGCACTAACGCTGTTTGCCATTCACAGAAAGTAGAATTCCAAGACTTCCATTGTTACACAGGTGCCTGGAAGAACCAAAAAAAACCTCTCTCTCTTAGCTAAGGTGGTCAAGACAGGCTGCTTATCTGTCTGTCCACCCATTTGTCCAAACACACCCTGCACCAACATCCTCTCTTCCTTTATGCAGGTTTACAGTACTGACAGGTATGCTCAACAGTTCATGAAACTGACAAATTGGTCAAGCTGGTTAGTAGTCTCATTGCAGAAGAAAGCTAATTCATTTGTTAATTAGTAGTCTAGTTGTAAAGCAAAAAAAAAAAAAGTATTTACCCACCACACACACTTTAAATACTGCAGAGAAAGAAGTGAGACACATGGGGTGAGGGGAGTGAAAGAAGACACTTACTCTGTCTGATCAACCTTTTGTCTGCTACCAGAACGTTTTCTGCATCTACAATGATAACCTTCCCATCTCTCGGTCCCACTGCAAAGTTGTCGAAGCTCACATCAAGGAGGTAGAGTGCAAATTCAAAGTCATTATTTGTCAGCTGCTCAGCTATTTCCATTAATTGCCAGGCCAGATCCACTCGTTTCTCCCATGGTGCATTGAAGTAACTCCACAGCTCTTCTCCCACGTAGTTGACAGCCACCATTCTTCCGCATGCTCCCAAATACTTGGCGAAGGGCCAACCCTCGTCAGAGGGGAAACTCTGTATACAAAAAAATTTACAATTTTTATTTAATACAAAACAGTCCAGATTTTAAAAGGCTTTTCAATAAAACTAAGAAGAGAAAGCTGCAAATATCCAACACAATAATCCATATATTTCTAAGTTTTGAAGGGAAAGGAAAAATGATACAAAATGTATTTATGTGACCAAGAGGCCTCGCTGGACTAATGCAGGGAAAAAGTTGGATGACCTGAAACAATACATAACCCATATCTAACCTTCCAGCTATACACACACCCCCACATATATTTACACGCACAATTTAATCAACCACCTTTTTCTCTTGGTGTTTTATTACACGTTTGTTGTAGTAATGCAAGTATATTTCCCATACCCCTTCTCTCTACCACCATCCCTTCCATTTTCACAGTTGATAGGATTCCTTTGAGGTTTCTTAATTTTCTAGTATACCTTAACAGTCTGTCTCTTGATTAATTGCTACATATATACGGTGTGTTTATTAGACACAGCTACATAACATTTTTATCAACAGTAAAATCTGTCTCCAACAGTACCTTTCTTGGAAGTTAACAAAAGAGACTGAATAGAAATGACACACTGCAAGGAATTACAAAACAAGCCACAACACACCAGTTCTGCTGCCCTCCAAACTACAGAGGAATGCTGAATAGGAATGCAACAGGAAGAAAATGCAAAAGCACTCATTCAAGAAACCTCAAATTTATAGAGGAATATGATGTAGACGAATTGTAACTATTAGGAGATACCACCATATGCCCATGTCCTCCTGTTCTGCCTTGCTATGGTGTCACCAGACACCACTCATGAGCAATTCTGCAGTAATGACGTAGCAAAGGTTTTACCACAGCTGGGGTGAACAGCATGGTGGGTTTCAGGATCAATGAAAGCTTTACACCTTCTGGAATACAATGGCCACAATGGCACAAAACATTTACTGTCAGTTGGAGAAAGAGACTGGAACGAAGCACACCATGCAGAACAGGTCTGAACTACAAGACCATGCAGGGAAGAGGTGTCTAATATAATCAACCTTGTCTATACAGTAGACCCGAAGAAACTAAAATCATCATTAATACACATAATTGACAATGTTTGCCATTTTTATGGCAAGAGCCATGAAGCTGCTCTCTAAGGTGGCAAACCTTAGAAGACAATTTCTGGATAAGTAACCATGACAAAGAAGCACCTTCCTTGGCTGGGCAAAAGGACATCAGAGCAATAGCAATAACAGAAGAAGTTCAAAGTTTTTGACATGTCTGCATGTCTGAACTTCAACTCTATTTTTATCACATGATCTACATAAGCAAAACAGGTTGTGATAAATCCTGAAGATAATACGAACTAATTTCACTGGTTTGAGAGCTGTATGGTATTTTCAAGCTGTGATATCTCGTAACTCAGCAGAACTAAATCTCTCTCTAACTAAATCTACCAAGCAATAGGGAAGACATTAACCAGCCTCCAGGCTTATTTACCTGCAGGACTCGGGGCAATTAATAAAGGCAGAAGCACAGCCAAATAGCACCAGTTCAGGTCAAGTCAAGTGCCACAGTTATGAGAGTTTGGGAGGGGGGGTTTCACTTGTTTTGTGGTTAACAAAATAACCTTCCAACAACTGAAGTATGTGCTAATTCAGTGTTCCCTGTTCCTTATTCTGAACAGACTATATAATAAAAACATGGCTGTGGCATCAATAAATGTCACCAAAGAGGTATTCCATGTGCATTTATCACGACTATATTCAGTCCTGGACCAAAACAAAACAAGAAACAAATAGCTGCTGTCCATCAAATGAAATTATTTGTTTTACCTGCATCATACAAACTTCTCTTTCAATTGGAGAAAAGTTACCTGATAAACACATGCTTAACTAATTTCACCAATTCTGTATGACATTTTCATATTGCTGGATTTCATCAACACTGAATTCAATAATGCTTTAATATTTTTATTTAAATATTACTTTGGACCACCCCACTCCTTTTCCACAGCTCTCTTTTTCTATGTTCCAATCCTGCCCTGCTTATGACTTTGCCTCTCTTTTCAAACACTAATTCAACCTCAAACAATTGAGCCTGGCAAAGGAAGTGCTACCCTTGGAAGCAAAGGTGTTCTTCCCTCCCAACCCACCAAGCAGACTCATTTCAATGCCCTGCATATCATTAGGAAAGCAGGGCTGGTACTTCCTCGGATCAGAGCCTGATCCATACCACATCACCACCTCATGCTAGGATGTGGTGCTGAAAGGAAAAGAGAAGGTCTCAACAGCTGGGTGCAGAAGAGGGGAGGAGCTAAGAGGACCTTTCCTTTCCAGCAGCAGCAGGGATTTATGCAATGCATTACACTGATTTTCAAAGTGCAGCGTTGGTCACTGATCTTCCAAACACATCTATTATGCTTCCTGCACCGTGTACACTGAATTTCGTTCCAGACAAGAAATTCTAGGAGCAGTTTGGTTTATTCAGAACACCTTCCTGTTACCAGTAGAATAGCTGCATGCCATGCTGTAACAGATATATTTATAACACTGTGGCAATAAAAACATCTTTTGACAACAGGAGAGCGGGGAATCCTGCCAACATCTGCACATGTACAAACAACATCTCTGCTTTGGCTCCCTTCCAACTGGCATGTAACAGCCACATCTACACTTCATTACCCAAGTCAGTAGCGGAAGGAGGGGATAAAAATATGTACAAGTGCCTCATTCAGTACTTTTTATATTCACTTGGTGAATTTGACAAGAACATTAATTGAAGTGCAGATCTCTTGTCTTTGCAAGCAGCGGTTTGTAACTTTTTGTACTATTCTATTTTGAAAGCTGTTTCCTAAGAGGAAACTGCAGCTAACTTGACCAGGATTTTTTGATTAGCGTATTAAAATTTTGAAAGCCAGTAAGAAATGAAAACAAATTTATATGATTAATAAATACGTTTTCCATGAACAAGTTGCATTTAGAAACAAAAAGCTTCTTAGATCACTGTCAAAAATCTGATCTCTGGGGAATAATACATAAATTTATTTTCGTAGTCTGCATATTTAATTACATAATTTTGTACTTGAATATGCTATTTGCAGGCTTAGAAACCTGCATTTGACAATCAAGGCAAGAAACTAAGCTCTTGTTCAAAACCAGAAGCAGCTGTTTGACAAAAGAATCTGATTCTGATGCACTCACATTTTATCTGTGAACATACACACAATGCCATGGAATTCATAGACAATTAAACTTTAAGTGTTTTAAAATAAAGTAATGCATATGAAAATATAAAAGCAGGTAGCTTAGTAAGATTCCCCTCATTAACGCTGTTGTCATTCTGTATACAGAGAAATATGTATAATCTTCTAACAGAAAGATGGAAAATAGTAAAGATGATAAGAACTTCTGCTACATCCATACCCAGTGACACACCCCAAAACATACTCTGCTTGCTCTAATTAGTGGAGCTCCAAGATATCTCTCTAAGCAAGGCTTAAAAACCTACACAAACCCTGTCAAAGGGACAATGGACAGGCTGTTCCTGAAACGATAATACTGTATTTATGCCTTTAAAAAATACACTGTAATCTCAGAATATTAAGAATTAACAGAGCGAATTTATCACTTCACTGAAGCACAAAACACACTATCAGTGCGTTTGCCTTACTCACTTCCATCTGTCTAAACCTGAGAAGATACACAAATGTGCCAGTGCTTTTTGTTCAGAGCTGTGAATTAGATCAGGCAGTGAAGACTCACCAGCTTGAAGCTGATAGGGCCTATTGTGTTCTACCGTAACACAAATCCCCTTTGAATTAAACACTTAAAAGAATATTAGTTTATCATAATGAAGCATATAATTCATCCTCATATTCAAAACCAAAAAGCCAAACCAATTTAAATAACAACTGACATTTTTGTTCTACTGTACCACTAAAAAAGACGCTTTTCATTTTCAAAACTATTCCCAGAAGATGCTCTATTTGTCACCCCCAACGTTTGCATAAAGTGAGTTCCAGCTCAGAAAAAACACCCCAGACAAAGCCTGCCCAAACAAACACCTACACCTTTTATGTGATGATGTTTTAAAAAAAAACACACAAACACAGGGACTTGTCTCTGTAGGACCCTGAGGAACTTCATGGCAAGATGATCCTCTCCCTGCCACCTTCACTAAATCATCCTGCTGAAGTGCATCTGCCCAGGGACAAATGGGCAGGGCAAGGAGAACTCAAATAACATGCTCTTCTTCAAAAGGAAAATTAGTTCTCTCTCAGAGTACTGCTGATTCTGCAGTGTAAACAAAACTAGCACTGGTATTAGTCACCAAGGTAAATAGGCAAAGCTCTGGAAGCAGGAAGAGCCAGAGAGCAGATTTTACAATGATGTTTTTGGATCCAAGGACTTACAAAGCACAGTCTAAACACAGATGCCTCCTTTTGTCAGAAATTGATCTGCATTCTGGAAAATATGCATTCAAATGTTTTTTTGGATGCTAGTGAGTACAATAAAAACCATGTAATTCCCAACTATATGCTACACCATTTGACATTTACCTAGAACTCCCACAGAAGTTATGCATATATAGCCTACACACGGAGCATGAACAGTGCATTTCACTGAGTACTCCAGATAATGGTGTTCCCATTGAAACCATGTTTTTCATTTATTTCACTGTTGTTCATTTCAACCAGTTACTACATACAATTCATGCCAACAAGAGGTTCACACCAGGCTTAATTGACACACTACCGAACAGAAATACACAAAACTCTAAATAATCAGTTGTTAAGACGAACACTTCAGCTGTAAAAGTTGTATTTCACAGTGTCAGCAGAGATACACCTTTTTTCCAAATAAATTAATTAACAATGATTAAACTCAAGAGCCATAGTAAAGCAAATTTGATGTCATTATTGGCTGTCACCTGTTCAAATTGGTTTGTAGTTCACAAAAGCTTTTCTAGATAACATTTGCAACAGATGAAAATAATCACTGCATATTTACTTCTCATCAGTAATGAGCCTGGAATATTTCACTATAAAGAAGTCCTAGCAGAAATGGCCTTATTTTTAAAGTTACTTGGCAAAATTGGGAGTCTAAAATAAAGCCTCAATTCCTTAATTCAGGGAAGCAAAACACAACTTCCCCTATACATCTGACATACCAGAACAATATTGTTATTGCAAGGTTTCTAATGCGGGGTAACAAACCTTTTTCTGCTACTGAAAACTGCAAGAGTGAGAATTTCTCAAAAGAATTTCTATTTAAGTCTGTATAGTGACTTCCCAGCAGCCTTTAAATTCAGACAGCCATTCATCATAATCTACACTCCACAATAATTTCAAGAATTTCTAGACTATTTTAAAATATCCCTTATAATTCACCCTACGTGTTTTCACTCTAGGGAACTTTCACGAAGAAAGAAGGATGAAAACAGTTTTGATAACTTAAGGAATATAATTAAATATGACAGTTAACATGACAAGTACAAGCCAGTTCTGGTCTAATATGTACAGTCATATGTCACTGCAAAAAATGATTCTTCAGTTTTCAATCCAACCACATCAGTGGAACATTCTTGTAACATGAGGCCACTCAATTTTAATTCAACAAAGAGTTTTTCATTCCTTTTGAAAGGTTAACAATGGAAATTCAGTTGATTAAAATCGTAGAATCTGTATGAGCCAGGACTTATAAATAACACAAGTCCACCAAGGGCACGTCAGGTAGCACAGATAAACACCTTAAATCCACTGCTTGGTTTATGGCATCAGAATTATGGAACAGAAACACCAAATTCAGTAATGAAGAATGTTAAAAAGGTACCAAGGATTAAAACTGACTTGCCATTCTATATTCCATCAATGTATTTAGAATATAACTAAAGAAAATACTTCTGATTAGAAGAGTGTGTACGAAAATATAGAAAAGAGGAATTTTCCCATTTACTTCTTATGTATGGATCAGCAAAAAGATTTTGTGGAGCATTTGGCTAAATTGCTACTTTGAGTAAATTCTGTGCAAGAAATTGTTTCAAATTGATCAGCTGAAGTTTGAATATATGTTTACCAGATGTCAACTATTGCTCTTCCCATAACAAAACCAAACAGAAAGCCCAACGATGACATGTAGAGAAACCAGAAGAATTTTAGGATATGAGGCAACAGACTGTTCATGCAGAGTAATTATACTAGGAATAGAGATACAGCTGTTTGGTTTGTTTTGTTTTGCTTTTTCCCCAGAAGGAATAAGAATGATCAGAAGTTGTAAAAAAAATAAAGCCATTAAGCTTAAGCATTTAGAAAGCTAAAACCATATCTGAGGGAGGGGCAGTGATTTACAGTCTATTAAAAATGCAGAAATACTGCTATTTGGCACACAGAGATTGTCATTTCTCTTAGAGTCAGAGAAATAAAAGTCCTTGAGACTTGCAATTTATATACAAGACACAAATGTTCACCATCACTCTTTGAACAATGTTCATTTAAACAGGTTTTTAAAAGCTGCAGCTCGAGACAATGTTGCATTAATGCACTCTGGATTTAATTGACAAATACCTTGTACAGTTTGAAAAAATCTTCATTACATGCAAGCATTTTATTTTAATTGCAAAAGTATGTGTGCAAATTACAAGTTTGCTTTGCGTGCTGGCCTAATTTTTTCCACAGTAGCTGGTATGGGTGCTTGTTTTGGATTTCTGCTGGAAATGGCTTTGATAACTCAGGGATGTTTCATTATTGCTGAGCAGTGATTACACAGAGCCAAGGCCTTTTCTGCTCCACACCCACCAGCCAGGGGAATGGGGGGCACAAGGAGCTGGGAGGGGACACAGCCAGGACAGCTGACCCCAGCTGATCCAAGGGATATTCCATTCCACAAGGCATCCTGATCAGCACGTGCAGCTGGGGGAGGGAGGAGAGAGAAGAGGGAACACACATCCAGAGTGACAGCATTTGTCTTCCCAAGTCGCCATTCATGTGATGGAGCTGTACTGTCCTAGCAATGGCTGAGCACCTGCATGCCCATGGGAATTGCTGAATGAATCCCTTGTTTGGCTTTGCTTTCTTTACTAAACTGTCTTGGTCTCAACCCATAGGGTTTCTCAGATCTACTTTCCCAATTCTCTCCCCCATCCCGTGTGAGGGGAGGAAGCTGTGTGGGGCTGAGTTCCCAGCTGGGGTTAAACCACAACACTCTGAAAACAAAGCAAACACAACTGACATTTTCATATGGCACCTGGCAATACTGTAAACCAACACCACAGAAAACAGAAGGGCAAGATTGAGGGTTGCAAGACCAGCTCTAGATGCACTTTTGCCAAAACAATTCTGAAATTCTGTATTTCAGTTTTGCCAGTACAGATGTAAACTGCTTTTTCAGGTAAGCTCTAAGGAGAAATACAACCACCTTACTGAAAAACAGCTTTCTTATCTAGAAACAATTTCTTATTTCAGCAGTCTTGAATCACATTGCACTTTTCCTGACTCCGAGGACAAGGATTTGGGGCGTTGCTGTTTTTTCGTGTTTAAGTACAGAACTTAGAACTTTGCCACTGGCAAAATGTGTCAGACACTGTGTGGTTGCACACCACGGCTCACGGCACGGCTGCTACAGTGGCACGGCAGCAGCAGCTCAGGAACTGTTACCCAAAACTGCCAGGAGGCTGCCACAGCGCCTCCAAAGAGGAAATCTGGAGGCTGACAGGGATCACTCTGAAAAGTGAGGCATCACACCTTTCAGTTCTATTAACAGTAAGTTATGTTCCAACTTGCAAGTGAAGATAAAAATTAAACAACTTACTTGATCAAGTTGAATAACATCCACTATTTAAGCAGATATCACTGCTGAAAATATTTCAAAAGCTTTCTTCCCTACATCTATTTTACAAGACAAACTAGAAGCTGGGTGGTTTATAGAAAGTCACAGGACCAGGATAAATCTGCTTACATCCACAGTGGTTCTGTGAATTCTGCAAAGAGCGAACAGTCACACTGCATTCAATCTCTAATCCAAGTTATTTTCACAATTTTTCTATTTCTTCCTGAGGCAACTTCAGGCAACCTACCTTTGCTAGTGTTTGATGCACACCATCATCATATTCAGTTAGAAATAGGATGCCATGCATAGAAATTACTCTCGAGGTGACTCCCCTTCAAAATTCTGTTTATCATTGAATTAGTTGAAATAGCAGCAAATGTTGTTGTTGCTTTTGTCCAAATAAGATGTTCATGCTTATATGAAACACTGGTTTAGATGTAGCACTTTGATTACAAATCTCACCTTATTTTACTAAAAAGTAATGATCTTTATTGCAGAAAACAACTATTAGGAGGGGAGATGAATAAAACTCAAACCCATCAGAAGTTAAATCCTTGGAACATAAGTTCTTTGGTTCAAATGTGAATTCAGATGAAAATTGTGAGAGGATTTAATTAGTAAGCAGTTTTGCAAGATTCTACAGAAAAAAAATTGGTATTGTAATACCCAAAAAATACATAAACTGTACTTGAATAATACTGCAGCTATCATTCCATTTGCTTAACAAAGTAAAATGGCAATAGGGGCTGAGCTCTTCCCTGTTCCCTACACAATAAATAAGTGCCAACAAAGAAGGTTAACAAGAAAGTTATAAAAAATAGAAATAGTGGAGTTAGGATTACAAAATGTAATCTACATTAAACTGTGCAGTGTTATACTTTTGATACAAAGCCCTGGACAGTAATACCATGTTGCTATGGGTTAAAGCCCTGCCTGAAAAACTCCCACAGCAGAAGCTGTAAATCACTTGTGACAATGCAGTTCACAAGCAACACCCCTTCAGGAAAAATCCATACTCCACACAGGCTTCAACCTAAAATCCCAGTCTCTGATGAGAAGCCTCATAATCCACAAATTGCTGGCTCTTGTAGACAACCACAGTGAATTTTCTATTATAAATGAAAGACCAAGCTTTGAATTCCTACTAAATTGCCTGTTTACATTTGTCTATAACACAATTAAACAACACAGAACTTGCATGCCCGGTACACCAAGAGTTTTGACATGATCCACTTCTAAACCAAAACTGTTATGAATAACAGTGCTCAGTCACTGTAGTGTTCCATGAAAGGCTTGAGGCAAAAACAAGCTATATTTTTCCTTGTGCCCTCTGGTGACAGACAGCACGAGTCAAATGCATCAATTTATTGATTGCTTTATTTTAAATTAAAATCTGACTCTTCATATAACATCATGCAGGTTTCTTTTCTCGGAAGCAGCTTATTTTTAAGAAAAGCCTACAAGTTTCATTCCCATAGCACTACCTGCCTTCATCAATACTGCAGAAAGTACACCATAAAATGTTTTACAAATGTTACCTACAAATACAAACAACCTTTTTTGAGTTATCAGTTCTAGAAAGTAACCACCTCTCAGAGTGTCTGGCATGTTGATGTTTTAAGAGCTGCAGAACACAGAATTACCCATTCCTTACATGTTTCTCAGATGGAGACTAAATCTGGAGTATTACAGAATGGGAAGAGTTCATGCAGATTCTTGTACTTTATATATTTCATTCCTAAATGAGGGAAGGTCTTCAAACCTCGAGTACCCAATGCCAAAGTTAATTAACACTCTTTTGGAGAAACCAAACCACTAGGAGTGTTTAAGCACACAAAGCTGGCCTGAACCTCCCCAGAAATATTGTCCAAGATATGCCTAAACATCAAAATTTACAAGATTCTATGAAACATTTTTGATCTGTTGCTTTACCTCGCTCTGAGCTGCTAAAGGCTGCCTCACTTCCCAGAATGTGACCTGCTCTGCTCTCAGCTGCATCCTTACTAAGATACGTCGAGCAGAGTGCTCAAGTCCACCCAAGATCTTCTGCTCTTCAACACATTTGCTTGACAGTCTCAGGACTTATCTACAGTACATCAAGAAGCTGAGAGGAATGAAGGCTCCGAATCAACCCACTGCCCACCATTTATGATCCAGCCCATTACACTAAATGCCACAAGTGTGCCATAGCCTCTGTCTGTAAAGAATTACGAAGAAAGACAGATGTTCCCTGGCCATCGAGGTCTACACTCCGTATGTTAGAACCACTTGTTCAAAACCAAAAAGGTAAGTTTATGAAACACAGCCAAAACAAATTACATCTCAACGAATTTCCGAATATACTCAGCAGAGCAAAGCAGTTTTGATTTTCTTACTTAAGCGGAGTTTCCTTTTTCACTGCGCTCAGGTGAACTTTATAGCAAAATGGGAGACTTACCCTCAAGTCTGCTGAGAAGCAAACTGGAAATACCTCGGAAACAAAACTAAAGAGCTGTACAGGGAGAGACTGAAGGGCAGAAGGCACACTACTGGAAAACATACTTGTAATTAAGTTCATGAATTGATTTTCTAGAAATTAGTCAGTAGGCAAACTTTCTGGAGGGTAAAGCCTGCAGCACTGCTTTTTAAGCATTTCTTGGCCTCTCACTAGAGAAACAGCAGATGTTAATAGTTATCATGAGGTAATGTTTTCAAAACATATTTGCAAATATTTTAATCATACACTGGATAAAGGCAAGGTCAGTTCAGTAGTTAGACAAAACAGTTCTGATTCCAAACTTACATGCTAAAGGCACACTTGGGAGTTCCCTTGATAATGTTAAAAACCAAAATGCAAAGGTCCCCAACTAAACAGACATGGAATAGAAACAACTGAGTGGTGCCACAGAACAGACGTCTCCTACGCATTTTTTACCTAAAAATTTACATAACATATTAAAGCACAAATTTCAGGTGTGTGCACATAACCCGTCCCCCTAATTAAAGACTACAGAGCATGTAATTGCTAAAAAGAGAACACTGCTCATTTATTTGTCGGTCTATTTTCAGGCTACAAATACCTACCTCTAATTTTTACCAGCATTAACTATATTTAGTTCACATTAAGAACATGACATAGCACATGAGTCAGTTTCTGACAAGGAAAGCACAACAGCATCGCAGCACAGTCTCTATGCACTCCCTCTTAAACTAGACCCTAAGAAATGACTCACGGGCACCCAAAAGCTGCCTGGGAACATGGGAATTGTGGAACACGCTGAAACCGAACTGTGTGAAAGGCACGAGTCAGCGGGGAGCATCAGCCTCCAGCACTGCCCCGCACGCTCCTGCGGGACCGCGGCTGCCGCTCGCTACCCGATGGCACAGCGGGATGGGGATGGAGTTAAAACCCTGAGGAGGACGGCGAATCCGGGAAACACACGCAGTCTTTGAGGGAGGAAAGAAGAAGGAGAGCTGATCAAGGCTGAGTGAGCTGAAGAAACGCCTCCTGCCCGGAGGCAGGGAGCGGGGACCCCTTGCTCAGCCCGCCCTACCGGCACCTCTGCAGCAGAGTCAGTCAAGGCGCAGAGCCAGCGGCGGCCCCGCGATCCGGCGGGGTTTGGGGCCAGCTGCCCCGGAGCCCTCGGCCCCACGCCCGCAGACACGGCGAGAGGCAGGCAGGCCCATTCCGGCGAGGGTCCGGCAGGCAGCGCCCACCCCGGGCACTGCCGGCCGCGCTTACCTGCAGCACAAGCGGCTCGGGGTTGAAGGCGAGGGTGATGAGGAGCTGCATGCGCTCCGAGTCCTTCAGGTTCCGCAGCAAGAAGCTGCCCGAGTCCTTGGTCTCGGCGTAGCGGCGCACCAGGCGGTCGAGCAGGCGCTGCGAGGGGCAGTGCACCAGGTCGGACCAGCCCTCCACGGCGCCGGGGGTGAGCAGCCGCACGTCGCCGTTCAGGCTGGCGAACTCGGTGGCGGGCAGCGCCTGCAGCAGGTCGCAGCGGCCCCTGCCGGTGGCGCGGCGGCAGATCTTGGTGTCGATGTCGGCGAGCTCCTGCGCCGAGCCCAGGCGCTTCAGCACGACGCGGCGGGAGCCCTCGCGGGGCTCCCCGTACCGCGCGAAGTACACGTTCTTCACGTTGAAGAAGTCCAGCAGGCGCAGGCGGCCCCAGCTCTCCAGCCGCAGCTGCCCGTTGAGGAACTTGCGGCACCAGCTGGTGCCCCAGCAGGCCGGGCACTTATTGAGCTGCAGGAAGCGCCGCTCCGACAGCTCGTTGCGCTGCAGCGAGGCCAGCAGCGAGTGCGTGTTCAGCACCAGCGCCGCCGCCAGGCTGCCCAGCACCGCCAGCTTCACGTAGCGGTACAGCCGCCCCAACTTCAGCGACACCAGCCGCAGCATCGTCCCGGGCCGCGCCGGGCCCCCCGCCCTCCGCCGAGCTCGCTGCCCGCCCCGGCCGCGCCGCGGCTCCGGCTCCAATAAACTCCCCGCCTCGCCTCCCGCCCGATAAAAGGCGGCCAAGTTACTGAGGGGCCGGCGGGGAGGGGGAGGGCAGGGGAGGGGGGGCGGCGCCTGCAGCGCGCGGGCCCGGGCGGCCCCGCCCCCGGGGAGGGGCTCGGGCTCCGCCGCCGCCGCCGCCGCTCCCGCCGCGCCCCGCCCGCCCCGGGGGCTCCTCCCCCGCGCACCGCCCCGGGGGCGGGGCCTAGCGCGAGCGCCGCCGGCCGCCAGCGGTTGGCTGCGCGTGACGCGGCGCGGTCGCGTGCGGCCCCGCCCTCTCTCCGCCCCACCCCGGGCCCGGGGGCGGGGCCGCCACCCCCGCGGGGGGCGGTGCGTGGCGCCCTTCCCGCCCCCTCAGCCCCCGGCCCCGCCGGACTCTGGAGCCGCCGTGGGAGGGGGCGCGGGGCTGGCGCTGCCCGCCGCCATGTTGCCTGTGGCTGTGTCCTGTGTGTCTGTGCCCGCCTCTGTCTGTCCGCCGTGCCCGCCCCCGCCCGGGGCAGCAGCGCCAGCCCTCCGCCCGCAGAATCCGCCCTGCCCGGCCCTGCCCGGGACGGCCGTGCCGCCCCAGCAGTGTCCCTGCCCGACCTCACGGCTCCCGCCGCGTCCCAGCTTGGCTTGCTGTGCCACGGGATCGGTTCTCTCTTTCCCAGTGCTGCAAGGGGCAGTTCGAGTGTCTCGTTTTATCCTTGGAACGCTACACCCGATCCCCTGCGATGCGTTCACCCTGTCCCCGCTCCGGGGGGAAGAACCGTCCAGACACGGTGCTGAGGAGCGGACCGACTGTGAGGGGGGTCACCGGCACTGCTTCAGGCTCACAACCATTCTACAAAACAGAGAAACAGATTAACAAAAAGGGTGAAAGTCTGACACTATGCTCTCACAAGTTAAAGACAACTTTCAGATTGTGCGAAGTAACTCACTTTATTACTTGTTCAATCCCAAAAGTGCAGTAGGGATATATGGTCGTTGGGAAAGATGTGTAGCAGACTGCTTGATTTCCAGTTATTTTATATGCACTGTACAAAAATTTAGCTGCTTAGGATCTAGAATACTGAACATACATTTGTCTTTTTATACTCCCATGTACTGCTATCCCTGTGTACTGTGTTTTGATATTTCTTTGTCTAGTCTAAAGTATTTCTCATACTGAGATTTTGTCGCTGACCATACCTGTTTCAATATGCCTTGTTAAATGCTGCTGGGTGAAAAGATTCCATCAGCAAATTCTGGTCTACAAATCAGTGGGTTTATTACAAAGTAAGTACACAGAAAAGTATATATCATCTTCCTTAATTCGAGTCTTCATTAGGTGATGCACTGCTTGATGCCATATTTCAAATAATTATAATTGGTCCTAAAAGATGAACTTGTCTTTTTTCTGCATGGAAACTCCAAACTCACTAGCTAAACATGTTTGGTCTTCACATGTTGGTAGTGGGTTTTTTCACCTAACAATATCTAGTCTGTATGCTATTAAATTACTAACAAATCCAAATATAAACAAGTATGCTGAATTATTGTTTATTTTCTGCATTGCTTATTTCTCAAGCTTTCTCATTTGCTCATTTATAGGGAAACAGCTTGATCCTTCTGAACACGAGCAGAATATTTTAATCTTTGCTAGATGAAAACATTTTAAAGTACAAAGAATCATTTAAATAGTTTAATACACTCTTTCAACAACAATGTAGTGTTCTTAAAGCAATTGACATTGCAAATTCATAAACAAATACATCTGCTGTTTCTAAACAGATCAGAAAACTTGTTCTGTAGCTATTTCTGGTTTCACTGGCATTCACTGGAGACCGTGGGGGTTGTTTGTGAGGGATAAGGGAAGGTGAAGGCTGCCTTTCTACACAACGTGTCTTTAACTTGGTTTCACAGATTTATGAATTTTGGGAAAGAAAAAAAGGAGACTGACGGGAAAATGCAACCATTTGGAAAACTAAAATGTGTGGAAAAAAAGGTTGAGGCAGAGTTGGAAAGAAAAAGCAGAGGGGGACCAATTGAGTAAAAAAATGGTTAATTCTGAAAGAATGACAGATATATCCTGTAGTTTTTAAAAGCCTGATTTGTGAATGATCCATTTCAAAGTGTGGGAGAATGCAAAATAAACTAGATAATGCATGATAATACATGCATTCCCTGTCTTTCTTGAGTTGCTACCTTCTGACTAGCCTTCAGAATCAACTACAGTAGTTTCCCTGTGAAGGCTTCATTATATATGACAGTGTAATTCATCAGAGCTTGCAGTGACTGGGCTGCAAACACAGGCCAGCAGTGGAGTGCCAGTGCTCGATGTTCTCTGATGTGCAGCAGGTTCTCACAAAGGGCTGGGCCATAGCACAGCAACAGGGTCTCAGTTTGCTGTGTGGTATGGAGGGCCATTCCAACAATTCCCTAATACTGCTGTCTCCATCTGGGGATTTTTTACATCTCCTGTAACAATGGTGAGTTGGAGTTATGCACAGACCTTTATACAAGCAGACATGATATATTCCCACTGTTTTCAGAGACATGGAAGCCTCATGGTGATCACAGACTCTACAGCTGCAGAGACATCCTAAACAACGTTAAATTATCTCATATATTGATTTGAAAGAAGACTTGAATAGATCCCAGTCTCCATAATGAGAAAGCAAATAACTGCTCAGAATTTAAACAGTTTAGAAATAAAAGATACTCCAGCAGCTCTATTGAAAAGTCTGATAGCAGACTCTCGCTTACTAGGGCACTTCACTCTGAGCTCTTATTTCAAACTACAGAATAAGCAGCTGTTCAAAATGGCAGATATCTCAAAATCCTTGCAGATACTGCAAAAGAGTTTGGAGTATCTTTTTTTCTTAATTGTCTAGACACTCATTCCCACACTCAATCACTAAATCACTTTGTCACTTTCAAAATAGTCTTTGTCCCTTTAGCCACGCAGGTCTGAAAGATGGGCTGGGATGAACAATTCTAAGTTCTGTACCTTTATAACCCAGAGTTTACATATTTATGTTCACATGCATCAGACTGACTGCATACACATAGTTCAGAAACTTGTGTCCCAGCAAAGGCTGCAGTGGGTATGCCTGAGATTTCTGAGTATTTTCCCTTTTTATGTTTGGGGGATAGCCACAGGTTGGGACAAACATTCAATATCCTCAAACATCTTTCAGATTAGATCCTTGAGCAGGAAATAGAATGTATCTGAAGGAATCTGGATATATGGCTGGATTGTGTAGAGGATCTATCCAACCAACCAGCCATCACATCCAGAAGGACACTGTCTGCAGTTCTCTGAGAACGACTTCTGTCCTGTGCTCTACCTTCTGCAGATTGAAAATCTGTTTTGTTATGTTGTGCCACTTACTGATGGCAAAATGAAATTAGTATTGTGCTTCTGGAAAAATAACACCTAAAAGGTGGGTTAGGTTAGTCTGTTAATCGTACTAGTGGAAGGGAGTATCTTTTAACCAATAAAAAATTGCAGTAAATTGGAGTTTTAATTGTCTGTATACAATACTAATTCTTGCTTAGAGTGCAAGCAAAAATGAAAAAAAAAAAGCAACAAGATGGCAATTTTTATAAATAATAATAAAAATTTTAATTGCATTGAATTGTATGCACATAGAATACTGTATTTGGTGCAGTATAAAAGAAATACTGGCTCTGTAGAATTTTTGCCTTTAATAATCTGGTATTTTTCCTCATTTTTTTTTCTTCCTTTTAATTGCTGGCTGACTATTACAGCCTTTGAGCAGCTGAAAACATTACAGATTATTTTGCTGAATCAACATCCTAGCAAATGTGCTTTATCATCATGAATCAGACATTGCCCGGTTATTGCATTGAAATTGAATATAAAAAGCTGCAAAAGTATTTTCAGGTTCTCCTTTCTCTTTCCTCACACCTTCAAGTACAAATTAAGGATGATCTTTGTCCTTTAAAGTCAACATCTATTTTTATCCTGATTTCATCAATATATTCTTTATATTGGTGTAAGAACAGGGTGACAGTGCTTGTATCCTTGTGTGAAGTCTAATTATTTTGTTTCTGATGGAAATGTTGAGATTCTCAAGTAAATAATTTGTTTTCATTTTGAACTTTACACAATAGTTCTAACATAAACACATAATATCTTTACTTTCAGTGGAGAATTTTGCTGCTTTTATGTGTAACTTTATATTGTTCAATTAGCTCTACATGTATTATATGACATCTGAAATCTGTTTATTTAGAAGTATCATTGCTTATCATGGATTTCCAGGTTTGTCTGCTGGGAGGGTTTAAGTTGGATTATTTCTTTTTTCCTGTATATCAGTCTATGATCAGACTGTTTTATATTATACAAATCAAAATTTTCATGGCATGGAAATTGTGGGCTTGTGAACTTTATTCTTCTTTTTGTATTATTTTGAATAAGTATGAACCTGATAAAACTGCACCAAATTTAATATATCATTGCTTGGATATTGGCTTGGACTTCTATGGAGTTGTCCTGTGTCTGAAGTAACTGATTCAAACAATCATTTACTTCATCATGGTCCTTCAGTGGGGACTGTCCATCCAATAATGAAGTTATTTTATTGTAAACATCTAAAATCCATAATACAGGAAACCACATTAATGCTATCAGCAACTTTGCATTCTTGTTTACTAAAGGCACTGTTATTATAAATGAATTTGAAAATGTCTATGGGAATGCATTGCTATGGTAACTGGGATCCACAGCAGCAGCTGCTTGCTCTTCAAAGCTCTTGCATATATACATTAAAGCTGACAATGCCTCTTCATTCAGTTTTAACATGTGTAGCCTGAAAAAAAAGACATCAGCATTTCAAAAGTTACACATCTGATGTCAAATGCAGCCAATCTGTGGGTTAGGTTTATTTAGTTTTTTTGCTTCAGTCTTAGGGTTGTTGAAAAATAGATAGAACTTTAGCTTTAACATGATTTTGTGCCATGAGAAGTTACACTTACTGTTTTGTCAAATTCAAAACATTAGAAGATTTTCCAGTAATTCAATGTCAGAAAATGCCTTTGCTGTCCGTACTTATTGATTGTTATAGCAATTACAGTCAATAGTTATGAAGAAGTTTTTGTCCCTTGCCAGCCTTTCTGGGAGAAATCTATAACTGGGGCTTCTGTTCCATTTTTTAATGTCTCATACTCTAAGAAATAAAATCCAGTCAGTTGTCCTCCAGCTCTGCACTGTATTCTGTTTAACATTTCATGTCTTTAGATCTAAGCTATGCCATTGTGCTGTGCCAATGAGCCACGTCCTAAACAGAGTGTATTTTGGTCCATTGGGCAGAGGAAATACGAAATGTTGTTCCTCATGTCAGTAAGAGTAAAATAATCACATTCATCTTCTTAAAAATCTTGTCAGATAAGTATTTTATGTTATCCCTTCCTTAAAGATGAGGAAAATATAACACAGAGAGATTACAAGTCAGATTGAAATCTCTAGTATTACTTGTAGAGTATTATGTGGCATAGAAGAGGGTTGAAAGAATTAAAATCTGAACAAACTTACTGTTTGTTGTGCTGGTCCTGTTAAAAAAAAAACAAACCATAAACTAGGACTGGAAAAGATTCAGGGAAGAGCTGAAGGTTGACCAAAAAATACAACTTCCTCCCTAGGAGCCATGAAGTAAACTAGGACTGTTGGGTTTGAGAAAAAGATCTCATGGAAGGAGATGATAAAGTACAAGATGGTGAGTGTGATGGAAAGGCTGGGTATGTCTCAGAAGTTCTTCAGCTTTTCTACCACCAGAACTACAAGAACCAATTAACCCTGCTCCCCCAAATTAAGCTCATAGGATCCTGTTTCAGAGCAATGAGTGCTGCACTGGGTGACAGAGCTGTGGAACTCCATGCTAAAGGCATTGCAGATGGCCAGAGTTTCTGTTGGCTCGAAGGAAGAATGAAGAGTTCACAAGAGAGAAGCACATCAGGGCTCACCAAGTACCTGGAAACTGACTTTGGAAGCCACTGAGCTGAAAAGGATTGCTCAGGTGCAAAAGGTCTGCAGAGGGTTAGGTGACAGTCCATGTACACCCTAATCCTGCTGCTTCCTAGACTTCCATTTCCTGGATACACTTAATGGCAGCCTACTGGTCTACAAGGATATTTGCTTGGGATATTTCCAGTAGCTTGTCCCTAGGTGTCCATGCCCTGCAAACAGCATCACCTTTCAAAGTATAAAACAACTATAAGATATTTAACTTTACTATATTTGGTTTTCACACATGAAACAAATGCAAATATTTGAACATTGTCAGCAGATTTCCTGTTTGACAGTTCCCATTATTATTCTGTTTATAAAACATTGCACCTTCAAACACTTCAACTTCAGTGCAAACTGAAGGGCTAAAACACTTGCTTTCATGTCCATTTATTGATACATTTTTTAAACCTAATTGAAAGTTTACTGCCACTGGGATGAATCTTCTAAAGGATGTAGAAGTTCTCTTAACTGCATTTTGATAATTTCCAGGAGTAGGGAACATAATGTGAAATCACGGAGTTCATTAAAATTAAGTCATACTGGAAGAAACAAAAAGATGGTGGCTCTGAAAGTACTTACCACAGTCATGAAATGCAGAACTTGACTTAGAAGTAGCTGCCACAAAGGATGCTACTTTTTTAATAACTGAGTTTTTTTCTATTCCTTTATCACTATCACTTAAGGTATATTCATACCACCCCTGCGGCACACACACACCGTGCCCCTGCAAGCAAAATCTTGCCACATAAACCCAATATAGAAATCGTTGAGAAAATTAAATATTTGAATATGCTATACTTGCCAAACAACCTTAAAGCTTCACCTAGAAGATAAATAATTACCTAAAGGGGAAATTAAATAAATTTTACTGTGGTGTGAAGTATGTGCTAAAACCATTTATTACAGCTAATGAGAATAATAGTAATGAGAAATATAAAACTGAATTTTAAACTACTATAACAGGAGTTAGGTTTTTGCAAGGAGGGTTAAATACAAAGAATGAAAACAGAACGTCATGGCGATAAATATGTTTAAAAATTGAGATTTGATGTAGAAAAGATAGAACACAGGTAGGAGTTGGTAGATAAATTCAAACTTTAGCATAGGGCTGCTGATATAACTGTGTCTTTAAACAGAGCTTCTGAAAACATTGCAAACTATTGTAAATAATTATAGGCAGAGGACTGCACCATTTTAAGAATATTTACTTCGGAAGGGAAGATCTGAAATTAGCTTCTAATTAGAAAATGTTGCAGTCAAAATCAGATTTCCAAAGTAAAGGATTAAACTGTGAAAGTGTTACCAGGATCCACTAATGGCCTACATATCCCTCCTTAAATAAGGCTACTCTTTTTTCCTGTGAGGACCCTTCCCAAGTTGTTTTCTCCTGTGTAGGTCATAACCGAAGTCACAGATGTCTCAGCTGTCAGCACTGCTGCAGTGTTCTGGAGGCACCAGTCCTAACTCCTTACAGGTTCAGGTGTCACTGATAAATGAACCACTCATTTTAAACACAATTATATCTGATAAGTGAGAGCATCAAGGAAATATGTGTTAAAGGAATAAACAGCAGAGGGTGTTTGAAAAGGCATGGAAGACTGAGTCACTGAAAACAGCACTGTTACATTTCTGCTTTAATGCTAAGTGTTGGCTAAAGCTTTAATTTCTATGGAGTGGAGAAAATCCACTAAAGGTGAAATGACGCTTTTACATCTTACAGTAGTGGATAAAACCAAACTAGTTTTGTTACTCTTATATGAAAGAGAACATATAGAGAAGCAACCTGGAGAATAATAAACTGCAGCAGGATACATAGATTTTAAAAAATTGTAAGGGCCATGCTTTCAAAGAAAAGTCTGGCCACATAAGAAATTAGCACACCTCTTCTCCAAAAAATACAATTTAAAAAAAATGTAAATATTTTCCTTAACTGTTAAAAATATTCTTTAGTGCAGTATCAGCACTATTACTATATAGGAGTTATGAAAAGTTCCACATTGTCTCATGAGACAGAGTAGTTTAGTCTAGGCAAAAATCTTTCCAAAGTGTTTGTCTAATAAAAGAGAAATTTATCTCCAGCAAGGAAATAATTCTCTAGAACAATTTTGCCTTGGCTTATGCTGGCAGATTTTTCCTTCTTCTTAGTCAGGCAACCACTGAGGGTTCTTAAAAATTTAATTAAACAACCAAGGTGTATTGGAAGCAGAATTTTCTTTCAATGTTGCAGGCTGGTTTACAAGTTTGGAAAATAAATTTTTGCTAAGAGTTGGAACCCCCTGTGTCAGTCATCACCTACTGCAGCCAGTACCTGTTGATTCAGAGCTGACACCAGCTCTTGCCATGGAGGCACGGTTCATTCCCTATGAATGTATCTGCAAAGTCCCACAGAGCCATTCCACTGCTGTCCCAAGGGCTCAGAACAAGTTGATAGCAAGCCTAGAAGGGTTGGGGTCTCATGGAATCACACTGAGCTCGTTTTCATCAGGGAAATGAACTACATGATCTTCTGACTTCCTTTGCATTCTAAATTCATCTATGATTCTGTCATTTTTCCAATTCACACTTGCAGAATAAACTGTTGGTCAGTTAAGCAATGGATTTCACTTAATCAAGACATAGCTTTCTTAAATTTAATTGTATGCAGTATGTAAGGCACCAAACTGTCTGATTTAGTGTCCTTTCTGGTCTAGGAAACTATAAAGCTCATGAAAACCCAACTTTCTATGTTGCAATCATAGATACACTGGAAGGAGAAAAATGTATTTGATATATGTATTCATCTGGTTAACACTCTACTGAGGCTTTGCTGAGAAATAAATAATAAATTGCTGTCAAGTTGCCATAATTTGAAAGCCAGTTCTAGCTGGTTTTGGCTTCAGCCAACAGTTTCACATATGGAAAAACATATAGTGCTTGCCCAGCTTTGCAGATGAACATGGTAACAAGGCCTACATGCTTGCAGACCTTATAATAAGGATGACTAGAATTAAGAGATCATGATTATTCATGCCTCAGGCTTTCCTGGAAGGTGGTTATGTCCACACAAGTGGGTTTAGGAAGATCACAACCACAGCAAATTCAGCTCAAAGGTTGGTACCTACTAGCCACTCTGTTACATCACAAAGTGCTTTGGGTCTTTAAACTGAAGTGGTTTATCCAGGGAAGTTGCAGATGATTTACAAAGCAGCCTGATTTTGTGTCTGAAGTTGGACTTAAAAGATCACAATATGAAATTATACACTGTCTAGCACATACTCATGAGAATGAATAGAGCTGTAGTTTGTCATTTGCAGTCCAAAGAAACTTACTGTTAGGGTTTTGAGGTCATAGGATTGAGCAGCAGTATTAAAGAGTGCTATTTTATTAAAATGGCATGTCTTTCAAGTTCACAAATCATTCACATTTCAGAGCAAGTTTTGCAGCAGTCCTTATCAACCACTGATACATCTCGTACGAGGGAGAGAAGAAAAAAAGGAAACGGCCTCACCAAGGAAAAACATCAAGAGTTTCATCCTCTGATCTGAAAATTCCTACAGAGACAAGGTCAGTTAAATTACATACTTTCTGTACTTTACTCCAGCTGACAATCTGCTGGTTATAATGCAAGAACACAAGGGCTCAAATAGATTTTTCTGCCATGGTGTGCCATCTGGCTCAGAGCAGCCTCACAAATGCTGCTTCCCTGCTCTGCTTCTGCAGATCCAGTGACGGCATAATTGTAAGCCCTGTCAGTTTGCAGCAGCAAAGTCAGCTTAATGCAATCTATCTGTAGGTATCAAAGTCACTCATGCCAGATACAAATGTTTCATTGCCCAAACTTAAAGATGTAATTATATTTCCATGCAGAAAAAAAATCTCCAGCATTGGAAGTACATTTGAAAGTGCAGGAGGATTAAAACAAAAAGTAGGGGATTATATCGGGAGCTGGTTGCTATATTGGTGCTTAACGGAATAATGCATTAGGCAGCAGATGAGTTATTTCACTGCTCTGGTGCCAAATTGTGATCTTGTTTTCCTCTGATACAAGAGAGATGAGGATCTGCTTTTAATAAGTGAAGCAGTAAGACAATGAACCATCATGCAGTCGCTGTTAAGTGTTCCCAAGCAGCACTGTCAGTACCTCTCACTACTGAGGCAAGGATGCGTGTCCTTGTAACTTGGATTTCGGAATGATGCTCGAACGTGTGGTAGTGCTGGGATGCTGCACAGATGGTGACTGGCATAAAATTACTCTTTCATTTGTGACTCAACTCAGAATCCAACCTTGTGTCTCCAGCAGGGACAGGACAGAAAACCAACTCACTGCAACAGCTTTTATCTTTCAATTAAATTTTTTAAGTATCTGTCCAAATGCTGCTGTTGCAGATAAAAATCTTGCTTCCTAGACACTAATGCTACAAGAAAAAAAAACATTGCAGAGTTTATAGTAAAAGCATCATGAAGACATGCTAAACATCAAGGTCTGCTGTTCTGAAAAACACCTTTTAATACACAGATTCCATCCTAGTGTTTCCCCACACTTATTTATGTATGGCACTGACTGGTATTGATTTCATCTTCCTTAGTACATTATTCAGTATTTAAGTGAACAGAAGGTGCAGAAGGCACTCCTTCAACCCATTTATGATACAATATTGTTCAGTGGAGCTAGTATACATCTCACACTTACAGGTACACAAATAAATTGTATATGCTTACATTTGACAACCATAATTTTGTACTCCTACAGGCAAGGTTCCAGCTTTCTGTGATTCTGCAGTTTTAGAAATGCCGTTTTCCCATGGAAACCTCTGTACACTGTGGAAGTAACTTAAAAGTGGAGGCTTCTGAATTGCACTCCATAGTTAAGTGCTTAGAGAGCAAAGACACCTTAGATTAGTGCAAGGGACTGAAGCAGAGGGCAGCTGGAAGGAAAGCCTTCTGTACATCTATTGGCAGCATTTCTTCAATAGCATATCCAAATAAAGGATTGGGCATGGTGACATCAGAAAATGAAGCCCCTTCTATAACTGGATGTGCTACTTTAAAAAAATGTTGAATTATTTGGCAATTCTTCCACTACACTTCTGAACACTTAAGCTGTAACTACTCAGGAATCCCAAAACCATTTGCAAACAGAAATAAATTATATCCCACAAAGGCATAAATTATAACTACCCTATGGAAAATATGTGGCAAAGTCAGGAAAGAAATTCAGATGTCTCAGCTCTCTCATATCTGGACTTCAGAAGAAGTTGACTTTATAACTTACACATTTATTATTAGCAATTTTCACTCTGAGTTTGTCCTATGAAAAAGATAAATTTCTGAAAAAGAAGTTCCACAGCTCCCAAAATAGTCAGGCTGGGGTGAAAGAAAAAAACAAAACCACTCAGTTCAGTTATTGGGAAGTGGCTTCCTAACACCTCTGTACTTTTGAGACAGTTTTTCTCTTGGTTTACAAGATCCATATTTTGAGTGATGCTGCCTACTTCCAATTCCATCTCAACACTAGTCTCGATATTGAGGGCTCAGAGTTTTTCCTTGATTCTACATATTAGCTGAATTTGCCTGTCCTTCCTGTATGAGTTTTCTTACACGACAATGTGAATGTCCCAAAGCAAATGGTTTCTGCATCTTCATGAAAGAGAGATGGGACCAATTCCCACTTTCTTTGTGATGTACTGCCATGAGCTGTAACAGTTGTCCAATGTCTCATAAAGAGCAAGATGGAAAAATACATGGTGATTTGTTGTGAAGAGTAGTTTAATTCCAGAAGCCCTTGTACATTTTCCTTCAAGATTTCTTAATCACTGACTGGTTGTTGTCGTTTTTTATTTGGTTGGGGTTTTGTAAGAAAAGCTCATCATGTAAAAAGGAGTAGGAGGAAAAAAATCCTATTTATATGGATTTTTACTGTTATTTAAGAAGTAAATATCTTTTTCTCCACTAAGTCACATTGTATTGACTTCTATTTGCTTTGCAATGGAAGCTCAGAAAGCAACTTTTGCTTACATATCTGAATGCTAGAAACAAAATCCATTATTTACAGTACTTTTGAAAATGTTATCTCACTTACAGGAAGATGTTTGGACTATTTAAAGTAATTTTACTGCTTCCTTAGGGCAAAGAACATACTCTATTTAACCATAGTAAGTGGTATTTAAAAAAACAAAGGCGGCCTAAACTGGGTAAATTGAGATGTAAAATTATCAAATGGGATTTATTTTCATAGTTAATTCAGGTAGAATGACAGAACACAAGTAACAAGTAGCGATTGTTTGTTTTCATGGCAATATCACCTCTATAAACTGCAAAAAAAACCTCTGGTTTAGATTTAGATTGCACAGAAAGAAAAAGCCAAGCTGAAAACAACAATAATTTATGGCCGAGCAGATGGCAAATCAAGCTAACTCTAGATTTAATTCCTGAGCAAAAGTTCTGTTTAAAATACATTGTTTATCTGGCTAGCTGTTCTTTATGGTCCCTTCCCATCCACTGCAAATGAGTGATAAATTTGAGGACTGTCTCACAGGGTTCTTGCAATATCAGAAATTGCACTATTTTCCTTTACAAAATTCTAGTTTTAATATGAATTCTAAAATTGTAAAGGAAGGACATAAAAATTTGCCAATTCCCATTTGGTATCCATATATTCCTCTCTTTGTCTACCATGACTGCAATTCAGTTTAAAATTGCATCTTAACCTACCTTTTAAAATGCTGTATATGTATGGAAATATTACATGAAAAGTTCCATTATAAATTTCCTTTTTAAAAAAGCAATATAATAAGAGATATTTCTCAGCACACAATTCTTCATTTTGAGGATATGCTGAATGATGTTTTAGCAACTTTAAATAATGTATTAAAACATTTTTGCTTAATTTTTTTCCTAAGAAGTCTATCTCTTATATGAGATGGGAATTATTAAATTCCATGGAATTGTTTTCTGTAGGGGATTCAGGAGCAGATTTTGAAATCCGAATTTTCATTGGGAAAACGCAACCCACTGTATTATCAGAATACCAACATACTCTTTTCTTCTACTATTTTAACACATGAAAAATACCTATTATTGTAAAACATTACGATAGCCACATTCCAAACGTTGTTAGTAATAAGATTATATTTTTATATTCATAATGCCTAGATAGAAGAACAACACCCAAAGCCAGATAACAGTATTTTCAGTTTTACCTCTTTTAAAACCACCAAAATATTGATTAAATATGCAAGATGTAAATGAAACTCGAGGAATTGCTTTCTTTCAGAGGCAGTATGTGACCATTTGCTCACCCATGTTGAAATGGATCTTTCAACAAAAGGCCATATTCAAAACCAGAGAACAAATAAACATAATAGTCTGTGTTTTGCTGGCAGAGTCTTCCAGAGTCACAAAGAGAACCTTTAAGCCTGCACAGGAAAGTGGCAAACATATTTTATGATGTAATATATCCCATTTAACACCCCAGAAATACCCTGGGTTTTTTTTTTTCCATGGGGAATATTGTGAAATATATGAAGAACTACATTCAAAGACTACTTCTCTATACATTTAGAAGGTGGGAAGAAGATCTAAGCAACAAGAGGAATGCTCAATCTTTATGACTGTTCTGCCTTCACATCCAGTAAAAGGCAGCTGGGCAGTAAGTTCCAATTGCTCCTCTTTTCCAAGACTAGTTCCATTGATTCCTCTTTGAAGTGACAGCTTATGTGGATGCACAAAAGTTCCTGGGTTTGCTGCTACCAAAACAAATTCTAAAAGGACTGCTGTGAGACATTGATCTAATAATCCCTTACTTATGGCTCTTTCCATTTTAGAGAATCTTGTTTCTGTGGGGTGAGGCCCTACCTGCAGTGTTCTGCACACCTGCAGGGCTGTGCTCAGCAGTAGAAGTTGGTAGGTTTCGACTGTCAGACATGGTGGAGAGAACATTAATGGAAGAGTTCCAGCTGTGCTCCAGAGAAGCCATGTCAAGCACCAACACTATGTAAATCTGAGTCCAATGCCCTTTTTCCTTTTTTTCTTGCTAGAGCTGCTTTATAAGGGACAATTGTTTCTCCTGACCTGCAGTGGAGGCAGAAGACTGGCAAGAGAAAGGACAAGGTGGATAAAGAACACTATTAACAGCAAATTTGAGAATAATGCAGGAAAGTCACAAGTGCTGGCTCAGCTTGAATAACTTCCTGCCGTTTTCTGTCTGGGATACTTAGCTGATTTATCCTAAAATTGTTTTCTTGTACTTCTGAGGATGTTGAGCAGATAAGCTGTATCTTGCTAAGCAGTGTCTAACCTGTGAGAGACAAGAACATCCCCAGCAGTCTCCGTGTGCTGGGAGTGCATTGTTTAGTCAGTTGAGCATTTACTAGGGAGCACTTGTCAGAAGGTGACACAGGTGTGATTTGAAGACACACAAATCTAGCTTGTTCCAAGCCTTCAGTACCTTGGCATGGTAAGCCCCTGCAGTTCCTCTCCCTGCCAGGGCCAGAGAACTGCTGCAAGTTTTTATATGGGGCATGGATGGAGAGAACAGCCTCAAAGAGGGAATAAACATCTGTTTGCCCTCTGATAGCAACAAACACAACCTTGAATTTGTTTGTTGCTTCTGTCAGATAATGTACTTTTACTAAAAGGGCATAGAAAATCATCTCTCTCAAATACCAGAACACAGTTTGTCTGTAAATCATATAAGAATTCACACGACATCCAAGCAGACTATATGAATAATCTAAAATATATTGTGCAAACATGTTAGAAGACAGGACAAAATTTCTCATATGGCTCAGAAATGGAACAGATTACACTGAACACATTCATAAAGTTTATCTACCAAAGCATAAAATCTCACAAAAATTAATGGTCCCCAAGTATTTTTAGTATTTCAGTCTCTTGTGTCTTCCATAATGACTGGTGGAAGATGTGCATGTAAAACCTAAGAAAGTGAAACTTAAGCAAGGAAAACAGCAGTTCTAATGTTATTCCATGTCCAAACTGACAGAGGAATGAATATGCTGGAGTCACCATAAGATGCTTTGAGTACTATGGAGTTTATGTATGACTTTTGAATTTCATCTCTACATTATGAAATTTTTTGTGTATGTAACTCAAAATGCTAACAATACTGAATGCAGTAAATTTTGCTTCCTCTCTCTTATGCCTGCAAATTAAATATCCAGAAAAATAAACACAGTGAGGCACTGAGCATCTTGGAGCCCGATCTAACCTGCTTCAGACTTTGGACAAGATGACCCCTTCAAATCTGAATTATTCTTTCATTCTGATTTTTTGGTGCTAAATTAATCAGAAATTCAAGAAGATAATTGCACAGGATTCACAATAGATCATTGTTTACAATTCATGAGCCTCTACACACAGAAAGCCTGGCATTCATAAACAGTAAGAACAACCACTTTGACCAAGAGGCTTATGTCAAAACAAAGGAATGCCTAAATGGTCTTTGATCAGCAGATGAAACTGATCACCAGAGGAGAGCAGAATTCATAAGAAAAGATTTTTTTCATGATTCATCTTAGGAGTCTTCCACAGCTTATCTTTGGAGAACAGAAGAAAGAGAAATAAAAATGACTGCTGCAGCAAGAAAAAATGCCAGGTTTTGAGGAAATTATATGAAGGGAAAGGAGAGATAAGTGAGTCTGGACTCCTTCTGTATCTTGGTCTGGGTACAAAAAATGCTACAGAGCAGTAAGCACACCAAAAGCATGGGAGTACACAGAGAGTCCTGATGTTCTGCAGGTATCTGACAGTGCCTGGGGAGTGACTCTTGTAGAAATATATACACAGTATGTGTTGGTATAAGTTGTTACTTGAGTTTTTCAGCTGTAATGGCAATGTTTCTGCATTTCTTACTTTTCCCTCAGCAGAAGAAAAACTCTACTCTCTTCATTCTGGCCTAGCTCTTTCCAAAGAGATGAGTGGCATTTATTTCAGGTACTTTTCTTTCATCTAGTCATGAATGCTTAAAATGAGCAGATTGTCACACAAAATATGCATGGTAGAAGTCTGTAAGAGGACTTCTTAGGTTTTTTATTTTGCAGCAGCTGTTGAAGTGGGCATGTCAGAGTTGTTATTCTGGGCATGCTGAAAATGAGACATTTTGTAATCTTGCCTGTAGCTTAACCCTTATAGACAGGATCGTGGGTAAGAACTGTTGTGATACAAACTCATAGCAAATTTCCCCATAACTTCACAGAAACAGTGAAGGAGAGAGGAGAAAGAGAACAATAATGAGTTCCTGAAGAGGCTCCCAGAGAAAGCACTAATGACTACAACAGTCATAATATGTGATAATTTGGGTATTACCTAACAAAACAAACATTTGTGGATGGATACATCAAATACAGTGCTTTCCAACCTCAACTTCTACTTGAATGGGATTCCTGTGACTTTGAAAGTATCTCCAGGATACCTTAAATAGAACAGAAATAGCTCAAAGACGAAGTTGACTTTAAGACATTCTTCAGAGGTCATTCCCATAGTGTCAAAAAAAATTCAGGGATACTGCCAAGAAATAACGTCCTTTGGAAGAGCAGCATTGTATCTGCCTTTTCAATAGGAATACCTCTTCTGTGAGGTGATGATATCTCCTTGAAAATGTTTGCTTTCTTGTCACTATTTCCACAAAGCAACAAAAGGGAAATGTTTCTCTTAGAAGAAAAACAAATAATCTAAGTATTTGAAAGATTACGTTTTTGTTTCACAGTTCTTCTATTTAAAAGAATACACATTGGTCCCCACAAGGACAATGGTATGTTTGATCTGAGAATTGACTATTTAGTCACAGAATTTCTATGATATTCAAAAGAAAAATATTATCATTTAAGTCAGACTTTACTGAAATACAGTCACAGACATCAAAGCTTTGTTCCCAGGTTCAGCTGTTACTGACTGAATGAAGCCATACCCTGTTGGCCACAGTACAGAAAGTGGATTCCTTTTGTTATTTATGGGCAGAGGAGTTTAGGATCAAATTGTGGCCTCACTGAAGTTAATGGCAAAACTCCCACTGACTTCAATTAGAACAGAATTTGGCTCACAGTCTCATTACTGAGCATAACAATTAAAAGAAGCTTTTACAAGCTGTATTGCTGTGTAAAAGGGCATGAACCATGTAGCAGATTTCATTGAACCCACAGCCAACAGTCATTGCTATAGCAACTGAGGTTCTAACAAAGGTAGTCACTGTCTCTGTAATCATCAGGTGTCTCTATAGCAACTAGAGTTTCCAGAGAACAAGAGAAAAATAGTTGGAAACTGTCAGTTGGAAGAAAAGAGGTTTGTGAATAAGGAGGTTGAAAGCAAGAGCAACGTAAGGGTAAAACATGGCTTGGAGTAAAGAGAAATGATTGTCCCAAACATACACAGAGAATGGCAAAGGAAGAGAGCACGGGCCAAGGGCTCAGCTGGAGATGAGACACGGCTTTCCTTGGGTAAGGAAAGCAATATGGCACTCCAAAGAGATACTTCCAGATCTAAAGTACTTATGTTTCAGACATAATTCTCTTATAGAAAAATTGGTTACTAAAAAGAGTGTAGGGCCAAACTTTGTCTGCAATAGGAGTTACAGTCCACCAGGATTTTCAAAAGCACCTGCTTGCATGTCTTGTGCCCACATTCCTTTACAAACATAGCCCTGTTTGTCTTCAAAATGGAAGAACACAATCTGTTATCTTGAAATTCTGCTGTGAATAGCACAGTACAATTATGTAGAAATGATGATTAACTGTTCTTAATGTTACTTATTTACAAGTTTTTAAACAGTGTTGAAATTAAAAAAGGAACAGCTGCTGTTTGGATACTGATAGGGATGAAAACAGCAGTGTTAATTATAGGTCTAATTCTATAAAATACGCTTTTAGGCTCCGAGGTAGGAAGCAGAGTTATCTGCACATAAGAAAGGGCAGCATATGTAAACATAAGTTCCCACAAAAAATAGTTTAGTGATATTGGCAGAACCCATAAAATAACAATAATAAACTAATCTGATTCCTACTGCTCTAATGGAAATAAGAATTGGGGCGAGACAGTTAGTTAATTGGGAATTCTATTCATGTTCACAAACTAAAAATAATTCAGTTGGATCAGCACGCTTCCTCTGGAAACAAAGTCACAAAAGTAATTATGAATTCTAAAAGGGATCCAATCCAGTATACTGCTGCACTACAACGCTTTGTTTAAATAAACCAAAACCTATCTTTAACCTGGAAAAGTGATGCAAGAGGCAGCAGTGCTGGAGTCCATTTCCATTTCACGGGCAAGGAGAGCCCTCTAGTGGGATGAGCGTTCGGATCCGGCTCTTGGAAAAGGGCAGCCCTTGTCACCCAAGGCAGTTCAATCAGGTGTTTGTTCCTGCACTCCTTACTAGCATTTGGTTACAGCACAATACAATGTAATATAATTTGTACGTGAAGCAGGAGCCACCAAATGACACACTGACGAGCAATGAACCCGAGTAAAACAAAAAGCACTGTACCAAAATACTTTTTCAGACAGCCTGTGGCGGTTTTTGGAGGAAGAGAGAGTTGAGTTTGGTGGGGGTTTTGTGGCTTTGTTGGGGGATTTTTTAAGCCTTAAATGGCAATGGCAGTCAGGATGTTTTCTGCTGTGGTGTGGCAATCCTGAATTCAGCAGTTTTTCTGTAGCTGCTGTTAACACAATTGAATCGGTGATGTGGTAGCACCATCACCATGGAAGTGTGGGGTATTAATATCGGCAGCCCAGGAGAGACTGAGCTCCATGAGAGCTGCTTCAAACCACCAAGACCTCCCAAGATGCAGAAAGCCAAGCAAAGCTGGCAGAAGGCTGGTAGGGTGAAGGAACACCTGGCTGAGCTCAAACAGGAAAAGGAAGTAGAGAAATGGAAGCAGAAACAGGTAACCCAGGAGGAACAGAGACATTGCCTGAGCATACAGAGAAACACTGAAGCAGAGTTTTAACTCAGCAGGGATATAAGGAAAAGGGCAGCAAAAGTGGCTCCTGCAAGACCCAGGCTCAGTGGGACAGAGAAACCAGTGACAAAGGACATGAAAAAGACAAAAGAATTCAATGACCTTTTTGCCTCAGATTTTAGTGCACACATTCCAGCTCATAGCAGTCTGTGAGACTGATTTTTATAGGAAACTAACCAGCATATATGCACAAGTCCACAGTTCTAAGAGCTGAACATGAGGCAGCTCCCCAAAGTAGTCTACCACCAGGAAACTGTAATTTAGAAAGATTTAACTCAAAATTGTAACGATAAAAATTATCTGGAGTGTTTTTCAGTTTACTAAAATATAAAAAAATACCACAGGGCAGCAGTTCAAGCTGAAAATGAGCATTTAACCCACAGAAGTAAACTTGGAAATACTTCCTTCATAACCCTGACATTCAATTGTGTGGATTAATTTAAACTGTATAAACAGGTAATATCAGTTTTTCACAATTTTGTAAGAATTTGTTTAGTTCTGAACCTGTTAGCTAAAACTAACTAAACTGGAACAGATTAACTATCCTGTAGCAACTCATAGAAGCAAAGTGTTTCCTGTATTTCAAAGTTTTTATTTCTTCAGACATGCTGGCATTTCTATCTTCTCAGTGAGAAAAGCACACAGGAGCATTTCAGGTCTGTCTACACTGACTTTGGTCTCTGAAGGAAGATTCCAGCATGATGAGCTGGTTGTTACATCACAGGGTGCATCAAATTTATTCATGCTCTAAAGGGAGAAAAGATTTTCCTGTGTTGATACAATGCCTCTAGATAGTGGCATATGGGCAGAAGGATCACAAGTCTTGGGAGATTAAAAGTCCAGATCCACTCAATTCAATGTATATTAATCATAATTAGTACAGTATTTTAATAAGTCAGTAAAACAGGCTCTGAACCAAGGAGGGGGAAAAAACCAAAAGAGATTTTACCTTCTGGATAGAAAGCTGTATTCCAGTAAGAAGAAATTATTTTTAAAGCTATTTTTCAGCTAAGTGTAATAGCTGTAACATAAAGATATATAGATTATGTGGATTTATTTCTGTCTCTAGAGGCTCTGTGACCCATGTAGATTGAATACCAGCAATATCAAATACGAAAAACCAGAGTCTGACCTCAAAAAAAATAAGAGAGAACAAGATCAATAGCAAGCAGCAAATAAGCTGGTTTCATATGAAGACTATTCTAAGCAGTAGAAGAAGATATTTTAAAATGCACAGAGGCCTGGCAGTTATAAATGATGCTTAGCCCACCACTGTGGGCTTAGTGGCCTTAAGTGGCCTTAGCCCACAGTATTTCCTGGGCAGTTGTGTATCAGAGCAGGAGCTAGCAAGGCAGATCTTCTTGGCTGGAATGGATTAGAGAAGGATAACCACTTGTGATCCCACTAATCCTGTTCCAGTCTGTCTGGGGATTTTAGGCAAGCGAGCTGTGACAGAACAGTTTTTTATCTGTGTACTCACAAAATGGTTGATTTCTCAGTTTCAGAGTTGGTTTGGTTTGGTCTTTTAATTATATATATAGATGCACTTGTTTTCAATGTTTGCTTTTACTCTTGTCTTTTTCCTAGGCTTGCAGAATTGCCAGTAGTGCTAAAGCATAGTATCTTGGAATTCCCACTAACTATAATTTATTACAGTTTTTACATTATGCTCCTTTTCTGACTTCTTATCTTCCAAGGTGAGAATCCCTCTACTGACTTCTCTTGCTTTCTATTACATCTTGATAGTTTCTATTAGTGCAAACTTCTACATCTGCCAAGCTCAGGATTATTGTTCTGTGACATCCATAGAGTTGATAAGGTGGACACAGAAAATAAGTAAGACTACTACCTCTTGTTCATTAAAATTACGTGTCAGAGGAGATGAAGCAAATGCTATTTGTAGTAAGAACACAGTATTATGAGAATTACTTGACATACTGCCTTCCACAAAAACTTTCACCTGTTTTGTCTCTTTCACCTGTTAAGCAATATTCAAAACATCTTCCCCATGAAAACTTTCTTCATTCACCTGGTAGCTTGTTCATAAAGCCAAAATGTACCTTTCTATTTTATTAAGTTCGCTTCCTTCTTAATATATCATCTGTTATCAATATTGGAAATATGATGCAGCTGTTGCAACAGACTGTTTTCCTATTTAACCTGCAAACCAACCAAAACTTGGAGAGAAGTTAATCCATTTTTAGGAGGGGAAATGGCTGAAGAGCCTGGATACCCCTAAAAATAGGTTTACCTGAAATAATGTGGAAAGACCTGAGCACAAAAAATATCAGATTAACTGGTAGTATTGCCAACAGTTTTTCAAGTGAGACCTTATGATATTTTATATATATATATATATAAAATATATATATATAATATATATATGTCAAACCCAGATAAGGTTTTCTGAGTCCATACTGGTTTTCTGTACATTTTCTATGGGTAGCTCTATTTTCTCAGTAAAGCTGCTCCTAATCTATTCAGACTCATCCTTCTTTACAAAATTATACATAACAAAAATTGGCTAAAGAAACGCTGGAGAGGTGATTTGGCTTAATTTGGCTCAAGAGGTTTCTGGCTCTGTGTACCTGTAATAAAATCACATGGCACACAGAGAACAATAATACAACCATACCAGTGGGACAAGGTGTAACAAAACTAAAGGACAGAAATATTTCATACAGGCTCTTCCATTACTCACAGTTTACACATTAGCTCTTCTCCATGTGTAACTCTGGACATTTGAGGCATCCCTCTAAGTAGCCTATAGGTGCCAAATGACACCAGATTATTAGATACAAAAAGAATTCTTAAGGCCTGCACCACTTAATTCCAATATATTTCCCCCAACAATGCATGTATAATATTACCACTTACAAACAAATCTTGCAACAGTTATTCTGCTTTAATCATCTTATCTTTGGCATATTTCAGATAGTGTATAGTAATAATTAATACAATGGTTGAGAATGTAAAGAAAAACAACAGTTTTTCGATGTCATTTCTGGATTCCTCAGAAGCTGCAACTATGATGAGTGGCTGGGTCTGGAAATCTGCTTTGAAACTGTCTTACACCTCTGAGAGGAAAGCAGCACCTGAAACCCCAATCCTGTAACATGGTCAGTGCTGTTTAGAACCAGACCTTCCCAAAATTATATAAGGAGCTTTGGGAGAATTTAAGCCCCAAGTCCAACACCTGCAAGCCTGATACAGAACCTGAAATTCTGTTTTCATTAAAGCTTTGGTCTGGTGCAAATTGTTGTACCATGTGATTGCTTCACAAACATATATCACATTATCTTGTGAGATACAGCAGAATCATAACCCTGTTTTGCAAAAGAGAAAAGGCAGCTTTGGAAATTCACACTTGTGTATTTCAAATATTTCATACCACACCTGCTCTAGCAGTAAGACTAAAGAACTTCTTGTTATTTGGTGAAACATATGAGTTCAGGTAAATTCACATAAAAACCTGAGCCTGTCCTCCCAAATCTGAAGTGAATAGTCCAGTCACTGAGACTTTCAGAATAAAATTACCTTCTTTCACTGTTTTGGGCTGCCTCGCCATTGATTTCATTATAAGTGCTGCAAATTACTTATTTCACAAGGTGGGAAAGAACTAGCTTTCATAAAAAACAAATCTTTGGGGTTTATTGCAAAAGAAAATAAATGTGATTATTTTCAATTTATTTTTTTGCTTGCTTTTGATATTTGCACATGGGAGATGGATGATCAGACTCACAAACTTGAGGTCACTTCCTAATTGTCAATATTGTCATTTCCTAACTGTGAATATTAAAACCAAATCAAGCTTTTATTTTTCTCCTCTATGAAAGTTAATAGCCTTGGCTATGTGACTAACTTTTTTTTGAACAGTTGCATTAGTTGTATAATGAAACTGCTAAACCCATTTCCCTATCATTATTTTCAATTCAAAATACAGTATTGAATAATTCTCAAAAAATACCAGTTAGCATCGTTACCCTTGCTTAAAATTGAGTTGCACAATTTGGGAGTTTGGGAGGTGTCAGGTGGTTTCTGCCAACTTTGCATCTCACAGAGGTCCCTTGAAAATTAGTTCAGAAATACATTTTTGTCTTAAACAACCCTGACTGTGCTTGAAAATTATAAGGTAAACCTACAAAAAGAAAGAGAAAATGAGGGAAACAAAGGAGAGAAAATAGTGAAACATGTAGAGGACAAAGTGAAACCACTGACAGAATTTGAAGAATATCTGGTAAGCAAAATTTAAAAAGAACTAGAAGGAAAATAATTTTCTTACAAAGTGAAAGAAAAAGGAGAAACCTCTAAAGGGGATGAAATTTGTTTATGCAGAGGACAGAACTGATTGATTACTGAAAATTAAATACTAAGATTGATTGAAGAAACAGTGCCTCCCCAGGAACACTCTCTGTTATGAGCTACAGCCTCAAAATTACTGAGCGTATGGACAGCTGGGTATTGCTGGGTTATTCACCTTTGACACCTGCCTGACTTGGAATGGATTTTCTACAGATTAGTTTGCTCCAAAATGGATTTTAACAAAAGACATAGTTATGAGATTTTTAGCATCAAATAATGAGATTATCTTCTATAATGAGAAGTAGAATTGCTGTTTTTTTCTGATGAAGATTACAGCTTTTATGAAATTCTCTGTATGTAAATGCATTGTAGCCTTGAGCATAACAGAAAAGTCCAGGAGTATTTGCTATACAGAGTTTTTCTACTGTTTTTCTGGCTCAATGTGATAATGAATTGAATACATCAAAATGTGCAAACAGCAGAAATTATGAAAAGTATATTCCACTGCATTTTATTCAGTTCAATAGGAGGGTTTAAGTACTTCTAATTCCAGGTAATTGGACCCTTGCTTTTACAGAGATTTGTCTTCTGGCAGGATCAATACAAGCACCTACATATTGAAATCCTTATCCATTGCTTTGTTTTCTTCTGTCTTTGCAGTATGGTAAAGTGCCACTTTTATTCTATGTGATTTACATTTAAACATGGGAAAGTAGAAAGGTTCTTAAATTTCCAAAATGTAGTAAAGTTTGTTATTCCATTTTTTTATCACAATTTTTTCTATCTTAAACTGTGAAGACAAAATAGGACTCCTAGGATTCAGATTAGGCTGTAAACTACAGGAAGAAAACATTACAAACACACCCTGAATTTTACAACAGAATTTTAGAAATGGAGAGTCTGAGCCTTGGAGGCAATTTGTGAATCCACAGCCAGAGCAAGCACAGTCCAGTGACACAATCATAACATTAAAAATGAGACAGGGCGGCTTTAAGAGAGAAACAGGAAGCTGTAACTAGAATCCAGCTGAATTCTGAGCTGGGGCACTTCACCATGAGGCTGCAAATGAAACAGATGTGCTTGCTGTGAATTTCTGTAGTGTCCGGAGTTTTTGTACTAAAGGTGGCAACACGTTCCTTCCTGTGTTGTTTTTTTTATTATTCTTTTATTTTTCACATACTTTCTATAAAGGAAAAGAAATGGAGAAGTTGAAGAAATATGTATCAGTGAAAGATGAAGATCACTTTTATCATCAGGGAGCTGTGGAGCTGCTAATTTTTAACTTTCTACTCATTCTTACAATATTAACAATTTGGTTGTTTAAAAACCATCGATTCCGCTTTCTGCATGAAACTGGAGGAGCTATGCTTTATGGTGAGTATAAATTCAAGTGCTAGCATAACATCAGACTAGTTGCATATTTATGCTCAGGCACTTGAGATCAAGTGCTGACAAAGCTCAGAAATGTGCTGAATTAAATGTCATCAGCTCCATAAGTGTACAGTAAAATAATGATTTGACAGCATCTGCCTGAAGTAGCCAAAGGCCACCTTGATGGGGGCAACTGTGAGGAGCTGGTTATGTTCAGCATGTGCATTCTGCTCCTCTGTGGTCAGACAGCAGAGTTTACTGGGGAGTTTACTGTTTACAAAAACAGTTTGCTTGGGTTTTTATAACATTCAAAGCTGTTAGTTGAAGGAGCCTTGTGGCTACAGACATGTTGTCTAATAAAGTTTAAATGATCTTGAGAGCTTTCTTTTGGCTTTGCTCTGTGCCTTTGGAAAACAAGCTGAACAACGTGTCTCAAGTTTGCTCTCAATGCTGTCATTGTAGGGAACTTTAGTTTGCCTGTCGAGTTCTAATCTCTTATGAAGCTTTGCCATGTTGCATTTCACTCTCACGCAGAACTTTCCCCATTGTCCCCTAAGTGCTCTCTGGTTTAATGGCACACACTTAGACATGTAATGATTTCTCTTGTCATTCTCTCGGTGCTGTTTCACTGAAACTCTGCTGCCATTAGATACATACAGGAGGGCAAACTGTCAAAATGGAAGATAGAAATCAACAGCTCAGTCATTATCCGAGTGACAGCCTGTTCTGACACATTCTGTGCACACCACATCCTCCAGCAGTGTAATACCCAAAAGTGATTTTGTTAAGATGGGTGCCTCTACTGCAGTAGCTTCCTTCTCACTATTGTGCTGTTTGCTGTGTGCAGCTGATGGCATTTTCTGAAGATTAGGCAAAGCCAGTCCAAACAAATGAAAGATGGGAGAATACAACAAAACAAAAATAAGTATGTATGTTTTACTTGTCATTTGGTTCTGTTTTGCTGCCTGCTCAGAACATACTGTGCACATCATGAGGATAAGCTACTCATATTCTTTTGATTGGTTAAGAGATCAGTGCTCCAGCAGGTCAGAGCTTTTGAATTATTAAAACATTCCTCATGATTGTAAATAAACTAACTCTTTAGTCTTGCATTATTTATGGCAATCTTCAAACAGGGAAAAAAGCTTATCTGTAGGATCCAAAAATGTAGTGATGTCCTTCTTATCCTTCAAAATTTTGGATATGGGTATAGTTATCTTTAACACCATGAAATGGCAATATTGAAAAGAAAGTGAAATTTCAGAGGTCATAAGAGAGGTTGTCAGATCAACAGGTAGCAACTTTGGGAGAAAGTCTTCATGGCACCAAGCACTGACACTGGGACAAGTCCTGCCCTCACTTAATTTCACCTTTCCAAACAATTGATTTCTACCTTTTCTGCAGAAAAAGAGGTTCCAGTCCTTATAGTTTGCTTTCCTCCAGCCCATTGAGGTATTTATTAGGTATGTGGATAGCCATACAATGAACTGATAATTTGGCTTCAAGTGATAGGCTATGGGCACTTATTGCAGAGTGTGTCCCACAGGATGACAGGTGGGTCCTTATTCCTCAACTGTGCCCTTAGGGGAGTAGCAGTGGAGAGGACAGGGAAGACAAAGTATGAGGAACACCAAGGGGAAAAAAAACAAACATAGAAAGACAAAAACAGGAAGTTTTACAGTAACTACAAAGTGCTGAACAGGCACAAATTGAACACAGCCTGATAGAAAGTTCTATTTAAAGCAGAGAACAAATGAAAGAGTGGGTGCCTTTTTTTCTTTATTTTTTTTTGCATAGGTTCTGTAGGAAAATTCAGTTTTAGGCTGAATACTTCCAGCTAAGAAAAAAAAGCAACCATACTGTCCATTTAAAAACTTCAATAACTGAGGTGCATTTTTTTATTATCAAAGCAATGGTTCAACAATAAGTATAGCTATATTTAATTTTAAAACCTTTCTACAAAGTAAAAAAAAAACAACAAAAGCATTTCAAACAATGCAGAATTAATTCAACATTATTTCACAAAGTATACATATATATATCTCAAGGCATTTAGCTTCAAAGTATTTAAAGACTCAAATTGTTTTGAGACCAAACTGAAAAAATCACTCACAAACAACGAGGAAGAATACAGACTTACCTGTTCATTCATTCCTTGGTTTTCCAAGTCTCAGAGAGCAAGTTTCACTACACATTGTAGCTGGGTTTGATAACAAGACCACAAATAGTAAACTCAATTCCTGATTTCTGTTCACCAGGGAGACAGGTGGAAATGAGAGTTTCCTAAACAGGAGCACACTCGGGAATAGTGTGGGAGATGATCTACACCAGCACTGATGAGAGCAAAGCCACGTGCCTGGGATCAGAGCAGTGACCTCTTAGTGCTGGGGAGCACACAACGAGCCAATAAAACCAAAGTGCCTGCAGCCACCTCCTGCAAGGCCAGATATCCTTAAACACCCCAGCCATGAGGTACCAAATTCCCCATGTAAGGCGTCAGCCATGGCCCTTCACAGTGCAGCAATAGTCCAGAGCTACACAGTGCAAACTGAGTGCAAATATCCAAATTCCTCATTCTCCCCAGAGCTCAGGTATCAGGCTCACATAGAGGTACCACCACTCAGCTCTGAGAAAGAGGCTACAACACTCTTGCAAGTAGGCAGCCAGAATTAAACTCCAACAAAAAAACCCAAACCAGCAGCAAGCCAAGCTGTGCCTTTTATATGGGAAGTTAATTACCAAATTTAAATTGAAATTGTTCTCAGCTGAGTAACTGTGACCCCCTAGGTGGAGGTGAGGCTGGTTGCAGATGTACCAGCCTTCAACATTGTGCTCCATGGGATCAGTTGGTCAGGCTGGAAGGAAAACATGAAAAGGCTGAATGACAGGAGAGCCATTGTGGTGCTGATATAAAATGGCTTTGGGTTGCAGTGCTTAGAGGTTTTCCAGCAGGTTTTGAGGGGACAGGTTTTGGCAGGTGTGCAGAGGGAAAGCTGACCCATAGTAGCTCTTTGCAGCCCTTCTGAGCCTCCCATTCAGTGTGTCTGGAGTGAGGCACACTCAGTTCAGGATTCAGCCTTGGTGGAGGTGTCCAGTGATGAACACTATGATTCCACCTTATAAATCCAGTATGCCTCTTGTGTGAAATAATTCCCTTCTGCTGGTGTGCTCTGAGTATCCCTATTTGTCACAGGCAGGAACTGGTGCCAGAAACAGGTCCCAGAAAGAGGAATCTCTGAACCTCAATAAAACAGAGTATTTCATTGTCTTCCTGATTACAACATTCATAATGAAGAAGGGTTGTTGGGACTCAGAAGACAGTACCACAAATGTGGGAAAATCACAATTAAGGCAGAAACTGACATTTTGTAGTGGTGAGGTGAAGAGAGGAACTTCATTCTTGAAACAAGGAAATTTGAAAGAAAATCTTAAATATTTGAAAAAATCAATTAATGACTAAAAGCTGCATCCCTGAGTGCTATTACTACAGAAAGCTCTTAACAGCTAACTAGATGAAATCCTGGGGAAAGAATATTCCTGTTCAGCTCAGAAGTTTGGCACACTGACTTAAAAATCCCTCCAATGGTCACATCTATGATTAACAATTTTATCCTGCTTCCACTGAAGAACCTGGAAAACCTGCATTGCCTTCAGTTGAAACATGACTGAGCTGTAGTTAGAGTGAGATTTTGCTGCAAGATCTGACTTCAAAGGACAGTTGAGACTTTTTAAAGAAATCTGTAACATTAGTGACACCCTTTTCTGTTTCAATGCTGGATTTAAATAAATATGCTTAAAACACTTTTTGAATAATCTTTTTCTGCCAATGTCCTTGCACGGGCCTTGCTGAATGTCTACAACATATTTCTGTTACCTGAGCAGATTAAGTAATACTTGGTAATAGAAGTGTATCAAAGGTTGTAGTTTGAAAAATTGAATCATAATGACAAAAATGGTAAAGGAAAATCTGTAAGTTTTCTGCTCCTGAGAATGAAAAATATCAAGTCCTATTCAAGCATCAAATTAATTTGAATTTTTAATGTATTTGAAATTGAATTTAAAAATTAAATATGTGATTCTTCTAGAGGAAACCTAATAAAAGTAAGCTGAAATCTCTGACAGTTTTAACTAATGAATGGTTTCCTGGTTTCTGACTCATGATTTTGGACATCTGGACTGACCACTGCAGAAGTTGTATTTCAGAGTTGCACATGCAGTGCTTGCTTCCCTTTACATGTACATAGTTTCCCCTAACATTTTGAGGAATTCTGTCTTTTAGTACAGCTAGATTTATTATCTGATTTGTTGCAGAAATGCTGTGTAACTTAAGAAAGAGGTCTTTGGATTTTCTACAGCTTATTGAAATCCTCTATCATTTACAGAAAGTAACCATACTAAACAGTAGATTCTAAACAAGTACAAATACATGCACACAACAAAACAGGCAATCCAGCTGTTACTCAGCTTCACTCCCAGAAGCTACAAACGCCTCACAGCATGCCAGGAATGTGCAGTTCTGAGGGTCTCTGTTAGGAGAAGATGTGGCAATAACAAGGATTCTCGAGGTCCTTGTGATCACTTGTACCCCCTTCTGATTATGGGATCCAACTGTAACATCATATTTTGCAGATGCTTCTCTGATATCTCATGTAATTTAATTTCTTTCTTATCTTTCAATAGTAAGTATATCTATCTAGATGTTTATGTGTCTTCCACCAATATTTCATCTGAGCATTTTTAGCATTTTATGAATGTGTTAATAATTAGTAACTGTAAAGGTGTTCATTCTGTGCATGGGACTTAAAGCATACAGGACATAAAAGAAGCATGGAAATTAAATTTGAAACCAAATCGAAGTTTCTGAGGGTGGAAATAATCTCAGTAATGTTATCTAGCTAAATATTATCTCTCCTATAGTAAACATGCAGCCTCCCACAGGAGCCAACAGAAAGAGCCATACTGTCCAGAGAATGGCTGCAGAAGTACATTTTCCTTTCTGTAAAATGTAAAGGGAAACAAAATATCTGTCTTGGGTAAGAGCCCTAAATTGTAGTCTTATTATTCCTTCCCTTCTTCCGGATTTTCTTTTTCCATGTTTATACAGTCTCAAAAATGCAGTCTTCTACAGAAAGGAGTATGTATCTGAGGTTGTGTCAGAGTTTTGTTCTCACAAATGAAGTGTAAAATACCCAACAGCACAGCTGATTTTTATTTGCTCATGATCTTTATATGCTCATGTTCAGCACATGAGTTGTGCAGACATCTCCCTGCTCTAAATAACTATTGAAAATGCAGTAGATGACAAACTCGGTTAATTATTATGCCAGCAACTGGATAACAAAAACCAACAAACCAACATCTGCATTCTAATGAAATGACCATATTGGAAGAATATTTTGTGGTCATCCATGAAGTTTTGAGAGAGGTTCTGTAAATGTAGAAACACTTAGAAGGTGTTCTAGCTTTGGCAGTGCTAATTTTTCTCTAAATGTATGGCATCGAATACTTAAAAGAACTTGAATATCTTTAATTTTTCTTTTTTTTCGTTACTCTCCAGGCCTTGTAATGGGATTAATTATACGATATGTGACAAAATCATCAGATGTTGAAAGTGGGACTGTTTATGAATGTGAAAAGCTGAAATCTGGGCCATCCACTCTGCTTATTAATATAACTAATCAGGTCTACGAATATCAATACAAAAGAGAGATCAGCCACCACAATGTCAATGGTCACCAGGGCAATGCAATGCTTCAAAAGGTAAAACCTATCTTATTTTTGCTCTAAACTAAGATATTGTAACATATTTTTTTTCTTTTCATGCTTGAGAGAGGAAAACAAGCTTCAAGTTAAAAGGAGACAGAGAGTCTATTGTGAATTTAGGGTGGGCAAGGGAGGTGAGGAAAAAGAACAGTAAAGGAAAGGAAGTGTGGTGGAACCCTGACCATCATTTAGCTCCAAGCTGACTGTGCACTCAAGGAATGGCCTGAGCTGTTTCAAATGACAGTCCCAGCTCCTGCAGACACTGAGTTCACTGCAGACACAGCTGTTAACTTGGATTTATTGCCACTAAACCTTTATAAACGCCACTGATATCTTTATTTTTCCTATGCCTTCAAAGTTCCTTGCTCTGCAGGATAATGCAAGGGGAGGTTACCCCTTAACACGGGATAACACAGGAAACTGCAAAGTCTAAACATTTTACAAAACTCAAACTTGTAAATATGCAACTGATGCACACTTAAATTCATCACAGCATTCTCATCATTCTTCCACTCCTGCAGTGGTCCTCAGGAGGGACCTCACTCCCATGGGGAGAGAGCATTGGGGCAATTCATGCTGGATGCAGAAAGGGAAGTGTGGGAGAAAATTTGCAGTCTTTCACAATGTCATGGTCTTTTCTTTTTTCTAGTATATAACAAAATATTTTAATTTGTTAATGTAGTCTTTCCCTGCCCATGTAATATTTGCTTCTTATAATGTTCACTTCTTTTTAAAATGGCACCCATTTGAAGAACACTGGAGTTCAGAGGCACTTTTTAAAACCTGGATTTTTTGCTCAAAGACATTGTATATTCACATTAAGCTCCTAAGCCCTTATCAATGGCTTTTTACAATAATGCAATGTATTATTTTGCTTTTTTCCAAGTATTATTGTTTGTCTAGCACAGTAATGCATGATCCTGTGTATTATAGAAGTTATCGTTAGGAAAGCTTTTAAGTTATGTTTAGAATGTAGACTGGAGAGCTCAGCAGAATTAGGATTTAACCATCTGCTCAAATTTCTTGCTGATGCAGCACCATTGTGTGCCTTTCTGCTGTTACTGCCAGACTTGCCCTTCTCAGAAAGAACCAGACTGTCAAGGACCATTAGAGTTGTGGTGGGTGGAGACAGGAAAACACTGTGGCAGTCAGACTAATCAGGTTTTGCTGAATCTCCATCCTTTTTCCTGCTCGTTGGTTGCAGTTGCAGCTTTGTCTTAGTCAAAGTGTTTAGTTTCCAGGGCATATGTACTAATCCATTACATTTGATCATCTTCATCAGACCTGGCACTGAAGCTGACTTAGGAGAAAGGAGGAGCAATGACTTGCACAGAAATTTCTCTTGCCCTTACAGGAAACTGCCTGATCATGATTCCATAGTCTCACTTTGCTGGAAAACTCTTGAAAGTCTCAGCTGTGAATTGTAGTTCCTCTAAATTATTAGAGAGACCTCAGTCTGCCTGAATTTTCACTTGTTTTTCCTTTAAAATTACCTGGCAGATGCCCTCTTGAAAAGAAAATAAATGAAAAAGGAAAGGAGGATGAATTTAGCTGTATTTAGGAGACAATAACAATGCCTGGCAGCCTTCCTGGCTGGCAAAAGCACTAATGTAAAAAACAGAAAGCATGATCACACCACGCTCTGGGTTTTGTACTACTGTAATTCAATTCCCTTTTGACTGCACTAAAAGCATTTGCTTATTGCCTTTTATCAGAGAGAATAGATTGTGCCATGACTTACAAACGTATTCTTCAGAACATGATTTTGAATAATAAAACAATGCAGTCAGGATTTCTGATGCCCACGGAAAAAATATTTTAACATATCTGCTGAATGAATTCCAAAATTAACATTTGAGAATGTTAACTCATAAATGAAGAAAATCCTTTTTCCATCAGGTTTTCAAAGATGATGCCAGCACAGTTAAGGTTGCTGGCAGGCTATTTAGCTAGATTTTTTTAGCTTTATAACTCAAAGTGAGCAGCATGGAAAAAAGTCTCAGCTCTCACTTCCTGTTTATTGAATCAAGCTGTCTGTTAGTAAGACAGCAGAAGTAATTTTGTAGCAGGTCTTACTCTTTTGAAGGAAAATAGTCTAGAATACTGTAGCCTTAAAGTATCACTTCATCTGAACAAAGGAGCTGCAATCCTTTGCACTAATTGCCTACTCTCTCTTAAAATAATATAATATCATAATATAATATAATATAATATAATATAATATAATATAATATAATATAATATAATATAATATAATATAATATAATATAATATAATATAATATAATATAATATAATGTAATGTAATGTAATGTAATGTAATGTAATATAATATAATATAATATAATATAATATAATATAATATAATATAATATAATATAATATAATATAATATAATATAATATAATATAATATAATATAATATAATATAATATAATATAATATAATATAACCCACTGACAGAACACAAAGCAGTACACTGGCTTATTTAAGTTGATTTTTTTTGTCTTCAGCAATGCTGTAATTTTAAAGAGAATTCTATTCCACTGAAAGCTATTTGTAATGAATTGCAAGGGCTGAGCAATGTCCTTGGTCTTCCTCTGTGCCAGAAGTTGAAGGCCAATATGATCAATGCACTTCCTCATTCTAAAATCCTCTCTTTTAATGGATGTTTTATAAATCATTTCCTTCAAAGGAAATGTTACATTGGTTTTGGTGGTATAGGCCTTTTATCACCCTTCTGTACATGCAGAATTGAGGCACAACACTGCTGATGTGTCTTTCCTGAAAGTGAGCAGGAGATCCATGTCTGATCCAGGAGTTATGTCAAGTTGGATGTCTGGTAGGGCAGCTGTTGTCACAGGTAAAGCTGTTTTATGTGTTCCCTGTAATGTAGCACCTGATTGATTTCCTTCTTGAAGGAATACTTTTCGAATAGTAATCTGCATCTACAAGCTGTAAGGAACTACACATTTATACTCGCAAAAAACCAACTCAGAATAATCCTGCAAACAGTGGAGGTGAGCCTGAGATCAGTCCTGATATGAAGATAAAATTTTAAACTGTAATATCAAATTAAATGCTACTTTATTTGTCCTTACCCTCTCTTTTGTCCTTCCTAGCAGATGACCTTTGATCCTTCCATCTTCTTCAACATTTTGCTGCCACCCATTATATTTCATGCTGGATATAGTTTGAAGAAGGTATGTGTTCTTTTCCTTACGTGACAAAAGGGACTGAGTGTGGCTGCTGTTCTGTAGACCCAACAGGCCAGAGGCCAGAGGACAGAGGCCAGAGGACAGAGGACAGAGTCAGCTAACAATTTTATTGCCTGCGAAGGACTTGGCAGGAATGGATTAAAATGAATGATTCAGGGCCCTCATTCTGCTCTCCTTCTGTCCCTGTGCACAGATCTGGGTGTGCAGTTTATAACACTTAGGGCTCCCTGTTTTCAGAGACCACTTTGAATGCTGTGAGGTGCAGGCAAGAGCAGCCTGTGTTTCATATCCTGCCTGATTAGGACTTTGTTCAAGGGACAAGGCTATGATGCCATTTGCATCGGGTACTTCTAATGTGAACTTCTGCTATGACCCTGAAACATTTGGGCAGATACATAAAAAAGAGGGAACTTTGATGGCATTCCACCACGGGAAAAAATTTAAACACTTTTAAGTTGTATTTTCCAAAATAACTGAAGTAGCCAATATTGCTCCATCTCCTATATGTGTTGTAACAAATGGCACTTCTAGATATGTTTCTATTTGGTCTGAATGCTTTTTTATTTACTATATAACAAAGAACTTTCTTTCAAACTTTCCTCCCCAGAGACATTTTTTTCGTAACTTAGGATCAATTTTAGCCTACGCCTTTTTGGGAACTGCCATCTCCTGCATTGTCATAGGGTAAGTGAGTGCCTTCTGCCATTATCACATGCTTGGTGTTTCTTTCAATTAAAAACTAAACTGTAAAAAGAATTGCAGACCCTGCATGGTCAATATACTTAGCAACTGGCGTATCAGATATAGTAATTCCTCCTCAAGGAATGCTGAGATGGAAAAGGCAAAACCCATGGATAGCCAAGAACTGTCCCAGCCATTGAGAAAATTTTGTCCTTCATTTTTGGTCTGTGATTGGTGTAAGCATGAACACAGCTTTAACTATCTGTCCTGAGAAATAAGACCATTCTCTCAATTGAAATTCCATGCTTCTAACTGGAATTTCTTCTAGAAAGGGGCAGATCTCTAACAGTAAAGGAAGGACTTTGAATCTCAGAGGCGGTAGGAATAGATACCTCCTGGCATGTATGTAAAATAACTGGAGTCATTTCAAAGGCTAAGTGAAATTTGTAGTTGAAGATCACATGAAAAGCCTCACTCTGGAGCTATGTGTGAATTGAGCCTGGGTGTGACTAAACGACTTCTACAGAAAAAGAGGAAGGAAAAAAGCAGAGTGGCAAAATATCCTATTTTATTTCCAGACCTGCTTAGGGAAAAATTTCTAGTTCTGTGTCAAAATTTGCCTAACCAAAGAAAATATTTGCTACTCAAAAATGGCTTATATATTTCCAGGCTGACATGGTGTGAAAATTCTGTTTGTCTGCGTGATTAACTCACTCAAAATTAAACAAAACATTTCAAAATCCTTTTGGACCTTAAAATTTCAGGTTTTTAATAATATTTATGAATATCACTCAGACTCTCACATTCTGGGAAAATTCCTGATGGAGTTGGAAACAAATGAGCAGAGCTGGACTCTGCAGTGAGAGGGTCTTTGTGCCTGCTCCCAGTTTAGCCTGAGCATCACTGACACCCTCTGGCATTTCTGTGCTGGGCACTTGCAGAGACAGCTGAGCTACCTCAGTCTGGGGAGGGGATGGAGCAGTGCTGCATGGAAGTGAGTCTGGCTGACAGGCCTTGATCTTGCTGGTATTGTGCAGAGTGAAATTGGCAAAAAGTCACAAAACTCTCTGGTGTTCAGGCTTTAGACTAGGGAGCACAATATAATTTGTAGGCCTTATTTGAGGGCCTGGGCTGTAGAATTCTGAAATGTAGCATTTAATCTCTGTATGATATGGAAAGGTATGTGGAAAAACCTCGGGTATTTTGAGGGTGCTTGAATTTAAAACTGGTTAAGGTTCTGTACCTATTGACAGCAGTGTCAAATTATAGAAGCAGTTAATTTTTTAATGTGTCTTTCCCTTTCTTTATAGTAAAGATGTATGTACTGCATCACGGTATAAAGTCCTTACTGGCATTATTATGTGATGGAACTTTCTCCCTTAATGTCATTTTAATAATAGTAAAATACATTAATTACTTATAACTTTGAGTTCAATGATTTTAAAGCTATTCTTTATGGATATGTCATCATATCTATCTTGATATCCTAGATTCTTAATAATCAAGCTTAGTAAGCATAATGCACCAGAGGCACTGTGGTATTAAAAGTTCTGCACGCCATGGTGGCTCCAAGTGCCAGGAAAATTTAGACTCCATAATCAAAGTATGATTGTCTTCTGTGCTGAAATACAAAGGAGTATAAACTCTCAATGTGGTGGTTTCATCTTCATGTAAAAAAAAAATCCACTGAACATCTCTGGGCTCAGAAAAAAGGATGCCTTCAGTTTCAGACCCAAATCTGTAACTACAGGAGGCATTGTGCCATGTGTCCCATTTATTGGAGAAGAAAAGTTTAATCTCACTTTTCTTTCTGAAATTTTGCTTTCCTCTAGAAATGGCACCTCCTCACTTCTTGAAGTTCACAGCTTGGACAGTTACATCACTCATATTTTTCCCCTGTCTTTATCTGTATTAACATACCTACGACCCTTGATCTTGTTTATTTTCATACCCATCTATGGCAGAGAGCACCCCTAAGACTGAAATTATAAACTCAGTAAAAAATCTACATCCAAACAACAGTTTGAGCCAAATGGCAGCACATTTCTGAGGTAACAGTGGTTCTGGATTTCAGTAGGACTCTTCCTTTACTTCCTCTCTCTTGTCTCATCTTTTGAACATAAACCAAAGCCAATGGATCTGTGAGACTGCAGGAAAGCATTAGGGCTGTCCAGCCCAGTAATGCTTTTAAATATGCATTTGGTTTATGACTCTGACATTGCCCCTTTTAAATGGAAGATGATAAAGCAGCTCTGATAAGTTTAAAATAAACATAATATATTGAATTTAGCCTTTATTCCAAATACTTTCATTCCTGCAATTTTATATGTATCCATGTGATTTTATCTCAAACAGAATAAATGCAGATAAAATCTGCTACAAAAAGTTCCTACTAGGAACAATTACTACTAGGAATTCAAAGTTCAAGCCCAAAGTCAGGGATAAAGATCCAAAGGAAACCTTAAGGTAGGGAGTAGTGAGCACTGGGCCTTGCACTGTGTTCTTGTACAAACCCACAGCCCCCAGTGGAATCACTGCAGAGAAGACAGTAATATATTCAGAGCAGGGCTTGTGTGAATGTGAAGCATGCTTGCATAATGTACATGTCAGGATAAGAAGGAGATAATGACTGCATGAAGAAGAAAGATGATACAAAAACTTCAATGAAGGGAATGAAAAGTAAGTCCTAAAACAAAAATATGTCCTAAGAGAGAAAGAGTGAAGGACTAGCTGCTGTTACAAAAGAAAGGGCAGAACTCTGTGGTACTTCTAGGCTTCATTGCTGTAGACAAATAGTTTGTGCACAGGTATGATTAAACATGTGCTTCGTTCCCATTATGTGAGCACAACACACACATATGCAGCACCTCGATATCCACAGGCTCAAGCCCTGTGTGTCTGCAGCCTCTCCCTGGGGCTGTGCTGCTGCCGCCTGAGTTACAGAGCTCTGTGTGAGCCCTCCCTGAAGTGCCAGGGCACAGCCTGTAACAAAGAAGGACCAGACCTCTCTTTGTCAACCAGAAACAGCTGGGAAATATCATTAATAAAGAACAGAAACATCATTTGGATTTGCTGCAAACTCTTAGAGTGCTAAAACGTTGCCATGGAACACAGGGATACAATGGTGCCTGTCTGCTCTTTGTGAGTCTTTGCTTTTGTGTGAAAGGCCTCAAGAAAGAGGAGCTGTGTGGAATTTGAGTGAAAAGGCTATAATCAGATATTCCCACTGAGGGTGGGGGAAGGAGGAGTAGGAGAGATTGGTTTTTTTAGTGAAGATTGTGCCAAAACGTACTTGCTTTCAGCTAAGTACTGCTCTAAGGAATGCCTGCCTATATTAGCTGTAAGACTGTCCTCAGCCACTCAATGCACATGAAAGATATAAAGCTTTCCCAGCAGAGCAAAATTATGCCCTTCACACCAAATCTGACTAGCAAGGCTCCATGCAGAGAGATCCCATGAGGGAAAGGGGAAATTCTCCCTCTCAAGCCCTATTGACTGCAGAATTGCTGAAGTGGTCCCCTTCATGGTGAACAGTCTGCTCACTCCGGGTCTGCATGACATAGGATCATATAAGATCCAATCTTTCAACAGATCTTTTCTCTGTCAGTGGCGCCAGCTTCCCATCTTCTGAAGAGTAGTGTGGAATAATCAGTGAGACAGCTCTTTCTTCCTGAGAAAAAGCACACAGGCCAAGTGTCTTTGAGGCTCAGCCTCATACAGGGCAGACAGTCTTTTGCTGTAGGAGACTTCTTGAATTTCATAGACTCAGAGAATAACCTCGGTTGGAAGCAACGTGTGAACATCTGCAGTCATCCAGAACTCCGGGATACCTGTTCCAGTCTTAACCACCCTCACTACAAAGAGTGTCTTTCTGTTTATCCAGTTGGAATTTCCCTTGCTTCACTTGTAACTTTTGCCTCCCATGCTTTCCCTATGCAGCCTTCAGAAGGTGGCTTCACCCTCTGTGCCCACCTGAAAACAGCACTTAGCTCCACTGCCATCTACATGAGAGAGATCAGCTTCTGTCTCTTCTCATACACCACAGCCCTTGAATTATCTTGGTGGTTCTCTGCTGAGCTGTGTCCTCCCTGTGTTCCCTGTACTGGAGTCCAAACTGAAACACTTTTCCACATGTCACCTCCCAGGTGCCAGCAAAAGACAATGATTTCTCTTGGTTGCTCACTGTGCTTCCATGAACACAATGTGGTTTGCATTCATAGCTGCTCTTGTGAAGTCCCACTCTGGTTTGTGCTCCATTTGCTATCCTCCAGGGGTTTTCTGCACACATTTGTGTAGCCAGCCATGCCTCTGTGGGACTGCTGCATAGGGCTGCTCTACTTTTCCACAGGTACCTCACTATTAGCTGTGTATTGTGGCCACTGTAAGCTGAAGCACCACTGAGCTGATGTTACTCAGTGAGTGCAGTGCTGGGCTGCTGAAGTATTAAATTAACATCTGCCCCTTGCCTTTTTTTATTTTTTGCATCTTAGGAAGAAGCGGGGAAAAGGACCTAATGTTAACTTCTGCAAGGAATAGGGTTCTCTTCTCTTAGATTCTATTTTTAATAAACTGTGCTGGGGTACATCTTCCAGAATTTATATCTGTCATAGATATTTTCTATTTTGGTAATGGAAGAGTGCTTAAGTATTTGGAAAAATTTTGACACTGCGGTAACAACCTATCAGAGCAACATATTGAGTGGCAGAGGGTGTAGAACTATTTGCATTTTTCCCCTTCTTGAAATCCTTTTGACTTCTTTGATGAGCATTCTCAGTGGCAGCCAAGGCCAAAATGCCTATGCACGAGAGCACTGACATCATTAAGCTGGTCTTATCTGTGATTTTTTATTTGGTTTCACTTGGGTTCTCGCGAATTGCAATGCCAAAACCACATTTTCGATATTTAGAATGCAGCATGTTTGCAGTCACTTACTCATATTTTTCCAGCCTGTCTACTACATTTGGCAATGCCTGATTTTTCTGGAATTTAAACCTCTGTGAGTGTTCAACTCAAATAACAAATGCATTTACAGAAAATGTAGGCCAAGTTTCATCTGTCTTTGTGGCTTTTTAGTGAGAATTTTGCTTGAATAAAGCCGAGATAAAAAATGGGGTTTGGACCAGAAAAAGTAGAGTAATTGTAGTTTTGAGCAAGTGAAGTTACAAAATGCAAATAACTGATAAGAGTTAGGAAAAATCATTCCGGGATGATCCCTGTTTTAAAAGGAAGGATGTTGGTGTTTTTATTAGCTGCTCAGTTTGTACAACCTTCTCTGGCTGGGGAAACAGGACTTCTCCATATTTCAGCAGGAGCCACAGGTGGTTAGTTTGGCTCAATTCATTCCAGTACATCTGTGAGCACATGGATGCTGGATTTACAATAATCATGTCAGATCACTTCATGGCAATCAGTGCTCAAAATTCAACTTCTAAATAAAAAATCCTCATAAGATCAAAGTATTTCTTTTGTGCATCTGTGTTTAACTGCAGTGACTAACAGTTTGGACAAAGTCTCTTCTGACATTTAAATTCAAGTGAGGAGCATGTCATCATACTTGATTCTCACAGGCAGAGAATCCTTTCCTTTGCCATTCCTCACCATTCTAAATGAATATTCAAATGCTGCTCACATATGATTGCTAAATGCTGATACTATAATACAACATGATATTTATAATGAATAGAATAGAATAGACTAGAATAGAATAGAATAGGACATATACTTTCTAAATTCTTTCTTTTAAAAACTGAATATTAAATGGTTTTACTTGAAAACCAGATAAATTTTTTTGTTTCTGTACATAGACATATACACATATAAGTAAATTTTTTTCAAAGAGAAAAAGAAAGGAGTATCAAGAATATCAAATACTAATCCATATATTTTTGTTTATCATGGGATTAGATTATTTGTGATCATAATTTTATAAGAAAGTAGACATTCTCCATTCAAATATCTTTGGCATCAAGATTCTACCACCACATTTTTCTTCACTCTGAACTGTACTGTTAGGGCAGCCCCTCTTTGTGCCTCCTAAAGGAGGATAGCTTGGGCTGAATTAATAACTCATTAATTATTAATTAATAAATAATTAATGAATCAATTATTGCTCAAATGCAGCAGTAGCAAGAAAGGGTCAACTTTCCTTTGCACAGTTTACCAGGGTAAGATGCATCCTGACAGAACAGTCCAGTCAGAGATTTAGTCCTGTCATTGTTATACCTATCCAAACATTATTTTAAAAGTGAGGAGACACCTACCCAAAAGCTTCAGCAGGCAGTAGTTGTGGTTACAGAGCTCTGCAAGACTGGGGATATTTTTTTTTATTTTCATAAGTATTTTGTTAGTTTGGCAAAGGCAAAGGGGAGTTTAGTGAGGTTATGGGTGTGTTTATTACTTTCTGCTGGAAGCTTAATGGAATATACAAATGAGCTCTGCTGATAGGGAACAGTACTGAGTTTATAATCTGGCTGTTCTTTCTCACTGGAGGGCTATGGATAGACTTTACAGCTTGGAAATTAAACACTTGTAGCTATGTGCTCCAGCAGAGCAAAGCCAAATGTTTTTTGGCTTGAATTTACTGTGAGGTGCTGAGGGATCCTTCTGGATTTTGGAACTGTTTCTGCAAGGGAAAATGGGGCCAGGTTAAGGGTAACAAAAAACAAAATCTTCTCTGTTACAGAGCTCTTCCTAAACTAAGCAAATACCTTTACGAGGATTATCTGTTGCTGCACTGCCTAAGCTCTTGCCTTCCAGGTGATAACTTTTGTATTAATTTAGGCTTAATTCATGTACAAGTAATATTTTTTCATAATTATAATACTGTTTTGTACTGCATGTTCCCATCAAATGACACATAAAAACCCCCCAGGTCCATCTTTCCTCCACATACCACTTGTAAATAGCAAATGCTTTACCTCCCCACAAGCAAGAATAAAAGCTTTCTTTTTGGTACAAACAGAAACCGGTGAGGGGAAGTGTTAAAGTATCTTAGTGCTGTAGAAATTAACTGAGGGAGAAAGAGGGAAAAAGTCTATATAGACCACTTTCCATCCTCAGTGATAAAACCCCCTGAACATCAGATGTCTGACTTCAATAATTTCTAACAACCTTTTGAAGCCAGATATTCAGCCTATGAGTGGAAATAAAGACCGAACTAGTAAGAAAACATTCACTGAATGTAGTGTAACTGTTGTAAGAGCACAATGCCTGTGCTGGTACCTCTTTTTGAGGTTTTGGCTGCTTCCATGTCCCATCTTGGCGTGAACGCAGGCATTTTCTTTCAGTCATGAGACAGTATTGCCCTAGTTTTGCATTGACTTGAGGAAACAGAGATGATTTAGCTGAAAAATCAAGCTAAGTCTCTCAAGATTTCTCCAAAGGCAGATGAACACTGAGCCCCAGCAGGAAAAGAACTGGTGTTTAGTTATTAGTGTGCAGCTCAGTTGCCCAAAGCAGTAACTTTGACTCTTTGGTCAGTCCAAATCTGAGGTAATTCCATTGCATCTGTGGAGTTGCCACCTTTAACTCAGAGCTGCAGCTGCAAGGGGTAGTTGCTGCTTCTCACTTTTGTTCAAAGGTGTGTGGTGAATCCAAAATGGGTTTGTAAAGTGTAAGTTTAGAGAAGCTTGAAAATGCACACCCACTGTGATACCTGGGTTAGGGAATTCTGCACAGAGAGTAAAGAGGGAAGAGGTTTCCTCCATAGCCGTAACTCAGAGGGTTCTGGCAGGACTACAAGTTATATATAAAGTATTTTTAAAAGCGCCTCCTATTTGTATGATGTGTGAAATTATGGATAAGAAGCATGATTAAATCAGGACACTGATATAAAATAGTGTTTCCCAGACCACTGACACCCACACAGTGGAAACTTCTTGTAAGAGTATTTTGATGCCTTCAAGTATGTGTTGCTGCAAGTTCAGCCAGAATTTGTAGCTATTTCGCAATAAGCATCTGACATTGTTTACTGCAGCAGAGCTGATCATGCAGAAAACAGTTTTTCTTCTCACAAACAGATGTGCCAAACAGCAGGATGTAATTATTTGTAGTGTCCAGACAAATCCCTTAGCACACTAAGGAAAGAAATGTATGATAGGGAACGCCAAAGGTGTGGGGCTGCAGAGACAAACAGAACCTGGAATCATAGGAGATTCATCTAAAATAAAAAGGATATTTAATTTGGTATTTGCGACCCAGCAGGTTCTTCAGGAATCCATCAAAAAATTTAAATCGTGCACATTTGTGACATTTGTTGCAAAACAGGCTAAACACTCAAGTCCAGATATTTCCCAAGAAGAAACCCTATCCTGGAAGGAAGATTTTGTTTGTGTGGGTTTTGTTTGGTTTTGCGGGTTTTTTTATGAAATGTTTTCCCAATTGCCTTGAAAGTCAAAGTTTTAACTGCAGGGATGAATACTCTTGAGTAGAACTCCTCATGTCTTCTTCCCTGATATTCATGCATCCTTTAGGAATTAACACACAATGTGGCTTCCAAAGATTGCCAGTCCCCTATTTCTCTGGCTATAGATCATCCATCCACCTGTGCAAAAAAAGCTTCCTTGGCTGCAGCATCATTTGCAGTCTCAAGTTTCTAAGTCTGCTCTTGCACTCTCCACAATGACTTTCAGGAAGAACATCTTTACAGAGCTGGTGAAATGGAAAATATGCATCTCCTATGGCCCCTTATCCTGAAATCCACTGCCTTTCTCAGTACATCCTCTCTTTCCAGAACAATTTCAGGCTACAGAGGAGATGAAAGCAGAGGGAGGTGTATTGACTCTGACGTGTTAGTTCATTTTCCACTTCTTACAGATATTTTTCCGTACTGCATGAGAAACCTGCACACCAATCCTATAACTGGGGGAGTCATCTCCAGCTCAGGCTGTGCATTGCTCCAGGCCATAAATACTTGTATGGCTTTGCTAGGTAGTAAGCCAGGCCACGTTTGCTTCCGAGTCAAAATAGGCAACAGCGTGACCTCTATGAGGAGCACGTGGACTTGTGAATTGGTTGCAAAGTGCATCGAGCTGCCTGAAGGTGAAAGGTGCAAAAGAAATTTAAAACAGAGGATGAAAAGCCTATTCCACTACAGTAGCAGGGAGCTACGTGCAACCTGCTGTCTAATCAAACTGAAACATTTAGATCAAATGCTGAGCAACACTGGGGAGTGTACAGGCAGCAAGTAACTCATTGGAGCAGGAAGAGAGTGGGTGACTGAGTTCTCCTGCCTATTACCCTGAAAAATTCATAATATGCCAGCTCAAAGGATTCTTTGTTCTCCCACCCACCACCATTTTACATACCCTGCTTTGAGCAGTTGATCAAGTGATGCTCTTGTATCTGACAAGTCTTTTACAGAGCACCACTGGTGTTGGCCTGAAATGTTCTGTAAACACACCTGTTTTCATGATGGCCCTGGGACAGATGCTGCATTCATTGAAGACAGAAGCTACAAAAGCTGGTCTGGTCAGGTATCCAGATCCTACTCAGTGAGAGGCAGATGACATTTAAATAGTACACAGAGCTTTTCTTCTGATCATTAAGATGACAATAAATCATATAAGATGTGTCTCTAGTCTTGGCTTTCCTTAAAATACTGATTGTCTAAGAACTCAGTTACATTTGACTCCATTTTCCATACATTTGACAATGATGATAAATTACAGCAAGTTCAGTGGATGGCCACCAAGATGGACAGGGGCTGGGACATTTGCCCTATAAAGAAGAAGCTGAAGAAACTGAGCTCACTTGGCCTAAGTAAGAGGAGCTTTGAGGGGAGATTACCAAGAAAGAAAAGCCAGGCTCTTCACAGAAGTACATGGTGAGAGGAGAAAATTAACAGATACAAACTGTATTTTAAAAAGGTCTGATTTGATATAAGCAAAAACTTTTTCTTCATGAGGACACTCAAGCATCAGAAGTTGTCCAGAGATGCTGGATGTGTAATCTCCATCCTTGGAGGTTTTCACAACCTAAGTGGCTAAAACCCCAACTACTCTGGTTTGAGCTCAGAGCTGACCCTATTTTGAGTGGGAATTTTGACTAGAGACATCCTCTGGTCCCTTCTAACATAAGTTAGTCTAAATTCTACTTTGCTGTAAATAACAAACCTTACAGCAGAACATATGCTGCCCCTAGTCCATCTCTTTCAGCCTTTTTCTACTTTAAATTTTCTGCCTAACTTTTTCCTGATTCAGTTATCTTGGTCTCCATCACCCCATAACCAACAGTTATCTTGCAGGATATTTGTCTTTCTCCTCACCTTCTGTTGAAATATGGAATCTGCAATAAAAAGGTCTTTCTGAAGAAAGTTAGGATTATTTCACTTCCTTCTGAAGCAAAGACTTTATGAAGATGGCTCTTAAAATGCTAATAAGCCTTGATTCTTAGTCAGCTCCATACCTTAGAAAGGAAAAAAGTCACTTTCCTTTCTGTAATACACTTATTGGGCACTTCCTTGCTCTTTGCAACACCACCTCTCCCCAGCTAACCACTCTCTAGCTGAAGCTTAGCAGCAACCAAAATTGAAATGTGAAAAGACCACAATTGCCACTCCTTTTTGACCTCTCCATTACTGAGAGCTTAGGTGCTTTTATCTCTGATATGGTTTTTATGGGCACTTCGCAAATTTTGAGCAGGATGATGTCACTGGTAAAAAAAATAAAAACACTTGATCTGCAAAAAGACAATGACGAAGAACAAAACCTCTGCAACAAGAATTTAAGGTCACATACAGGCACAGTGACTGACCCAAAGACTGCACCAGCAATGCCTTTTCATAGCCTTGTTGATGTATGAGAGAGTTGCTATTCTTCAGACTTAAAATGAAAAAACAAATTTTTTTTTTAATTGCTCACTTTCATTTCTTCCATCCTTACTACTCACTCATTGATGAAAACACGAAAGATTTTATTTTCTCATGAATAGGAATTATTTTTGGAGTTCTGTTTGCCTATTTTATTGAACCCAAGTGGAACTGCACATGAAAACATTAAGTGTGTTCCCTGTGAATCATCTCCTTGTATTTGATTTTGGGAGGGGAAAGAGTGAGAGTTTGCACCACCTCAATGAAGAATAAGTATCATAAAATGAAAGTAAGAAAGAGGGGGGCCTATCTGAAGTTGTTCTCTCTAGCAAATCATGTCATGTGGTTTATGCAGGTGCCCTCTGTTGTTCATCAGGATGTGAATACTGTGAATACTGTGAATACTGAAACTGGTTTCAGTTTCTGCCCTGTGAATAACGTTCAGAGTGAGATTGCTCTTCACCACTCTTTTGTCACACTCAACAAATAATTTAGGATGGAATTGACCTTTAAGTCCAATCCCCTGACAAAAACAAGGTTTACTTCAAAAGCTGGAGCAGATAATGTGGAGCCTGCCTGGTTATATGGTCACATTTTGAGTGTACCTTGGCGTCCATCTCTGAAGAGCAGCATTAGCATCCAAGTGCAGCTGGGTTTCAAACCAGTGGTCATTATTTTCTGAGCCCAGTGGGAGGGAGGCTGTGCCACCTTCCAGGGCTTTCCAACACAGGCGACTTAACCAGCTCTCAGTAATCTTCCCATGAAAGTTACCTTGCCTGGCCCATACAGAAATCCATGGTTTGTGCTAAAGCATAACACAATACCTGTCTAACCTGCCTGCTACTCACACCTCACTCAAAGATGTTAAAATAGCTTTAAGCTGGCCTTCATTTCTAGGAAGCAGAATATTGATCTCGCTCTAGATGTGGAAACACGGACTTGCTGACAGGTTACAGGGTGTGACTGTTCAGCGGTGTCAGCTGGGACACAGCTGGGACACAGCTGGGACACAGCTGGGACACAGCTCAGCCCCCTGCCCTGCCCTGGGCTGTGCTACTCCGTTTGCAGCACAGCCACCACTATCTGAAAAGCACCTTTGTGCTGTCACCACTCAGATGGCTCAAACATTCAGCTATCACGAAGGGAGAACAGGCTCAGAGAGGCTGGCACCAGCGAGCACTGCCGGAGCCAGAAGCCTTATCGATGTAGTTGGGATGCTCAGGATCCGCCTTCCTGCCCTAATCCCATTTCGGCACCTTTCCAAAACACCCTCAGCTGCGGCCAAAGGATCGTTGGTGTCTGACCTCCCATCAGACCGGGCCAAGAGCCTCGCTTCTGGTTTGGTTCAGGTCCTGCATGGTCCCATTCTGTGCTGGGCTCAGTTCAAGGCACAGCACGCCTGGCTGGGGCTGCGCAGTTTTGACTCTTTCCGCCGTCACACCCGAGCCATCGGCGTTGCTTCCCGTCCCAGAGAGGGGAGAAAACACTCGTCCCGACTACTTCCAAAATACAAACACAAGACGAGAGAAGGAGCAGGCCGAGCGATTCCCGGCAGCGGCCGGTGCCGCAGCGCTCACGGAGCAGAGCCCCGGGACAGCGCGGCCGGGCCCCGCCGTGCCCGCAGCGAGCACCGGGTGGCGCCCGCGCTCCGCCCGCGCCGCCGGCCGGGCCCTCACGGCGGCACAGCCGGGCCGGGCCTGGGCCCTGCGGGGAGCGGGCGGGCAAACAGCGCTGAGCCTTCGCGGGCCATCAAACAGCTCTGCCCCATCGCGGGCCATCAAACAGCGCTGCCCCATCGCGGGCCATCAAACAGCTCTGCCCCATCGCGGACAATCAAACAGCTCTGCCCCATCGCGGGCCATCAAACAGCTCTGCCCCATCGCGGGCCATCAAACAGCGCTGCCCCATCGCGGGCCATCAAACAGCTCTGCCCCATCGCGGACAATCAAACAGCTCTGCCCCATCGCGGGCCATCAAACAGCTCTGCCCCATCGCGGGCAATCAAACAGCGCTGAGCCTTCGCGGGCCATCAAACAGCTCTGCCCCATCGCGGGCCATCAAACAGCGCTGCCCCATCGCGGGCCATCAAACAGCTCTGCCCCATCGCGGACAATCAAACAGCGCTGCCCCATCGCTGGCAAAACCTCATTCCACCCCCAGGGTTCTGCTCAGGCCTGCTCCATGCTGGCCCTGGGGGCCACATGGGGGGCCCAGTCTGGGACAGCCAGATCCAGGATATGCTCCCGTTCCAGATCAGGAGGAGCCAGCGCCAGCTCTCTTGTTTTTCCTGTGACAGAGCATCTTCCAAAGCCGGCAGCAGCCGGGACTCTCACTTCTCTTTTCTCGGACTTTGAGCACGGGTTATACTGGGGTTACTACAAGTTACTAAACAAGCATCATCCTGTACTTGTCAGTTTTCAAACACTAATCTACCCAGGGGTTCTGAATAATACAATAAATGAAACTATGCTGATGAACAATTACTAGAAAACTAGGGATATCTTGGGGATACAACAGAGTTTCTTAGCTAAAATTGTTGTCCAGTCTGCAAAAATATCGGAATGCTAATAATCGGTCTGATTTCCAAAAGTTTTCGTGTAGTTTTCTAAGTAGGGACTTAGTTACTGGAGTTGTGAGACAACGATTTAAGGACATCACTAACAAAGTTACGCAATTTGTAAGACTGGAAGTGACTCAGAAGCCTGCAGGAGTTGTTACAATGCCCTCCCAGTAAAAGTAATAGATTGCAAAACCCATTACAGTTGCAACCTCTCACTGGCAAATTGCAGCCTCATTAGTAATCTTGGCAAGTTGATGGGGGTTTTACATTACTGATCCTCTTGTTAGCCCCTCAAGTGTGCCACTGAAGCGCTCTTTCGGGAGCAGTTTGTGGAAGTGAATGTTGTAAATATATTGCCTTTATAGGCAAACAGACGCTCTCTGTCTTTGAGGCCATCAAACTGGCACATTCACGAACTCACAACTCACTTAAAAATAAATGGAAAGAGAAGGTAGTAGTTAAATCTGCCAAAAATTAGGATCTAATAATAATTGTAAGCACATAAATTTTGTAGTATTCTCCCAGTGAGCCAAGACACATGCAGTAACATAAAGTAGCTTCCTTTACCAAAAAAACCTCTCTTTTTAGTGGTCTTGATGTTCTAGATAATTTATAATTCTTCTATCTGCAAGGATGACATACATACATACATACATATATGTGTGTGTGTGTGTCTGTATGTATATTTTTTTTAATTGAAAAACAGATTTATCTATCAACAACATAGTGACTGACTTAAATGCACTAACATTACTGTAGGGCAATAGGCAGTTGTTCTCAGGCAGGCAGTAGGGGTTCCTGTTCAGGTACTCCACTAAGACAAGAAATTTATATAATTAGGAATCCATCTGTCACAACTGTCCCCAAGCACTCCCTCGGTGTCCCTCACACCACAGTCTGGCTGACAGCATGTGGTGATGCATATAGTCAAGGAACGTCATTATCTCTCCACTGTGCCTTGGTTTTTCTCGTAGATTCTTTAAACCTGGCTGTTCTTCCATTAAACTGACCTGGGAGCTGAGGAGCATCCAAGCAGACTCCTTCCACTTCACTGGTAGCATTTTAACACGTTTCCCAATAATTGCCCACAAATGCTCCATGAAGGACAAACAGTTCCACAAAGCTTCTCAGATAATATTCTCCCTCATGACAGAGTCTTGGAAGGGTTTTTCTGCCGAGGAGAAGAAAATGCTATATCTTGAGGTGAGCTCCTCTTGGGTTGTAAACAAGGTGTCTGTAGCCACTGTTCAAAACTTTTTCTCCTCTGTGTTCTTCCTCTGTTTATTACTGGCCCTTGTGTAGCTTCTGCTTCGAATGAATTAATTATTCAAGCTGCCTGCATGTCTCTTTTCAACAACAACTAGCCCCATTGTGTTACAAGGACAAAAACCTTCCCTAACAGCCAGGACAGATGGCTGAAGCCCTGCAACACATTTCAGAGGAGTGCCACTCCTCTGTGTTATCAAACCTGGCCTTATTTGCAAACCTCCATATCTTTAATATTTTAATTTGTAGTGCTACTCTTGAGGATATTCTTGTTGAATAAAAACATCATATTGAATCATATTTAGTGCCTCATTAAGACAAAAAACTGGGAAACATGATCCAGATGCAAACTAAAAGCTGAACAATCCAAATACAAACTATGTAATTTAATAAAAACTCTTGTTTAAGGACTTATTATTAATCTTTTGCTGGGTTTTTAACATGTTGGGTATGGAAACACTGCAGTATTATTCAGCAAATATCCCTGCTGGAATACTTTTTCTTGCCATAGTGATACTATGTAAGCTGTGCTATCTCAAGGGAATGTGTAACAGTGCAGTGCCAAGATGCTGTGCTGAGGTATCTGTGCCTTCATACTTCCTTTCCTGCAGGGTTTTCTGCCTCTAAAAAGATGTCTGAGTTGCTTTCTCGCAGTTCTTTGATCTGTTTGATCATTATATTCTAACCCATTCTTAATTTCCTCTTGCTGGTCCATTTTGAAAGCCTCATGTATGATTTCCAGTTGATAAAATTGCCACTGAGATGCCCTTGCTCTCCCCTTGGCATTGATCGTCATCACTCATGAACAGATGCTGGGGAGGCAGATGATCCTTCTCATGTAGCAAGGAAGACTGGGAGGAGAACGCCTGGGGGCAAATTCAAGCACTTAGAAGGGTGTAGTCACACACACGGTGTTAGCTCGCTTCAGGGAGGGAGGGGAGCGAGAGCTGAACATCAAAGTGCAATGGAAATGTAAAATCCTCAGTCCTGTGATTCCTCCTTTCATCTGTGCTTTCTCTCCTGGCAAGGTGTTGCAGGCAGTTCTGCTTTCTGTGCCACCGAATAAACTCAAGCTTCAGTGAATGTAAATGGAGCCCCTGGAACAGTTTTTTATCCTTCAGAAGTTCTAACACTCTCTAAAATTAATTTGAGATTGGATATTTTCGATCAGCAAAGGCCGGTACAAACAGTCCTTCTAGGACAAACAAGGCACAGGTATTCTTCAGGCTCAAGTTGCAACAAGATGGAGAAGAGCAGGAAAATTGGGAATAATCCATCCTAGCAGATGTCTTAGGCCAGTTCAAGCCGTACTGCATGGTGGTGCCAGACTGGCACCCGGGATAGAAGCTTTGGTGCAGGACCCTGCCTGTCCCATGGACCCCATGTCTCACCCCAAATACAGAGTGGCAAATAAAGGCTCAGTGTGCTGGGGCTGCCCCCAGCCTGGGTTCCCCAGCCAGGGCAGGATCCCGCAGGCACTGCCCACCCTGGGCTCCCTCAGCCTGTGTGGGATCCAGGTGTGTGCCCTGACCCCCGCTTGGCTGCAGCCAGCCCTGCTGTGCTCACTCAGGTACCCGAGCAAACACTGGCACCGTTGTCCCCTTGTTCAACCCAAGTGAGTGGTGCCTCCAGCTTGGGGAGGTAAATCTGTAACGTGTCTGTCAGAGCTCCCACAGACCAGTGATTTTGTACATGAGAGACTGCTGTGAGAGAAAAAAAAAATGGCTGCATGTGTTAAAAACACCCGAAATGTAATATGAAACATATAAAGTTAACACAGCAAGAACTCCAAACTCAAGGAAGTGGAGATCTTAAGACCAGTTTTTAAAGTTTTGTCAAAAAAATCTAGAAATAATTACTAACTTAATTACCTGGAGCTATACCAACAGGCAGCCTAAAACAATTCTTACTTATTTCTGAAGCACTTGTAAGTTTTGTGAGTAATCCCAATTTTTTTTTTCATCTGTGAAGGCCAGGCCTGATTTAAGAAGGACTTCTTTAATGTGACATGAGCAATATCTGATGAACTGAGGTTCAACCTATAGAAAAAACTGCTGTTGGCAAGCATTTTGAGTAAACACTTGTCCATATGAGATTAAAGGGGAAAAAATATTTCTGCAACTTACAGCTTACAGTGAGGCCTAAATATACACTCTGTTAAACTGTTCTTGTGCCAGGCTGACCCTGCTGAGCCACCAAAGCTGCTCTCCCTGTCCTCCTCAGCTGGACAGGGGAGAGAAAGTACAATTAAATATTTGGGTCTTGGGTCGAGATAGGGGCAGGGAGAGATCACTCACCAGTTACTTTCATGGCAAAAGAGACATAAGTTGAAGAAATTAGTTTAACTTACTGCCAATCAAATCAGAGTAGGATAATGAGAAAAAAAAATAAAAATCTTTAAAAACCCTTTCTATTTTTCCCTAGCTTAACCAGTCACATGTTCACTCCCTTCTCCCCATGGCTGCACAGTGCACAGGGAATGGGGGTGGTTGTTCATCACACCATTACACCTTGTAATGCTTGAAGGCTGCTCCTTCCCCCTCAGGGGGAGGATTCCTCACATTCTTCTCCTGCTCCAGCTTCCCATGAGGTCTCAGTCTCCTTCAGACACATCCCACTGCTCTGCCATGGGATCCTCCAGGGGCTGCAGGTTTATCTCTGCTTTCCCATGGACCTCCATGGGCTTCAGGGGAATCTCAGCTCCAGTGCCTGCAGCATCTCCTGCCCTCTTTCCTCGTCCCTGGTGTCTGCAGAGCTGCTTCTCTCCGTGTCCTCACTCCTGTCTCCATCTTTGCAGGTTTTATGCCCCTTCTGAAACACCTCATCACAGAAGTGCTTCCAACACAGCCAGTGGGCTCAGCCTTGGCCAGCTGCAGGTCTGTCCTGGAGCCTGCTGGCATTGGCTCCATCAGACACAGGAGAAGCTTCCAGCAGCTTCTCACAGCAACCACCCCTTTAAGCCACCCCTTTAGCTGCCCTCGCTACCAAAATCCCACCACACAAACCCAAAACTGTGTTAAACAAATTTGGCTACAGCTGCTGTATAAAATCAATCCCAAAAGTTACTGGAGTTCATGGTAAGCCACGCTCAGTGATGTAGTATCAGTTAATTTGTCTCAGTGTCCTCCCAATGAAGGAATGTACTTCAGTCTTGCTCATTTAAGAATATAATCTTTCTCTGATCTTTGAAGTGATGAAATGAAGGAGTAGATCACAGCGGCATAGAAATTAGAGCAGTAAAAGAGCTATTAGACTGTAGAGCTCATTATTCCACCCCTAAAAGGCTACTTTGCAGTTCATTCTTGGGTGCTTTGTCCAGTACACCTAAAATCCTGCGAGCATGGGGAGAATGAAGGAGCAATTCTAGTGTGCAGAAATGTCAGTCCTTTTCTCTGTGCTTTGATCCAGCTATAGGATGAAGCAAAGCAGTAATTGCTGCCATTATAGAGAACAAATCTATTTGCATTTCTACACTGCTTCAGCTCTAGCTGTGAATACCTAATCAGTCCTATTGCTGGAAAAATATTTTCCAGCCTCTTGTCAAATCCATGTCTGATTGCAGCGCATTACTGCAAAACCACTTCACCCTGCCCTGGCCCACATCACCAGAGGGCTGGGTGAGAATTTTTGAAGCCGGTGCTGGTGTGTAGGAAACAATAGAGCAGTGTCTGTCAGTGCTTCAGTTACCGGGTCTCCAACAGAATCCTGCCCAGCATAACATGCAGAGGTGTTTGTGTTTCTAGAACTATAAAACCCTAAATAATGGCTGTGTAAAGAGCCCCTTACACACTTCTGCAGGAATAGTAACATTTACCCCAATACCCATGCTAGCCTTAGCCTTAATAATTACATTGCATTTGCCTCACCAGACTTCCCCAGCAGTTTTGGCTGTAGGCTGTTTCTCATTCCCTGTTCTGCATGGTTTATCAGAGTGATAAGCACTATCGAGTCACTGCTACATCCTGATGCAAACGTAGCTGCAGAGCATAACACGTATTTGTATATTTACCCTGAATCCCAATGAGTTGCACCTGCTGTTCTACTAATCAGTAGTTTTGTTCTGCCTTCACAAACCCTGGACATTTAAGGACAGTTTAAGCTTAGTATGCAGTTCTCAGGACTGATATAGCTGCTTTCAATCACTCAGCACAGAAGTGTTGTAATCTGGCTAAATCTCATATGTTTGTCTTGTTTAAACTTCTGTTTAATTTTAAATGTAATGTGCATGAGTCAGACAAAAATCATTTTTCCCATGATGTTTTTACATACACATTTAAGAATTCTATCTCATGTAATCCACTGTCACTGTTAGCGCTGTTCCAAAGTCAAAATCATTTAAACAAATATCTCAATCTTTTCTCATCAAAACCATTCATTTTTCATGTATTTACAAAGTAAATTTTTCCATGAGAAAGCAGCCAGTACCTCACAACTGCATTTCCATTTAATGAATTTAATTATCATTCTTTCGCCTCACCCAGGAAACATTTAAGGCAATTTTCCATTTAATCATTTCAGCTAAAAGCTACAGCAGTAGCTTTGGATTTTACAAATTGTCAAACCTCATCCTGTAGAATGGGAAACTTTGTTTGTTAAATGAGACACAACAATCATGAAAGACGCTGTAATGGGAACAGCGTGTCCTGGAGCTGGGCATGTGCATTCCTGAGTTAGGGAAGTGACCTTCTTGAGATGCACCATATCCATCTGTCCTAGAGATGTTACTTCCACAAACTGTTCAGGAATGCTGTGGTAAAACTCTCTTTTATACATCCAGCTTGTGCCTGTGCAAGTCTCCTTATCAGATCCAAGTGCTAGAAAAATAAAATACATTTATTTAGAAGGTCGTTCTGCCTTCAGGGGAAAGGAAATGAAAACCTGGACAGGGAGTGAAGTAGATCTTGACACATCTGTAGATTTATGCTAGAGGTTCAATCATATATCCTACAGGATCCTATAGGTTTATATCCTAAATCTCAGAAGGAATAAGAAATAACTTTCACCTACTGCCTTCTGCTAGCAATAACTAACCAAATGTTTTGGCAATTCCTAAGCTTTAATGGGGTCTGTCCTTGGCTGTTTTCAGTGAGGAGCATGGATACAGGATAGAGCCACAGAACGTAGTCGTGCTTCTGTGTGGGTGGGCTTTGTGCAGTGTGCCTACAGTAAAAGATATGTCCAGATCTGACAGAAAGCAGCTTGCACTCTGAATATCTAGAACCTTCTTGGTAGTGGGGACAGGGTGTTTTCATTGGCATTTTCATTCACTGCCTTGAACTTGTCAATTTGCTGCAACACACTTAAAAACAGAGGATTAGGGAATGACTTCTCTTGTCCCACCCCTCACACTCTCAACAAACAACAATTGCCTAATGTTCCACATTCCCTGTGTTTAGTTATTATGAGTCTTTGCCCCAAGAGATTTACTGTGAAAATGCTGCACCTCTTGAGGCTGAAGGTAGATATTTTTGGCAACCAATGTGCCAGAAAGTTTTGGGACCTTTTAGGCCAGTCACTGGCATAAACCCTGAGGCTGCCTGAGGAGCAGGCACTAGAATGGACAGGGAACATAGAAATGTACGTTGTCTTATTTCCCTCTTCCCCACTTCCCAGAGCTGCCCAAGTCTTTGTCATACAACTGTTCATTTTATGCCCTATTTTACAGCAGGTTATCCTCTAATCTAATTTACATTAGTCTGAAATCACAAAGTGATCCTAATTGCCTTTTAATGATAATACAAGCTCATCTAAAGGAAACATCAGGTCCTCCAGTGAAAACCTACTGCAGAAGTTCCTTGCAAATGAGATCACGGGGTTTATGTATTTTGATATGAAATATTAAATGAAAATATTTTCTTGTTTTTAAGTGTTTTATTCAATATTTACATTGTATTTTCCAATGTGGGGCAAAAGTGCTGTTGTTTCAGAATTTTTGGAGTTCATTCTGAAATTTAGAGAATAGCTGAATTATTCATTAATTCAGCATGAATGATAACCAGAAGCATGAGTCTGCATTTAATATAGATTGATAGCAGTTTAGGATCCAGCAATCCTATACCATATAGGATATACCTAATTCTGCACTTGGGGAGAGAGTTCAAAACATTATTGGCTCTCACTTTCTTGACTTAAAATACTTTTCTTCTGAATTTCTGCTGAATCAGGCTTGGTTTTTCCTTTAGTCATTCATATCTGAGAGGTTTGAGGACTTTCCACAGACAAGTCTTTTATACTAACATTCTTGACTGCCCTGAAAACTATATCTGAAAGTAGGATTTTTCTGTCATAAGGAGTCCTGAAGAAAACTCATAGAGTTTTCTTGACACATACAATATCCTTAAGGTTGAAAAGACAAAATATATCCCTCTGTCAATATAATAATAAGGTGATACACAGTGATATTAAATGTTGGCACATTTGAAGTTTGAAAGGTGAAGAAACAGATACAAAGTTTTGTTCTGGATCCACAGCCAATCTGTGACACTTAGTGCTATCAGATATGGTTAAAGCCATGGATTTAGCAGAGGCTTTAATATTAAAGGCAGACATTTATATTGATAATGGGATGGGATTAAGGTCCTAACATTTCAGAATACAAAGTACCCACTCAGCTGAGAACTAGACACTTCTCATATTGGAAGCGATTCTATGAGCTGCAACAGGTTTTCTTGAACTTACAAAACCTCTAAATATTTAGACCAGACTAAAGTCTTCAGAATATTGACTTCTTGTAGGTAAAGAAAGAACCTTGCATGTTATGGTTGCTGGAATTATGGTAATCATTGAAGGATCTCATTGGTGAAGTGAATTCATTGCCGACTGACTGAATGAGCCAATTAACCAGTGAACCCAATTTACCTGACCCCTGACTGACTTTTGTGTTAGTTCAGGATGAGACAACAGTTGTGTAATCTGAGAACTCCGAGTTATTGACATTTAATTATATTTAACTCCTGTAGATAATACAATCACTGTCTTATTTTGTCTCTGTAAACTGGGTATTTTCAGTCCTTTTTTCATAATGAAAATCTCTTGGTGTCACTAATATTTTTTTTTAGAATTCCACTACCTTCTGTACAACAGTGATTTAGGAATTTCTAAAGTAATTTTCATTATTGTATCTGGAAAATCTTAAGTCTGCTTTTTCTAGATTTAATTTTTACTGTCATGAGGATATTTGTCTCAAAGTATGTATGTAAGACTGTCAGTAATTCACCACCTTTTCGAAGGTTCTCTCAATTTATGACACTGAGTAAAGTAAATATTGAGGTAATGTTTAAATTTGTGTAGTGCAATAAAATATTAAGTGGCACTATGATTTGGACACAGTACAGGTGACAGTGGTTTTTTGGCTCATTTACCCAAGTAATTATTACATTTTACTCAGCACTCTGAGATCAAGTGCAGGTTTTTCATTGCAGAGGTTCAGGTTTTATGTATATAATGCATAATGGCTCTAATTTAAGTGGAGCTCAGGAACAAAGGATCCTGAGTCTGTGTTATACTCATTAGAGAAATAGTAAAAATACATTAAATTATAGTGTGCAGTTGTGAGTGATGGTGAATTGGTTTGTATGTCTGTTTACACACTGTTGTAAACCTCTAATACAGTAAGGGCTATTTGAAAGTCAGTCTGAAAAAAGTGAAAGAGATTAAAAAAAAACAAAAACAAACCATGAAATGCCATTTATTGACAGGTTCCAGTGAAGATTGTTGACCTCAACTAACTTTCATTTCATATATGTTCACGCCTTACTCCCTTTTTTCACTCCTTACTTTTGCTACACTGTTAGCATTTACTAGCAAAATCTACAGCTGTATCTTGAAACTTTGAACCTGGGCAAAATGCTTTTTTCCATTTTAAAAGAAAGCATGTCTATATTTCAATAGATATTTCCCATGGTTGAATGTACTACAGAAGACTAACCAAAATAAAATTCATACTGACATGTAACCATTCTTTACTTTCATGAGCACAAATCCATAGGAAGATATTTTTAGTTAAGCCAAGGCTCAGACATTGAGGCTTTCTGAGCACTCAGGCCTTCTGCATAGTCTCCTTCAAGCCAGTCCTAAAGCCTCAAACACAAACATGGTTGGCATCCCTTAAATGAAACAGCAGGGCATGACAGCCCTGCAATTTTCAAGCCTCTTTCAGATCTCTTCACTTTTTCTATTACCAGTGGCCCCCAAATTGACTGATATAGAAAGCTGGGCTGGATTTTTAATTTACATTCAATACCTGTTTGCTTGATTGAATAACTCTGAAGAGCCTTCACTTTCCCAAAGCTCCAGTAGCACAGGACTGTCTGAGGAGCCACGCTAGCTGTGCACTCAAGGCTGCTGAAACACAGCCTTTCTTTCCCTCTCTCTGAGGTGTAAAGTGTGTTTCTCTCCATTTAACCTTCCCATCCCAACTTCTGATGTAAGAAGTAAACAGCAGATGATCTGACTGCTTCCAGAATCTCAGTGGCAGATCTCTTTTCTTGGCCTTTGGGGAAGCCCAGGGAAGGCGCTTTGCACCTCGCAGGGCACAGCAGCGCTCCTGGAGCTGTGTCAGCTAAGGCTTTGTGAGAGCTCAAGCCCTGTCCTTCTAATGCTCAGCTGTTGGACACTCATTGTGCCCCAGGTAGCTGGGGATGCAGTGAATTTGTAAAGTTGAGCTCTTTTCTGATCTCTGTTATTTCTATAGCCAGAGGGGGTTTCTTCTTGTGTGATTTATACAGAATAACTTGAGGTACATGTTACTATTGCTTTGTTGTTACCTGACACACTTCAGTGAGGTTTTCTCCTGCTTTGATTAGTGAGAAAATGATTTTTTGGAGAAAAGCCCATGAGAATACCCTTTCTAGTGACAAAACTGATTTAAAAGAGGACTAAAAGAAGGAAGTAGTAGCACATAGAGCAATTTGAAATAACGGATCACTGCAGCCAGAACATTTGATGAGAAGAATTCTATTGTGTGGAAAAAGTTATAGAAATATATTGGTGTGGTAGAAATAGATCAAAATAAAGGAAAGATTTTTAAATTTTAATCACCACTATTTATGTTTTTCAGCATATATTTTTTATTCTAACAAGTGACTTCTTTATTTCTACTATAGTATCAGCCAATCACTATGTTACTTCATATACAAGCGAGAATAAAATCATCCCCTTTTCCTATTGTTGGCTTATTAATATCACTATTCCTTGTGAAAAAGAAGAAATGTGAAGGAAGGAATATTTTTTCATCTTTTACTAGCTTCAAGCTACAAGATAATCATGTCTAGATAGGGTAAGATTCTTTAGGGAGCTAGACTACGAGATAAAAAATTCTCTGCAGACTAGAAAACATACTTGGCAAGAAAGATTTAAATTACAAGTCTCTTCCATGCTACATAGAATAACTGCACAAACACTTTAAATCTGGAATTATGCTTTCAAAACCTTTAACACAATAAAGACCCGTAGTGAGATTCAGCAGTGATAATGCAATGAATAACAAAGCCAAGGAAAATACAACTGCTGATAAAATCATCAGGCAGATGGGGCTATCTGTACTGAGGATACAGGGCATGTGTGTGCTTTATATCTTCACTTAGCAGGTTCTGTTACATTCTATTTATGTTCCCTAGAGCTTTAAATTAAGAGTAGATTCTTTTAGAACTGGTAGGTTTTCCCATTTTAGTTTACATGAGAGGATGCAGTTAGTTTTCAAAAAAGCGGTAGCCTATAAACTAACCGGCCAATACGTATTTATTCCCATAATTTTTTCAGTTTCCTCTGTTGCAGAGGGATAGCTGCTGTGATGCCAGGTCCTGCAAGGTGAAGATGTGACTGGGATTTTTAGGAGGCAAAGCTCAGCACAGATTTCTTACCTGACCACACCATTGAGGCATATTTTTACCACAAGGGATTTGAAGGACTTTTTTCTATTTGCATTTGTCTCATCTCACGTGTACCTTAGGTACCTTGTGCACTGTCATCTTTTCCCCTTTGTGCACTGTTCACAGCTGCTCTCAGCAGTTCTTTTGGACCTCCTGGTGTCTCACATTCCCAGGAGTCTGGTGCTAGGCAGGTTTTACCAGCTGCCTTTAGGAGCAGCACAGCCTTTGCTGTCCATTACCTGTCGGGTGTGCTGTGTTCACCATGTGTTACTTGTGTGGCCTTTCTTAGCCCCCAGAGAACTGAAACTCTTGCCAGGCTGGTATCCTTTCCCTTCCCAGTGTGGTCTGATCCTGTCTGTGACTACTTACAATGCTTCTGTCCTTTGCATCTTCCCTTCAGCCTCCCCATTCTGCATCAGACATACCCCACTTCTCTGCTCTGAAACTACCAATTATCTCTTCTACTAGCAGTGTGCTGAAGAGAGGTTTTGCTATTGAGAGCTTTCTGACAAGAGCTTCCCAAAACCTCCCAATGCAATTTTGCTGTGTCTTTTCAGATCCTTTAAAACCATATGCTGCTAAAGGAAACTCTTGCAAAAAAATAAGACTCTGTTGAGCTGCATCTAAAGTTCTTCCTGAGCATTATAAAATTTTTGTGTATATAGTAATTACTTTTTAAAGGCCTTAGGAGATGACTCTCTTTTTTTCCCTCTACATGTAAACAGCAGGATGTCCCAGTCCCAGAGTAGCCTTCCTAGAGAGCAGCTTTATAAACAAACTCACTGGAACCTTCCAGCAGTACACAGACAGCCAGTGTGCTTTCCAAACTCCTTTCCTCAATGACAGCAGAACTGTGGTAGTAAAAAACTGGACCCTGCAGAAATGGAGATTCTTCACCTCCACTTTTCTACACCAACAAGCTTCAAAATCCAGTCTGGCTTCAAAAATCTAAGGGCAACTGAATGCTCAGAATAATTAAAGCCTTGAAGAGTTTTTGTTTTGGTTCTTCAGTGTCTGTTATTTACTTTTTATTTTAGTTAGTTTTGCCAGTTTAAAGGGGGTTTTTTGTTTTGTTGTGCTGAGATTTCACATGGTTTGTGTGGTTTACTTGCTGCTTCATACTGGAAATTGTGGTTGTTAAAGTTCAGTTTCCCAGAAGATTCTTGCTTCAGCAATTCAAATATTTATATGGTGTCTCCTCTACTGTGTAATGACAGCATTCTATGTAGCATTTTTTAGTGATGAGGCACTTTGTAAGTGCCAGACTTGCGTAATCTGGAAAATTCTGAATTCTCATGTTGTTCATTACATTACTGTTTTTCTCTTTTCCTGCTGAAATGGTAAAATACTTTCTCTGACTTGATGGGCTCCTCCCAAGACTTAAAAAAAAATGTTTGGGTGTAGAAAATGTCAGGTCTCCTGCAGCAAAGCTAATCTGTGTTTTATTTTTCTGTTTTCTTACTTCATTATTGTTCCAAATCTATGACAAATCAGTTATTCAAAAACATTTTTTGAAGAACCAAACCATCACTGAGTCCAACTGAGAAGTTTTCAGCAACTTTTAATTACTGATCAATTTAGATGCAATTTGTTTATAAAGTATAATGTCTCTAATCATCTACTTTCCGATAACACAAATACATTGCTGAATTTTAAGATTTATTCATGACAAAAAGAAGCTGATAAGGAGGTAGGACAATTCCAAGGCAACTCCCTGCTCTGTCCTGATTCTATGGAGCTTCTAGAACAGACAGGTGTATACCTAGATGCAAAAAAATGGCATTGTTTGGGACACTTTGTCACCCAGCACAATTCATAGGTTCAAGACACAAAGCTAGAGGGACAGAGGGAAAAGATTTTGACTTCAGAGGATAGGATTAAGGCCAGACTTCCATCACCCAGGACAGGACCCACAGCACCTGGTACCACATGATACCTTCACATTCACCCACATTCCAACTGCCTAATTTAATGAATAATGGCTTATTATGAGCAAGGTGGAGCAGCTTGTAGGAACTGGGACCTAGTTTGGCATGCTCTTAGTCCAGGAAAAATGAAGGACAATGGGGTGAAGCAGGGAGAAGAGTTTCTCTGGTCAAACGTGCAAGTAGGTTTAGGCAATTATTTCTGAAGATATGGCTGTGCTCACTTCCATTAATATGGCTTTGGATACAATTGAAAATTGGGAGAGCAGCACCACAGTCAGGTTTCGAAGGACTCATTCCTTAATGCTGACAAATTTTGCTGGGGATAAAAAGACTAAGTTCACTGCAAGGTCTTGAGTGGTTGTTTTTTGGGAAGGGAGAGAAAGTGAGCCCATCAATCAAGAAAACCCACAGCTGGATGCAGTGTTTTAGGACAATTGCTGGGGAACTGTTTGCTAAAGAGCTTTAGTAAATATGTACACAAATAATTCAGGGCCATGGGGAAGGCTCTGGTGACCTGTCTGCTTCTCTCCTTGTGTAATACAGTGGGCTTGGTGAAGTATCTGAAAGTGATCTGTAATTACCTCTCAGGCTGTTTGTTAATTACACTTTTTCTGTCCCTCAGATCTGTGTTTATGTGACTTTGGGAGCACCTCAGCAGGACAGCTGAGGGCAAAACTAGCTCAGGATGAGCATGCATGGAACTTGAATGATTGAATGTTTGAATGATTGCTTTAGAGTCTGAAGTTAGAAGAGCACAGTTGTTGATTTATGTGTTTGTGGAACAGGCATTGAATGCAGTGGGGTTTATTATTAACTAGACTGAACATGAATAATACTGTAAAAATCTGCAAAAGGTTCTAAGAGCAATAAAATCTCTTTTCCAAGTTATTTCAAGATCATCATTGGGATGCATATCTCAGAGAGCACTGCCTAGTTACACACACCAGTGATAACATTTCCTGTGAAACTAGTGAGGCTGTAGCAGTGCACTTCAAAGTGTGACTTTGTTGGCTCCCTGTCACTGTGAGAACTGTGTTAAATATGCCCATTAGAGACCTTATGTGGAACTGAGTGCTGCTAACATTTAAAAGCTGATAGAATAAAACAATTCATTTAGAAATACAGAGCAAACTACAGAGCTGATAATAAAACTGCCTTTGTTTAAATGTTCTACATTAGACAAATTTGTCTTAATAATGTCTTCTTAAGCTTACCTTATCTTCCCTTTTGAAAAATAAACAGCCCAAACCATTGTTCTCTGCTAAGAGCAAATGAAAATTACCCAGAAAACCTTTGATTTGGAATTATCTCTGACATTTCATTACAATATTTGACAGTTTAACAGGAAATAGAATTTTTATATGATACCAGTTTATGTTCACTATTCACGTGATACATTCATTGAAAAGAAGCTGAAGAGAATAAGAACTGAAAAAGAAATTAAACATACGTATTAAATACTGTGTCTGAACACCAGTCTTATCTTTGCCCTGACAGGTTGATAATGTATGGCTTTGTGAAGGCCATGGTACATATTGGCCAATTAAAGCAATGGGAATTCCACTTCACTGACTGTTTATTTTTTGGATCGCTGATGTCTGCCACAGATCCAGGTAACCATTTCAAATAAATTACTTTTTCAAAAGTCAGAAGAGTAAGTAAGAACTGTATGTGTCATAGAAATGTTCAAAGTCTCTTTTCTTGTTTTTTTTTCTTTCTTTAGCTGTTAAATAGCTGATATTCTGATAATCATAAGTCAATCAAAGTCAAAGTCAGCTCCAGAGCTCTCTTGTGGGTTTTTTAGTAGGTTGTTTTCCTAGGTTGAGATCACAAACTTTATAATTGAGGTTGCTGAAAAAGATTGGGAAAATGTTCTCTGATCTTCAGGACACCACCTGTTGCTTGCTGATATGAGAATTGCTGTAAGCTGGAGCCTCACAGATAAAAATCACAACCTCACCATCCACATGTGACCTAACCCAGTTTAAAGATAGGGGGAATGGAGCATTCAAGTTTGGCCATATAAATGCTGTTTATATGGTATCAATGAAGTGTTCATGATAAATACAACTCTAGAAAACCAGATACCAAGAAAATTACTTGAATTTGCAGATGTGAGATTTAAAGCCCAAAGCTGCAGTAAATGGCAAAGTCTGGGAAGCAGACTCAGTCAATTTTGGAATCACAGAATTACAGAATCATTTATATTTGGAGGGATGTCTGGAGGTCTTCTAGTCCAACCTTGTAATTAAAACAGTCTAAACTCAAAGTTAGACTAGGTTTCATAGATTTGTCCAGGTTTTGCTATATTGAAAACATCAATAAGAGTACTCATATATAAAAAGAAAATGTTGCTATTTGCAGCTGTGGGAACACAGTAAAGGAGAAGGTGAACAGAATTTTTTAGAGGTTATCTACTAAGACAAAGTACAAATTCTGCAAGGGTTCATTGGATTTTACAAAATTTTCAGCTGAGCTGTTAAAGGAGACAGAACAGAAAACATTTTGTGATGCATGTGAAATGGTGCATTAGTGTTAAAAAACTACCCTTGAGAAGCTTCTCTGAGAGAGTTAGCAATAAAACTTTCAAATTCCTGGCTTTTAAAAGAAATGAGAAAAAGCAATATTGCTCTACAAATTTTTTCCAGTCTTTAAATGAATTCTCAATATTTAACAAAAGATTTTGGGCTTGTGATTTATCATTCTGACAGCTCAAAAGTACAGTATAAAACAATTTATTTCCACAAAAACAGTTTTTGCAAGATTACTGTAAAAGCTGCATCAAATTGTTATTCTCAAATTAATCCACACATCCAATATGCTGCCACTTCTTAGATCACCCAGCTATATTAATAAGATTCAGCACATGATTGAAGCATATCCTCAGAGCAAGAGAAAAACACAGAAGTTGGAAGCAGAAGGAAAACCTAGGAAAATAAACTGCTTATGGAATAAAAGCGTCCTTATAATTTCCAAGTATATTTCTTAATAGTGCTATGAATAGAGTTTTGCAGCTGGCTTAGTTTCTTTTCCCATTTCCCAGTCCAAGACTATTTAGTTTCACAAATGTTGACTTATGACGAGTAATGTATAAGACAAATGCACTGATTTTGATTATAAGAGTAATAAATCACCACTGATTAATCTGGAACAATCAAGAGGAAAAAAAAAAGTCAACAAAGCAGAAGCTCCCCTTGCACTGTAAGGAATAAGTTAAAAGGATTACTTTTCCTAGAGTTTTAAACAGACTTGAAAAGCTAAAGCTGCAGCTGAGAAAACTATTTTTAGTATGACAAACTGTCATTGATTAATATTGTTTCTAATTACTTCTCTGCTTATATAGTGTCTGTGCATATCCAAGAGTTCAGTCTTGCTCCCTCTGCTATCAATTCACAATATTCTAAGTTGTTTCATGTGTTCACTAATCTCATCCATAAATTTCAACCCCTCAGAGACTTAAGAGAATTTTGAATTAAGTTTTTCATTAATTAAATGGTCGGCACTGCTGAAAATATTTCATTGTGTTGTAGGACTTGCTAGTGAATTATAATCTCAAGTATGTAAATAGCTCACTGACATTGCAAAATCATTCCAAAGTTCCCTAGAGGCCTAATATGTATTAGGGCCTAAAATAACCAGTATAAAGATTTTATCTGTGATAACTAGGGTTCATTTTGGAGTTTTTAAAGAAATTTTTAGTAAAATGTTGTTAGTGCTATCAACAATAAGTTAGTCTTAAGATGAAATAATAAATTCCTGTCAGATTTGCTGCATGATTTTTTAATTTAATTCTTCACTGTGTAGGATTATAAACTCATTTCAAAAAGAGATTTAATTTCCCTTGGCTGTGGAAAGCAATTAAGTCTCAAAAGATGCTAAAAACTGATCTGTTGACTTGACAGAAGTTGGTTTGATTGAGCTCCTTATTTGTGATAGTACAGATGACTGGTAGGTGTTTACGTGTTAAATAAAGACTTTTACTGTCAGGCCAGGTAAAATTTTCTAATATTGTTAAGAAGAAGGAAATAATGTCACAGCACTCTGTAGGTTTGAGCTCTGAAGTTTATCTGAAAATTTTTAATCTAGCTATTTTGGCATAAAAGTAATTCATAAGAATTGTTCTTTCATGCTGTGCGTTCTTTTACATAGAAAACTAGGACGTGAACTAAGATTAAGAAATTAATTTATGACTGGATATACTTGGGACTGTGTTTTGCATTACAGACTTTGATCCTTAAATATCAGCAATACTGTGCGATGCCTCAAAAAACTTTTATGTCTCTAGAAAGGACAGTTAGAAACTCCAGGGATAAAACAGGGTTACTCTCGACCAAATAATTCATCTTACAGAGAACATCTCCTTCCAATAATTATCCTTTTCAATAGAGAAAGTTTCTCATTTTAAGACTTCAGGTGAGAGGTTAAATTTTAAGAAATAGCACTTTAAAATTTCTAAGTTATCCCTTCATTATTCTTGATTTAAAGCATGAGACCATTATTTACATTTTTCTTTATTCTGATCAATAGGCATAATTTATCACATTCTCAAGGAAATCATGCCTTATTGTTTCATCTGCATGAACCAGCACAGATTTCCCTGTCTCAGTGTAGAGGGGTTTTCCTTGTGTCAGTGCTGGGGTTTGGTTTGTGATGGACCCTGACCCTGGCCGTGTTTTGGTGTGACCCAAGGGGCAGCTCCTCGCTGTGCTCTGCCCGGCAGCAGCAGAGGAAAAGGTGATGCTGTGCGCTGCCAGCTCTCCGTCCCTGCCCTCCAGAGCGCTGCCAAGGGCAGCTGCACACCTGGAACTGTGCGGGCTGGGACTGGCAGCAGCCTCAGGGTGCCCGTGCTGCAGGGGGATAATGAACAGAGCAGACCTGGCACAGGGATGGGAACAGGGCACCTCTGCCCCAGCCGCCCAAAATACACAAACACTGCAACTCTGGCAGCCTCCAGGACTGCTGCTAGTAACACCTGGGCAATGACCTCCCCATCCAAAGACATTTCACAGACCTTTAGCCCTTCCTTTTGTTTGTTTTACTAATTTTTGACATTTGGAGTACAGAAATCCGATTTACCTTCCCAGGGTTTGCTGAAGCACAGCTTCAGCTGTTTCTGAGCTCTGTGAGCTCCCTTACCTTTGCTCACATTGACAATGAAACAGCTCTTCCCTATTTGAAGTTACTATGGTTACAGCTGAACTGGAGCTGTGGGTTGCACTGCTTTTGTTATTGATAAAATTGGATATTTATCAGAAAGAGCAGTTTCTGTTTCCCATAAAATTGAAGGATTTTGCATTAAGAAGCATAATGTATAAATACAACAAGGTCATGCATTTCAAACACTCATTATGTAAGATGGTTATAAATGTGTTTTTAATTAAAATATATGTCTGCTTTCTTCTTATTCACTACTGAATTAATCCGTGATTGCTGTGACTTATTAATAGGGAAAGCAGTCTATAATTCAAATTGAAATCTTTATTTTTAGACAAAGTCAATAGGAAATAAAAGTTAGATTTCTCTAATCTTATTCACTTCCCATTTGATACTGCACTACTAAAAGAATTTAGGCCCATGAGGTATGAAAGATATTAATAGTTCTAGTCAGAACACTGAGGTACAATAATACCAGTACTTTATATAATAGTGTAATTTATTTTTTGTTTCGTTATTCTTTTAAAAGTAACAGCAAAGTATCATTGGATCTCGTTAGCAAAGGGATTGTTGTAGTTTGGTGATATTTCAGTTATTTATACTTTTACCAGGGATCCATAAAAATCCAGTTTGTTTCTACACTTGTCAGAGGATACCTTGACACTTTTTGTGACTTGGGTACAACAGCCCATGAAGTCCAGGAAGAAGTGAATCAGACTTTTGTTGGCATAAATACTGTGAAAATCTTAGATGCCTCACTATTTCCTGCTTCCTGTCACTGAATTTTTAACTGAAGTTCACAACCCTTTCTGAGTCAGCAGCTCTGGTACATGTTATTTCTGTTGGTGCCAGTTTTCTACTGCCACAAAAGGTGTTAGTGCTCCTCCACTGGCCTGGCCTTCCAGCCACTTCTTTACCTTCCTCTATTTCTGTCCTCATTTGCTTACATTGAAATAAGAGGTGCTGTGTACTTTAATGAAAAGTAGTTTGGTATTTTTATAATACACGTTGTATCTAATGAATTATACAAGTCTTTGAGTAGTTACCACACAAAAACCAAGCCCTATTTACTGTTCCTCAGCAGTGCCTTCAGAAAGCCAGGGGCCAAGCTGACTGCAGTGCAGCATCCACAATCTTTATTTAGATATCAAAGTTCTCACAGACTAGACATGTTCCTGGGGTGTAGGATTATTTTTAAATTACTTCCCTTGAGTTTTAAAGTCACCCATTAGACAAAACATGATGTGACTTCATTGGACATGATGACTATTCCTAGAGCATTATCCTATCCAGAGGTAACTTAAATTAACTTTCTTTCATAGCAGAGGATCACATCCCTCTTGATGTGTCCAGTTTGACCCGTGTCCGTAGATTCTCATAATTAATGAAGGCAAATGTGATCATGGGGAAGTGCCTAGACAGTGGTGGTGAAAACAGGGTGTAAATGTTTCCTGGAGCTCTTAAACAGGGTGGATGTGCTAAAGATCCTGCAGATCTCTGTTCTTGTGAAGATACTATTTATAATTTTCATTAATGAGTTGGCTGATGCAGCAGAAGGAGTTTCTTTATTGTACAATATTCTGCTGAAAGGAGATTGCAAACAATTTGAAAGGCATGGTTAGAACTCAATATGATTCCTGTAATGATTAAAAAAGACAAGGATAAATGCTACACTTTAAAAAAAAGCATCTTCATAGATAGTGGATAAGAAGTGAACATTCACTTCTGAAAAGGATTTCAAGTTTACAACCTATGAAAATGAGTCATAAGTAGCAATATGTAGCAAAAAAAAAAAAGGAAAACAGGATTTATTAACATGTTCTACAGCATTTTTTCATTCTTTTTCTTGACAGCAAGTGTCAACTACATTACTGGGATCTGGTTTTAGGCACTGTATTTCAGGAAATATAGGAGCTGATTAGAGGGCAAGAAGACATTACTAAAGGAGGAGATTGAAAGGAGTGAGTCATTTTAGGGAGGACATGTCTGAAATGAGTCTTTGAATAGACAAATTCTGCTGAAAGAAAATCAGAATAAATATGACAAATTTTTGTCTCTCATTAGGCTAGGAATGGAAATTGCAGACTTGAAAAGCAGAAGGGGAGATTTGAGTTAGACATGATTCAGGAATAACTGCATTTATAAATTGTATGAATACTGAAGAGCGAGTTAACTCCCTTGGGATTTGGGGAACCAGCATCATTTCAGTTCTTTAAAAACAAATCAGATAAATATCTGTCAGCAGTGGTAAAGCTGAAGTTTGCTCTGCCTTGGGCCAGACAAGCAGAGGGACAGAGCAGAGGCCAGGACCCTTCAGTCAGGGACAGACAAAGAAGATCCAATAACCACCCTGGAAATGGGAAAACATTTGAAATGGAAGATGCTTTCTGAGAACTGGGAGAATTGGGGAGTTTCTCCCAGAAGAGGCAATTGATGCTTTACTGTATTGCTTGCTTTATTATTTTGCTTTCATTTGAAAAGATTAACATCATATTTTTGGGGTAGAGTTGGGAGAGAAAGCAAGAAGAAAAAGTTGTTTACTTAGGAGGCAAGAGGAAGAAGAGGAATGTGTAGGCATCTGTCTAATTGGCTTGGCCTGCCACAGACACCCCAGCAGTACCTTGGACTTTGATTACTGTTTGCTTTTCCTTCTGTCATTATCACAGGCACTATTAACGAGAGCCCAAACTAATTAGCTAATAAGCAAAAGCTGAAAGTGGCAAATAGTTTTAGAAAACAAGTCTGTTTTTATGCCAATGACAAACTGAATCCACATTTAGCACATTAAGTCAGCATTGCTAATCAGGCAAAAATCTGAATATAGATGTTGGTGAACCAAGAAAATATCTTTTGTCAATAAAGCTTCTGCCTACACCTTTGAGCTATTCTGGGGAAAGAACTCTTTCCCTAGTTTAAATTGTAACTGCAGTGGGAGTAGATGGGTGAGGTTAGCAGGATGGTTAAATATAACTAGCTAATTTAAATATAGCTATATCAGCAAATGTTCAGCTACACACATCTCCTAAATTGTCTTCTGTAGAATAACACTTCCAAAATTCTTCAGAGACAGCACATCAACAGAGATCACTTTAACTTAAAATTTCACAGGAGAACTGAGAATCTATTTTGGGTTTATGAACTTATTTTGAGATTACATAGATATTTAAGTGCCATTTAGAAAATTTTAGTAGCAATGCTTTCAAAGGTCCAAGAAATGTTATTAAGCCAAAGCATAATCAGCTGGTCATGCTTTTGTATGAATTACCAGCAGTCATGTGAATGTTAGAGGATATTATTTTTATTTCTAAAATGTCAGATGTGAACATGGCATCCCAGAGGCACTCTTAGTCTTTGGGATTCCTGGGCTATGAGGACTGAGTAAATTGCACAATTATGTGCTAGAATGGGCACCAGTGAAGCAGTGAGTTACCATGTAATTTTTAACCAGACAAGTAATTGGGGGTCTTTACATTAAATTCTGTTTGAAATGAGAAACCTCTGCTTTGTCCATGCAAAGAGAAAATAATAAGAATAATAAGAATTCAAGTAATACATATACAGAACATAGACAGCCTTCTTCAGCTGGAAATTATGAAGTTCAAGATAGACCATAGGAAGGACTGTGACCCCCTGTCTGCAGGGAAGAGGGAAAATCAGAGAAGGCCTAAGTTAATATCTACAGGACTTAATTACCTGAATATGAACCAAATGTCTAAACTCTCCTGATGATGTTTGTCTAAATTATTTGCTCAACTTCATTTTAAATTCACCACACTCTATTTTTTCTATTGCACTGGTAAACTGAAAATCAAATATAGGGTATAACTCATGGAGAAGGAAGGAATTTAAACTACTGTTATGCTGAAGGAGCATTAGAATGGGTTATAGGAGTCAAATATCCTGGTCTGGGTCAGAGGCTTCGTGGCTGCCCATGAGCCACATCCTTGCTGAGCATGGGGCAGGACAGGGTGGTTGTGCTGCATATTCCTTAGAGAGCATGTGTAACAGATGGATCAGTGTTATTATATCCTTCTTAAAACAGGTAAACCCCTACTCATCACACACAAAATCCACAGCAAAACCCAACTCTTTTAAGCACCCTTATTCCTCTGTGGTCACAAGATCACAGTGCTTTATGCACAGTGAAACATGCTGTGACATTTTCATTTCTGTAGGATTCTCTGTGTGAGAGGGAAAGCTTCTTCCTAACTCAGCTGAAGCAGCAAAACTCATAGACATGATGAATTTAAGGATCTTATATATTCCAGTTGATCCTTCTTAACTCATTTTTATCCACTTAGGCAATATATAGGACTGGGTTTCTCAAAACCAGTATTCTAATATTGCTTTATTTCTTGAACTGTCAAAGGAATATGAAAATAACTACTCACTTTGCCTTCTTTCCATTCAGTGACAGTCCTTGCTATTTTCCATGAGCTGAATGTGGATACAGATTTATACACACTCCTGTTTGGAGAGAGTGTCCTAAATGATGCTGTGGCTATCGTGCTGACACAGTAAGTTACACCCACTTCCATTCTTTACTTGGTGAGATAATTAAAGCTTTATTCACTGATATAGTTTGTTCAAGTATAGCTATAGCATTTGAAGGTTATGTTACAAAGATGTAGTTTTAGCATTTTTCTTGGTTTGTTAACATTAGAATTCTAATATTGTTCATAGCAACTGTACATCCAGAATGCAATTTTAGTTAATGTTCTTTAATCCAGAAAGCAGTATATTCTGTAAAATGGTGAACTTAATTTATTATTTCTTTTCTCATCTAAACAAGGTATCTTGAAACAATAATGCTAATGGAGCACGCAGGACATAGGGCAACTATAAAATTCAAGTTCTTTTTATTTTTTGTAATCTATTATTTTCTAATATTAAAACCACAAAGTGGTACACAGTGTCTGTTTATCTACTTCTGTCTATGGAAGCTGGCAGAGCTTCAGCTGATAATGTTATCTTAAATTTATATATAGCTTTTTATTCTCAGGAATCCTCAAACAGATCACAAATGGTGGGCCAAAATCACACAAGTGTGTGCTGTCCTAAAAACACAGATGCTAAGTACATGATTAAGGGGATCTCAAGTTTACTCCACTCTGCATGTATTATATGCTTCCCAGAGCTTTGCTAGAAATACAAATAATCCTCAGATAATCTTAAAAGTAACAGAACTGCAAAGTCAAATTCAGTTCTCCACGATGTTTGAAGGTGCTTCACAGTAAGTCTCGACTCAGTGCCAACTTTCTCCTTAAATTCCTTGAACAAGGATTTATCCTATCTTTCAGAAAAAAAACCCTTCTTTTAAAGAGTTTACAGTACTTAAAAAACGAGCTTAATATTTTGTCTGAAACCCCATGGAGTTATTCTAAAACTGCATGGAGTTTTGCAACAATAATAATTGTTGCAAAAAAAAAAAAAAAAGAAAATACCAAATTTGTTTCACAATACAAAAAAGAAATAGTATTCTTTTTAATCATTCTTCAATTATCAGTCTAGTAACCTCCACCCACACTAAACTCCTCTCACAGTTTTCAGAGCAAGAGCAATGTTTTCAAGCACTGTCAAGCCTCTGAGCACGGCAGCTCACGATCAGATACAGCGTGGCTGGCACATCCAGGGACTGGGGCTGGAATGTGTCACTTGGGAGAGCTCTGGTACATCAGATAATAAAATGCACAGAAGGAAAAGTAAGCAAAGACCAGACAAACTCGGTAGAGAGAACTGACAAAGGCGTTGAAGCAGCTATTGCAATTGGAAAGAAGAGTGTAGGTGGCAATGTCTGAGATTTTTATCTCTCTCCCTTGGCATTGTTTAATAACAGCCTAGACATTTTCTGCTCATTTAGACTCCTCATCTGTTAGTGCAAGGCTCCCAGAGAGGAACAGTAAGGCTCCAAATAACCCAAGGGAACCCAGAGTGTTTTAAGTCTCTCTAGTTTCAGTCGCCCTGATGCCAAAGCACACAGATCTCCCAAAAGAGCAACTCAACTGCAGAACAAATCTAAAAAGGAAAGTCCCATCAGATTCCAGCTCCATCAATATTCCAGTACATGATCCATGAGTTCCTAAACTCTGCTCTTCCCAGTACTCAAGTCTAGGTTATGCACCTCAGACTATCTACTTCTCATGCCTTCTTTGCTGTTACATGGGAGATTACAAATCTTTATTATAGAATCTCTTGTTACTGGAAAATTGATGTGGTTTTTTATATATTCACTGTCACTGATTCTTTGATTTCTATAGTCATTTGTGGAGACTGAAGAGGATACATGGCATCATCAGTTTCACATTTCTTTACTCTCTGGCTTAAATAATTAGCTTCTGCACAAATACAATACTTCTGCAACCCAACATAATCTTCCTGTAGCATTTTAAGTAAAGATATACTGTTAATATTGCCAGCTTCACGTCATTAACACCCTACTAAACCAACCTGAGTTTAACTGAAGAAAATTGTTTTCTGTCACTGCAAAAGAACAGCTATTTTTTTTCCTGTAACCCATACCATTCTTGTGTGCAAACACATGTTCATAATTACAGTAATAGAAGTCTATTTTAAAAGGTGTGAGAATAATGTTTACAAAACTGGAAAAGCAATAGTAAGTAATTTAGTACGCTACATAATGATAACCAGAAAAATAGAATATGCAAATAAACATTGTCTTTCATTATCTAACAGAATAAGTAAGATAATGTGTGCAGGAATGACTCACTGCACAAGAGTTAGGAAGAGAAAAGAGAGAAGGCCCTTATGGCTGGAGGTGAAAATTGGCAAGGTGAAGGCAGTATGGCTGTCTGCCAACAAGGGCTTAGATTGATCTCTCTCCTTCCTTTCAGCTTCTCCCTCCAATCTCTATTTTTCCTGTGCTCTTTTATCGTTCAGTTTAAGCAGGACAGCAGCAGGACCAGCCACCCCTGCATTTTCTATGCATTTAGCAAATCACACGAGCTGTGTTGCTGCAAGAGTGTGCACGCAGTGACCAGCTGCCCCCAGAAAACACTAACCAAGGACAGAGCTCTCTGGGCAGGTTTAACTGCTCTCCTCTGGCCACCCTGCCTCCCCAACACCTGGGTGTTTGTGATAATTGTAAGATTTCGTTTATAGTGTGCTATTTTAAGATAATCCGTGCAGGAGGGATCACTGTGACTCAAATTGACAGCAGTGGCTGCAGGAAGGCTGACAAGCTGTTCTGCATAGGGGACAGCTCACACACACAAGGGCATTGGAGATGCAACGAGGATTTTCTCCTATAGAAATCACTTCCAGAGTTTCTTACAACTTGTCATTATTAGGATAAAATTCTCCTTTAAATAAAAACGTGAGAATTCTCACAGAAAATAAACATCAAGAATTCAAAGTATTTGAGAAAAATTATAGCAAAGCCTTACAAGACAATACTTATTAGATTATTAAACATGTCTGCTTTTACCCAGAAAAACCCATTTGACTAATTATGCCACAAATATTTCCTAAATACTTTATTTTCCAGAATACTGACTGAGGAAAGTCCTGATAAAAGTAGTTTCATGGTCCTGAACATGGTTTCATGAATATATGCCAACTCAGGTGATAGTGCCTCTTCTTTGCTCAAAAAATACTTTGATTCTAGTCTAGACATAGCTTATTCAAGTTAATATCATGCTCAAACCATTCTTCCTTGGCAGAAGCTTGTATAGGGCTTTCTAAAATAACATGGCAAACCTAACTGATTTATTGACAGGGTAACAAATTTATTGAAAAGCAGTATCAGTTTCCAGGGGAAATAACTCAGAAGCCAGAATTCAGCTTAGTTTGTGCTGAGCACCCTCAAAGGTTGTCTTTTCTCAGACAGTAATTCCTATAATTGTCTTAGGCAGACAAGAGAATTCCTTCTAACACATTGGTGATTCTTAATGATAGGCACAGTCACCATATTACTAATTTTAGTACAGTTTAGATCTTTTCAAAATATAAGAAACTCTTGTGATATAATGGACTTCAAATAGAAAATGAATAAGATTCTTTAAACCTTTCTGGTTCTAGGTACTTTTTTACCTGTATTATTATTTCAGTGGGTTTAATTCTGTTATTGTGTCATTGAACTTGAAGGTAGCGTACACAAGAGAGAAATGCAATCAGAGATTATAGAAACAGACACTGGACAAACAAGTTACAAGTATTCAGTCTATATTTCATGTGGTCATTGGCCTGGTGAGGTAACTGTCCATTATCTGCAAGTGTTACTTCCCCACTTTCACAGTTTCTAATTGTTGTTCCTTGTGTATTATATATTAAAATCAGCTGTTCTGTGAAGGACAAGAACAGTAACTCTGCTGCTGAATAATTAAGTTGGGAGCTAGGAGTTGCAGGAGTAATATGGGCTTTGAAAGTTATGATGGGTATCTCCTTGGTGCATATCTCAGTAGATGTGAAGCTCCCTTTATGATTATATTTTTCTTTTTTCTTTTGTCATGGACTGTCTCTAATTTCCATCCTTTTCCCTTCTACTTTAAAGGCATTATTCTGTACAGTTTTTGCCACACTTTGATCCCTGAGCACATTGAATAACAAATTTTACAGAGGAAAGACATCTGAATGTTCTCACATCATATTTTTCCCACAAACTGCAGTTATATTCAGAAAGTGGCCTTTAAAATGAAACTGTGCACTTCCATATGTACTGTGTCAAAGTCTTTTGTTTCACGTGCATCAATTAAGAGACAAAGACTTTTCTCTTAGCTAATCCTTTGTTTCAGTTTCCTCCCCAGCTGTAGGTAACTGGGAGTTTGTTCAGTCTAAGAGCACAGGGAATTCTGTCAGCCTGAATCCCCTTCCTCATGCTGAGATTTGTTAGGCACTATTAGCAAATGGCAAAAAAGCATTGAGTCATCACAGAAGAAAAAAAAGAATGCTAGTTTCTCAATAGCTTTTATATTTTAGCCACCTTTTAAACCCTGTATTCTTGCAAATTCTTAGTGTCTTTTACAATACTATCTCAGCCACTGGATTAAAAATGAAACTCATTTAAGTTCTGTTTATTTTCAACATGTATCTAAGTGCAGACAAGATGTTATTCACACATCCTAGGCATATCAGTACATAGAAATAGTGTAAAAAAACACTTATCCACAAGTGGGTCATGTATACACAGCTAATAGGTTTAGTGTACCTACACTTAGAACTCTTCAGCCTAGATAATTCTTTTTCAAAAGGATAAAAGCCTTACTCCTTGCCAGCTAATGTACAAAGTGTGCACAGAGCCTTTCCAGGAAGGAAAGAGGGGAAATAAAAGCACCTGTAAAAATAAAAGCCATCAGACAGGTGACAGAAAGGTAAAAAGTATCAACACATGCAACATTTTCCTGTTCAAAGGAAATAGATTTCTAAGGTGAGAAGAGACTTTATGAAAATGAAGTGAAATGAAGATTTAAGGTGAAATGAAGATGTACAAAAATGAGCTGGTAAAAGCAACAAATGGACATGGTGAAGCATGGCTAGGAAAAAGAAGCAAGGAACAAAGATAAGGCACATTCTGCAACTACAAATCATGACAGTGATACATAAACCTGTAGCTAGTACTTGTTAGAGGGAAGAAAAGCTTCTTTACTCATAAGGATGCAGAGAAAAACCTGATTATTTTTCTCTGATGCAATTCTGTAGTTTTATATTGTTTTGTTATGAATGTCTATGTTGGAATCCTTAGGTAGTACATCAAAATCTACTCCAGAACTGTAGAAAACTGGCAGCAGAATAGGAATTAGGACAGCCAATTCTAAAGAGTGATATGCTGCAATCAGGCAGTGAATCTGAATTCAGAAAAGAAATGAGATTCTGCCAGAAATACAGAGGGCTGCTCCCAGACCCTTTCTTTGTAGCTGTTTTTACACTGACTGGTTGGGCAGCCCTGGAGGGGCTGAGGTCTGGATGAGCTCAGTTTGAGCACGGGCAGGTTTAGATGAGGGGTTGCCTTTGCAAAACCTGACCTAGAAATCACAGCTCAAAGTAAGACCAGCCCTGGAGCCCAACAGGCAGAGGGAGAGCTGCTCCATGGTACTGACCTGCATGACACTGAATCCTTGACAAATTTAGGGATTTCAGTGTCTGTGAGCTGCAATTCTGGATGAATGACTAACTGGGTCTCTGGATACAGGCCTTGCTCATTCCAGATAAATGCTATTTGTGATTTTATTCCCACAAAGATTCCTGACGAGAGATGTCTGTAACATTGTGAAGGAGAATAAAATAGAATCCCCTGAAAACCTGAAAGCAAACAAAATCTGGATGGAAGCTCAGCCCAATCATTTCACTCACTGGTTCCCCTTAGACAAGATGAATTTGGCTACTGTTCCAAATATTGTTGGAAAGGCTTATATACCAAGCAGCCACTCAAATTGTCAAAAACCAGAGTAATTTATATATTAATAGAGCAAGGAGTTAATTGTGCAACATGTTAATGAGTGATTTTAAAAGATAGATGAAGAGTCCTCTTTCTCTATTATTTCTATAATAATGAAATTATGGTTGTCCATCTGCTCTTTTTACCTTTGAGGAAGGGTTTAGTCCCAGCTTATTTTGTTGATGATAATTAGAGTTTCACGTCACTGACCATCTGGAACAGGAGATGTGAGCACTGGGAAACTAACCAAACTTGCTATTAGCAGGAACTTAAAAAGAGCTTCTTTCCCAGAATAGAGGAAATCCCACATAAAATGTTTGTATCTTTGCTTAACAAAACTTCCTTTCTTTTTTCCTCCATAAGCTTTACTGTACAGACCAGTGTTATGCTTAAATCAGAGGAAAAAATGCTGGTGAATTTCTGTAATGCCTATTAAAGCTAAAATTTCAGTATAAAATGGATGCTCAGAACATTATGTTTTCAGGATGTAATTCTCACTCCTCCATTTTTTTCATGTTTTGGTATTTCATATCCCTTTTCCCAATATTAGTGCCATATTAAAATTATACTTAGGGCCTAGTTAATATATGCTAAAGGTCTTACTCTCTGCGGTGCTGGGTCTGTCTGAGCTGGAGTTCATTTCCCCCAGCAGTGCTCACAGAGCTGTGCTTTGTCCTGGGAGCTGGAAGGGCGCTGATAACCCAGCAGTGTTTTGGCTGCAGCTGAGCAGTGCTGGCCCAGCAGAGCTGCATCTCCAGCATCCCAGTGGTAGGAGGTGGACAAAGACTTGGGAGAGGTCACAGCCAGGACAACTGACCCAAACTGACCAAATGGATGTTTCATACCATATGATGTGCTCAGCAATAAAAGCTAAGAGAAAGGAGGAAGGGGGAGATAAATGTCACTGCATTTCTCTTCCAGAGCATCTGCTACCTGTAGTGGCTGGGGATCACCCACCAATGCTAAGCAGAGAATAAAACTTTTGTTTTCTTTTGCTTTCACACACAGTTTTTGCTTTATTAATGTGCCTTTATCTTCACTCCTGAGCTTTTTCCCATCTTATTTTCTTCCCTCCACCCCATGCTGCAGAGGAGGGAACGATGGAGTGGCTGGGTGGGCACCTGTCATCCAGCCAGGGTCAGCCCACCACAGTTCTCTAATGGGCACTGGTTTGTCTATGCAATTTATTTGAACCGGCAGCCTTCAGCTGCAGACTGCTAAGCTGGAGTAGATTTCAGTGAGCAATGTAATGGAGAGGGCCCTGAGGGATGTATGAAGATATAGCTTAGCTCAAATCAGCTGGGAATGTCTGTACTTGTCAGACCCAGTCAAATCAGAGTAGCTGCAGGTATCTCTGTCCACTTATACACAAACAGACAGATAAGTTTTAAGTTCGGAATTAAGAGCGCTGCTTGCAGTCCTTGCAAATCACACCTAAGTGGCAATTATTTAGCTACACTTTCCCTACAAATGACCAAACTGGCATCAAAGCTTCTTCATTTCAAAGATTTCTATTGGGAACTCTTCAGAACTGAAGTACACCCTGGCACAAGTCAGCGTGGATTTTGAGCTTGTCCAGATGTTTTTTCTTGTCCAAATAACCTTTCTCTAGTGAATATGACAGATTTTTCCTGAGAGCAAGATAATTACATACAGAGTCTAATTCTACTTGCAGACACAACTCCCTTTTCTTTTAAAATTATATTATTGATATTATTTCCCTTGAAGTGTTACAAAAGAAAGCTCATTTCATCCTCTCTGGATGAAATGCTGTGTGTAAGAGTCTGTCTGGCTCTTGCAATAAATTGACATACATATCATGTCTCATCCAGAGAAGACAGAGGAGGAGTTGTGTCAGAAAGGTGAGGGAGTCCTTTCTGCCATTGCATTTCTGGGGTAGCCACCAGTAGCTGTTCACTGCCCAAATCCTTCCCAGAAATAAAGTACTGGAGAGCACAGCTACCTCAGAGAGACAGAGGGTTTGTCACAACAGGGTACTCCATAAAAATTCTGTTATTCCTTGGAGATCAGGTTATGATTACATGAAGAACCCATTCCTGTGTTGGGAGAATGGACTATTTCCAGTAGCTACCCAGGAACATTAGGAAAGACTGATGTCTCTTGTGATCCCTCTGTGAACCCCTCCAGACGCTGTGCTACAGTTCCATTTGAATTTCATCATTCTGACCTGCTCTAAGCTTTTTCCTTTTTTTACCAACAATATCAGGTAAACTGCTTCCTCCTGCAAGCCTTGATCTTTTAAGGCTCAAATCCTTAAGCTACTGAGGCTGTTAGAACTGACACAACTCTCCATAAAATTCTTTTGCATGTGCAAATACATATATATAGATATATAGATATATAGATATATATATCTGTGTGCATGGGCAACTGTCCATAAAACACATCAAAATAATGCGAATGTTATCAAATACTCAAAGGTTACATAATGCTTTTTAATTAAATGTAATTTTTAAATTCGTTTTTTCATACACAGAAACCCCCCACTCTCCATACCCAAGACATCATTTTAGGGTGCATGTTTCACCTTTTGGAGTAGGAACTTTAATGGTTTCAGGATAAATTTTTGTCACTTGAGCAAAGAGAATAATTGATAACAGCAGCATCAGCTGCCTGCCTTCAGTGCCAGGCACAGCAGGAGTGACTGCAAACCTCTAGTTACTGCACTTCACAGCTACTTAAATGATGAGACTCAGCAAATTTCTATTCTTAGAATTTATTCCAATGGTTATAGAGCTCCACTCTCTCCTTGTTTCCACTTGCTTTTTTATTGGTCTCATTCTTTGTCTCCTTTATCTTTACAGAAGACAATGGTCACCATTTCCACCTCACTCTACACATTCCCCCGAACTGCTTAACCAGCTCCACCACTTCTGTGGCACTCACCAGTCCCTAGGTCTCCCACCTGAGATAAAAATAAATTATTTCTAGAGATAATCTAGGACTCTAAACTCCAACCTCCTTCATACCCTAAAGTCGAGAGAGACCCTGACTTCATTTCTGGTGCAAGCACCTCTTCACTATCCTTATTATTGTGACAAACAGAGAAGGTAATGAGGACAAGAGGGGTGATGTGACAGTCACAGCACTGGGGCCAGAACCTGGCTGAGCCTGGGGACCAGCAGCTGCAGGGAAAAAAAACACATATTTAAGTTTTAGATGGTACATGCCAAAAAAATGAGATGCTAGAAGATTTTTAGTTGATGAAGTTAATCAGATCTGCACTGAGATTTGTCAACTAAACATTTCAGAAACCTTTAAAAATTTGCATAATTTTGTCACATTTTCACAGGGGTGAAAGATATGTAGGAAACAGATGGGTAATTTCCTCTTTCCTCCCCTTGGAAATGACAAGTCTGAATTTCAAAGTGGTACAGTGAGAAAGTTTTGTAATTGTGTGGCTGTGAGGTTTCTGTCCAAGATAAGCACAGAGGTATTCTCTCTATAATGGCTCTACAGAATGCAAATTTAGAGAGGGGAAAAAAAAAAAAAGAAGAAGAAGAGAGAAAGAAAAAAATCTTCATGGAAATTGCAAATGCAACTTGGCAATGTAGTCTCAATGGTGACATTTTGGCAAAGTCACAAGAAATGACAGAGACAGAGAACACTCAGGGCAGCAGTTGTGCAAGTGGCCCTGGGAGAGCTCAGTGTGACAGAGCTGGTTCATTTCTACTGTGTTCAAGGCATGGGGACTTAGGAACATTCCCTGTGAAGACCATTGTACCAAGGAAAGACATCCAGTCTTTTTATCAGTTTGCTCTTAATGCATTTGAAACTTTGATGTTCCCTAACTAATTGCTAATTATAATGATCTACATATGCTGAATGTAATGTGCATTATGTGTAGGTTATTTGGATTCTTAATGAAATTTCAGCACATTTCTGGGCAGACATAGTGACATTAGAATTTGGATTTTGAAAAGAAAGGATCAAATATGATTAAAACTTTGAACAAAGTGGTATCCCAACAATACATTGAATCAAGTGATAGTCACATTTTTCCCTTAGTAATTTCTCCATTACAAAACCTCAAAAAAGTGATACAGTTTTTAGACTTTAAAGCATTTTAATTTTGTATCCCCATTCACTGAATGTTTACTTTATTTTCACTTAAAAGAAATCAAACATTTTTTTCTTTTCACATTGTTCTACTGATCTGTAGCAAGCACAGCCAGAAGCTATAGGGAGAGAAATGAGAATAATGGAGTGCCTAGCAGGCTGCTGTTCCTGCCTCAGACACACTGGGAGAAGGTTACAGCTAGATGAAAATATTCCTGAAGAAAGTTTCAGCCTCCTGAACCATTTAACAGTGTCCATCTTCTTTATTACAGTATTTTTATTCCTAGGGAGTAAGGTGAAAGGTATTTCTAAACTCTCATTATGGGATGTTCACAGTTTTACATTCTATTTCTAGCATTAGCAGGACTTAGTCCATAGCTTGGAGAGTGTTTTCATTGGGCATTGTTAGGGTGAAGGGAATGCAAAAGTTTCTGAGGCAAGACTCTATGTTCTAGTAATTATGAGGGTAATGAAACCAGGCAGAATTATTTTCCTCTTATTAGTAGCAGTGTTTAAGCCTCATAGAATTTCCTGACCAGGGAAAGTATTTATTTTCAAACTAAGTGGTGGAAATTAATGTGTTATACTACATGTTTATCCATAAATCAATGGGGTCTTTACAAAGCCAGAAAGAAAAATTCTCTGTTTGGCTGCCTCTCATTTCTGTGAGGTTTTTCACAGTGCATTGGATAGGCCAATAGTATATACCTTAATTTTAACAAAGGAAGATGTTCCTTAACTCTTTCAATCTTAGCATTGAGGAATATTTCACCATCAGCTGGCAGCTGTGTGTCCAAAAGCCTTACAAATAATTCATTCTTATCAAAACAAAACCTCTCATCCACTTTATTTCATATTAGGCCACTTTGACCGAGTGATTTATATTTAGGAAATTGGGATGGGTAGGATTTTAATATCCAGATTATTTTCAAGATTCCCATTAACTTTTAGATTTCCTTCAAGTAGCATATATTTAAGTAGCAAGGCTTAAAGGTGATTTATCATTCAAAACTCCTATAAAAAGGATAAAGAAATAGAAACTTCCAATTATTTTGAGTAAAATATCCCCAAAGATGGAAGTCAGAGAAACAGCGTGAGTGTTTGAGTGTGTATTTGTGTGTGTTTTCTTGTTTTCTCTTCTTGCTGTAATCCTTAAGTATAAAAAGAATGTTTTACTGTTTTGATTGCCTTAGAATCTGGGACTGCAATTCTATCCACATCAACTTCCCCGCCTAAGTGGAGATTCCCTGTCTTTGTTTAATTTTACCGTGAGTGCAGTTCAGTAATCCTCCAGATTGCCAGGAGCTCTTGGCAGGTGCTGTAATCAGCACTGACTGAACGCTTGAGCAAACCAATTTCCACAAGGTCCAGCAGCCCCAAGCTGCTGAAACGAGCCCCTGAGGCTGTGGAGAGGCAGCTACAGTTTAGAAGGGCTTCAGACAGAGCAGCCTCTGCCATTGCAAGGCTTGGAGAAAAGACGGATGCAAAGGCACCTCCCAGCCCATCTGCCACCCTGCCCGAGTCCCATCCCTGTCAGACTGCACACGCTGCCCCTAACGCCTCTCAGCTCATGCTTTGAGCTATTGCTTTCCAGTCAGCATTTACCAGGGGCTAAGTTCACTTTCAAGTAAGTCTGAACCTATTATTCTATCAGAATACCTTTTCAGAAATTGTATCTTTAAATATTTTTTCCCAACAGAGACTTACTTGGACTATCTAACGTCCCAACACAGTGGATTTTTCCAGTGGATGACTATTAGTATGTGTGCTGGGACTTGTTGGATTATGCTTGCTTTGTAGAGCACTGTCCAGTAATTTTGCTTTAATGTCCTAACATTAAAGGTAAAACAGGTTAAAGAAATTCAGGCTGTAGAGTGATAAGGTAGTAAACAATAGGTAATATTGCAATTCCAAGATTTCTACCATGGCTAGGATTTTTCTTTTTATAAGCTCTAAAAAATAAAATGCTGGCATATTAGCAGAAAGGTAGAAGAGAGCTTGAGGCCCACCTTTCTCCTGCAGGAATATTACTGCCATTCTCCATGCAAGGCTGACCAGCTTTTCTAGCAAGTGAAGTGCCTTTCCCTAAGGTGAAATTTCATTCTGTTTATTTGCTATATTTGGATCAGGAACAGAGACTTACAATTCAGAATATCCCTAAATCCCCATCCTCAGCTCCAGTATATCAAGAAAACAAAACATGTAACTTGTTTTGTTTCTGATGTTATTACTGCCAACACTAGATCATACAATTCACATCTGGATTTATTTTAGACTTTCTCATAACAACAGCTGCATTTCTTGTCTTCAGTTGGATACATTTTTAAAAATTAAAATTGCCATGGCAACAGCTGCAACCATTTATTATAAAGCAACAGAAGTGGAACTAATATTTGTGAGAGAAGCTTTGTTATCAGGCAGGATAGCATTTCATTCAGACAATGCCCGAGTCATTTTTCCCTAGCTGTTCCATTTTTTAAAAGAAAAATATAGAAAATATTTTCAATAATGAAATGTAGATGGGATTGAACAGCTCAGGAGATTAAAAAGATTTTGTTCTTTAGATTACTGGCTCATCTCAAATCCAGCTTAGTAAAAGCAGAAATTATCAGCTGTTCAGTGGGCACATGGGAAAATCGATAGGGCTATGGAGCTCTGAAAATCCCACTCCCACAGCAGCTAGGTTCTCAACTGCAGCACAGAAACAGACAACTGAGAACACAGGGTGTGTCTTCACTGGGGGAAAAAATGATGTGAGCCATCCTTGAGGAGTGCTAATGATGAATGCAAAGGAAAATTCCCCAGACAGCTTGCAGTGCTACCACAAAAGAGTTCCAAGCAAAGGGTCCTGCCCTTCACATCCCTTGTACTGTGTCACCTGAGAGAAGGGAACTGCTTTCCTGAGTAAAATGTGCCTAAAGAGGGATGGCTGGCACAGCCTCAAGGTTAGGTGGGGTCATCTGATGTGGTCTGAGCACATTAGAAATCTTGTGAACCATTTTGTTTGCATCTATTGACAATATTTCCTGGAGCATTATTTTTTTTTAAATCTCTCTAAGAATCTGGGTAGGATATAGACAAATTCTACTCCAGATATTAAAAAGCTATATGAACTGCAGATTTTTCTCATTTAACCCCCTTCTGACTATGAAATAATCTGTTTCACACGCACAGACTATACAAGGATGATATACCATATACCAAGGATCACATTTCTTCCTATTTATTTCACATTAGAGAGTTTTAGGCAGAGTGAGGGAGAACACTGAAATAGAAAAAACTTTAGACATACTTTCATTCTCCTTCCACTCTAATTGTTGTGGGATTCAGTGTATTTTATCAGTTACATTCAGTATCAGGCCTCCCAATGTACTGCCCTGTTCAGAAGTTCCTGAAGATGCTGAAGTTCCATGAAGGAAGCAGACCAGGGGCTCCTTTCTTAGTCTCTAACAGAAAACAATCTGCAAGTGAAGAAGCCCAAGGCTGTTGATAGGCCAGAAATTTGGCACAGCCCCATAGCATTGGCAGTGGATTATCCACCTGCTCCAGGGACTACCTGCATCCTCTAGCAGCACACTTAGCTGTGTCTAAGACATAATAACTTAAACACAAACAGTTGCATCAAAATCTCTTAAAAGACAAAGAGTACCCATACTTACTAAGCTCAAGGTTTGTTGCAAAGATTATTACATGGTCTGACTTCATTAGATTACTTTTGTTTCACAATTTATTTCAGGGATATAACAGGAAAAACAGAAGAAAAAAATTATACCTTGTGCCTGAGAAAAATCTGTGAAAGCATATAATTAGTACATTCTATTTTTATAATGAGACCTGGTAGAATATATGACAGGTAGAATATAAAACTGACATCTGGTAGAAATCACAAAGATAGTCTTATTTCTCCTGCTTTCTCACTTAACCTTTCAATTCTTTGTAGCATGTTCCCAGCAGCATGCTCCCACTTCTATCCTTCCTCTTCCACATTCTGAGTTAGCTTTCCAGCCCCTGTTACACTTCAAGCAGTGCCATGGGACAGCTGAGGCTGGGCAGACCAGTGGTGAGAGTGGGATCCTTTCCTTTCCACTGACAGGAGAAGCAGTGAGAGCTCAGTCTGCTTTCCTCGAGGTGAGGAGGACCTGGAGCTTCCTCCCACTGTCTCTGGGAGTATTGAGCTGTGCACGGACAGGCTCCCTCAGCATTTGGAATGTTGTCTGAAAAGACATGGGCTGCACCACCCTTGGACACATCAGACTTTCATAAGCAGAGGTCACAGAAGAGAAAAGTCTTTTGAATATTAAACAAGAACCTGCTGCACGTGTTCTTCCATTGATCAGCTAAGCAATGTGATATTACCCTTCCCTCCTTTGTTCACATTCATACAAGGGGATTTCAGAGAAGATTACAGGGTATTGTAGTGCTGTTTAACCAGCTAAATCTCAGGGACAAGTTGGTTTAAAGCCTGGAGGAGGGTGAGGTGAGTAGAACCTTGCATTTGTGAAGGATAAGAGCCTGCTGTTATTGCAAAGCAAATGCTGCTGTTCATCCCTGGCTATTTCACAGTGCTCACGGGTCTCGTGGATTCTCCTGCAGTGTTATGAGGATGAGTCAAAGCCTAAATGAAGGCAATACTGTCTGGCATAAAATATACATCATTTTCTGTTGTTTCAATCTTAAACTGCTCCTGAACATAATAATGGGCTGTGTGATTATAAGAAAATTACTATTTAATAAAGATTTAGTGGAAACTCTTTCCATTTAATCTCTGCTAGTTGCCCATAAGAGCAAAGGATTTTTCATGGCTAGCCAAGCTGCTTAAAACCTTCCTTAAAATGTTTGGGTCACATCCTGCTTTTTTTGTAACACCAGTACACATCTATACCAACTGCACTGAATCAGTGGAGTTACTTCAGATACTCATCACTGTAAGGGTAATTTGAGGCAGTTTCTGCTCTAGAGCAGGATGAGAGTAAATCACAGTGATTTCCTGGTAATCTGCTGCAGCGTTCTAACGTGCAGGCAACCATCAGCCCACATCATTTTATCACAGGCAGGTGGAGTTCAATTGGCATAGATAAATGTAAAATTTGTTTGAAGGAGTGAAGTCACTGTGAAAGACAAGGGTAGTTGAAAGGCTTTTTTACCTCATCCTTGAGTTATCCCAAAAAATTTAGTAGAAAAAGGGGGGGTTAATTAAGACTATCCATTTTTCCAGTAATCACCTTCCCTACCCCTTATGGACACATCAGTCAGTGTCTTGTGAATGTGCTCTGCTGTTTTATTCTTTGCACTCTGATTGTAGAGTAAATGAAGTCCCATAGTATCGCATTCTGCCACTTTTGTACAAATAAACCTGAGGCATGGATGGAATTAGGCCTCCAGGAGCACATTAAACTCTTGCTTATGCTGACAGAATACTTCCAATTGCACATTAATTCAATTTTTGGCTTTCAAGAGAGATGTATCATTTTCACAGAAAATCCTTATTCCAGGGTCTCATCACTCTGCACTAATGGGAAGAACTGTCACATAAAGGGAAGGTTGTGTAAATGTTTCTGATAAATATTTTTCAGCACTTTAAGTAACTTTGTAGATGAGTGGCTTGCAAGTAAAAAATTGAAAAATAACACAAAGGTGAATAATGAAGAAGAAGAATGTAAAGCCACAGCTGGGAGTGGACAACAGCTCCCAGCTCAGGGGTAGGGAGGCAAAAAATTGCTTAGGCTCATGAACCAACAATAGCAAGAGTCTTAACACATAGAGCACATCTAATTCCCCTTATGGCACAGTTAGCAGATTTGGTTCAAATAACATGGAAAACGATTTCATTTTTTCCTTCCAGATATTGACTGAAGAATTTTTAACTTGTTCATTGTTTCTTGTTAACTCAGAGGGTTGATGAGTTGCAACTTTTACAGTCATTTTTTCTTTGCAGAAAAAAATGCAAATTTTTTACAGTACTGTTCTACCTTGTAAGTTCTATTTTGCATAAGCATAAGCGACTACAGAGAGATGCCAGGCAGAGGAGAAGTCCAGCTCTTTGCATTAGCACAATAAATACATTCATGTCTTCTCTTGGTGGTTGATCCTTTGTTTCTACTTTCTTAGCACTATGTGCATCTTCCCAGTTGCTGAAGCCACTAAAAGCTCCTTAACTGGGAGGACAGACTTCAAGCTGCTCAAGATACACACAGACCTTTCTTCTTCATGCAAGGTTTAAAAAGAATTAAACAGTGAGTTCTGATATCCAAATGAGAAAGGATCATATTTTCAGGCACTGAGATGTGTAAATTATGTGCCTTTTGATATGATCAGCTCGTAGGGACAGTCAGAGGGATAACACAGAATGCAGCACATGCTGTCACAGGCAACCCACTATCAGCCACCTGGTTTGTGCTGATGTGCTTCATTCCTCTCGAAGATATGGAACAGGAAAGAGTTGTCACCGTGACTGTGATATTTCCAAAGAGATTTATGAAAATTAGGCATTTAGAAGCAATAGCAGTCATTTGAGAATGAAATATTCCTATGCCAAAGCCTCAGAGATATGTGAACAAATTTTACTGTTAAAGCCCTAGTTTTCTTTTACACAGATTTTAAGCCCATGTTGCTGTTCATCAGGATTTCTCTCTGTCAAAGATAAAAACAGGTTAGAACAAGGTAATGAGAAGCTAAGATACTTGTACAGATGACAGTGCACACCATTTCTCAGATGCGCTGGGGCAGAGAAGCTCCACACCAGAGCAGAGATGATGTTAGACTTCAAATTGCTCTGCCTGCAGGCCCATTAGGTCCTTAATCATTGTCAAAACTATCATCTCACATCTCCTTTCTGAGCCAAAGTGACTGCAGCCCTGCAGTGAGCAGGTTCTGAGCAGGGTCAGGGGGATGCAGGGTATCCAGCACCTCTGCCAGCACGGACTGGCAAAGCTTTTCCTGGGCACCAGGGAAGCTGAGTTCAACCCCATCCAGGTGGGTGAGATACCACGTCTTTTTATGGCACAGGTGGTGGAATTTTAGGGCAGGAATGAGATCCTCAGGATAGATGTTTTCCAAGGCTCCCTAAGGAGGTAGAGCAGACTTCCTAAGGATAATGGGTTGGGAGACAGAGAAGGAGGAGGGAGAATGACAGATTTTCTGCAGTCCCTGATGTTTGGGGGTAGATGACAACTAAGATCTGCATTAGGGAAAGTCTACCTGGAACAACACAAACTATTTGTTGTTTTGTTGTTTTCTCTGACAAGCTGCTGCTGCTATGTGTCAGCTCAGGCTTGGACGCAGAAGAAAACTGAAAATAGTTACCAGTGTAAAAGCAATAAAAGCTCATATACAACAACAGTAAGTGTTAGCTTGGTTTAAAGTAATCAAGATAAAATGTCCTCTAGTATTTTAGAAATTCTGGAAAAGCCTACAGAGGAACAAAGTCAGGTCAGAAAACAGAGGAAGAAAATAAGCCATGACATAGAGAAAAAGAAACAGTGTAAGCCCAGATAGAAAATAGTTTCTAAAAACAACTGCTACATCTTTTTCTAGAATTAAAAACAATACTAGTAGCAGTGATGAAATCAGTCTATAAGTGGAATAAAAACCATAATCTGCAGTATTGCCAAAGAAAATAAAATTTTGGGTATCCATAATGAAGGTTCAAATGGTGGTCACTTGGGCAGTAATTCAACTACCAGTGTTTTTCTACTTTTCTCCTTTTTAGCTGTTATATAAAGAACTATATAAATAGAAAGCTTAATATCTATATTTTGCAAAGTCTCTGTTTCAGGAACCTTGAATATCTAAAAAATTGCAAATATTGTTAGGAATAAATTCCGTGGAAACAGATTCACATATGCAGAGATATGTACAAAAGACTCCTCTGTGTTCTTTTAATGTACTGGTCACTGTTTTAAAATGTTTGTTTGTTGTTTGAAATTTTTATCTAGAAGATCTCTGCATATTTGTTTCAAAACTGTTAAAATTGGCTGCCTCTGCTAGTCCTTAAGCCTTCCTGCTCTGGTGTGTCTGCTTTGCCTTGACTGCCTGCACACCTTCACTGCTTCATATGTGCTTTTGTTGGCTTGGCACAGTCACATCCCAAACTTCCCCAATTGTTTTTATCTTTATAACTCATCTGCTGGTTCTTCCAGTGTGGAGATCTTTTGTGGGGAAGCCTAAGCAGGCTCCACCAGCCTGCCAAGAGAAGGTGTGGGTGTCTGGTGCCACATGCATGGGCTTTCACATCTGGCTTCTAGTTCAAACACTTATTGGGGGTAAATTACAGCTCTGACGTTCAGGCTTTCTTCCAACACTTCTAGGAAAACGATATAGCCAAAAAGTTGTGTGGGAACAGAAACTGCTTGATTCTATCCACTTCTCTGAAAGATCCAACTATTCTAACATGCTGTAGTGACCTACCTTTTTCTGCATAATTATAATCTCCCCAAAAATAACCTTCTTTCCCTCTTAAAAACGACCTTGAACTCTAGAATACTTTTTTCTGGCCTGTTTTATTTTTCTTAATTAGCAGCTAATGAAATCACCGTGCAGTTTTATAATTATTTATCACCTGAGGGAGATCCCAATTTATTCAATGAAGGTATTTTAGGGAACTTCTGACCTTCCTGTACTTTCAGGTATTTTTTTCTTTTCTTTGCATTGTTCCTGATTCTCTCCTGTGCAGCATTACCTGGCACGTGATGAAGTGGCAAGGAGGAAGAAGGGCACTTGGCTACAGGAAGCCCTTTGGCTTAGCAAGTAGAAAGAAATGTTCTTCTCCAAAGTTGTTTATTTTCATGTTGGTCAAATAGGAGAAAGACAGAAGTAAATCAGTCTGTTTACTGGTTATTTCTAATAACTGATTCTATATAATTCCATTAGAGATTTTTTTGCAGTTTGCACACATTTTCCTTCTGATGCTTGAGTGTATTTTCTTCAGCATAATGCATTTTTCTAAAATTCATCAGATACAGGTGTTGCTTCACTTCAGCTTATATCAAAACAAAGAATCTTTATGCTGTTCTGCTAGTTAAAACTGATTTGCATCTCTTTATTTGATGATGCCACATTATCCTTCTGCACATCAGGTTTGGACAGAAACAAAAGTAGAATACAAGATTTAACTTCAACAACAATTTTTCTCAAAAAGCTTGCATGAATTACTGGGAAATCTTTGCTGCAATGCTAAGTGCTTTCTATTGAGCTGTACTCACAGGCTGGGAAAACTAACAGGAAGAAAAAGATATTATGAATAAATGAGATTTTGCTTAAGAATTACTGAAGATGTAAAAAGTAATCAATTAAGATATAACTGGAAATGTGACTGGATGCTTTCTATTGCAAAAGCCCTTCTGTCATGCAGATTTTTAGTATTAGATCCCTATAAAGTTTGGAGAATGAAAGTGTTTGTGATGCTGAGGTTTCATCTTAAGGTGAATTCAACAGATGAAGGGAGGGAAGTGGAATGCTTCAGTGAATGTGTCAGTGGTACAACTGACACAGGTTCTTAATCCTTCTATCTGCTTCAAGAAAAACTACTACTCTAACTTGCAATATATTGCATAAATAAATATTTCCTTTTTTGAAACCTGTGAAAGCACTTGAGCCTGTCCAGTGTTATTGGCTCAAAAAACACAGAAGAACTGGAAATAAAAAGAGATCTGTTTAATAGCTTTCTAATAGAGAAAGTGTTGGCTAATCCTTATAAGAACCAGCCAGGAAGGGAAATATTATTCCTGACTCCAAGCAGAAGGAGAGGCAGAGGTTACCAAGCTCACACACAGACAGGGAGTAGGGACTGGGACAGGTATCTGTGAGATGCACATATTGAGCATTCAGTGAGGAGCCAACAAAAATCTCCCATTCCTATCCCTGCACTCTTTCTTATTATGGGTAGCAGATAAAGCAGGCCTTTGCCATTAAATCTGTTCATTTATCAACCTCTGAAAACAGTTTTCTCCTGCATTTACTTTGAGAACTCCCTTAATCCACCTCTGATACAAATTTACAGAAATAAACCTCTTTTTTTTCCCTTAAACTCATTCAGTGTTTAGAAAGCCTCTAAAACCTAAAAGCAGTTTGAAATTTAGTATCAAACTCTCCCTCACTGCTTATTAATGAACTGCAATCAACCCCTTTGTACAGAGAGCACAGAGAGCAGATAGCAGAGAGGGCAAGTCATGCCAGCAGGGCTCTTGAATTGCTCTCCAAGGAAAAGGAAGAAGAGTAGAGGCACTATAATTTTAATTATGGTTTTCTCCAGTGTTAAACTTTGCAATTTTGTTTTTAGGTCAGATAATTGGTTTGGCAGGAAGTAGTGGAATAAACAGGATGAAATCCTGTTCTGTTAAATTGCAGCTTATATAGAAAATCTGTCAGGTAAATTACTGTGTATTTTGGATGCTTCAAAGGATTAAAAGTTAGTGCTAAAAAGAAACATCTCCAGCAAAATAAATAGCTCTAGTAGAGAATAATGCAAAATGAAAAATAGAAGTAGATATTCTTTGAGATGCATGGAAACAGGAGTTCTGGAAAGATTTAGAAACCACAGTAGTATAATGAGCATATGTCATGTTATGGTGCTTTTAAAAAATCATGGGGGGCACACTGAGTAGAAAACTTTTGCAGTGAGAATGAGTCACATCATATTTGTTGCTGAAATGACTACATTAGGAATAGGATGCTTTCTTCTAGTTTTCTTCATACCTGAATCCTGTCGGTAGATTGGAGGGCCAGTCTTAATAAAGCCAACTTTTCTCGTCCTAAGATTAATATACTTTATAAAAAGCTATTTACTGATTATGGCTTACATTTGACTAATAAATTTTCACTCCGTGTCAAGACATTTTTTGTTACTGAGCATCCCTATCATGGTCAGAGCCCATCATTATAACAGAACCATTTTCCTTGGTTTTAGGACCTCTATGAATTCACCAATCAATGCAGGCAACAGCACCAGTGGCACAAAAGATCATTTCCTGATTTATAATTCATTAAGCAGAACAGACCAGCAGCTGCATTCTCTGTGTACTTGGCTGGTACAAACATCAAAGAACCAAGTGGCTTTGCTGTTAAGACACACCTACAAGTTTTTAGGCAAGAAAAACAAAGAATTATAACTGATCCCCTGGTCTAAGAAAGCCACAGTTGAAAAAAGGACAGAAAATTTAGATAGCAACATGTTGCTGATTACCAGTTCCTCTGCTGCCAGTTTTGTGTCCTTGTATCAATAGCACCTTCCACTAGAAATCATCTCCCTGATTTTGTGGTGCTGCTAATCAGCATAACTGGAGATAACAGATTTCAGTGCTTAGTTGCTTTTGTTGTAATACATGAGCACTCACCCCTCATATTTGTGGTGCTCTACCATATGCCTTGAGAATCCTTGTGCCATTTTTGCAGACTGAAAGCATGACAACTGTTTTCACATTTTCATGTTATTTCAAAGCAACTGTTTAGAAAATTCTTTATACAGAACTTCAACTCTAAGCCTTTTTCCAAATGAAAAACATCAGACTGCAATGATCGCATTTTTAATACCCAAAAGCTTAAAATACTCACAACTTTTTAAAAATTCTAAAATTTTAATTCTTAAAATATCAGTCATTTTTCCCCAATCCACGGCACATTCTGGAATGCAATGCCAAGCTCAGCACATTTTCTTTGACAAGGATCATAAAAATACTCAAAACAGTACTCAAAGCAACAGAACACAAAGATCTAAAATGTTTCCCAATTAGTTTGGGAGGCTTAGAGCTATTTTGTATCTGCTCAATATAACATTTCAACAAGAAAAAAAGACATGCATACATGGAGCTCCTGGTGTTCTGTGTAATAACTGGTGGCAAATAACTCTGAGATGCTCAACGAATTATTTAGTGCACAGCCCCTTTGCTTTGGGGGCACCCTTTTCCATTCCAAAATACCTGTGGTGGCTGCACTCTGGGGTGGGGAACAGGAGATGACCTCGGAGAACTGCAGCAGTTTCTTTCTGTGGAACAACATTCATTCTGCCCACAAGGTTTCCTATTGCTGAGCTCTTGCTACAGCTCCAGCCCTGGTTATGAAGGAAAGGAAGGAAAGGAAGGAAAATACTTGGTGGTTTGTAACAAAATTGCTGCTGCATGTGTGGTACCTGCTGAAATTTGTGTCACCCATTTGAACCTCGGCCACAAAGCTGCACTTTTTATCAAGGATATTTGTGAATATGTAACTGCTCTGAGGATACATGGCCAATAAATAATTCAAAGTATATTCCCTGCAGTTTTCTTATCCACCTACCACCTTTTAACGTTTTGTTGGCCTGGAAACAATATTGTTTATGGCACTTCTAGTATAAAAGTGTTGCTGACTGGCAGTAGAATATTTCCAGTGTGATACCTTGAAAACAAATTGTTTCTCCCCAGTCTCCATCTGCTTTGCTCTCACCTGCCATTAGCCCAGAGAAGTTTTCTTTTGCATTTTGAGTGCCTAAAACTTAGTTTTCAATTACTGATTCCAAAATTGTTACAATGTGATTGAATTTGTTATTCCTTTTTCTCTCCTTCTCCCCCACCCCTTTGTTTCCTTTTCAGCTCTATATCCATTTACAGTCCTAAGGAGAATCCTAATGCTTTTGATGCTGCTGCTTTCTTCCAGTCAGTGGGAAATTTTCTGGGGATCTTCGCCGGATCGTTTGCCATGGGATCCTCTTATGCTGTTGTCACAGCTTTAATATCCTTTATGGTTTGTTTTCAGGGAACAAATCTATATATGTTGGGGAAAAAATGCAATATCTGAGAGTGACCATCTTTAGTTTGAGAATGAAGCTTTTTACTCTAGGCTCAAGTGTTGTAAACAGACAAATCATAAACTGACAGGAAATGTCATTTGTCAGAATCTACAAACTTCTTTTTTACATTTATCATTAGGTAGGACTCTGGCTTTTATTGTCCTATTGGTAAATAACTGTCTCTTAAGGAAAGTGTTTTAAAGTATTTTGAGGCTCAAATATGAATTTATTAAGAACAGCAACTTATTTATGAACTCCAGGCTAGCAGCAATTATACAAAAATACAAGGGAAACACTACACCGTGTCAGTGTGACCTACAAGCCCATCAGTTTAACTAAGCTAGAAATGAAAGGTCTGCCTGTTGCCCTGCATTTTTTCTTGTGTTTTACAGTTCATATAAAATGCTACTGTAGAAAGATCAGTGATTTTGATCTTTCTTGCATTCACACAAATATAAACAAATGCCAGTTTGTTTATAAAACCAGAAAAAATTACTTCCTTTTCCTTTTTTCCAGGAAAAAAGAATATCAAATGCAGCCAACTAGGTACTCCACAAAAGTACTTAAAACAGCTGACTTTAAAATCTGTTCTGGATTTTCCTCTTTGAGATAAGTTAGAAGCTGTGCAGTTTTTACCAAATTCAACACGTGTAGATCAGTATGGTGGGGGAGCTTTCTTTCTTTCATCCTTTCTCAGACTGGGGGTAATTTTAGCTTACAAAACAGTTGGGTTTTCATTTTTCCTTAGTAATCTTTTAGCACTTGACAAAATTTACAAAGCTGTGTGAGTTTCCTATGTTGGAGACAGGTCTGTTTTTCCTCCTATCCTGGAGTGCCTTCTTATCAGCAGAAGCTGCTGGGCTTACAGGTAAGTGTTGCATTTAATTAAATAAAAGCTATTTTATAATACGCTTCTAGCGTGGGTAAAATGCATGGTTTATTTTAGGCATGACATCATATACAAAACTTCTAAAAGCCTTTTGCTGTATTGAAGATTGTTTCATCTTTAAGAACTATTCTGTAGTGATATTGATTAGTTCTTGAAGGCAAAGACTCAAGTCCTCAGTCTTTCTTCCCTGCATTATCCCATCCCTATTAGTCCCTCTATTAATCCCCCTATTTTCTGGCCAGCTGTGGGACCAAAGATAACAGTAGGCACAAGGAAGGAAGTGGGTAGTGCCTTGTGATTACCAGACTGTGTGCTCCTCTGCACACACTCCATATCCTGGGCCTTTCTCATTTTTCTCAATTATCAATAATTGAGACCAATTATTAATAATAAACCAAGAACAGGGCCAGTGGGTTGCATCCACATTTGTACTTAGGAAAAACAGAAATCATCTTGTTCAGTGCACTTACATGTACATCTTTGGCATAGCCATGTCCCAGCAACAGGTAGAAAGACGTGTGATCAGATTGTTTTTTCAATAATGCCAGGAGTGAAATTGTACAATCACAGTCAATTATGTACCCAGGGCCTCCATTAAAGTGTACACAGAAGTTTAGGCAAAATTTGCAAATGGATGTAGTTTACCTCCACAGCAGCCTATTGTATAGTGTGATTCAAATAAACGAAGTTTCTATGACTTTGATTGTTTTAATGCTCTGGAGGTTGTCACCCTGAAATCCAGTGCTCTAATTAATGTCAGGGAAAATCAGGAGAAGAAAAATGCTTAATGGAGTGGTAATGCAGCCCATGCTGGTTTGTCTGCCAAAATTGTTCAAAGCCTTTTGATGGCAAGTTATATTTTTACTGAGATCCCTGGAGCCAGCATGTTACTTTTTTAATATCAGCCACACAATCAAACTATTTCTGAATGGGTATTAATATCTGCATCTTTGCCTCACTAATTATACAATTTTGGATCCTGTTTACTGCCAAATTCTTCAGGCCAATCAATAAAAACAGTAGTACATGAACTGAACAAAAGGGTGGTATTTCATTACATTAAGAAAATCAGATACCAGGGGGAATGAAAGTCCATTTGGTCTCTTAGCAGCTCTGTATTGGTTTGGGCAAGGGTGGCATTAATTTTTCTCACAGTAGCTAATGTGGTGCTGGGAACAGCAATGGTAATTCAGGGATATTGCAGGAGTCACTGAGGAGCTCTCATCCAGAGCCAAGGGATTCTCTGCTCCTCACCCCACCAGCAAAGGGGCTGAGGGTGCAGGAGAAGCTGTGAGGGGACACAGCAGGAGCTGTGAGGGGACACAGCCAGCACAGCTGGTCCCAGCTGACCCATTCCAGAGCAGGAGAAGCTGGAGGAAGAAGGTTTCTCACTCTTACCCTTGTCATTCTCTCCCCCATCCCAGCCGGGAGGAGGGAGAGGGAGTGAGGAGTGAGCAGCTGTGGGGGTCTGAGCTGCCTGGGCTCTTAAAAATGTGGCACGAATAGCACAGAAAAATGGAACCAAAGGAGGATGAGTGCTGATTCCTTTCCTGCTACTGGTGCTGATTTCCTCATCCAGTGACTTCCAAGTAAGGGCAGTTTTAAAATGCATTCCTCACAGAGCAAGGATGCTATGTTTCAGCAACTGAACAACTGATTATACATTACACACAAAAAGTAGATTTGTAAAGGAAACACTAATATCTTTCAGAGGCTCAGGTGCTGCACCAAAGGTAATTTCCATTTCTCAGGCATAGGAACAGACTGTATGTCCAGACAAAAATAACTGGCATATGTCTTTTTTGCATGCTGCAAACGTGGTGATGGACAGCAAAGTCTCTCCTGGTAGTTACCCTGAAGAGTGTTTCATTGCTCTTTTCTGCTGTAATATATAAAATATCTGAAATAAAAGACTTAATTATTGAACACCACAGATGGTGGTGATAGCTGTGGTAAGGAATTTTAAATGGACAGAGGCAGAGACAGAGGAAGAGAGTGGAACCAAAGTCAAGTTTCAGTTTAAGGGCAAAAATAGAAAAATGTTGGGAAATTTAACTAATTCTTATCTAAAAAGGAACTGATGGAGGAAAGATAATTACTTCACCAACACATATATTCCAGTAAAAAGTATCAAGCATTTTTAGGTCTGTCACTAGCATTTTTTCATGAGTTCTGAGTTTCACGTGGAAATTGTTTAATTACACTGTTGTGAGAAGGCAAAGTTTAATCTTGAAACTTTCATCAGTTAAATCTTTGTCACTTAATTTTTGTAAAAGTCTTTTGTCAGAAGCTGTTATTACAGAAAAAATCATGGAGCCTTTCTTGTGGCTTAGAAGTTCAAAGCTGTGTTTTATAAATGCATTTATTTTATTAGTACTGTGCTGACATTACCCTTTAGTTGTCTGGCTTAACCAATTTTGATGTTGCTTTTGTCTTCTCTCGGTTTCCTCTGAAATAGTTCAAACTCTCCTACTTTCAAAATGTTATTTTAAACTCCAAGTTCAGCAGCAAAAATACTCTGTTGGTTAAGAAATTTTCACCAGACTTTGGTTCAGCTCTGATTTCTCATACCCATGCTAAGGAAATCTGTGCCAAATGCAGATGTGCAGTCCCCACAAAGGTGGGCACACACAAAGCACCCGCTGCAGAAGGCAGGGAGAGCCCAGGAAAAACTCAGTTATGCTTCAGGACACACTCAGCTCTTAATCCTCACTCTATCATTTCCAGTCTTTTCCAGCTTTCTTCTTTTGCCCTTTGTCTGTCTCAGTGCATGCAGGTTTTGGTTTTGGTTTTGCGTCTGTCCTTAAAATCAGCTGTGAGAATCCAGCAATGGCACCACTGCATTCAGTGGACCACACTCCTGGAGTTGATATGCTTCAAAAATTAACTTGTCCATCAGACATTTATGCCTATATTCATCTTCATTTTCCTTGGATAATGTGTTTTCTCTGTTCATTCCTTCTAAATGAACTTCAAAGGATTAACACTAGACTAGTACTTCCCTGTAGCTATTAAGTAATGTAATTGAAAAATAATTTTATTCTTATAATGCTTTCCACAGCAGTCCTTCAATCACTCTGAGCTTTTTGAAGTGTAATATTGAAGTATTTCATAATTTAGAAATAATGGGCTATACTGAGTTTTTTGTGGGTAAAGTAGGTGGTAGGGCTCACATGTTTAGCTTGCAGATTTCTAAAATAAAATTTAAATGGAGAGCAGTACAGGTCAATATTTCAGAAAATATTTCATTTCTCTGCCTCAAGATATCCCATGATATATAACACACAATATATGGGCCTGACCCTGGTTGAAAAATGGATGTGATCGAACCAGCAAATCAAAATAAAAATCTGGGATGACTACACAATTATTGTTATACTGGGAACTGGAAATTATAAATTAATGTTATGGTTATTAATCTTATAGCTATATCATCAAGCTGTGACATATGCATGATAAATTGATTCTTATACAGTAGAATCTAATTTGTGCATTTTCTCATTTGCCCTGGAGTACATCATTCCTGACTGCTGAGCAAAGCTGTAATAACAGAATGGTAGAGTAAGGTCAGTGTTAATAGAGTTGTTTTCATTTTCAAACTTCATTACATAGTATTTACTAGTAGGCTATGAAAAAAACATCAATAATTTAAATTAAACACTTGTTGAAATAAATGAGGAAAGTACATCTTGCATTTATTAATTGTTTGTTATCTTGTTTTATAATTGACAAAGTTTTCTAAATTTTAAATGATCAGTCTGAGAAATGTTCCTTGATGTACATGGGTATTTAATGGTCACTTCAGTTAGACCTTCTCGATCTACAGCTGTTTGAAGTGACCAGATATTCAAAAGATATTAGTTTACCTGCAGAAATACACTCCAGCATATGTATGGGAATTGACTTGTATGTGTGTGTTCATTTGATGCATACTTCAAAGTCACACAGTGACTCAGTGTAAAGGCATCAAAATTGCAGCCAAGCTCCTCTGATTTTTACACTCTAAAGACCTGCATTATGAAGACAAAATAGACAATAGACCTTGAGGAAAAAATTGGTGGAGAGTGTCTTTTTTGTTCCTTTGCTGGTTTTCAGAGCCCTTTGATTTCTGATCATTATAAAGCAAAAAAGCTTGTGATAATAAATTACTGCTGGTTCCTCACCTTCAGCAATTCTTGTCTGAACATTTTGTGATGTTTCTGCCTTTGGGACACCTGCCTTCTTATTCAGGGGTTCACAGGAGAGCAGAGTCTACCTAGCAGGAAATCTTTTTCCTCCTTTTTCTCCAAAATAAATAAGCAGCATATTATGAATGAGGTACCCAGGATGAGTCCAAAGATCTGGTTTCTCACTGCAGCAATTTTGTGCTACCTTGGAATTTAGGACACAGCAAGAGTGAATGTCACCAACTTCCATTTTCTTTAATACTGCTGACAAAGTGCGTTTATCCTCATTCTGTTCATTTCTCCTATCTGTTTGCTGTGATTTGTCTAGAATCTGTCATCTACCTCATTGCTTTTTTAAAATGCTGTGACCAACTCTCAGAAGGGATCTACCAAAACGTTTCTGTCTGCAGTTCTGAGCACTGTGAGCCCAAGGCAGTTTGGTGCCTGATGGGCTTTAGTTCACTCAGCTGACATTACTCCATACAAGGAAGATATTCTGGGCTTTCAGTTCTAAACTGTGTGGTTTTCTTTTCTTTATTCATTAGTAATGTGCCATGCTGTGTCATGCAGAGAAGGCAGACTCCTATCAGTAAGGAGGAAGAAGGGATACTTTGGCTTCCAAGTCAAAAGAAAAGAGACCATAACTTTTGTAAACTCTAGTCCTGCCACTTGCAGGAGCACAGGATGAAATCTAAGCCTAATTAGGAAAACAACAGGTAGGAAAAAGGCATTTGCCCTGCTGTGCACAGATGACAGCTGAGCTGGTCTGCTGCAAATCCATTACCCGAGTCAGGGCTTGGCTCTGGCTAATTTAGGGCTGCTGTAGATACAGTCTTCTAAGGCAGTAAGAAAAAAAGAGGAATGTGTATGTTTTTAGAGAAAAGTACATATTCTAGCAAGGCATTAAGCTGAGACCAAAGATCAGTTGCATAAAATGTGGATAGTGGAGTGTTATTGCTAGTGCAGAAGTTCAGGACAAACAGAGTAAGCACTTGTAGTGTGTCCAGAATTAAAGCTGTTACGTGTCACCATAGGAGTTCCAATGTAAATTGAATCTAGTAATCCATTTGGGGTTACAAAAGTACAACACTGAAGCCCAGGTCTCACTTGAAGCAGCCGGGTGCAATACCAATGAACAGTCCTCAGATAAGGACCTAAAAAACCCCCTCAGCTCCATCTTTTGTTGCTTTCTGTCGCTTCAACATAAAATCAACCTCCAGAGATAAAAGCCTCATGAACAAAGTACGAGCTTTGGTTCTGCACTGGTGCAGGTCCGGTGTAAGAAGCCTTAAATCTTTTCTGTGGTACCAAGAAAGTGACTGGTCACACTTCATAGCCCAGGGGAAGCAGCCTGGCTCGGGGTGTTGCTGTAGGGGTGTATGGCCTTATGACTGCAGCAATTCGGGGCACACACAGCCTCACTGCTGCCACTCACACATTCAGTCTGCATCCCCAGAGATGCTGTGGGGATTCTGGCATAAATATGACTCCAAAGGAAATGTTACCTGATTTAAATGATTTCTCTCTTACCCAATCCTCATTGTTCCTTTTTTCACTCATTTCACCTCCTTTGAGGAAAGATCAGTTCCTGCTGCTTTACTGTGAGATTTCAGTATGCTGTGCTTCTTTAAAGAGGCATCCCAGAAACTCTGGAAACCTTCGAAGCTGGGATGAAATCTAGGCAGTTTGCTTACAGATCTTTTGAAATGAAACTATACTTTTTATCTATTCCTTTGCTCCCCCAGAAGGTAGTGGTTTGGTGGTTTTCTTTTTCTAAATTCTTTTTTTTGCCAGCAAAAGACCTGACAGCTGGAGAAAAATGTCTGTTTTACTCTCTCAAATTAGCACATTCTCAGGTTTTGATTGTGGCCACTCACTTCCAGGTTTGCATTAAATTAACACTGCACAAGCTGCCCTTCTCTGACATTCCTTTTTGCATGTTTGTGAAATTATGTAAAAACAGATTATGTCTTTTAGTGACAATAAAGAGGCTATTTTCAGATTAGCACTTGTAAATTAACTAACTCCCACACTATAATTTTAAGTTTCACACCATAAGCAAAGTACTATTAAATGTCCAAGTTCCTATATAGTTGATATTTTTTATATTACTAGCTTCAACAGCCATGTCAACTACATTTATTTGTAAAAACTAATGTAAGAATAAGTTCTCTAGCTGTATTTTAACAGCTAACAAGCTGTCCCAATTTCTCTGTTACAAAAAAAATCAAATAAAATGGTAGGGCTTTATTTCTAATAAAACCTCTTCAAAGAGGTTGATCTGTAGCTGAAAGTTTACCAGTGTTATAAGCATTTTGAGTATAAGCAGTGAAGTGTCTCATCTTTTATATTAAGAGAAAAATTTCAGTAATCTGTTAATAAACACAAGGAGCTGTATTTCACTTAACAACTTACCACCTATTTAAACTCAAAATATTCCCTGCTCACTTTAAGTTAGCATTTTGTTCTGCAATTGTAGTACTGTCTCAGTAATTACTAATTTTGCCACTTAAAAAATTAAGGCTGTCTCCAACAGCCTGAAATTGAGGCCAAGTGAAAGGGCCACCTTGCTTTATCTGCCTCCCTGCATGTAATGGATACTTTCTGTTTACAACTCCATTATTCCCACATTTGCTCTTACCCATTTCTCTTTGAAAGCAAGCCCACGAAACCAACCTCATTTTATGCCATACCCTGTTCATACAGTATTTTACTACCCAGCTAACCTCCAAATCCAGCCTTAACAGTGCCACAGAGAAATCCAGATGGCTTTTTCCTTGTAACCAAAGAGTTCTGAGAGTTGTGTGTTTGCCTCTTTGGGTACTTCTCTTTCCTTTTCAGTTAACATGTAATTGGTCATTACACTTAAGTAATCATTTTTATGGATATTCATTACAAGCCATTTTCTCCAAGCCTTTTAACGAACTATTCATTGTGAGAGTGCTGGCTGGTACATATTAAGCTTTCAATTGTAGCAATTGAAATATTCCACTGCATTCCCCCAGTCTTCCCTGGAAACAGGGTATCTGGTTTCTACACTTGCATAATTGCATGGTTCAGTTCATTTATTCTTATTGCAAAATCAGATTCAAGCTATTTTATTCTTCATGACACTCTCTCAGTTTTCTCACTACCCATAATTAACAGTTTCTTAGCAGTCAAAACCAGTTTATAATCACAGTTGAATTTAATAGTCAATTTTTAAAATGCAAGACTTGACATCCTGATGATTAATAGAGAAGAAACTGCATCAGAAACTCTTATCTCCATTTCAGTTACTGAGCCTGGAGCTAGTGATACTTAGCAACATTACTGTTTGGCTGTATTTTTAACTGGAATGTCATTGTTTGAACACCCCAGTGCATATCATTAATGCCTTGAGAATTTTTAAACTCCCCAGATCAGTTCTGCACAATCAAATACAGCTACTGAGAAAAAATAATTAGACACATTTATGAGAGCAATTAGACCTCACAAAAATATAAACTTGCTGGAATGGATTTAAGCTGTGACAATCTCACCACTCCCCACATTATTTACCATGAAGAAAAGTCTTAGTGTAGCTAGAAAAAAATAAATATCAAAATAGTCTTAAGAAAATAAATATAAAAACAAAGACACACTAAAAGCTCAGTGGACTTTCTCTTGGCTAAAGAGTCAGTGTTCTGTAGAAGCAGTACAGGTAAATTTACAATATAAAGAGAACCCAGAAGCAATCAAAATGTCCACAGTGGTTTATGGAGAAAAACGTGTTTGTTTCCTTGTTTTCTCTCTAATGACAGTTGTCCCTTGTGCCAAATCAAATCAGAAGTATTTACTCCATACTGTTTTCTTCTATCAAAGGCATCTTAATGCCAGGCCTCAGTTCTTCCCAGAAAAAAAAAGAGGGGCTTGCAAGGAAATTGGATTTTTTTGGCCAATATTTTCTTGGTTAGCAACATAAGGAGAGCCTAAAGAAAGACATGGTAAGGTAATGATTAATTTAACTGGTATGTGAGAATTCATAGATCCCACAGACACAGTCTGTGAATGAAATAGTTTCAGCATTGTCTAAATTATTACTTTGATTTGTTTCCTTATCTGTGCTGTGGTTCAGGGCACGAGGATATTTCACCTGCCTCAAGGGCCCTCTTGCTGTTAAAATTCCAACATTTAGAGATTTGGATAAACCTGTTAAAGAACCTGTTGAGGCACCAGTGCTGGAGGCAACTAACACTTGTTCAGTTTGCTTCTATCCATTTTTCCTGGGACTCTGAAACCTGGCCTGCTCCCACTAATGCTTTGGAAGTACAGATTGTTTGTATTGGTTTGCTGTGCTAAAGGTGCAGATTTTGCCCCTGTGCTGAGCCCCTTCTTGCTGGCCCCATAAAGCCAGGAGAGTCACTGTCCTGGAGGAGATGGAGGGAGCTTTATCCAGCTTCCAGCCCAGGACTGGAGGAGCAGACTGAGATTCTTTTCACCATCCCACCTCATGCTCTTTTTGCTTCCAGTGGAACTGGTTTATATGTTTCAGTTCATGCTTGTTTAACCCCATAAATGCCTAGAGAGCTGTAGCACAATCACATCACAAGGATGAATAGTGCCTAAACCTGGACAGGCACCTTTCTGCTTGCTTTGTTGCCTCAGACTCATCAGTATAATGTCAGTACACGTGAGCAGCCTGTGAGCTGAAAATCACCCAGCCCATGAGGAAGCAGAACTAAAAGGCTAATTAGGGCATGCTACAGCTCCTGCACAGCAGGCAGTGAGGGCAAGGGCTGAAAGGCACAAGGACTAAAGCACTGTGGGGTGGGTGGTGGAAAATGGTGCCAGGCACACAGAACTCCCACTGCTGGCTGGCTCCGTGCTCAGCCCACCCCTGTGTGCAAGGTTTCAGGGAATGAGGAGCACAATGGACACGAGAAAGCCCTGAGCTGTTCTGTAATTAATTTTCTATGTACACATGCCCCAAGTTTAAGAAAAAAACCAGAGCTTTCTTCCTCCATGGGCATTTACATATGGTTACTGATGGATGCTATTTTTGGTTTTCTGTTTTCTCCCTGTGTGCATTCCTCCTGTATTACCTGTGTCCAGACCTCACAGTCTTATCAGCTACTTTAACTGCAATACTTCATTACAGTGATGTTACTCTGTGATTCCAGTGATTTAGGACCAGGGCCGAGGAAGTATTGAAAAAATATCCCTATAAAACAAATTTGTTATAATTATTCCTGACAATCCTGCTTCCCTGCCCCTCCAGACCTTCCATGAGCTGGGACTGTGACTGCTGCCATGTGTCTACAGTCACTGCCCTGCTTGTTCTGGGCAGCACAGCTCACACCTACCAGAGCATCACTTCTAAGCAATGTGTTTTGTTCACCTTGACACTGTTACACACTGCTTGTGATAAGCTACAATCAGGCACAGACTGAAATTATTTTACCCCGTTGCTGTCATTCAGTGCCAAGTGGTCTCAAACCATTTAAATGTAACAGAATTATTTTTTCCTTTCCTATTCAGTCCCTGCCAAATGTTTTTAAATAGTCCAAATTCCTACATATTACAATTATGTTAGTTCTACACTTACAATTACTGTGAGATTATGGTTGGATCATACCATGTATTAACTGAAATAAATTTTCTACAGCCTTTCCAAATACACAGCAGTGGAAATACTATGAAAGCATGATTGTCCTTAGAACACATATCTCAAATTTCTTTTGTTATAAAAAGCTATTAACAGACTAATTTGCTTTTCTATGCAGCCTACTGCAAGCCTAAGTAAGAAAACAGAAGCAGCTAACTCTGTTTTTTCTTTGAATTTCAGGTATTGTTGCTGTGCTTTTCTGTGGAGTCACACAGGCCCATTACACCTACAACAATCTGTCACCAGATTCCAAAATGAGAACTAAACAGGTAGGACATGGAAATAACTGACTTGGTGTGTTACACTGCTGTAAGGATTTACAGTTACTGGGATACAGCTGGATGGGATTTCATTAATGCAAATCACGAGGTTTCTGTCTTCATCAGGGGAAAGACTGGAGATTTTGCCAGGAAAACAGTAACAATTACCAGGATAAGCAAAAAATATAAGAACATATTCTGTTTTTCCCAAGACCTGAAATGTCAGACAGGTATGGAGATAACATCTTACACCAACTTCCATACCAAAATGCTTCAAAATGAAGGAAATCAAAGAGCTCTAGTAAGTAAGAGAGAAGTGGTCTGAAAGATTGGATCCCTGTAGATTTTTGCAAAGGCCTTGTATAAACTGCAGTCTGGCCCACAGATTTAAGCAATGGCATCATTTAATTTCTGTTTCATTAAAAAATTGTCATAATTACAAAGATAGAGGGTTTTTTTCCCGTTGTGTTATTTAGAGTTTAGATATGTGAAATTTGATCATCTGGGTTTTGTCTGAACAAGTGACTAGTACAATTGTAATTATTTTCTAAAACTTAGGGCTATTCTCAGATCTGTGACATTGCAGTGTTCAAAACACTTTTCAGCACGAGTAATTTTAGACAACCCTGCCACCACCTAGATCCTGTAAGAAGTCATTTAAATGCAGTTTTCATCCCTTTTAACTTTGACTCATATGTCCCAAGAACCCCAGACTGTAGGAAATCTATCTCCTAGAGCAAAATGGAAACTTATGGCCCAATACTATGATTTTCATGATGCAGTCTCATACCTTTTTCAGCAATTCCTTTCTTTTAAGCATTGGGAATTTTACGTAGAAAAATTCATCACTGCTTGCACATCTCAATTTAATCAAAAATCCAATTTTCTATCAAAAACAACTTGATAGAAAAAAATACCGGCCACAGTATCAATTCAACTGTTAGAGTCTCACAGATTCTAAATCACAAAAAAGTTTCTGGTCAGTACTCCCATGATAAAGTGTCAGCTATTGAACAGGATAAGTCTTTTCAATTGTATTTCTACTATAGCAGTAGAGGCTGGTGCTTTCAGAAAGTCTCCCAGCAGAGAACTAACCTTTCTCTGATAACTGCATTGTAAGGAATGACATTGAAATCTACTATAGAATGGTTTCTGTTTTGCAGAAAGGCTGCATTACGTATGCCATTACTCCTCTTGCATATAACTTACAATTTAAATAGAAGGTTTTTCAGGGATTCATCTGCGTATTTTAGTGATGCATATTCTCAGAGAGAGACAGAAAACGCCAAGGTTGTGATATTTTAAATTACCTATGAAGCTTTTCAGCTGCAGAATTAACTAATATTTTGTTTAAATGCATCCTGCTTTTGTTCATGTTTACTTTGTTATTCCCTTCTATTCAACAAGTGCAAAGCAAAATAGTGAAAATAAACCAAATTTACCCTTGAACACACACAGAAAAGGATTATGTGTTTCTCTATGGAGCTATGAGTTTCATGCACACTTTCCTATTCTGTTTTTCTCTTCCCCATAAGCCCTTAATCCTCAGCCTCCTTTAAGATATGGTTCAAACATTGTTGTTGAATTCCTTTGAATTCTTCTAATTTATTTTCTAATCCAAATATTACCCTTTCATATGCAGCTGTTTCAGTGAGACCTGCACTGCCTCTTTCTTTCTCTCCCAAGAATTCTCTTCAAGCAAATTTAATAAGCCACACACTTGGCATTCTCATAATCATATAGAACTTCAGTGCATCTTCAATGAATATTGTTGCTCAGATAGTTGGCTTTGCTCCCAATCTAAGTCATTTTTATTACTCATTACTGGCCAAAATCAAGGGCTTTTCAGTTCTTTTATATAATTATTCCAAAGCAGTCTCTCTCTTTTGTTACAATATGACAGATCTTTCAGAAAGGAGTGCTGAACTGTAATGAACACTGACAAAACAGTGAGTTAAGGCTGAAGCTGAAGCTAACAAAACCCATGGAAATTAGATGTAAAATTGTAAATCAGATTGCAAAATTGTGTTAGCTGTTTTTAAACATACTTTTTCTTTACTGCTTTGCATAATTTTCTTTGCATTTTTTACTTGCCTTTAAAATTTTATAGCTTGATGGTAAAATCCAGTATACAGTGATAGAGAAGGTATTTCTAACCCTAGTGCCAAGTTCTGCATTTCCCATAATACATCATCCTTTGCTCAAAAAAAAATTAAAAGTTTCTCTTCAGACACTATTGTAAAATGAGAACTTTTCTACATTTCTTAGAAGAGAATTTAAGAACATCTATTAAAAAGGCCTGCTAAAAGATGCCATGTAATTATTAGTCCCCATATATCCTTTATTATTCTGTCAATCACTCTTTAAGATTCCATGAAAGTGAAATATGAATTTCAAGCATCTGAAACTTACAGAATCTGAGACAATAAAGCGATACTAATCTTTTGATAAATAAATGAATTATTTTAACACTCTTATAAGGAAAGTAAGATAATAAAAATTTAGTGAAAATGGACGCTTTAGTTTTAATTCAATTATCCCAATTTCCGTTAAGTATTTATAAACATTCTGTTTATTCTGTGTTTTTACTGTCATTTTTTTTAACATGGCTGATGTTTTATGGCAGTAATTTTAAGTCATCGTCATTGACCTGACAACAGCCATCATGATTTTAACAGTGAGATTGACCCTGCCCTCCATGGCAACAAGGTTAGGTCTAACAGAGTGCTCCTGAATTTCAGCCACTTAAAGTTTAATTTATCCAATGTATCTTTAGCGAAGGAGAAGATGAAACTGCAGGGGTCTGATCGAAAGCTATTTGATTCTGAGCAGCTTTCTCCAGAATTATTTACAGCTGCTCTCTCCCCTCACGTTATGCTGCAGCCACACACTTGCTTCTAAATCTTGGGACGTTACAGCTCAGATTTTACATTAGGCTTCAGATGTACAGCTGGGATGGGTTGATTTGCTCTGCTACAAGTAAGTCAGAGCTTGGACAGGGTGTTTGTTGTGAGATAAATAGAAATCCCTGCTTTGTTAAAAGTGGGCAGAGTGGAAATCCCTACAGGTTACCTCTAGAAAAGGATTCATGGATAATATTGTGTTTTCTACAGGAAGATGACATTCCTCACGCTGTTTTTCTCTCTGCCCTCTATCACTTTCACTCAAATGCCAAGCTAAGACCAGCACATTTTCCTAGTGGTGGAGCACTGACTAATGGCCATAAATATTATCCATCATGTTTAGGAGTTGTATCTTTTCTGGTTATGTTCCTTTAACTCTGGGAAACAACTGCAACAAGAGTGGGGCAGGGCAATACCTCTCCTTGGTTAAGTGTGCAAGGGGATGGAGAATTCACTTTGCAGACAAAATCGTGTCAGCAAGTTATAAATTCTGGAAAGGGAGTTCTGAAATGCATCACCTATGGAAGAAGAGCCAGGGAATTACAAACAGACACAGGAAAGCATGTCCAGCCAACAAGGGAATATGTCACACACTGCCCTGCCTGTCTCCCTTCATTCCCCAGTCTAAGCCTTGTTCTCATGGTCACCTCTGAAGCAGGTGTGTCTGACTGATGGTGAAGGTTGCTTTCTCAGATTCAGTGTAGTGCCTTTCTAATCACATCAGGAGTTAAACTGTTACTCACCTGTTTTGTTGCTCCTGATAGCAAACCCATTAAGGGAACAAGCTGCCTTAGAGATAAGAGCTCCTGGCCTGATTGTTCAGCTGCACCGGGTGTGCTGTGTGCACAAGATTCCAAGTTAAGATTTCAGTGGCCCTTCACCTCCAAGGTTTAACACAGGCAGGAGAATGAGGTAAAGACACGCCAAGAGAGCTCAGTGCTGCTGAACTTCTGGATGACTTTAGCCAGACATGCAGTCTCACTCGGAGGCTTAAGCAGATCAGTCTGCACTGAAGGACTGAAAGTTCAGACTGGTCTTGGGCTTTGCTCACTGATGGACAGAGAACTGATTGCTTCAGATTTTAATCTCCCCACTGTAGAGCAGGCATGATTATCTCTCATTAATAAAAGTCATCACTTTGCAGGAGAGCAGCTAATATTTCCTGGAAATCCCTGGAAAATACATGAAAAACGTCCCTAGCTCATTGATGATGCAGCTATATGTCTTCCAAGAAGGACACTGGCAAGGGATCAATCAGCTGACTGTTGGATCAGAAATTAAGCTGCATTCCAAAGACACTTTGGTGTAAAAGGATTGTGTTTATCAGCATATCAATTTAATTCTAATTAATCACATTAATCCAAATAGGTTGAAAAAAATAAAAAAAAAATTTTTTTTAATTTCTCAAAACCTGCAAATCAAATCATTATAGCTCCCTGATTCTAATATGTTATAGTATAGTCTCAATATAGACTTAGAATAATAGAATCATTGAGGTAGGAAAAGATCTCCAAGGCCATCAAGTCCAATCATCAAGTGAATACCACCATGCCACATCTCATTTTTGAACACTTCCAGAGATGGAAATTCCACCACTTCCCTGGGGAGCTGTTTCACCCATGATTAGGGACTCACTTTAGAAGCAAAGCAAAACATTAGAGTAAACGTAAAGTATGGCAGTGGAGATGTCCGAATTAACTGAAAGGGGAAAAGAAATCAATTAATCAAAGGAGTGTTACCTGAATGCCAACAATGTTTACTAAAAAGAGCATTGCAGGACTAAAGGCAGAGAGGTGACTGAAGCCACTGTATCCAAATGAAGCACCATCACTGAGATCTTAACATTCTACTGCTTTTCTGCTGGCCCATGTGTCTTGTAAACCAGTTACAAGCAGAGCTAGAGCCAGCACTGCAACAACAAATCTCCTTTCTCCAGATACATGATACTGTCTTACAGGATTCTCCCATCAGCTGTCTTTTGATAAGAAAATAAATAACACACTGCAAATTCTGCTTTAGTAGCAGAATGATTTCTCCTGAGTTTGTTGTTAAAAGCACATGCCAGGAACTGCAGCTACTGCTGTGATCTTTCTGTAAGAGGAGGAGAGAATCTGGGTGGAGATGATGCTGCACTACCAACACCAAACTGCACCTGGTTTGTGAGGGTCCCAGTCCGGATAGCCAGCACCCATACTGGGGAGATGCAGCCTTCTAAGAAGCAGCCCTCTAACTTCCTAGGGAGCTGCAGCCCAAAATGAAATGGTTTGGTGCCTTTATCTTAAGCCCTCCATAGTCACACTGGACATGTGTGTGCCCTGGGGCTTTAGTTCTGCTATTTGTATGAGTAAGACACCACGTAAAGAGAGCTGGGCTTGCTTCTATATTACACAGCCTACATTAATTTTTCTCTGGTTAATGCCTACTATTTTGTGTTACCAAACATTGGACTGTTTATAGATAATGAGTTTATGCTTCTAGAAAGAAAAGTACATGCACAAATGTCAGGTTTTAATGGCTCTTCTAATTCAGGTTCTTAATTTATAAAAAAATTGAGAATATTTCAAGGCTGAGGAAAACCTTAATTACAGCAAAATGTCCTAGACTATTAGGATTATTAGCAAGGCAGAACTACCACAAAACATAAGGATACACAAAGATAATTCTCCTCCTTTTGAAATGAGCAGCCTCATTGACAGCTGATGTGATTTGTTCAGCAGCTCTTCTTAGGGAAAAATGACCTTTAAGGCACTGAAGAGGTCAGGTATTTCTGCACAGATGATTGTCAGAGAGAAAGGCTGAGAGAAAAGTTATCTCTCAGAAAGGTTTCCACCAGTACCAGATTCTAATCAGTCTTTGCATCTGGGCTGTGCAGGAGGAATCTGTTTTCCCAGCATGCCACAATCACAGTGCCTACAGGAAAATTTCATACCAGAATGGGGGGTCTATTATCTTCCAAGGCATATAGCTGGCTGTCTGATATGAGATAATATATTTGATGGCTAGTCCTCTGAGAGTAAACTGGAAATTCTTTTTGACTAATGCATAGCATTTAGGTCTGTCACTCTTCAAAAATATACTAGATCTTTGCCTAAAGATTCCAGCAAAGTCCAAATTCTTGGTTAGTGTTAAATAGGTTGCATGCATGAAGCACATTTTTCCATTAAAGTGGAGACTGAGCATAAAAGTTAGCTCTGATGGGCACTGTCTCATGGTTCCCTTTCTGCAGCTGAACAAAAAAAAAAACCTCTAATTTCCAACCTCCTTGAACTCCTACAAGTTCAGACTCAAAAGTGATAAAGACGGAGGCTTCAAGCAGTGCTGCTCAGGAAAAAGCAGTGATCGACTAACAGGGCTCAATAGAAAGGTCTGGAGAGAAGATGCTCCTTTTGGTAACAGGAGTCTGGAAATAAAACAGCATTTGGGAAGATTTAGTTGTACTGGAATAGCATTAGTATAGTTTTGCCTATGTTTTAGCTAATTTTTCTTAAATACTTCAGAAATTAATAATATTAGGGAAATACCTTGCTCTTGTCTTCTGGTATTCCGCCCAGATTTTTTTTTCTTTTTTTTGAGAAAAGCCTATAGCAAAAATCTTCATTTTGCAGCTGTTGGAAACAATCAGGGAGAACACAGAAATGCCCCGTTTGTTTTTTTTTTTCTTTTTGAGAGAAAGAGAAGAAAATTATACACACATAAAAGGCTTGTAAGCACGGTTTAAAAAAAGAATGGTTTATGCAGTATTTATTTTATGGCTATTAGGATCAGATACCTGAAACTGTGGGTAAAAACCACTGCTAATTTTGGGGTAGCTAACCTGTATTGGAAACAACACAAGCCAGAGTCTTCTACCCTTCTAAAAGTCCAAAAGCTGAGGTCTCTAGACATTAGCTATCATCACAGCTCCAGCCTACGTACCCTGAAGAGAAGCAGCCCCTCATTCTTGTCCTGTGCTTTCCCTTGTAAGCTCCAGTTTTCCTTCCCAAGGCTCTGATGAGCTCCAGCAGTGTCAGTGCTGGCTGAGCCCTGTTCCTGCCTGCAGAGCCAGAGCATCCCTGCAGAGCCCCTGCTCTGTCACCAACAGCCCTCACTCAGCAATTGCCTGCTTGTCTCTAATTGAATATGCACCACATGCGTGGAGCTTCTAATAGCTATTACCTTTAAATGGGTTGCAATTGACAGGAAGTGTACAATGAATTCCAGTTCTCTGCACGGCTATTTTCTGTGTTTAGCAGAAAAAGATGAAGGTTGGAAACATGCCAGGTGCATTGTTTGACCAGATGTACCATAAGATCTTATGGAACCCTGTAGAACAGTGTAATGCTATAAAGAAATCTAAAGCTGCTTACTGTATGGGTTTAGCAAGAAGAATCAAAACACAAGAAAATCTTGATTTCTGCAAAAGGAATTATACTACCATGTCTTTCAATCTGAATTTCTTAACAAAATCCCTCATTATCTGACTGATGTTCCTGATTACTTAACCATGCTAAAAGAATGTTAATCTGCAGTCTCTTTACATGTGACTCCTCTTAAATTTATGTGAAAATGCTGAAACTGTTTCCTCTCTTTCAGCTGTGAGCTACATGATGGATGGTAAACAGCTAGGAAATATTGCTATGAGTAAAGCAATAACTGCAGACTTTATAACTCTGGGGCATCAGTAATTACCTGCATCATTTATGGTTTATATAATAAATTAGATGCTTTCCTATCCATAATACTGAAAATATTGGGTGTCCATGTACAGAAATCTTGTTAGAATATTCAGTACTTTATTCTGTAGTTTCCATTTTCCCTCTTTTTGTACACCTGCATTAGTGATTCCTTAACTGAGAATGTGCAGATGTGCTCTGGCCTCATTAGCTCCCATCAAGCGTGTGCCCCTTTGTCATTAGCATTTTATGAGGAATATCACATTCTAGTGTCTTACACGCACAGAATAAAGAAAAGTACTTTGGACCTATGAAGATAAATTCTCTTGAAAAACAAATAAAAAAACATTTTCCTTCATTTTGCTTAAGCACAGAAACTGGGAAATAACATGCTCAAATGTAATTTATACCCTGAAGTAAACCAGAACTGTAATGAAGCAGTATTTCTACAGAGAAGCTTATCTTGTTGAAAAATGATGTCATTTTTGATGCTGTAGCCTAAGGAGCATAACACCATATGCAAACTAGTTTCCAAATGTCTTCATTAAAGTTTTTACAATCTGTTTAAACATTAAACATTTTCTTTAAATATTAATAAAGATCTTAGATTGTTAAGGTTGTAGTTTACTCTTTGCAGCACAGTATCAGATGCCAGCAGTTAGCTAACATTCCAATACCAATTGGAATTATAACTGATAGGCCAAAATCTCATTGGCATATGGAGAAATGTGGGAGGAACTCCTGAAGTGATGCTTGTGTGTAGCTCCTCTGGAACTGCCCTGAATCCCACATGAGGCTCTGTCTCCTGTGTGCTGCTGTGTCAGTGGTCAGGCTGCCTGGGGCTGTGAGCTGCTGCAGAAGCCAAGCACAGCTTTGTGGAGCTCTGCAGATCGCTGAGTGCTGCTGCCAGTGCTCTCACAGGAGGTTTGAACACAGACCTCTCAGTGTTTCTACCTGCTTTGGGTACTTTGCACTTATCCTTAGTTTTTAACTCTGCAGCTATGCAAATCTCCGGCCTTGTACCCCACTGGTGTAAAACACATCCAGTTTTGTGAAGAGAATTCTCTCTATGTACGTAGCCTGTGAAATCAAGCCCATCCTAATTATTGCCACCCCCATAGCAGCAATTGTGGAATGCATAAAGAGAAAAAGCAAACCAGAATCAATCTAGTCCTGGGTTAGGGGCATATTCTCACACCATCAATATGTAGGGCTGAGACAGAGCAGGGTGCACTTTAATATCCCATACTTAGAACAAATATGTTTAACTTCAGTTTGAAGTACAACTTATACAATCTCATCTTTTGTAAAAGTTGATAATTGCAACAATTTCCTCAAACTTAGTCAGTCAGAACTCCCTCATCTGAGAATTTGTGACAAGGATAAAAAATAAAGATATGATTCTTCTTTTAAGTCTTCCCTAATTTTTCATACAGGTATGAACTGATGAACTAATGAAATGTAGAATTTTACATTATGAACCAAAGCCCTTTGACTTAAATGAGATTTGGCTTATGCTATAAATGAGCGAGTTTTAAATACATATAATGATAACAGAGGTAAAAACACTCAGTTCCTTACTAAAAATATAGTTATGTCCCAATGGCAACAATTTTCTCTAGCTTGGAAACACTGACACTTCATGTTATTGTGTTAGATGATTTTAATACAGGATTTATCAATAAATTCTTCAGTTATGGAATAAATCTCTAGAAAAAACCTGTCTGTTTTGTATTTCTGTGCATAATACATTATACTGCTAAATTGGAATGCAGTAAAATTGTTCAGCATATAGATTAAAATAGTTTTTAATGTTGAGGGTATTAGTAATAGGTTCCTTAATTAGAACCCTGTGTTGCCTTACACTTGCATGAGTACGTGTCACCAGGTCCATAATTGCTCTTCCTGTGGGGCTTGTGTTTGGAAACACAATTAAGATTCTATTTCTGGCGAGGTTGGAGAGGCTACACCGGGATCTCTGCAGAGCTGGGAGACTTCTGCTGCAGATGGGGACTGACCTCACCCAAAGCAGTCCGTGTGCTTTGGGAGCTTTGCTACTTTTATACTTTATATTGTTTTAGACAGGAATGGTTTTGCCCTCCCCAGAGAGCCTTGGGGCAATGGGAAGCCTTCAGGAATCTGAGCTGCTGTGTGATTCCCAGCAGCACCAAACTGCTGCTGACAAGGATCCGTTCTTGCAGTCTGATGTTTCTCCTTTTTCACTTACATGGTTTTTGCACGAATGCTGATTCCTCGTAATTCTCTTTCAAGCGTTATTATCTGCAAAGTTCCCTATCAGCCATAAGAACTGCACAAAAGCTTGGGTCAAAACTTTCAGAACCATGTAGGTAACACTAGAATTTTCACACAATAAGCTGCAAGAAGAAAATAAATACATGCAAATAAGGCATTATAATAGTCTAAAGCCCTTGCCAGCATCCTGTCTTTTTAGTGACTGCACAGCTGTGTTTCCATTACACGATTAATGGATTTCCTACCTTCCAAAGAGACATTTGTACCAAATGGTAGCACAGTGCAAGACATACTAAACAGCTGACTATAGCTCATCTCTTTCTCATGGTACCGTCTGTGCACATAATTAAGGGCTAAAAAAGCCCTTTGTCAAAAGTTTTCGGACTAAATGTCTAAATCATGACTAGGATTCAAATAAGTGTCCTATTTTTGTACGTATTTTGGAATCTATATACTTTCATTGACCTACAATAATGAAATGGGGTACAAGTTTGAGACTCTTTTTCAAGTTTTGACTTTAATTCAGCTTCAGTCACACAAATTACAGCAGGTAATGAATGGTAGAGTAATTGCAAATAATTCTGCCCAGTGTATCTCCACTTGGCATTCTGCCAAGGTAATGTAGTTCAAAGTTGTCTCATCAATAATAAGTCTTTAAGAAAAATAAAAGGAGCTTAATATCATGAGGATCTCATACATTCAACACTGTCCAGAGCAAGAGCAATTCTTAGTGTGAGGATGCCCTGCCTGACTAAAAACTGGTAAGACCTTGTGTCCATTCCCCTCCAGCCTCTATAAACAAAGCAGTGTAAATATGGGAAACCCTGAACAAGTAATTTTTGCACAGAAACTAGAAAAGTTATTCAGTAAAAACTCTTTTATCTTAGATTAAGCCCTTAATAAAAAAGAAACAAAACAACATGGCTTCATAAAAATGCATGTGAATACTGCTTCTGCTGTCCAGTTTAGGTAAAATAGAGTAATTCCTATTCTATAGTTCTATAGCTTTATTTTTTCCACAGAATTAGTCTTAGAGGCTTTGAAGGGAAACATCACAAGAACTTTTTGGTTTTAGTCCTGATAGGTTAAAGGCCCCCATAAAAGTCACTAATTCCTAATACATCAAAGACTAACTGAATTTCTTTCCAACATCCAAAACTTGGCAAGGAAGGAAACTGTTTATGAGAGCACACTTCAATAATTAGTATTAGAGTATATTTCCTCTCAGAAAATTGAAATAGAATAAATTGCATTTATCCTCTCTAGAAATTGAATTGCTTGTAAGAGGTTAGGACTGTGGTGGCAGGTCCCAGAAAAAATAAAAACACACTTGAGAGGAATGAAAGGGAAAGATGAGATTGATTTTGTGTTTTAATTTTGAAAAATCAGCAGCAGTTCCTCTAATTCTAATATACATGCAGAGATGCAAAGGATCTATCAGCTCATTGCCATTTTAAAGATAACTATATTACATTGAGAACATTCCTGTTTTTCTTTGATCAGAAGAACAGTCATGTTTTAAAGCAACTAAGTCTCCTTTGTTACCCAAAGTTTGCTTTGGCAAAGCCAACAGCTGTTTCTTTCTTTTGCTTATTTTTTTAACCACTGTTCCACATAGCCCTTAACTCTCAGTTTATGTCCCACTTCCACATGATCAGTAATTGTCCACCCCAGAAGGAACCTTCCAAGAAAGTATCATTCAGGGTGTTCAGAATATGTCCTTTAGCTTCATTTTCAGTGATGCTATTATTATCTTGCATTTTTTTATTCTTTTTCTTCTACACAGAGTCTATTTCCTGATTTCAGCTTGATAAGAATACTTGCTTATCCTGGGCAGAGCAGACTGTTAACCTCTTCATTTTCCATTACCATCATTGCCTCTATCAGGGAATGGAAGAGGCATCAATATGCCCAAAAATTTCCAAATTCACCCTGAACACAGTTATTCCAGTACCACCACTATTTGCTGACCAGTCAAAAGTTCTTTATATCCCTTCAAACAATTTTCCAGCTGCACTCTATTACACCCCATCTGGAGCAGAACCCTTCCTTAATCCTTGCAGAAATCAGTCCTGCTAAAATAAACGGAGCGAGTTTGAACTGCAGCAATCCCTGAGCACATAATCTTGAGACAACAGAGCCCTGGGGTGCTCCTTCCTTTGTGCCTGCAACATCTCAGCTCAGGAATTTAAGATAAATAAGCACTTTGAAAATGGTTGTTTCTAGTTTGTGAAGCAAAGAAGAACTCGGCTGGCAAGTTGTAGGAGCAGCAGCACCATCCCCTCTCTTTTGGTGACAGCTTCCATTCAGGGGTCATGCTGGGGTTATTTGTAGGTACCATTTAAGGTGCTGTATTTTAGCAAAAGTTGGTTGTGCTGCATGAAGAGGAGATACTGATCTAAAAATGTTCCCTCTCTTACAAACTGGGCCGTGTTTGAAAAAAAACAACTTTGCAGAAATCCCCTTGGCTAAGCAATTTAGCAAGACTAATGATCTAGAGCTAGATCCAAATTTGATTGGAGGCAACATTTAATTTAAATGCCAAATTCTTATTGGCTGCCTAATTTTCAACACTTTTGGTTTAAACTTTTTTAAAGCAAAGATCTATTCAAGACCTATGATAATTTTAATAGTAAGATTTGCCTTTATATCTGAGGCCAACAGTTTTGCTTTGCTGTTGGTGGTCAGAAGTGCATTCTGTGCCAGGAGTTTATCCAGCTTCTCCCAAGCTGAACTTTGGTGATGGTGAGTAGATTATGCCAGAAAGGTTAAGCCATGCCATGGAAATGCAAAATATTGCTGGCCTTTCCTTCCCCTTGGTACTACTGTTTTCTTTTATATCTTTTTCCTTTCCTACTTCTTCCTGAGGCCTTATGAATCCTTTAAACCTCCTAGATCTATAGGGAAATAGAAAGTTATTGTGTGTCCTCGATAAATCTGTTGGGGTGAAATTCATTTAATTCAGTAGCAAATCCTACTGATAAAAAAGACCAGAATTTTTCCCCAGGACATTAAAGATCCTGTAAGAATTTCTCCCTGCTAGTGTGTTTGCAAGTTGGAGTCAGATATGCTTGCGTATCAAAATTAGCACCATAAACAAGTTAATATTTTATCATGAATTTGAGTTACTTTTGATGATTCTTTCATCTAAGCATATACAGAAATGAGCAGTATATCACTATGCTGTGAATGTTCATTATAGCTGTATAAGATTTCAAGAAAGAGGTTCAAATCCAAACGTTTTCCCCATTTTGAAACTTCTAAACAGAAGAGAAATTAAATAAAGCAATTAGGCTGTAATAAAGGTTTCTATAAGCTCAGGAAAATTATGGTAGTTTGAATTCCCGCTGCATTTTAATTCAAAAGAGTTAAGGAAAAGCAATTTTTATCAATTATTAATTTATCAATATCCTTGACTTCATGGAATATTTTGATATCTGTGATCTAATTAAATAGCATTATTCAAAGATAATAAATTTTATAACCATCACTTAACATTGACTTGTGCAGTTTTTAATAGCTCTGCCACCTTTAGATCTCTCTTAAAAGTATAATCAATTTTACATCCTAGTTTCCTAGCTGCTGTTGGACTGTGGAAACTCTCCCTGTTTTGATGCAGGAATATTTCACTGTAGGGTGCACCCTCCAGACAGGTGGCATTTTCCATGTTTTTAGTGAAATCAGTGCAACTACAGAAGGCCTGCAGGTACCTTCAAGAGGCGAATGGCATTCCTTCAGCAGATATTAAATCAAGTAAACGAATGCAATGTTGCCATCAATGATTAAAATTCAATAAATTTTGCTGGAAGGAATTTGAGGATGTAATTCAGCTTCCACCCAATACCTCCATACTAATGTTATTCCCTCGAGAGGAAAGAATGCTGTTTGCCATTCTGCTTTTACCCAGTCCTGTCATACTAACTTTATTCCCTTGAGATGAGAAATAGTCCTTAAAGTATCAGTATTTGAAAAATCTTACATTTTCCATCTCCCCAGCCACAAGGGGACTGTGGCATAGATTATGTTCTCTTTTTGATGCTCCTTTAAGGAATTCTATTTTCATTGCAGATGACATTGGTACTTAGTGTGTTCCATCTTGCAGGTGCACTAATTACTTACCTAGAAAATCTCTCTAACACTCAGTGAAAATGTAAGTAGTTCTAGAAAATAAATTGACTTGCAAAAGCCGTTCTGGCATAGCTTATTGCTCTAATTGGCTGGAACTTAACTGTGGGGGTGGAGGAAAGGAAGGAGAGGAAAAAACACTGTGCTTTCCCTATCTCACTGAAAAGATAAAATGATACCATTTTTATATCATATAATTTTTTTCACTTGAGTTAAAATAAAACTTTGGTGTAGGATAAACTCAGTGGTTACAGCAAGGCTTAAGGTACAGATAGCCTGGATTGATTCCTTCCTCTGCCCGTGAGAACTGAACTGCAAGTGACATTTCCAGAACAATGTCCCAGCTTGAAACAGAATTTTTGCACATCTCTCTTAGTACTTTCAACAGCTGAGTGTAATAGAAAAATATTTCATGAATTATGTGTTTTTAAATACATGAATATTATGTCAATTTTAATATAAGTCTTTTGTAATAACTACTACTTACAGAGGAAATTACCAAAGCAAAGCAAATACCATTTTCAGTAACTCACTAAGCTAAGCACCTAAACCAAGTGCCTGGATTAGTTCTGAACCAGTGTTCTTGTAATTAATACTCTACTCTGCAATGTGTTGACATTGGTGATATATAACAGCTCTTACATTAAAAGTATAACCAGATTTATAGACTTTATGGAGAGTTAGAAATGCCACATTACAAATGAGAGGTTTCAGTTTTATAACAAAATGATGTCTTATTGCTATGTGCATATTAAAATGGTTTTCTGGTAGCCCTGGGAAAGTTAATAGCAGTGTATAAGCACTTTATGCCAATTTCATTTAGAGTGGAAGGGGGTTGGTTGTCTGTGTGGGTAACAAGGGAAGGGAATTTATGGTTATGGAAAAAAAACTTCCAAACACTCAGTATCCAGGACTTTAGTCCTAATTTTTTTTTCCCATGAAAGTAATCCCACTTGCAAGTACCTATATTCAAAAACTTAAGAATTTTTGAGTGGCATTTAAGCCCATGGGGCACAGCATGGACTGGCTCATGCCCCTCAGGCAGGAGAGGATGTCACCCAGAAGCTCCTGTGTATGGTGCAACTCCTTGGGTGACCCAAGAATTTTTAAATTCCAGGTGAAAGCATGTTGCTCCAATTTTTCTACTTCTCATGAAAAGGGCTTGATATCTCCTCTTAAAAAAATGACAGAAACATTTGACTGAAAGGCATGAGAATTTGGGGAAATGCTTCTATGGAAGCTGTTTCTTAACATGGTTTCCAGAAGATCTCTTTAGAACAAATTGTTTTGCTCTGAAGGGATTTGTGCTGCACAGCACTGACAGTTAAGTGCTAAATGGAATTTCTCCATGGGCTCTGTATTACTGTTGAACAAAACACAGAAGCTGAACACTAAATAAAACACTACACTTAAATACAGGAATAAAAGTAAAGTCAAGAGAACAGTGGATAATTTTTATATCAGCAAGTGTCATGTTCCAGGAAAATGCATTCAGGTATTATGCCTATAACTAGTTCTGAAGCAGTTGTTTTATTTAATTTTTTCTCACTCATGGTAAGAAATTTGAATAAGTTGCAGACAGTGAATAAATGTGTCATATGAGTGAGTGATAGACTTTTAGAAAAAGAGAGCAAACGATGTGGGGAACACAGAAGATCCTGAATGAAGCTAATAAGCTACTTTTACCATTTTAAGGAGCTGAATCTTTGATAATAGACTGTATCATGGTTGTGCCTGGAATAGGAAGGAGTGGAGCCTGCTCTAAATGAGCTATTGAAATAGCACCTGGATTTTTTGCTACACAAAGAAAGAAAAGTAGTCTGGACTTAATCTTCCAGCAAGTAAGCTGTGCTCTGATAGTGCAAGATCAAAATACAGAGAAACTAGAGATAAGAGGAAAAAAGCCAGCACAGTTCAGCAAAGACACACACATATAAAAAGAAAAAAAAAATTATTAATTTTTAAAAATCCACAAAAACTCACAGAAAAAAATAAAAGTATTTGGATTATATTTGCTATTGCAATAAAAAAAAAGGAATTGGTGCTCAGCAGTACAATTCCAGCAGTGGAGGCATCTGACATGGATCTGTGGCTACAGATGTTCCATCCCCTGTGAACAGAGGCCAAGGAAGCCACAGGCCTGTGCTGTGGGACACGACAGCAAAGGAAAAGTGCTCGTGTTGTTCACGTTGAGTGCAAACACCCAGACAAGAATGAGGGATTGTTTTCTCTTTAACAATCATTTACTGAAATCAGCCTGGAAGTTTGAAGCAGGAAGAAGCAGGATGCACGTAGTGAGTAAAAGGAAGTGAATTTATGGGGAAATGAAAAAGATGCACTAAACTGGATTTGCAAGAAATCCGTAAAAATTGCATCTTGATGGGATTGCTGGGAAAATAGAGGGGAGAAGTTTAAAATCAGCTATGCCATGAAAGCACTTCAGGCAAGAGTAAAAGCTTGAATTTGGTAAGATTGCTGAGAAAATGTACAGAGCAAAGGCAATGATATAGAAGAAAATCTCTTTTCATCCAAAAAATCTATATTAACAGAAGTTTCAAAGACATGAGAAAAAAAATTTAGTTTAAGAATTTCTGTTTCTAAAATGCATCAACAGTACATCTACTTTAAATTTTTTTTAGTCCTGAATGAGATTTTCTAAATGAAAAATGAAATGTCATTCAGCTCTAAGACATCTGGAGTACTTTATCTCATCCCAACAATTAAACTATGCAGTTGTGGCTCCTCATAGCAGTATCCTTCCCTCAAAAGATTTTCATGTATACACAGATTTATATTTTCATATATACACAGATTTTATAGAGATGTAGATCCTGTCGTGGCACTCCTGATACATTTTTCTATCGTTTCAAACAATGCATCAGATGATATTCCCACAAAGACATGGGATCATATTTACTCTCAAGTAGAAATGCAGGGATTTATCATAATTTCTATGGGTTGCAAGATCCTATACTTTGAAGTTTTTGACAACTGGTTTCTCTCATCTAAATTTAATTCAAATAATTTAAGACTGCTAACCTGCAAATATTTTTTGTGTTTGTTTTCATGTTGTTCAGTATTGCAGCACAAAATGAGGGCTGTGGAATGTGTGCTTGGGATAACTGATGGTGCTGCCAAGAGGTCCAAAATATTCTCCCATATACTAATGGGTTTTATGCCATTTTGCCTCTCAAATTTGTTTTAATGATTGTGACAGCTCTCATTTTTCCTTTGTTAAATCTTAGTGACTGTTACTGGATATTCATTTCTAGAAGTACAAACATATTACAAAAAATACAGAAGCCCACTGAGGTTGAATAAAACATCTCCATAGTATCCATAGTTTTGGATAGTGATGTATGGCTGGTTGCAGACAGAGTGACAACTTCAGTCCTAAATCTGCATCAGGATTTGTTGGCATAGAATCCTGAGCTCAAAAGTGACTTCAGAAGTGAAATGCCCCTTTTTCTCTCTATGGTTATTTGGCAGCAATGATTGATTTTTTTCCAAATGTGGTTAAACTGGAAAATTTATTTTATTAGTTTTAATGTAATCAGTTGCAAATACAATTAAGAACATTGCCTCAAGGCAAATGAATATTTTGGTTTGGCTTGTTTTATTACAGAAGAAATTCTACCCTACTCATGTATTTTAAGCTTGTTTTATAATACCTTTAAATGATATTTTAAATAGTTTGGTTTCAAATTAGTATTGATACTGATGTCCATACAGTGCAGTAAGTTTCCATCTGCAGGATAATATTCATGGTAGTAAGAAAGACTACGCTATATTTTAAAGGGACAGGTTCTTAAAAATCCATTTAGGAAATGTTTTTATCTCTAGGCCTTAGTGTACCCATACCCAGGACTGCATTATGCACAGCCACTTGTGTAACCAGGAGCCATTTCCCAGGTTTGCCCCTGTAAACATGAGTGAAGCTAATTTCCCCCAGCTTCCTTGCAGTTTGCATTGAAGCTCATATAACTTACTTTCTGTTTATATATTTTATCAGTTGTCTATGTCAAGCTTTCATATACAAATCAAGGAAAAACATGCAAGCAACTATGGTTTTTAAAGCTAAAAGACACCTTGTTATACTGTATAGCAAATTAGGTGGGTTTGAAATCCTCCCTTGAAATAGCAGCAATTTGTGTTCCTTTCATCTAAACAGTTCTGTGTTCCAAGGGAACTTGGGATAATCAGTAGTTTGTTGTAGACATGAGTCATAATTATGTTCTTTCTCTCTCATTTAAGTTGTTCGAGTTCATGAATTTTTTGGCTGAGAATGTCATCTTCTGCTACATGGGACTCGCGCTTTTTACGTTTCAAAATCACATCTTCAATCCTCTTTTCATATTTGGTGCACTTGTATCCTTTGCTTTAAAGAAGTACATATCTCTGTACATGTCTACTTTTGTATATATATATAAAGAATGCATGTTCTATGGGAAAAAGGTAAACAAGCAAAGCAATCAGTTCCTTGAATACTACAGATCAGTTTTTTGTCAATTCCAAGTGCAATCATCTATTACCTAGTAACTGCCCCAATGCATGTAAGCACATGTTCTTTGGACAGTTGCTGTTTTGCTCCTCTGCTACAGTCAAATAGCTTTAAACCAGCTGGGAAACTTTTGCCAATGGTTTACAAGTGGGGTGGAAAATTGGGATAAGTATTGGGACACATATGTGGGGACAGGTGCAACACAAAACCTTTTCTCCTGTCTGGAGCCAGAGCAGATCCACAAACTGGAGAGCTGCCTCCAGACAGATGTGTGCCATAAGCAGGACTTCCCCAAAACCACTTAAATTATATGAAGTCCTTAAAAATCACATATTTCTGTTTTGCTCAAATCTTTCCTTCTTTAATCTTGATATCTCCAGCATAAATGGAATTACTTACACCATTGTGTGCCTAGGTGACTGGTAAGAAAAGCTCTATGTCTTTAATTCTGCCATGGCTTCTCAACAAATCTTACTTGTACAGCAGTACAGATTCTTTTCACACTGACAATTTATACAATGATTTTTTTTGGCTCAGAGCAGCAGCCCTCTGCTTATCACTTTTAAATGAGCTGTAATAGCTTTGAAAGTTGGGAGCATACTGTTTACGTGCAGTAATTTTTATATGTAATTTCTAAATGAATAATCAGGGCTGCACCAGAGCTCCCCTGGCTGCAGGCTGGGCTGGATGGCAGCGAGGAGCCAGGAGCTCCAGTGTCCCCAGCAGGGCAGCCCAGCCTGTCCTGCACTCCAGGCATGGGCAGGCAGCAGGAGCAGCCCCTGGATGGATGGGGCAGTGCTGCAGAGCAGGGCAGGGACCCACTGTGGCTCTGTCCCTCCTGTCCCTGAGAGCCTGCAGACTGCACAGGGGCTGCCTGAGCCCAGGGCAGGAGCTCTGGAGCTTCAAGCAGCTCTTGGTGCAGCTGATGGGACACAGCCATCACCTCTCAGACACCTCCTGTTCTCCAGCCCACATCTCGGACTGGGAGTGCCATCCCTGAGCCACAAGACAAGGGGAGGGCACAAACCTGCAGATGTGCAAAAAGCACATATAAGGTCAGAGTGCCTTTCTTTAAATCTGATAATGGCCTCATGTTTGTAATTAAGGCAACTTTTGGGATGGTCCCACAGAGGAGTAATAAAGAACTTCATCAGAAGAATGTCCTCAGAGAAGGAGAAGAAAAAGCAAAAAGTGCTGGATATAGACAATATGAATCACCAGGAAATAAGGAAGTAATAATCAAGTCCAAAAGGACATTTATTCTCTGCAAATTGCTGCTCAGGGAGATAATGCTCTCTCTGCAATTGATGATGGGCATTTTCCTGAAGGGCTGAAGATGAAGTCACATGTGACACAAATGTGATGAGTAGAAGTAGAATGATTGAAGTGAGATATATCATGATGAATATAAACCAGCATGTCTGGGGAAGGCAGATCTCTGCCACTGCACAGGAAGCATTAGAATATGGCATGTAAAACATGAAATAAGATAATATATTTGTTTAGTTACACCTTAAAATAATTTTAGAGAAATATTTGGGTTAAGTTAATTATGGTTTTGTCAGTAGTTTGTCGACTATTTTCCTCAACATCTTACATTTTAGGTGGCAGTTTTTGTCGCAAGAGCTTCCAACATATACCCACTTTCTTTCCTTTTGAATTTGGGTCGAAAACAAAAGATTCCCAGGAACTTTCAGCACATGATGATGTTTTCAGGTAAGAGCTATTTTGTGGGTTTTGGTATTTTTCCTGTTCACATTTAATGAGTGAAAAAATAGTCATCTATCACTAGAAAAAGCCACATCTGTCACAAAGAATTCGTTATCTTGAAACTCAAGGTCATCTCTCCAAAGCTACTGAAGCAAATGGATGCCTTCTGATCAGAATCACTGTGCTCTTAACCCATTTTAATTTATGCTTTGGAAACTCACTGCCCAGGAAGCCATTGTCTTTCAATCCATTGTCCCCCCATCTGTCTACACTTCCATTACAATTTGGGAATATCATGTTTTTAAGTTGTGCTGTTTTAGAGGCACCTGTAGTATACCTGAGTATATTTTACATAGCAGCAAGTAAATATCCAGCTTGAACAGTGTTAGTACTGATACTCAGATCAGACATGGTCTTTGGCAATTCCTTAAACTTCAAGAACTTTGAAACATGAGATGAGAGCACTTGAATTCCACAGACTTTTTCATATGTATTCCAGCTTGATACTTAATTTTATTTATTTTGTTAACCTGGCAGAATAATAACAAAAAAATTAAAAATCCAGAAGAGGGAGCCATGTTCTAGTCTGATTAGCACATCATCCTCAGAACTGTTAAAGCTCATCTGGATTCTGTATTTTTTTTTTACTTGTACAAGATAGAAATAATTCCATTTGACTTTCTCATGCTAGTTAGGAGAAACTCATTTATAAGCTAAGAATACCTGTTCAGTAAAAGACAGAAATGCAGATACCCCAACGCTATTGATGATACAATTTTCTAAAATTAGAAACTCAGCGCCTTTTTTGCTTCATTTTCCTACCTTTTATGCAAAAAAATTATTCCACATTTGTATGGATAAAAGTTCTTGATTGACAGCCTTGATGTACCGAGATCCATTTAGCCAGATAACGAGTGAAATACAATGTGCTGCATTTCCAGCTTCCTCATCAGGACTACTCCACATCAGGGGGCCTCATTTGTGCCTATGTAATTCCAACTCTCTAGAGAGCAACACAGCAGTTCATTTCTATACCCATTCAATCCTTCTGCTAAAAGCTGCCACTGAAAATGTCAGCTAATTCCAGCGAGGCTGGAGTGAGGGATGATGACACATCCAGCAGGAGCTGCCTTTCAGCCCCACTGCTCCCTGCCATTGTTCCACGGCTAGCTTGGATCTAGGAAGCCTAGCAGGTGGCCAACTAGACAACAGCATGAAAAATAGCTTCATATCATTTGTTATCTAGTTCCTGGGCTCCATTTTGGTTTTTGGTTTTCATCAGCTAAAGTGTAGAATGGAAAACCTTCTGAAATCTCTCTTGTTCTTTAACTTTTCTGTCCTCGTTTCCTGCAGTCAAATTTCATTCTCCATGGAGCAGGAGCAGAAAGCAGCCTGCAGCCAGCAGCTGAACGTGAGAACTCACACACATTAGCTTTCCAGGACAAGCTGGCAGCTGAGAACTGAAACAGTAGTATAGCAGGCTTCTAAATTGTAAATGTTAAAATCCTCAGAAAAGTAATTTTTAACTACTTGCAAAGGAAAAAACCCTCTATTTTGTAGAGAAAAATATCTTTGCATTATAATAAAGTAATGGCATAATCTGCAACTATAATAATAAAGACTGTCTCTCATGCTGTCAGCAGCTGCACACTTCACAGAATACAAGATACACAGATTTTCTGTGAAATTCTATTTTTTAAGATGCACCAAAATTTGTGCTTAGCTACCAATAACATTCTTAGTTCTGTAAACTGATTATACTGCATGTAGTGATAAACAGAGAGAACAATGGCTGCCAGAAGAGACTCATCACATTTCTGATGAGTAAACAAGACACTGAATTTGAGTTTGAAGGAAATTATCTACAAAGATCAGTAGCAACAGTCATAGAACAGTTTGGGCTGGAGGGGACCTTTAAAAGTTATCTAGTCCAACCCCCTGCAATGAGCAAGGACTTGAGCAGGTTGCTCAGAGCCCCATCCAGCCTGACCTCGAGTGTTTGCAGGGATGGGGATCCAGGGATCCCCACCTCAGTGTGTGTTTCACCACCTGCATTGTTCTGGTGCAGCACCAGGTTCTAGCTGATCACAGGGGAAAATGTGATTCATTCACCACAGCATCACACATTCAGGTGTAGAAAACAATGACTTTGGGGTTAGTTTTGTTTTCTGTCTTATCATTATCAAACCCACCAAACATTTACTGCTTGTTTTACTGCCACAATCACCAAAGTGATTGCTAAGGAAAATTGCTGAGAAAAGCAATTAAGGTCAGGCAAGTACATTGTTGATTAACATTTGATTGTACCTTAGTCTGCAAAGAACTTTCCTGAAGTCATTAAGTGCTGCTTTTTGAGGTGTATTAATACAGTAGAGAAAAGGTGGAAGAGTTAGGCTTGGAGGTGAATTATGGAGCATTTTGATTTATAACATTCTTTATCTGCTGCTGCCACTCCTCTAACAATACATTACAGAGGGTGGATTCACTTCTACATCTGTTTTTAATCATGATTCCTGATAACATTCCATTGTAAATGAAACTTGATTAGTCCTTTATATAAGGACTAATTAAGCCTGAGCTTCTCCAATTAAGTTGAACATCAGCTAAAGTGAGCAGTCCAACAGTCTCTGCTCATGTGGAAAAGAAATATTTTAAAGTCTTAGACTTTACAGCACCTTCCATTCTTCTCCCAACATCTTTATTTACTTTTTACTCTGCTTTCCTCTTCTCTACAACACATAAATAGGGAACAGAGAGGTTTGTGGGACATGGTGCTACAGGGGTGGTTGCTGTTAATATAATACAGCATCAGTGGAGTCTGAAAAGAATGAACACAAAAGCAGAATTAAACCAAAAAGTGCCCATGCACAGGCAGCTGTTTTGCAGGCATTTCCATCTACACACTCATACAGACAGGGAGGTGGGAAGTGGCAATGTGAACTCGTCCAAGAGATGTAAATATGTGAAGAAAAGAAAGCAAGGAAGAGCAGAAAACTACAGCTGAAACCAAAACACCAGAGCTACCCACAGAAAGTCTCCTTTCCTGGCAGATGCTTTTCACACCAACAACAAACACTCCATCCCTCCTGGGCTCTTCAGGGTTGGGTTTGGAGAGGGGTTTGTATGGTGTGGGGGCAAGGGATGGCTATCAGCCCTACAGGGCACACAGGTTCTGTCCTGGGGGACTCTGAAGCTTAACCCTGGGCTGGTCTGCTTTGGAGGCTCTGGCACATTAAAGACTATTGCTTAAAGATGAATCCCTAATGGCTGGCACAAGAAAAATCTGTTAGGAAATCTGAGATTCAACCCAAGGATGAATGGATTAACACAGATGTGGAGCTGCCATCAGTGCACCTGTGAAAGATGAGGGGAGAGAATCTCTGCTAATGGTTCATCAGACTTGGTCCTTCTGCTCCACCACTCTCTCCAGGAGTAGCTGAGGTACCAACATCCACTGCATCCAGTCATTCCACTGGGCTTTGGTGGCATTTTTCCCTGAAGTTTTACAGAAAATTTTATTCTCCTTAACTTCAGTCCATTTTAGCATCTCAGCATTTTCTGAGGTTATTAAAATTCCCTTCCTTCATTGGTATTATTCCCTGGAAAATATTTTGAGATTGAGGATCGAGAGATAGATAGATAGATAGATAGATAGATAGATAGATAGATAGATAGATAGATAGATAGATAGATAGATAGATAGATAGATAGATAGATGGATAGATAGAAGTATTCTTTGCTTCTCATTGAATCTTTACATTTCAAGTGTAATGTTGCTTCCTACTGCTTTAGTTGTTTAGTTTATTTATTTTACTTTAGATATGTCTTTAGTTGAAATGGAATTATCTCCTATAGACCCTGTTGAGCCCTTTATAAATGAAAAATGCAGAGAAGTCACACACTACTTTTCTGAAGAAACAGCCAGTCCACTGCTCAAGAAATAGAGACATACTAATTTTTATATATATATATGTATGTATATATATATATATATATATATATATATATATATATATCCCCTCTTACAAAAAGAGATACTCTAGATTTAAAATTAAAGGTGTGGTGCAATTGTGGGAAGCAGCATTGTTTTCTACTGAAATGTAGCTCTGCTAATTATCCAGATTACCACTATAACCACTGAAATAAAGACCATTTCAATAGTAGTTCATTCCCTCCTCAGATACATGTTCAAAATGAGATTATATTCTTTCCCTGTTAAAAAATAGTAAAGCATCTGCATCCTCAGAGACATCTTTTACACAAAAGCAAAGCCAAGGACAAGCCCAGTGTCTGCCTGCAGGGTTCTGAACCTGCTGCCACTGAGTATTTTCAGATAGTGCAACTCCAGTCTGCTTCTTCCATGCAGAAATGGCTTTGTGCTGTTCCCTGGATAAACTTCTATACCAAATAATTCACATTCTAGCTATGTAATCTTGAAGAGCTTTGGTGTTCTAGGCCAAAAATAGCTGCATTTAGCAGTTAATTAAATGATTCTGCATATGTCATCAGTGCCTTACAAGAGGTTTGATTACTAGATTTAATCTCTCAATACTTTGCAGAGTACTTTTTGGATTCAGTGTGTATTGTATACACATAATGACTTTGCTCTCCACACATTTTGTGAAATTTTTTTGGAAAAAATTAACGTATATTTAAATAGATAAATGAAAGGCATTGGAAAATACAGAGTGTTATTTGTATTATGCATCATTAGGGCTGTAGGCACTACCAGGCTTTTTCCCTCTCAATTTTTAAACATGGCATTCTGTCAAGACCTATTTAATCACCTTATTACTACCTATGGGGCTTTTTTTAAAAAACTCGTTTAGCTATTTTCACCTCCTTTGTAATTTCTTGTTTATTCAGTCTGTGGGTGTATAATTCTACAATTATTATAATGTTTCAAGTACATTAATTTATTCTGCATCCCCTTTCAGATATTAAAAAAAACCTACTCATTTTTTTAAGTCACCTTTTCTTCTGACTAGTCTTAGAACATTAAATTATTCCAAAGGAAGAGATTCTATATTTTCAAGGCAGAAATGAGTAGTATATTTGGGTACAGATTTTAATGTCAATCCTCTTTTCCACTTGCTCCTGACTTCGTGAGTAGTCTCACTTAACACAGGATAAAGATTTCTTTTTCAATTTGCATTAAATTCAAATTACTACTTAATTTGCAATTATTCAAGACAAAGAATTCAGTGTATATAAAGCAAAAGCGAATAGGAGAGTATTTTCATTGGTAACTTTTGCAAATTTGCTGCAATAAATCCCGCCCTTTCAGTTAGCATGATTCGGTGCTTTATAAGCAGGATTATGATCTGAAAATGTCCTTTGCTGTTGGGGCTGGGTTTGGGCTGGGAATATTGCAGTTAGGTTTGTCCATGCCGCTAAGCTCCCCCCGTGCTGTTCCAGGTCTGCGCGGAGCCATCGCCTTTGCGTTGGCCATTCGGGACACCAACTCGCAGCCCAAGCAGATGGTGTTCACCACTGCCCTGCTGATCGTCCTCTTCACAGTCTGCGTGTTGGGGGGATGCACAACCCCAATGCTCACCTGGCTGCACATCAGGTCAGTGCTGCACCAGCCAGAAGGGAACCCGGCACTTCTATTGATCCCTGCGGATCAGTCACCACATCCTTGCACTTTCTAATGCTTATCTGTGTGCTTTTTGTGGGCTTTAACGTGCACAAGGGAAGCATTTATGTACCTGTTAGAGGCTCCAGACCACAGGGAACACATTCTTCCTGAGTTTGTTATGGGTTTAGACGTAGGTCAGACACATCCTTATCTCCTAAGAGCTTGTTTCACTACTGCTCCTTTTAAACACCTGAATACACCTTAAGAGTGTCCTCCTTGCTGCTGAATAAAGAACTGTGCAGTTATTACACAAACTGTAATAAGTGGTGTATTTCTGATTATAATCAGAATATGATGGGAAAATCTTCCTCCACTGCTGCCTTATTCAGGCACTAATTTATTATGCATTGTTTTATATATTCTTCTTCACTATATTATTTTTAAATTATTTCATGGTCACTTGTATTCACAGAGAGTAATGAATGACAAGGGAGGTTAAATGACAAGAGAGAGGGAAATAGAAAACTGGAGTAAAAAGGATTGAGTTTAAATGCAGTGTCCTTCCAAATGTGGTTTTTTTGAAACCCAGCTTCTAATAATGAGTGTACTCATGCTGGTTATTGATTCTGGTTACTTCCCAATCCATTCAGAACTCCCTACTGTGATTTGCAAGATCACCACAGAAAACCTCAGTATCGAGCTAGGCCTTCAATTCACAATTCCTTATCATTTATTCTATATATAGCATATGTTTTCCTTGTTTACAAAATGATATCTGATTACAAGCCTTCATGTCAGACTTGCTATAAAATAGCAGCTGAAGATAACCAAATTGGGGCTTTTACAAAGAGTATAGATAAAACTTGCAGACAAAATAAGGACTACAAGTAAAAGTGTACTGGATAAACATAAAATGGACATAAAACATAAACATGCACAAGCATCCATGTACAGTGTGGAAGTTTTCTATTTCTGTGACAGTTTGATTCTTCTTCATGACATGTCTCATGTCCTATAATGTCAATTAAGGCTATTACAGTTTGGATACACTGGCACTATCAGTCATCATTCTGAGATTTGCCACTTTTTCCACTGTCAGTCAGGAAGAGTTTTTCATTGTGGCAGTGGAAATGTGGGTGAGGAAGAGCTTTCTCATTAGATCATGGGGAGCAAATCAGTCTGGGTTTCTATAATAGGAGATAAGGAATAATGCTGAGAATTCAGCAAGGGAAAAAGGCTGTGAGCAGGAGTCAATGTGCACTCTGAGAGCTTGGATCACTACATGCCCCTCATGGTTTAGCTCTCTAGGAATTTTTTAAATTAAGATTGTGAAGTGCTTTCACTAAAAAGCGATTGAATTGGATGCAATGGCAATTCTTCTGCTACTTAGTGCTACCCAGAGCTGCAAAGCCCCCAAAGACCACAAGTGAGGGGCTGTTAATAACTCTCATATTAACTGTTTATGCTGTTCAATGCACATGCTTCTTTGTCTAGCCTCTTGTACAATGGATTTCACTAAATACACTGAGAGTAGACAATCATTATTGATTTGAAATGCTCGTCTCTGAGGATTTCCTCTGAATCCCATGAGATCTGCCAGACATTTTTACCAATGAAATTAATTGGGTTTGTAATCAGGATATAGATTTTCCTACTACAAAGCTATTAGGTTCATAATTTCCACTTAATTTCTTGATATTGGAACGTACATCTTCATAAATTATGAGGAGGTCAAATTGAGATAAAATTTTAAATAGACATCTTTAATTACAAATGTATCTTGAGGCTCTGATTTTTCCTTCTAGTGAAGATATTTAATTGTCTTTATAATTTATTACACCTCAATGTGGATTTTTGTCCTTAGCTACCAGCATTTGTCTTTTTAGTCTTAAGTAATTTCTCTAAGTAATTGTATTTAAAGGTGGTGGTAATTCATGACAATTGACACTTGTGTGGATTCTGGCACACAAGTGCCAGATGAGTTTGCTGAGGAAAGTTATGGAGCAGTGGCAAATGACACCAACTTGCTTAGTGTAGACCCCAGCATGCTGGCACCTGTGCCTGAACAGCAATTCTGAGCTGCATCTATCCCCATGATTCCTAAGAAGAAAAAGATGGTCTTTTTCAAGCTAGTTTGGAGGGTACAGCTCACAAAGCCAAGGGAAACTGCATTACAAATAGAAAAATAATATTATTGTCTCTGAAGAGATTTATTGGAGTGGGTTTGGGTGTCATCAGTTACAGGAAAAAAAAGGGATGAAGCCAGGGAAATGCTGCAACTATGGCCATGAGCACAGGAGAGGGGGCCTGTCTCACAGCAGCCCTTTGTGACCAGCTGATATGAATGTACCTCAGGCTCCTTCCCAGGGCACTTTGAAACTCTTCTGTGATTCCCCAGTGCTCCAGGGAATCAGAACTACCAATACTGGTCAAATCCAAAGCACAGTGCTAGCTGAGTTAATCTAAACAACTAAAGTTATTCACCTTATCAAAATAAAGTGCTTACGGGAAAATAAAAATATGTGAATGGTCGCAGTGTCTACACTGGCTTCCCTTACATAAACTACAAGTTGCTGCGGAGGTAAAACTTTTCAGGAGAGGTCAAAAACAGCACAATCAAGCAAATAACAGTCCCAAGCAGAGTGTGCTTCTTTTGCCAATCTTTTTGTCATAAAATGATTATCCTGCAGATAATGTATTTAATTGAACTGGGAGCATTCAGAGACTAATAGAGAGGAGCATGTGATTTCTGAATCCATTTGGATGGATTGAATCTTATTCACATGCACTGTTTTGTGTCCCCTCTCCCTGTGTGAAACAGGCTCCAGTTCCCATCATTAGTTCAGGAAATGCAACTCTAAACTCCTCAAGGTTCATCAACTCAGCCTTATCCCAGAGATAAATGCTTGAGTTTATATGGTACAGACCAACTTACCAGTTTTGATTTAAAACATAAATAAATCTATCACCCTTTCAGTTCAAGATATGTAAAAATAACATAAATCAGAAAGAATTCACACCAATCTGTTTACCTTTTGCTCTGCCATAATCTATTACAGTGTTAGGGCAGAAGACAGCACTCAGATCTGTACAGTGTTTTTGCTGTATATTATTGCCCACATATTTACCATGTTTCAATCATTTATTGCATTCTCCATAATTTACATTGTGAAGTTCTCATACCAGTGACCAGGACTCTTGGTGTATAAGGAAATGGAACAATGACAATTTTAAAATAAGAGTAGGAATTAAACTTCTGCTGAAAAAAATCAATCTTTGTCTCCATAATAACTGGAATTCCCATAATTTTCCCCCTCTCCTCACAGCAATAGCATCAATCCACGCTTTTCTTTTTCAGTTAAAATTTGATGTAACATAAATATAATTTGTCATTCTATTTTTAGAGAAAAGATTAGAATGTGTCCTCAGCGATAACTACCAGTTGATTTATTCCAGGAATATGTATGTCTTATACAACACTTGTGAATTGTTGCTAAAACATGTAGTAAGATACACTATCAAAATTAACCATGTGCTACAGAAAAAGGCTCAACTTCCATCTCCCATTTAATGCAGCAACATCAATCAGCTGTGCACAAGAAACAAGCTAAGAGCTTTTGTAAAACAAGTTTAAATGGATCCCAGGAATTCACTAAGTTTAATAAGAATTCTTGTTCCCTTTATTTAACAAATTAATTATATTAAAATATATATTCCTACTTTATCTTGAATCTAAGAAAAGTTCTTAAAGGAAATATGACCTGCTAATAACAGAATTTATGTCTAAATGTGTCTATATGTCAAAACACAGTTTTAAAACAAATCCATACCAATAATTCTCATTTTACTACTGCATTTACTTATACACAGCAGCCTTCAAAACGAGTCTTAAAATTCTTGGCAAAGACTGAATATTTCTTAACTTTGTTCTAAAAGAATGAAACATAGACTTTTGGAAATGTCTTATTTATTTTGGCTGTCTCCTTTCTAAACACCTGAAACTGAGTTTCGGGGAGTGTTGAGTGCTCCCTTTCTGAAAATGAGGTCGTATTTATTTAAAAGTTCCCAGTTGTCTGGTGCAGTAACTTAGCCCTTCCCAGCACAGGAACACGTGCACGGGGTTTACAGCATTATCACTGCCATGCTGACAGCAGAACTGCCTGCACCACCTTCCTAAATAATTCATTGTCTTTTGACTTATCTGAGAGTTGTAACAGGAAAAAAATTGCTTTTACTCCCCATGTGAAAGGACTATAATATTCAGTTCTTGGCAGACAATGAATAAACCTGGATCAGCATGTGAGAATAATTTCATAATACATCAACACCAAAACAGAGATAGCCATTTAAATTCACAATCAAATTGAACTGTTCAATAAATGTGCCTTCAGAGAGGTTGAGCATTACTTGCTAATACTTTTGGATATATGATTCCCTTCATACCCCATACTCTGATTAAAAATAAAGAGCTACATTTTACAGTAAATCTGCACTGAGAGGTTTGAGGATAAAGGATTCTCCTGACAGGCAGAGCAAAAATTCCAAGCTGTTAATAAAACATGTCCTATAAAAGCATTGTGCTAGGTATTAGATCTTGTTTGTTTATCATCACCTTCTGTGTAAATGTTTGTCAAGGGATTTCCAGACTCTTTGTGAATCTCTTTGCAGCAGTTATTCAGTTAACAAGAAGAATTTAATTCCATATTCTAAATAAATACTAAGCAGCACTGAATGGTAACTTCTACTACTGTGCCTATCTGGTCATTGCTGTTGGTAAATGTATTTTAGAAAAGAACTGTCTGTGTGCCTGGCTGCCCTTAAAATCACACCATTTCTATTCACCTGAAACTTCAGTTCCAAATATCCAACTTTCTATAGATACTGAGGTTTGGCATACCCCATTTTTGGGCAGTGGGATGAAATGCTGTGACTTGACTGTGTATGACTATAGTTGTCTACCACAAAAAAACAAAACAAAACAAAAACAAACAAACAAACAAAAAAACTGTTTAGTAGAATATGATTCTGTGTTTATCTCAGCCCTCTAACATCTAGTTATAGACTGCTGAAAGACAGAACTTAATGACAGAGCAACCACAGTAACAACATGATCTTGGCCAGGATTATAGCACTACTGCTTCAGCAGCAAAAATATTCTTTTCGTTGTTCCCAAACTCTATAGCAGCCTTGCCTGTGTTTGGCTGTGTTCAAAGGGGTGCTGCAGAAAGGCACTGGATGGAATGGTCTCCTGACAGGTGATCTGGGCAACGAGGCTGCTAAGGCAAGGAGGAATGATCCTCTGGCCTGGTTAAGAGAAGCCTCAGCAGAATTTTGTGCTGCATCTCTGAGTGCTGCTCTGCTCATGGAGCATGAGACAGCACATCTCCTTGCAGCCATTCCTTATGAGCTAGAGTCAAACTACAGTTTGATCTCTAGTGCTTCTCACTTATTCCTAAATTAATGAAACACATCTTGGCTTTCCTTTCTCCTTCACATTGGCACACAAGCATTAACACTTCCTGAAACATGGCTAGTCCATGAGGAACTCTGAAGATACCAGCCAAGTGTGAGTGTACATACCTTCAGATGATCCATAATTCAATACTTAGAAATTATTATGGACCTTATTATTTGTTTTGCTTGTATTCCTTTGAACATATTTTTCTGTCACCATTTTTCAGGAAGGAAAGTCAATTTGGAAAAGAAGGTTTAGCTAAATGTTTTCTCCTGGCCCTGGGAGGTTCTCTCTTCTATAACCATATTCCTTTGGGTCATGTTTCCTCTAGAGTCCTGGAAAACAGATTAGTTGAACTGAAGCATCTGTTATTTACTGCTGAAAACAGAATCTTCAACTGTAATTTGTGAGTGACCACAACATAGAGATGAACGGTGCAATTAAAGGCAGAATATTTTCAAGCACGGTTGTATTTCTGTGCACTTTGTACTTGTTATTATTTTGTTTTGTGTTTAGAACAATCATAATCAGCCTAACTGGTGTTCACTCTCAGTAACAAATATAGCTCCAATAAACAAAGTTTGATCTCGTTTGCAGGGTCATATCGCTCTTTAGCTATGGTACAGTATGTATTTAAATGACACTGCAATAAACACTCCTGTTGAGAGGCCAATCTCAGCCAAGTCTCTTCAGCTTGCTGAGGTTTTTTTCACCCAGACACACTTTCAAGAGAAATCACATTGTCTTTGTCTGGAAAAGGATTTAATCCTAAAAAAACCCCTCTGGAATCCAGAAACAGCTGTAATTTAGTGTAACAAGTCTAACCATAAATGCTACAACTATTTTTAATGCACTGTCCTTAGCTGGCCAACTATCTTCTCCTGTGAACACCTACAGGACAATCTTCTGCCTGGCATCTTTTATACTGATTAATAGTTTGAATATTCCTGCATTACCACTAATGGCATATACATAAGAAAACATGTAGCTGACCCCCAGGCTCTCCTCAGCATTAGGATAATACTGATCAATGTGCAGACTTTCAGGTCACAAAATCTACCCTGCTGTTTAAAAAGTATTTTTCACCATTGTGAAGAACACCTTGAAAATTATTCAAGTAAAACTAAACTAACAAGGAAGCTTTCATGTGTTCATGGACAGCCCACAACAAAGGCTCAGAGGAAATGCTGTCCCAGCGTTATTGAAGGTCAAGGCACATTGTTTTGCTGAATGAGCTCCATCATTGTTCACACACAATATTCTGGGTACAACAGAAAAGCAGTAATTTGGGATTCACTTAGGAAACTGCATGGCTGCCAGCCATTCTCTGTCTACCCAGTAACTCACCTACCCAGCAGGGTGGGGAGCAGCTGGTCCAGGGAGACTGTGGAAAAGGCAGAGTTTTGACTTCAGCTATGGGACATAGAGCCACTATAAATAACTATCAGCAATTTCAAATTTAGCCAAGAGATTATTGTCATTCAGCATTTGAATAATCTGCATGGTAATGTATTGATTACTTGTGATATGGGTAACAGAGAGCAGAACATCAGATTCTGGTTTATCACTTTGTTCCCCTTGATCCCCTGTAATAGCACAGACTAAAATATTGGGTTAGAACCGAGTCAAGGATCTTTTTTTCAATACAAAAACATTGCTAGATGTGATACTTTTTCTGTGGTTGGTGGTTTTCGCCACCAGTTCTGGATTTGTGGGTATGTAAGCATTTCATGTGTGTGTAGTAACTACAAGAAATAGCAAATGGTTTGGAGTTCCTGACTGAAGTCATATTAGAAAGGCAATCTGCTTCAAACCCAGAGGAGTTCAACATCACACATGAAATTATCTTTGAAAAAAGAAAACATTTCTTGGGTGACACCCACAGTGAAAGGGTTAAGATGATAGCTGCTTTTCTAATGGCAGCTAGAGCACGATTAGCCTGGGAAATGCTATAAATCAAGAAGCACTATAAAATGGGACATTAAATGTATTGGATGTTATTATAAAAAAAAAAGAAATTGGATAATTTCCTTTCATTTCTATCTGAAAATGAGAAATCATCCAGGTAATGAATCTCAGTGATCTCCTGAAATGTCTGTCATTTATTTGCAAGGTACTTCTCAGCAAAGATAAGGTGTGCATTTGATCTCTCTCAGTTATTCACCACAGCATTTTGCCTGAATGGCACTAAAAAGATTTATAAACATTTGTGCTTGATAACAAAATAGAAGACTAAAATACAAAGGACTTGGGCTTTCTGACTGCAAATGTGAAGGCAGTCCAGGGCAGATGTTGAATAGGAGATTTTGGAATGCAGCTGTGACTTGTGCATGACTTGTACATGATTTCAGCTATCAGCTCTGTTGGTCTTTATTGGCCAGAGGGGTCTAATTTTGAGCACAGTCTCCTAACAGGGCAGACAGTTAAATCCCACCTCACACAGCTTGTATTTCTAGCTCCACATGGCTATTGAGAACAGAAAAAGAAAGATATGAAAGATACACTTTTGTTGCTAGAATATTTGGTACAGGAGAGAAGGAAAATTACACAATAAACGATTCATACCTTTTAGTTTACTAGCAACAAATGGTAAGATGAACTTTCCACAGGCCAAAAACCTTGAACAGTTCCAGAAAACTAGAAATAAATCTATGCTTTGGAATAGAATCCATCCAGCTGGATTTGTGTCAGTTAAACAATTTGTTTATCCTATTTTAAAATACTGTTGCTTTGATATGTCTGAGTATGCTAAGAAAGTGTTCTTCCATCTAATGCAATAATTTTTTCTCCCATTAAAATTTTTCTCCTTGTCATATAGAAGGTAACTGCTATGTGGCAGTCAACATGATGAAGTTCTTCAAGATAAAAATAAAGAATCAAACAAATCTATCTGGAAATAGTTCTAGGGAACATCTTAATTATTTAGAACTTTGGAATGACACTGATGATTTATTGCTTTCTACCAAAATATCCCAAATTAATCTGGAGCTCTAACTGCTCTGTCAGAATTAAATTGGTGCAAGCATAAACCCAGTTTATTTCAAATATATGTCAAACCTGTGTCACTTGAAGATAAGAAGAAGGTACAGTAAATTGGTTGAGCCCTTAAAAGTTTGGTATAAATAGGTGGTATCAAACTGGGCTCTAGAAAAAAGGATCACATCTAATATGATGAATCTTATGGTCCTGGTCTGTAAGTATCGAACAAGATACTGCTTAATTCTTTATTTTATTGGTCAGAAATGGTTGCTTTCTGCAAAATTAGTGCTCTTAAAACTCAGTGAACTTTCATATTTTAAGAACTGATACTGATAGGACAGTGATACTGTCAGCTGGACTAAAAAAATAGAAGGGCTTGGAATTAATGGTTTTCACATTTGTTAGTTTGCATAATTTCCATTTGTCCTTCTGTTTTTCTTGACTAAGAATACTAGAATATTATCACCAAGAAAATATGAAATGAATGTTTCATTTAGAAGGGATAAAAGTTTTCAGCATGGGTTAAAATATCATTTCAGTATGAAAAAACCCCAATTTTTTTCAAACTTTTTCACGTTTTTTAAGCTTTCCTGTGGTTTTACTTCATGCTATCAAATATTCCACAAAACCATGTCATTCCATTTTTAAACTCTACACAAAGAAAAAACCCCAAAACATATCTTGTGTCTTCCAACAATAATAAAGGTGCTAACTGGGAAGATTTGGGGTCTTACAGGCCCTAAGGGACTTATGCAACATATGGACTGTGACATAAATATTCCAACTAAAAAATAGTGATCCTAAACAATAAAAACATTGCTGGGTACATCTGGGTTTGCAGAGGAACTTTGTGACAGAAGAGAACTGTGACTTCACCTTTCATGAAACTCGCAGTTCTCGTGAAACATTCCTCTGGAAATTCTGAACTTTGTGTTCTTTTCTGAAATGTAGAGTGGAAGGACAGGTCTGGCATGCTTGATAACAAGCCTATCAAATTGTTCCAGAATTAGTTCAATGTGAAAAGTTAATTAAAGCAGATATTAAGTAATAAAGGCTCTGTGTGGCAATCTGGGCTTTTAGCTTTTAATAAACAGATAACTACAGTGTAATGGACTTTTGTAGAGTGAGATATCAGAAACCTCCCAACAGTGACTGGCTGGTCAGTACATCGATGAGCTTTGAATGAGAAAATTAGCTCTTATCTCAGCAAGAAGTGCTTGATTTCAATGTCCTTAAAAGTATATTCTGCTTTTGCATTCTTTACTTCTTCAAACAGATACACCATTTTGTTATAGTGACAAATAATATATAAAGGAATCTTGAAAGCATACATACAATTCTGGTTTTATAAATCCAAAATATTTTCTGTGCAAATAAATATACAGAAAAGATGTTTGTACAAAAATCTATATATCAGTGCTGTTTATGTGAAATACCCAAACAGGAATCCTAAAAACCACAGCTTTACTGATCTAATCTCACAAGTAGACAGGGTGTTGTATAGGGTGACCTTGGAGCTACCCAGCTGTCTTTGCTATTCACTTCTTCATGAGCATTAGGCCTGGTCAGAAATTACAGAGTGGGTTCAGGGAGTCTGCCTGCATCTTGATCTGAGTCTTAATCAGTCCCTGAGCTTTTCTAATCACTACCCAAAGGATCCCTACAAAAGCCATGGCAGCCTGTTTCCCATCTAGACACAGCAGCAGCACAGCCCTGCTCTCCCTCTTGCCTGTATGGGTTTGATGGTTTGCTTCCTCTGCCTCATTCAGTACCTTCCACCCTTCTGGAAGGATTCTATCCCAAACCTTGCCAAATCTGCATGTGGATGCATATGCATCATAAGGTGAGGAAAAGAGAGAAGTTAGAAAATAATTCTAGTTCACCAGAAAATGAAATCAAATTATTGTGTAGACTGGTGGCTAATGTGTTCACTAAGGAGGTGTCAGCTTCTGTCCAAGCAAGCATTTCTATTCCATTTAAATTGAGTTATCAACTAAAAAACAGTCATCTTCTGCAGAGGAAAGTTCAGAACCCAGGTTTTCCAGTACCCTTTTCAGTAGTCTACAGAAGATTGACTGCTCACTTGCTTTCTGATCTAGTAACCCTTACATATACACTTGAATTTGAATTCTGTTGTCTCAGCATAATTCCAAAAGATAAGTCTGCAGCCAATGTACTTTCTTATTTGTGCTCAATGCAATATTAGGAAAAGAGACATTGAATTCTCTGTCAGAGCATTTACTTGTATTGCCTTGTGACTTTGAAATCTAAGTCATAATAGATGTGTGCCACATTTCCTTACATTGAAAATCAGAATTATAAATAAACTCTCTAAATTAGATTAAGCAAATATTGATACAATTTATTACAAATATCTCAACTTGTGTGTCCCAGAAAGGAGTAATGATACATTTTAAAAAGTAAAATTAATTAATATTTTCTTTGTTTCACAAAAGAGAAGAAGTCTCTTGCCTTTCCAGATATAGATGTGGCAAATGCTTTAATTGTGGGCTTGGCAGTGCTGGGTTAATGGTTGAACTCGACAATCTTAAAGGTGTTTTCCAGCCAAAATGATTCTGACAATCTATGGGGAGTTTTAGGCATTAGACTTGCCTTTCAGCTCGGAACTTTACTGGCTCTGCTCAGTAAGGTAGGAACCTCAAGCCAATACCAAAAATATCACATATTTATAAATACACAGACAGAAATATCACATTGCCTGAAGTCACTGGCCACAGAGAAGTACTGAGAGCCCCAGGGAAGCCAAGTGGCAGTGGAGAAATGGGGACAGAGCCTTAGCTGGTACAGGCTGTCATAATGACATTCATTTATTTCCTTGGCCTGTAGGCAGAAGTATACTATGCTTTCAGAATGCCTGATCAAGGCAATTTCTCACTCTACTTTCTCACTTTGTCTCTTCTTAATCTCATGCAAGCTATTGCTTTCCTTGTCATCACAGCTAGAATTCAGATGTTGGCTCATAATTACTGCACACAGCATTTTATTCTTATTTTTACAAGAAGGCAATGGAAATGGAGCCCTTTTCTTAACTATGATGCAGCAAACACCTCCCAACACACTACAAAGCAACACAAGAAGCTTAAATAAAAGTATGAAACTTTACAGCACACTCCCTTTCTCATCCTCCCAGCACTCCTTTTCCCCTACACTCCTTTTAAACTTCAACTGGGTGCTTCAGGATTATTGCTCAAGCCTTATATGGCTATAGAGAGAAGACAATATAAAATTTAAATTAAAAACCCCAAACACTAGAAACTTTGAAGTGTCTTCAAATGCACTTGTGAAAATGGAAGCTTTATTTAATTAAAATGAAAGTGTTTTACCAGTGTTTCCCAATTAATAAGTACCATTCAACAAAGGGGTGATTAACTTTCCTCCTGCGTGCTCATGAAAGGCTTGCAAGGACTGGTGCAGGCAGTATTAAAAAAAAAAATCTCAAAACTGTACATGTTTGTGAGAGAGCCCCCAGCAAACAAGACAAAAATGCCAATTTGGTTAATTACCAAAAGAAAATTAGGAAATTTTTTACTTGAGATCAACAGAATTAGCAGAATCAAGAGGTTTGCAGCCCCATTTGAGTTGCTGACACAAAAGGAAAAAGCCAGCATTGAAATGTGAAACCTTTGCTTTGCCTGAATAAGAATGTTCAAATGCAAAACAAATGCCTGATATTTCCTCAACTCTCCTGAATATAATGTAACTCAAAACAAAAACATGTATACATTGAATTTCATCTCTGTTAGGCACCTACCTGAGCTTCTGGACCATTTACATTCCATTTAAGATCTTATTCGCTCCAAATAAATGAATTTTTCCCAAGTCATACATATTTAGAAATGCGAGTAAAAACAAATCAAGAAAAAAGTGAGTAAAAACAATTTAAACAACTGCAAGTCTAGCATTTGTATTTAGTGTATTTTCTAAACTCTGCAAAGGGCCTTTGCACACTGTGAAATATGGCCATTTCCTACAGTTCTTGATAAACACAGCAACTAACTTACAAGTGTCTATCTTCATTGGTGGTGGTGTACAAGTAAAAGTCATCTGCAAACTGAAAAGGAAACAAATCCCTGAACAGCACTGTCCCAAAGCCACGGCTGCTGCTCCATGGGCCCTGTGACACTGGCAGGTCTGACAGTTTTGCATGAAATCTGGTCCAAACTTGGCAACTGCACCAGAAAAAGCTTTTTTTCCCTCTGAAACCTCTGCAGCTCAGGGGGTTGGAGGATGTCTGTGAGCATGCACAAATGCACATTTATGTCAGTAATAGCTTTGCATTGCCTCACATTGCAAGCAGTGCAAATACATACATCATAAATAGATCAGTATCTGTTTTAGATACAGTAAGTTTTTGTATGAATGGCCTAAATATTATTTTAAACAGTCACAAAAGATCTAAATGTATTGCTTGAAACTGGTAAGGATGACCAAGTTTCTTAAGGAAGGATTATATTGCAAAAACAAATTTTAAATCAACAGAAATCTGCACTGTCTAAACTAAATAGTGCAATTATCATGAAATTAAAAAAAACGTGGAACAGCATAAACACTAGATAAAGGGAATCACACTTTTCCAGCACTTCTACAGTCACTCTGTCAAAAACACTATTGTGCATTAATTGATATTTGCTATATCAGGAGGATATAATGTATGTAGGTTTGAGTTTTTAAGTGGTATGGTAAAAAATTAAATAAAATGAGTGTCTTTGAGTCATTATTTTATTCAATGTTGCTGAGAAGTAACGTGGTTGAGAAGAAATGCAAAGTTAAATTTTCCATTAAGCACTGTCTTAGAACATTGCCTTCAGAAAAGACACTACTGTTCATCCTGCTGTATTTAAAGGGGCTTTAAAGGGTTTTGACACAAACATGCACAGGTGTTACTCTGCTATTTAAAAGAAAGGCTAACAATTAGCACTGTGTGCATCAGACAATGAAAATTTAGGCAAAACTCTGTTTAGGTACCTGACATTTTCCTGAGTCTGAGCCCTTTTTCCTAGATAAGGAAACACAGAAGGATCCTATCAGTGCTTACTCAGGTTATGCACTGCAGCATCTCTGCCTGTGAGCAGAGTGACCTCAGCTCTACACACCCTCGTGCTGCATGGAGTTGACAATTCAGAAACGCCATTTGGATTTAATCTTTGATTTTAGAAAACAGTACAGTGTATCTTATATGGTATACAGGAGAATATACCTTCAACCTGCTCTGTGCAGCCCTGGGTCAATCCATCCATGCAAGTCCTTTCTATAATTCCCTGCTGTTCTGACCATTTCACACAGAGCTTAGGTGAACACATTTCAAAGCAGGAGTTAAATATGATCTTAAACAGTGCAGTTGATTTACAAACTTCTTGTGAAAAGAGCAGCCTGAATGGGCAGATGGGTGATAGCTTTAGTGGCACCAGATCTCAGCGTGTTTTGGTTGTAATGTGCATTAAGCTTGACCATGTTCACTCTTCCCTTACAATGGCTCTGTGCACAACTGCTCCCAGCACTGCCTTCATATGATAAATTTCAAATGTCAATGCAAGAGATGAAGCACATGATATATTTTTCTCCATGCCATGAGCCCAGGGAACTTAGAGTTGGCCATCTCATTATTTAGACTAATGCCTCAGGAGGATTTAATGTTTTACTTTGGGTTAATCACATTAGCAATAATATAATGCATCTACCATGGCCTGGGCTTCTTTCCAACACTGTGCTGTTTATGTTCAAGGAAAATAAAGGAGCAGACACCTAAAGTGATTCAGAGAACAAACATTTTACTGCTCTAAAATTCATTGATATAATTCACTGGAGGGAACTGCTTTTTCTGAGCCAGAAATTGACTAATCTCATCTATAGGATTTTGTCAAAATACATCTACGTGCAGTTTCTCTTCCTCATACAGATCTTCTGTAAAACCAGTTCTCATTTTTCCAAGCTGAAAAAGTTTATTAGTAGCCTAAGTAAGACACCAACAAAACAGCCTAATTCCTTAATTTTTTTTGCTTTTAAAGCTCCAATCATCTTCGTGGTGTTCATAAAAGTAGCAGTTAGGATATTTACCATGTGCAAAAATGATACTCTTTGTAATGCAGTGGTGTTTCTGTCTTTTTGCATTAACTGAAAATGTATTTTTAATAATGTTCCAGGAATTTATTTTTATTAATACATTTCCAATATTGTGTACAGAGCATTTGAGCTGTAGACTTCCTCACAGCATGGGGAGAGGCATGGTAATAGTAATGAAATTCTTAAAGCACATGGAGGCAGATCAATATTGTGTTTTCTTCACTGCTTCTTATTGAAAAGATGATACACAGATGCATCTGTGTGTCTAAACCTCTCCATTTGCAACATCTTAAGTTAAAGCAAAAAAAGCACCTGCTGTCACCAGCAGCTCCTTAAGACATGTAGGCTGGGGTCAGTCCCAGTAGGTGTTATTGAAAATACAAGATCTTTGACTTGAAGTAATGGAAATCAAAATGTATCTGCCCCTCTTTTTTTTTTATTCCCCCCAAACGATAAAGATTTTGGATGGGATGCATCACAGTCACCTCATGACAACCTTCCCACACTGTGCTGTGATTCAGTATCTCAAAGGCTCACCTTTGTCAGGATTATCTGGATTGGCACTCAAAGCAAAAACGTCATTCCTACCAAAAAAGGATGGGATTGGGTCCCTTACTTCAAAGTCAATGCTGCATTAATCCTATAATATGGCATCCAGGGATTCTCTTATTCTGAGTCTCAGTTCTCATCTGAGACATAAAACTCAGGTGAAAACTAAATTGCAAAATGACACCTTGCTGAGAAAGTGATAATTGCCCTGTATATATCAGCTACTACCATGCATACTCCTAATTTCTGAACTTCTTCTGCAGTTTTATAAAATTATTCAAGTCACATTATTTTTCATGTGTTATTATTTTTCGGTTTCTCTGATTGGAGCACAGTATTCCTGAGTGATGTGACACTTGTAACCGCATTTTTCTCCAGAGGTGTCTCCATCTCAACTAAGTCTGAAGAGATTTTTTCCAATCTAAACAAAGCAATTTTTTAATCATTTTCTAACATTTTTATATCAAATAATCTACTGTTAACATGAGAGTTTCATTTTAGAAATCTTCTGGTAGCAGTTACCCTGAATTTTAGATTTACTGAGGGTTTAGGGTTTGGTATTTTTCTGTAGCCATGATTTAAAAAAATATATTCAGAAGGATTACAGTCCTTTCAAGCTTTCCCATCCTTTGCCCATAAATCTGTGTCTGATTGCCTACAAGTAATCACCTCCCTGTGCAGTAAGTGCAGTGTTACTGTGAGGGGCAGTGCCTATTAACTCACTGTGGCTGTGCCTCCTTATAACCCTGTTCTGGACTTCCTGCCCTCCCTGCACTTCAAAACAAGAGGAGATTATAGACAGAATCTAAAAGCTTGAAGAGCAGGCAGTGAAGTGCTTACCTTGTTCTACAGATCTCAGGTTTTACACAAATGAGCTGCATAAAACAATCTCTTTCTTTCAGTGAGTAAATGACAGCAATGCCAGTGAGTGCCACTCTCCAGTTAATGAAACCCAGGCTGATGAGGGATGCCAGCACAATCATAAATGGAAAGTTAAAATGACCACCACATCCCAGTATAACTCAGAAATGCTGAGAAGCTGGCAAAAATACCAGGGAAATGGTGTTTGGAAAGATGCAGCGCTGGTGTAACTCTGCTCCCTGTGAAGTCAGTGCCACCAGTGACATTGCTGGACTGGGAGCTGTGGGACCTTGTCCTGGCCCAGGACATATTCCTTGTGTGTGTGCTGAGAGCCCTGGGGAGCCTCCCCTGACACGCTGCAACTCAGAGCCTGCTCGAAAACCAGCGGGGGCATTTTAGGACAAGAAAGGATTAAAAAAACCCTGCTCGTTAGGTGCAGGGAGACTGGAATGGCTCACATACAAGCACAGACACACAGACCAGTCCTTACTGAGGAGGGGGGAACAGAACAAAGATTTGCCAAACTCTCAGAGGGATCTGAACATTGCCAGGTTCCTAGAAAAACAATTGCATCTGAGATATGCTTTCCAAATAACGATATTTTAAAGAGGGGGAAATGGTGGCATTTTCCACATACTTTAGAACAGAAAGTTCATTAATCTAAATGTGGGCTACTAAAAATATCGTTTTATGACAGATTTTTCTTCTCCCTAAGGCAGAACTAGGAAAGTAAGTTGAGTTGTTACTCAGTAAAGCGAGCTATAAACACCAAAGTAGAAGGTGATAGCTGGATCACCTACCAGAGTGCAATGAAAGGCAAAGGAACAACATATGATATAAGCATCTATAAATAGGAAAATCAAAAGTGGGCGGGGAGAGCCAGGGGGAAGTAAAGGAAGCAAAATAGAGTTGATCAGCTGATGTCCCAAGAGGATGCTTAATATTGCTGCCAAGGGTCCATGGGTTTCACTAGTTGTCTGTGAACCACATACCAAATATATTTAATTGTATAATTCTTGTGAAATCCAAGAAAACAGTTCTAGAGAAAGCACAGAAATCAAATTTCCCATGCATTCACTTTGTATGAGAGGCAGGAAACAACTGTGAGTTTGGATCCCTAAAGACACATATACATACAGACACAAGGATGTAAAACTTCTCTAAAGCCCTGCATTTTTCAGCATCACACAACAGGAACCCCCTGCAGCCACTGCCTGAATTTGCAGATGGACTGATCTGACCTGCAGCCTGGTGCTGAGAGTTAAACCTCCTCAGCTTGCTGTGAGCAGCACAGTACTGGGGCAGAGTGGGTTTGGCACAGTCAGTAGCTGCTATTTTTTCTGATTTAACATGGAATTCTATTGAATCTGTGTAATTACTGTGTCTGTGGACATAAATATACGACTTACACTTCCCTTCCAGCTAGATTTGGTGATCTTTGATGTAACAAGCCTAAGTGTCATAGTAATCAATAACACCTTTTATTCTGTCATAAAGTCTACTACAATAATCTTTCCTTAGACCTGAAGACTCATCCCAGTTTTGACATTGTTACCAGAAGTTTGTTATTTTGGTTGGTTCCAACTTTTGTGCTGATTTTTTTTCCAATTCTATTCAGGTGCATTGATACTACTACAAATTATAATTTCTAAAAATTCTACAGAAGTTAAATTATGATGGTGAACTTAGGTTCATATTTTTAAGCAAGAGGCCTGATTCCTCTACAGGTATATTCATACAGCATTGATAATCTACACTGATAATTACTGTGTGTGCCAGAAGCACTGTAGGGATGTAAATCACTGCTGCTCAGGATGCTGCACTGGAGTGCCCTGCTCTCATGACTGCAAGACATCTGACATTGCATTCTGCCATGCACATGTATCTTGTGACTCCAAAGTGCCATACTATTTTAGTGCCTGTGCCCCATTATTAGAATAAAATAGGATTATCAGAATGGAGAATAAGATGCCAGCTATCTACAGATCCAGTTCATCATTCTGGCTGCTCTGCAAATAAATTCATAATGTAAATGCAAGCCATCATCTGTTTTTAAACTTCAGCATTTTCTTCACCCAGCTGCACAGCTACAGGAAAGTGGTAAAATTCTGTGCAGTGACATTACCCTCAATTTCACAACTTTTTTGATACTTAAGGTCACATCTAGAATTTGTGGATCTGTTATAGAGCACTACAATCCTTTTTTCAGCCTCATCTTCTATTTGCATTCACCCACTCTCTTCATGCATTTCACCCCCCTTTATTTAGACATCATTTATACAGACATTTGTCAATTCTGCAACCAAATAGTTCTCCATATGTCCACCAAAAATGGTGCATAGACTTTGACCACAAAACAAATGTTTAGATTTTTTTTTTAATTATCTTACCAGTTTTATGAAATTCCAAGTTCAAAAGTCAAGCTATATCACTTTTACCTCTTACATGGCTTGACAAGTTTAAAATTATAGTTTTTGTTCCATTTCACCATGTTGCATATAGAAAGCATTAGCTACATGACAAACAGCTGTCATAACCATTTGGGAAACATCCTTTACCTGATAATTTCTTTTAACCCTCCTCAGCATGAAATTAAACTGATTTGTTCTTTCTGCTGTGAGATGCAAGTCATTACTCTAGCCTTAAACTTAAAGAGAAGTGTTTTCCTTTATTAACAAAATCAGCTTGAGCTAAACTTCGAAGATCTATACTCATACCATAATTCCTCATGGGTTTATGTCAATGAAATACTGTGCTATAAAAAAAGCAGATGTTTTTGACAGCATCAGTCCACAGAAAAAGCAGCATGTAGCAGCAGTACAGCCATCTAGAAACAAAACCAGATTTTAGGTATCAGTTTGCTAGGAATACACATCACACTTACTGCCACATGGACAAGAATAATGTCCTGACAAATCATTATTTATCCTGAAGGTTTTTTAATTTCAGTTACAATGATTTATTAGAGATCATGAAACAATCTTTTTTTGGATTTTGCTCATGTGTCTAGTCTTTACAGTTAATAATTCTGTACTGAATACAATATACTGATGATGGATAGCTACAAGCTTGAGATTTATTCATGCAAAAATATTCAAGACTCCTGTTGCAAATGCTGTTTAATGACCATCTTTGAAAATTGGGTTCTAAATCACTTACTGAAAAAACCCTTCCTGGGATGTGTAGCTTTTGAGATGCAAGTTGAGGTTTAAAGGCTGGTTTAGTTACAGTGAGACTGTCAGTGGAAGGCTGAGGCAATTGCACTGACAAGGTGAGCTCTTCCAGTGAAACCTTTGACAAGCAGAGAAGCCAATATTGATATTAATTAACTTACAGCAGCACTCTTGGAGCTCTAAACAAAATCACAGCTGTGCTAGATTTTGTACAAACATAATAAAGGATGTGTACTTACAAGCCAAATAGACAAAACAGACAAGCAATAGAGTGAAGGAAGTGTTGTCATCCCCATTCCATAGTATGAGGCCAGAAATTGATAGAAATCCAGACTTTTCACCTTTTGCACTGCCTTTGTTTCCCCGCTGGTGTAGAAAAGGATATAGAGGACACTTGGCTAATCCTGACCCTTAGGTGACAGCTCAGTGATGTCCTGTTCCATCAGGTACACATTTACCACCCTACACTTAGATCAGGGAAGATTGCTACTTGCATTAGGAGATATTTCTCTTCCCTAGGCTTGATCTTTTGTTTATTAAATCATTAGCTGCATTAAATAATACAGATATAAACAATTTTTCTAGGGGCTTCAACTAGATAGAATTAATTACATGCTCTCAGAACAAGGTTTCAAATGAAAGCAGTCCTGGCTGCCTCAGCTGGAGCACAGCTAACCCATGTGAGTCTGTGGTACTTGCAAACCAGACTAGGTATGGCTGCAGGCAAGATTTAACTTGCATGAACCATGCTCTGCTGTGCCAGTACAGAAAGTCTATACAGGCCCAGAAGGATAATTTCAGTAATTAGAATTCAGATTTCAGAGAAATGTCTCTATTTGGAGATTTCCCAGCACTTAAAGTGAGGGAGGGCTGAGAATCACACTTGTAAGTACAGACACCAACAGTTCTGTTCTGTGTGCCTAGATCCTCATGAAGATGTGAGTCTATATGGGACTTTTTGTGACTCCACTGCAGAAAGCAGAGATTTTATCCTACACTGTTGATTTTGTGGTGATGTGTGGGAATTAAAAGTTTACAATGCCTGAATCGTGATTTACTACTCAGTATTCCTAGGGACTGGATGTGTATTTCTTTCTACTCGTTCCCCCAGCAATTTGGGATTTATCTTTTGATCCATTTTCATTTCAAACCACATAAGAAAAGCTGTTTTCAACTGCTTTGTATTCAGTGACAAATTCCTTATTACCAAACGCATTCTGACTCTTGCTAAAAAAATGATGCACTTGATAGCACACAGGGATTTAAATCCCATCCACTGCTAGGGGTACTTGTGCAGATTAATGCACAGTTCCCAGCAATTCTTGGGCCTGATTTCTAGAGGCTGGCTGAAGTCAAAAGTTTCCCTTCCAGATTCTGAGTACAGCAAGTCGAAGCATTCTCTGGATCCAGGTTCTGATCCGGTCCTCATTTCAAAACAAAAACCACCACAGCACATGCCCTACCACACCCCAATCCCCCACCCAACAAAACCCAAAAAGGACAATACACAGAGGCTGCCAGAGTTTTGATTTCCTTCCTATCTAGAGCATTAGGATCTGAGATATTAGTACAGCCTATCTAAATATATCAAGTAAACTTCACTGTGGTGTAGAATTGATTAAGAGCTTTTGAATTTGTCTTCATGGAAGAGTAATCATCCTAATCTTTAATGTATAGAATAAAAAGATGCAAAATTAAGCAGAAATAAAAGCATACAATATTTAGAAGACAAACAAGGAACAGAGAGCATCCAGGGAATGTGGGACAGAAAGACAGAAGAGAGACTGCAGGAAATAAAAGACAAGAGGAGAATAGAGAAAAAAGTGGATAGCAAGAAAAGATTAAAAAATACTAAGAAAATATTTTTCTGGGCATCCATTAGCTCTTCTCACAGAAATGGAAACCTGAGAATGTTAAAAGGGGAAAGATATATGTACAATTATCAGGCTATTTCTTAGAGGCAGTTATAGTAATTTATACATATTTTAAGCTTGCAAATTCTACTGGCAATAGCATTAGATTTAGAAGGTCTTTCGAAGAAGTCAAGGCTGCAAACTTGAAGTGCATATCTATGATTAATTTCAGTCATCTTGACTGTCTCATATAATTTGGTGTTCTTTGTTTTTTCAATATTTAATATTTAGAAACAGCATTCTACTTCATGTCAAGTGTATCAGAGTTAATTCTAGAAGGCCACGATTTTCAATGCCAGGGGCCTGACATTAGGCTCCCAAGCCTATGTTTGGATATGAAATAATTAACCACAATTTTAGAACT